>NC_137892.1:85664999-86264999 GCF_963455335.1 Martes martes
GTGTATCTCTACAACCAGGGAAACAATTTTCTGTTAACCACAGCGAGCTCTGTGACTGCCAATGACAATTTTGACAACTTGCATCACCAAGGGGTCAGTAAGACCCCACCACTCCTGACTCCAGGGTCCAGGAGCTGTTTCCAGCCCCCCAACTCAGAGAAGTTCCCTGGATGGAATGCACGCTGACCTGACCGACATGGGCAAACAATGCAGCCTGCCGGTGTTGAGCCAGCAAGGTGATTTCCTAGCAGAGGCCTCATTTAATGAATAAGCCCATGACATCTTTATACACTAGAGTCTTTCCAGTGCTTGGATCAGCATCTAGATTTTCAAGCCAAATTTTCTCTAGTGTTTTCTTTGGGGGTGATGGTGGGCAGGCATCAGTCATTCCAATCCCTAAATTTGTCTTCCACCTAATATTTAATGGGAGTATTGCCAGAGTTTAAATCAAGAGGCAAAAGGTTTTATTGCATGATTTCTAAGATTGTCTGATTCTGGTGTTCTCTATGAAGTTGTAGCTTCAGCTTAATCATCTCAGTGTTCATATTTTCCATTTTGAGGCAGAATTTGTCCTCATGTTCTGTGCCACTCTGCTTGTCACCAGGAAGCATGATGGTGCAGTAAGAGGAGCAGAAGGAGGTCAAGCAGGTTTGCATTCAAATTCATATTCTTCAACATCCCAGTTATTTGATGGTTAGTTGCTTCCAGTCTCAGTTTCCTTATATGTAAAATAATATCTATCCAGCCATGAGGCTCTGAGGATTGGAGACAACCTCTGTAAACTCACTAAATGCCCACTATTGCTATGATTTATTGCTTAGAGTCTTTTCCCTTCTGTACATCAGCTTTTTCTGTCTTATTTCCTCTTGAAACATTCTCTGAGTGGCAGCATGATCACAGGGACAACAAACAGCGGTGATTGTGACCATGTGCTTTGAAGCCAAACGGCCTAGTTTGACCACAGATGAGCATTTTATGGTGTGCTCACTTGTTAGCTTCTTGTGCTTCGATTTTCTTATGTAGCAAACGAAGAGAGTAACAGATCTACCTCAGAGTTGTCACATGGATGACACGGATGCCACAGGCAGAGGGTTCAGAAGTGTGAGCTAATACTCAGGAAATGATACTTATTTGTGTCTGAAAATCACCTAATGTTGTACCAGTGCAGAGTCATGAACCAGTGAAGTAGGAGGGAAAGGTGAGGCTGGGTGGGCGAAGCACCAGAGAAGGCAGAGAAGGGAGAGCCCGTCTGCTCCCATGTTGCACAGCCATCCTGGCAATAGAGGAGGATCTCTCTCAGAGTTCACAGGGCTTCACCTCACTTCCTGAGGAAAAGGATGGTTCCTTGCTCACCTGTATAGCCTTAGTGACTGGCACAGAGAAAAAACTCAGGAAAGAAAATACTGGAATAAGTAAACCTATAAGGCAGAAAAGGAATGTAGAGCCTTGAGTGACTGCCAGGCTATCAAGCCCTCTGACTTTCTTGGTGACCTTAATAATTACAAATGGTAACACACACAAAGTAACATAAAGCCCTTAACAACATGTCAGTAGGGGACCTACCACCAAGGCTGCTTGCTCCAGGGGATTTATTTCCAGAGCACTCATCAAGACCATTAAAATACCTGGCGAGGCCCAACTAAACAGGACATCTGGTCAACTTAATAAAGCATATGCTCCTGGGCGCCGTTCAACACAAGTAACCTGATCCCCTTGCTGCAGCAAGAATTCTTTTGAATCATTTTTCTGGCAGCAGGGTGTCCTCCCCAAAGGTGGGACTATTATCCATGTGACCTCTCAGATCCATTTCTCCCCTGTGATGCATTCAGCGACCTCCTCCAGTGTGAAAAATGGTATCCTTGGGCTTGAAAGTGTTCCCCCCGCCCCGCTCCTCCTTCTTCATCATGAGTCATCTGTTTCTTCTTGTCAGTAGGATACTGCCCTTGTTCATTCCCAAACACCCTTATAAAGAAGGCAGTAAGGGTATAAAAATAAACCCTCCAGAAGCAGAAATGCCTCATTGGGTAGCTGTCTGCCTGATCCAAAGGCCGTTTTAATACTCCCCCATCAGCATGGCCATGGGGAAGAGACTTGTTTCAAATGTCAACTCTAAAGTCAGGCTGCCTCAATTCACACCCTTGCTTGACACTCGCCAGCTGTGTTACCTTGGGCAAATGACTTGACCTCTCAGTGTTTCCATTTTCTCTCTGTCAGATAGGGGTAAGAATGGTATCTACCCCACAGTGTTCAGAGAGGACTGAATATAAGCAAGGCACTACGTACAGCGGCTGGTACATAGTAAGAGCTTAATAAATTACATAGAATTTTTGCTTCCAAGATCACAATAAATTTTGGTATTGAATATATATATATGAATAAATATAAACTAGAATCAAGTGATTTTATAAAACTGGAAGTAAAAATGTTTGATGGCCGTAGTGCCCATCCCATTCTCTTAGTTCCTTCCTTCCCATCTAGTGAGTCACTAATGTCAGTAGTCAGTTTGGAGAAGGAAATTCTTCATTTGTTTTGCTAAAGAAAATGTCATTCCTCTAAACCACTCCAAAATGAACTAGAATTTCCATTTTCATTCACCTTTAACTCTGAATCATTGTCTATTTCCCCTGGTGAGAGGTTGATTCTTTGAGTTAGGATATAGAAAGAGAGAGAAAGTAAGTTCTGTGACAATTTAATTCTTGTTTTCCAATGTGTCCTCAAATAATGTGCCCTTGCCTTCTTGCCTTGGCACCTGGGCGTCGATTGGCATAGAGCTGTTCCTAATGCTAAGCTGTCAGCATGCCAGTGTGGTTTGTGCTGCCTTCCCTAGCTTTGAGTTGCTGCTAAAGGACATTTCTGGAAACCACTCACCAAGTATTGACATCTGTGAATGGAGAGAAAAAAATAAATAAAAGTATAATCATCACCTGCAGAGTACAGTACACTGATAGGAGATTTTGTAGGGGAAAGATAGAATTACATTTTATAACTCCGTCTAGGTCCTTCTGATTTTACATTTTTCCTTCTTAGAAGGGAATTTGGCAGGAGTGTTTGACAGTGATGGATTCAAAAGTGGCACCCACTGTCAGGTGTGTTTCTTAAGCACGTAGGTGGCGTAGGTGAGCCATCTGCATTTCCTTGGGTTTCTGCTGCCATGTGCACCAAGGAACTAAGGCTGAGAGGAAGTGGATGGCTGAAAGTTCCCAGCAGCAGGAGTGGATGCAGAAAAGCATGGAGATTCCTAGCACTGTTTTCCACAAGGGCAGTATGATACTTTCCCTGTGCTCCAGTGCAGGGGAGAAGACGGAACAGGCTCTTTCTCCGCAGGTGTGTTCCCTGGCAGAGAAGCCCACCATCAAAGAATACAAGAGGGGTTCCTCCCCTGAACGGTCTGACAGACACATTTTGTAACCAGTTGTGGTGCCAGCAGTTTGTAGTTGCCTCTATCACGACAAATCCACTGTGATATTAAAAAGAAAAACAGCCTGGCAATGTGGAAATTATCCCATCTCGCAGTCCCAAAACAAGAGGCTTGATTTGCTGCCCAAGTGAGAGAGACAGAACTGATTAATCCTTTATTCCAAGTGCCATCAAATTTCGGTTGTTGATTTTTTAATCTTTTATATAAAAAGGCAACATTGTGGCTATTTAAATAGCCCAAGTGAAGTGAAGATTTGGCCACTGCATAGCACATTTTAGTGAGCCAAGCTAAGAAGAGAAGAAACGGGGTCGTGCAAGGTAAAGAAATCTATTATCCCTGAACTTTCTGGATTGGCTCACTCTATGGTGAAACCACTTCTTTTCTGCTGTAGTAACTCATGCAGCCATCTGGATTATTTAATCTACATAGACAGCTGGGCCAGACACTTTTAGATGCAACATGAAGTATTGTTTTTTTTTTTTCAATCTGTATAATCTACAAGGTTGAAATTAACAAGAGAATTTCCAGTTCTTTCCTCATTTTGTGCCAGTTTACCCCCATGAGGAGCATCAGGAAGGGGGTGGGTAAGGAAGAGATTTGTACCTTTAGCCATTGAGGACTTCAGCTGGCCAGGAGCATGGTGCCTTCAGGAAGAATAGCTTCATGTGTCCAAATGCTGTGTGGACTCAACATGCATGTGCTTGCTTTCTTCTTTCAGTTGTTCCTCCCCACATTTGAGTCCCTGGAGTTGTGGCTGCAGAGGTGCCATAAGAACCATAAGGCTAAGGGACTACCAAAAGGCCCAGAGCTAGCAGAACCCAAGAAGATGCCGGTCTACCTGGTGATAGTTCACCAGAACTTTCAAAGAAAGAAAGACAGTGAAAGCTAGTAACATGGAAGTCCAACAAACAACTGACTAATTGGGCACTAACTAGCTCTCTGATGTGGGGGCAAGCTAATGTTTTTGAGCCTCAGCTTCCCATCTATAAAGTGAGCCTGCTGTTGGTATCCCCCTCACAAGGCTGATGAGACGATTCAATGAGAGAATCCATGTCAAGTGCTTACAATGATGCCTGGCATCAGAAGGACTCGGTAAACAATAATGATCAGTACCATTTGTTGAGCATTTACTATATGCCAGACACTCTTGGAGCTTCTTAAATTGAAGCTCTTATGACAATCCAGTGCAGTAGTTATTGTTATATCTATTAAACAATAAGAACAACAATGGTAACTAACGGGCAGATGATCCTTCTGACACGAATCACCCGTCGGTTAATAGACAACTGTTTGACATGATGGCTGATGAGTCAGGGCTCCGGGCTCAAACATCCTGGGATTTATTCTCAGTCCCTCTATATCCAGGTGACCTTGGTCAAATGACTTAACTAATTCCACCAAGTCTCAATTTCATTATCTGAAAAATGGGACTAAGAATTGTACATAACAGGGCTATTGTGATGGTAATTCATTAATATAAATGAAGCATGTTTAGCACATAACTGGTAATACTCAAGTTGTAAATGGGGGTCATGATTAGGAACTCACTGAATCCCCAGCCGCTCACTTACTAGCAGGGTGACCTTGGGCAAGCCATTTAACTTCTCAGGTCGGATCTCCTCATCTGCAGGATGGCGTTGCTGCTGTGAGGACTGAGTGGATTAAAGCATATAAAGTGCTTACTTGGTAAATGTTCAATAAGTAAATAAGCATGCTTATAGGCATGAAAGTTGTAAGGAGGCAGAGGCTGGGTGCTGAGTGGTGGTCAGACTAAGACTGAGTTGAGCCACAAATTCAATTCACTAAAACACTTAGTGTGGCAGGTCTCAGACTAGGCTCCAGGAATATACCCATAGACATGGGCAGTCTCTGCTGTCTGGGAGAGCCATGAATCTGGAGGGCTATATAGGTTAGGAAGCATCTAACTAGGACACCGTACAAGGTGTTACATTAGAGAAAGGCAAACAACAAGGAGGAGCCAAGTAAGAATGAAAGGAGCAGTGGCATGTATGTGGGGGAATGGCATGAGGCTTGGAGGAGGCAAAAGAAAAAACCAGGTAAAAATGCTGTTTATTGATCTACTAAGGCACCACGCTATATTAAAAGAAGCCAGATTCCAGCAAATGTGAACGATGACATTGTAAAAAATTTGAGGGCTAGCATGGACTATATAAAATCAAAGATAATATGTTCTTCCCTTTAGTCAACTCTAACTGCAGGGTCCTAGGTAATCCTGTTTTCTTAGATTTAACTTAGCTAAGGTTGTCTGGGTTCCAAGCTAAAAACTTCCAGCTCTGCTCTGCGTTTCTGTATTAGGCAAGACTTTTTTTGGCAACCGGCAGAAACCTACTCAAACTCCCTTACGTAAAAAAGAGAATTTATTGGCTTACTTAACTGCAAATCCATGGAGGTTTCTAGCTTAAGGCACCTCTAGGGCCTCAAACTACATAACCATGTGCTCATTCTCCCTCCTCCTCTTTCAGTTTATCTTTTCTTCCTGTTGGCTTTTTTTCTCAGGCAGGCTCTTCAGATGAGCAACCCCTAAAGGGAGGCCCTTTTTGCCAATAGCTCCTGTAGAAGTTATTAGTATATTTCATTGCTTTGGGCACATGATCATCCCTGAACCAATCACTGACACCACGAGGGTGGAGTGTTCTCATCGGTCATGCCCAGGGGTGCATAGTCTGGAAGCTACTTGGTAAGCTCAAGGAAGCTCCGACTGAGGGAACTGAGAGGAGGAGAAAGGTAGTTGCCCAAAGGAATGATGAGCCCAGAGGAACGTTTCCACGCAGTGCCCTTGAATGGAAGAAGGCAGGGAGAAGAAAGTAAGGAGGTGGAAGGGAAAAGCCTCTATAGGTGCAAAACCAGTATTTCCAGACCCATTAACTCAATCTCAGATCTGCAGTCACTCACGTCATGGACCGAACTCTTTTGAACTTTAACATTATCTTTCCCCATTTTTCTTTATTTCAAACCTTTTAATACATGGTTACATCTCTTGTTCTTGATTTTCATAGATAGTTTCATAGTCATACAATGGAAAATACATTTGGCCAAAAAATATTTCATAAAGACATTTCCTCTGTACCTATATTAGCACAGGTCATGTGTGCTTAGGGCCCATACGCAGATGGCTTTTGGTTCTCAGTGCTGCATTTGTTTGGACCTCTTACGGTGTTTCCACTGAAGGGTGATTGCCATAGATCATTCAGATGTTGAGTGCTGGGGACTCTAACCTGGAGTTTGATACATGTTTCTGTGTCTGTCTCTTTCTCTCTTCCACTGAACAAAGATGTGTTTACAACAGAAGTAAAGATTCTGGGATACGTGGACTTATTGTCCTTCTGAAAGAGAATTATTTGGACATGTTTTCAGCATTTCTCTGTGCGCCCAAACTTCTTTTTATTTTATATTTTAAAAGTTGGCTTTGATTCTTCAAATAGCACACCTGTTCCAAAGAAGGGCACTGGACACCAGAGAAAGCTTCAAAAAGTAGAACTGTAGAGCAGAGCATAACTCTTTATTCTCACTTACCCTTCTGTTATCATTGTTATTTAAAAGAGCCTCATCCCCAAGACTAGGGCCTGTTAGCTGTCACCATGGCTGCCTTCACGCTCCTTGCATGTTTGATGGTAGATGAATGTAACATGTCATCAAGTCCCAAAGCTCCATTTTTGTGCCTGTTCAAGACCCTCTGCCTCATGATCCTTAACCTCAAATAGTTCAAACTTTTTTTTTTTAAAGCAAAATATTTTTGGCAATTTTGTGTGAATCTATGAATCTTGTCCTAGCATTTATTTTGTTTTATTTTACTTCTATTTTTTTAATTTAAATTCAGTTAATTTAACATATAATGTGCTATTTATACAGGGCTGTGATTCATAAGTCTTATATAACACCCAGTGCTCATTACAACACATACCCTCCCCAATGTCCATCACCCAGTTACCCCATCCTCCTACTCCCTCCCCTCCAGCAGCCCTCAGTTTGTTTCCTGAGATTAAGAGTCTCTTATGGTTTGTCTCCCTCTCTGTTTCATCTTGTTTCATTTTTTTCCTTTCTTCACCTATGTTAGTTCATATGTAAAAATTGAAGGGGCTAAGCATACTTTGCACATGAATCCACAAAGGGAGTGACCTCAGAAATGTCAGTCATGTGCTTAGCCAGTAGAGTTCCCCTAGAAATTCCCCTGAACGTATGATGCCATGTGTAAATTTTGCAGAGTCTGTCAGCTTGTAGGGAATATTGCTGAGGTCTATCCTGTAGTGATCCTGACTGACTTATGCATGTGAATTCAGCTCCTCTATGAGGCACTGTATTGAATATGCACTCCAGGCAGTTGTGGCCAAAATGTATTTCTCCTGAATTGCATCACTGTAGTTCTTCACTCAGTGAGGCGGTTGCAGAGCAAAGAGTAGCTGAACTGGTGAACAACTCCAGGACATTCTCCACAAGACAGTGTTTAGACAGGTTCAGAGCTGTGCATGGAGTTCATCACGTGGTCAGACTTCTAATGGTTGTCTAGACACCTGGTCATCCAGGCTGCCATTTGTCTCCAATTCATGGTGGATTCTGAAGGGCTTTATTTATAACAAATAAACTTGCACATGCACACACATGCACATATGTGCACACACACAAACGCATACATACCTCAGAGAGGAAAGGGAAAACTTTTAAGGGATTTCTATAAATGATGTTCTTCAGTCGACATGGTGCTTCCCGTGGTTCTCCAGGCTCTGTCTAAATTGTTTAATATTTTCATCTGGTCATCAAATTTTCTGCACAGAGGAGAGCTCAAACATCTTGTTTGGGAAAGACTCTTGCAGCTGTGCAAATACAGTCTTCTTGAACATTAATCCATCTGTCAGGTGAGATTTCCTTTTTCAAATAGCAAGAATTCCAAGTGGGGAGGATTAGTGTCTATGCTATAAAAATTCTCAGCTATTCAAAGCTAAATTGTAGTAATAACCATTTAGGATCCTCTGGGAATTTGGATTCTGGGTTTTCCTGGGAAGCAATGGACAGTCCACTTTAAGCCACCTGGTCAAAGAATTTCAGCATCATCTTTAATCCTGACCCACTCATTGAAGTGTCCCCTAATGATTCTAGACATTTCTCATTTATTCGAAAACATTGGGTTCTTCTTGTGTGCCAGCCACAGTGCTAAAAGCTCAGGAAGCAAAGATGAATAAGATTATCTGCAGTCAAAGGGAAGAACAGGTATTTGAAAACAGGCTTTGTGATACAAAGTATCACAAAGTAATACCCCCCAAAAAGGAGTGGAATGAACTTTGGACCCGAAGTGTGTTTCAGGAAGGCTACTGATAACTGTAGCCTGGGGATTAGGAGTGGTGAGGGGTATGGACTTCAGACAGAGAGGCCTCCATATGCAAAGACATCAGTACGTGAAAGAAATGTGAAAATGTAACTCTGAGTAGGGCCCACTAGGTAACTTGGTAACTTGGGAAGACCTATTATAGGGAGCACATGACAAGCTTGGTAGGAGTCAAATCATTCAGGGCCTCTGGATCATTCTAAAGTGTGGAGCCTTTGAAGGTTTTCAATCAGAGGGAGTAATTTGAACAGGTGTGCCTTTCTGAAAACTGACGTCTGGCTATCGCACGGAGGATGGAAAATCATGTTCTATTTACTTTCTGTGTCAAATAATTAGTAATTTATATAGCTTCTCTTCTTTATGAGTCTGTTCCAGAGATGGCAAATATGTGCTACAATCCCCCCTCTTCCTGCAACCCTGAAAGATGTTGCTTCTCAGTTTTAACACCTTTGTTACTAAATCCAGATACAGAGTAAAGCTGTTTTTTCAACTCTAATATTTACTGCCAGCTGTTGGAGCTGGAATTGAATTGAGTTGTGTTCTCCATACCTGGCCTATTGCTCACAGAGTCTCATTTTTCTTTTTCTTTTTTAAGATTTTATTTATTTATTTGATAGAGAGCACAAGCTTCGGTGGGGGGGGGGCGGTTATGATTGGGCAGAGGGAAAGGGAGATGCAGGCTCTCCAATGTGCAGGGAGCCTGACTGACCACAGGGCTGAGTCCTAGGACCCCGAGATCATGACCTGAGCCAAAGGCAGACACTTAGCAGAACAACCGAGACACCCCAAGCCTCACTGTTCTTTACTCCATTTTGATTGCTGCTGTACTCATATACTTGCCTGTCCTCAGTATAGGGCATCTTGTTCCCAGTAGAGCAGGATCCCTTTCTTTCTTTTGTTTATTCTCTCTCAGCTTCAATGCCTCTGGTTCTTCACTTTCTCTGGCATGTGGGACCAGAGTCCATTGTGTTTCCCAAACCCAGCAGACACATAGCAAGCTCTCCAGGGGTCCTCTAGATTACCATTGGCTTGGCTTAAGGTAAAAGAGAAGCAACCACCCACTCCTGTCATGGGCTGGATTTCATGGAAGCTGACTTGGAGACAGAATTTAGTGTAGAGGATGATTCTTTGTTTCTTAATACTCCATGGAATATATTCGGTATTCTACAGATGTGAATTAAGTTATTCTGCATAACTTCAAATAAATACCAGTCTTACACTTTATTAAGTACTCTGATGAACGCTGCAAAATGAAGCACAGTTTGCATGCCCTGTCCTCAATGCCTTGGTTTGCTCTAGCAGTACAAGAAAGAAGCATGTAGTTGCTGTTTTCCTGTGAGGGAAATCTTTTTTTTTTTTTTTTAAGTACATACATATATTTTGCTTTTTGTTTTAACACAGGTTAACTCTGACAGTCTAAATGCACCCTAAGGATATGAGAAAGTGCTAAGCCAGTTGATTTCTGAATAGCGTTGAGTGGATCAGCATTAAAAACTCGCTTATTCACTTTAACACAAACCTCACAGTATATGTACTATACTGTACTAGACATAATATAGCAATGCAAATATAAATTTCAATAACATGATTTAAGTGTTATTATAACAAATATAATATTTAAATACAAATCTACAAAATAAAAATAAAATTCAGTGCAACTGCAAAGATAACATACAGCTATCTTATGTATAGCACACTGCCTGTTCTAAGGGGAGGCGTGTGAGCATCTTAGTGCATAGAAAAAGCAGGATATAACTATATAGTTCTCAGTGCATCCTGATGAAGGCATTTTTTGCTTAGCTTTTAAAAAATTTAAGTTGGATGCTAATCAGAAAATATTTTGTATTTTTAAAAATTTTTTTCGTACATGGTAAAGGCTTATTATTTCCCCTAATAATGGTTTAAGCAGAATACAAGGTTAAATTTCAATAAATGAAAGTGTAGCATCATAATCATAAACAGCTGAAGCTAGAGTATCTACATTCAAAATTAGCAACAAATCTGATGCACAGTCATTTCAAGTCAATTTAAGTTGCAGGAGACCAACGTGATGAAACAAGGCCTCAAGTAACAATGTTAATGCCATTTACAAAGGAGAAAACAGATACAAAAACCTTCAAAGCCTGAACATCCCTTGGCATGTGAGAGAAAAAAAATCAAATCAGCTGGAAGGCTCATAACTACAAAGTCTTATTACCCTACACAAAGCTCAGGTGTTAGCCTTGAACATAACTTCAAAATACTTTCAGATATATCCAACTCAGATCCCTTTTGTTGATTTGCTGCAGTACAACTCATGTCAACGTCTTTTGTCCTTAAGACAAAACAACTCTTCAAGCAGTACTACAAGTATATTGCTAAACACCATGAGCTATATCTGAAGGGATTTCTTTAAGAAGAAGAGAGGTTTTTTCCCCCCAGTGTGCAGTATGATTCTTTTTTTTTTTTAAGATTTTATTTATTTATTTGACAGACAAAGATCACAAGTAGGCAGAGAGGCAGGCAGAGAGAGAGGAGGAAGCAAGTTCCCTGCTGAGCAGAGAGCCCGATGCAGGACTCGATTCCAGGGCCCTGGGATCATGACCTGAGCCGAAGGCAGAGGCTTTAACCCACTGAGCCACCCAGGCGCCCCATGTAGTATGATTCTTAAGGAGTGCCTGTGGGATCAATACCTATGGAAGGGAAGAGCTAGAAGCAGGTACACAGCGGGAGAATTACAACAGCTATGGGGTCTAGTGACAGCCTCAGCCAAACCTGCAGGAAGCTTCATCGCTTCCAGGAGCCTTCAGAGTTGTGCCAAGGTGGCTCATCCTGCATACACCCACATCAGCCAGTCACTGGATGTGGGCTGACCCAGGAAGGGGCATGCCCTTGACTGAGGTAATTCTCTGCAGCTGAGACAAACTCAAAGACATTCTCTTTCCTTCTCCAGTCTCTCCATCCCCAACTGCTTTCTGAGCCAGAGGGGAGCAATCACTAAAGCTGGTAGAGCTAGTTTTAGAATTTCTTAGCCTGCCCGGAGAAGGGCTTTAATTACAGCTTTGTTAATTTCTAATTTTCGTTTCCAGATTTGGGGCCCTCAGCTAAAAACTGATACCCATAGTTTCATTTTACCATCCTGCTTCACTCAATAACTTGTTACACTAAATAGATTGAAACATCTAGGTGGTAAATGTCATGATTTGTGTTCCTATAACACCCCCTGGCTTAACAGTTATGACAACCCAGATGTCAAATGGTTTTTTTCCTGTGATTATATGATATGCCCTAATTTGGGGGTTGAGAAATACTGTCACTGTATGCAAAGAACTTAACATAAGGCTGGGCACCTAGGTGGTATCCCCACACCTTTGGTGCTGGTTTTTTGTCTTAGAAGCTGTAACTGAGCTAATCAGTCAATTTGACTTACTGCCTGCTCTCAGTGCCCGTGGCTTCCTAAATGCTTCTGGAAGGAACCTCATCAAGGGTAACTTCAGGTCTCTCTGCTTGCAGTGATCATTTATCCTAATCTGTAGGGAAGCCTGTTACCCCTTTTCCTGTGTTCTTGGGAAAATTAAATCAAGTTAAACAGTTCACTTCAGTTCTTTCTGTTGATTTCCCCAGGTGAATTCCTACACAGCACTGGGGTCATAAAAAGCCATCTTTCAGAATTAGGTTTACCTTGCAATTCTACTATTACCAAGCCAAAAGGAAAAGAAAACAAGAGTAAATAAAAGAAGTATACTAGAAAATAGACTGCTAGCCTTTATCAATATCTAGAATTGAAGTCAGGAAGTTTTTGTTTCAGGTTCAGGCTCTGAAATGACCTTAGATAGGTTACTTCTTTCCTTTGGCTGCCTTGGGTCCATTATCAATAAAAATTATGAGACTGGATGAATTCAGTTCCTGTAATTCAAAAGTTCCTATAATTCTGGAAGGGAGTTTCCTGAGATGTGGTTGCCTTGCCGAGGATGGAACACCAGGGCTGACAGGCAGGCAGAGGAATAAGGACTGGAACAATGATTGGGTAGGAATGACCAGAAAGGTAGGAGAGAACCCAGAAAAGCGTAAGAACCCATAAAAGCAAGAAAAGAGAGGATTTTTATTTTTTAAAGATTTTATTTATTTATTTGACAGACAGAGATCACAAGTAGGCAGAGAGGCAGGCAGAGAGAGAGGAGGAAGCAGGCTCCCTGCCGAGCCGAGAGCCCGATGCGGGGCTCAATGAGGGGCTCTATCCCAGGACCCTGGGATCATGACCTGAGCCGAAGGCAGAGGCTTAACCCACTGAGCCACCCAGGCGCCCTGAAAAGAGAGGATTTTTAGAAGGAAAGACTGGGGCACAGGGGTGGCTCAATCAGTTGAGTGTCTGGTTCTTCATTTCAGCTTGAGACATGATCTCAGGGTCATGAGATTGAACCCCGTGTCGGGCTCTGTGCTCAGCAGGGAGTTTGCTTGGGGTTCTGTCTCTCCTTTGTCCTCTGCTCATCCTTCACCCCCACTAGCATATGTGTGCTCTCTTTGTTTCTCTCTAAAGAAAAAGATGGGGAAGGTTAGTTAACAGTGTCCAATATTCTTTAGAGGTCAAATAATATAAGGAGTGAAAAGAAATGGATATTTAATTTAGTGACCAATAAGCAGGTTGGAGAGTGATTAGATGTGAGGGTAGAGAAAGACACGGAAGGAAAAACCCCCACAATAGTATTGCCGTTTCTCTTTGGGGAATAGGAGAGAGTTGTAGAGTATTAACTTTTTAAAAAAAACCCATGTATTATTTGACCCAATATTACTTTTGTAATTTGAAAAAATCAGAACACAAGAAATGAATGAGAAGTGGAAACATGGAGACAGCAGGTATAAGCTGTACTTCTAAAAGGTTGTCTGATGCACATAAATGTCTTACATGAGATTTTGTGCCAGATAAAGGAGCCAAAGTGAAAAATAATTTAAAATTTTTTTTATATTTGAGTCAAATTTTACCATTCCACCATAGGCTTTCTCCAGAAGTCTTTTCTCCAACAGGAAAAAGGAAGAGCAGGCTGAGAAAATAGGATCTGATAAAGGATAAATTTCTCAAGTGACAGAAATCATTCTGGAGGCTGAATGTGTACCTGTAATAGATTTGTCCAGACAGACTTGGAACTTTAAGTAGGGTTTTTGGAACCCTAAGCTGGGTTGGTTTTGCATTATTGTGGCAGCCTCAAATATAATCTCAGCGTGCTACACCTCAGAAGAGCATGGTGCAGAGGGAAGTCCACAGCCTCTCCTCAGCCAGTCTTTTTGACTGCCCTGTGTAGCTTTGGAAAGCTCTGCAGCTTTCCCTTTGGATGACATGGGATCCCTCACTCAGGCCCAGATGCTGGGCTTAACCCATAAAGCCAGCTGGGGAAAGATGTCAAGATAAGCAGAAAGAAACTACTACCATAAGCCATGATTTTAACAGGGTCTTTTGCATAGACAAAAGAGACTTGGCATTTTCTCAGTCTCCTAGGACAACTTGGAAAAAACATTTTGCTGTATAAGTGTGTCTGGAGAGTAGAAAAGGAAAAAAAAAAAGAAACCTTTTGAGATCAGGAATGAAAGACAGTACTGTAAACTTGGCAACTGCTGGAGCTTTGGAAAGAATGAGACAAAAAAGCTGGGAGGGGAAGTGGCAGGAGGAAGCCCCTCAGGAGAATTTCCTCATATTCTTGTAGTGAAATTCTTGAAAATCATTTCTCGAAAACTCTATTTCATGCAATATGAGGTAAAATGTCACTCTGGTCACCACAGTGCCTCACATCATCTGAGATATCTCCTTTCTATAGGAAACATTCATCTCATCACCACGAGCCCACATACTTTGGGCTGAAATTTGTAGTGTTCCAAGTAAGGAAGAAGTTTTTTGGACATAGTCAAATAATAATCAATACAACAAATGAGAACCAGTATAATGAGGAATAATGAAGAGTATAGAGTTAGTACAGTGAATTACTAAAATGAGGCCATCCCTCCTAGCTGCCTACTTCATAGCAACAGTAAACGCTGTCAAGGTTGACCACCACCTAAGCTTTCCTGGCTGCTACCTCTCATTTATATAGCACCCAGACTTTGTTCTTCCCCCTCTGCGCCATGGGAGGAAGATGGCCCCATGGGAAGAAATGTCATCTTTCTACTCAAGGCTAACTCTTCAATCTATCCTTTTCTGCCTTCTTCATGGACTTTGCCCTATCCCTGATTCCTCCACTGTTTTGTATCCTTATCTTTCTCTTTTTCTCTACTCAGTGTCAACATATTCGAGTTACCTCCAATGATTTCTACCCAGTCCAACCACGAAATTGTCCAACCATGCTACATCTCCAAGTTTTCTCCCTATCCTCCTTTTTCAGAACCAGTCTCTCTTCCTTTCCTTACTTTTCTTTTCTTTTTTCCTCCCTTCCTTTTCTTTTCTTTTCTTTTTGACTTATTTATTTGAGAGACAGAGTATGAATGGGGGGGTCATGGAGGAGGGGCAGAAGGAGAGGGAGAAGGAGACACCCTGCTGCGCAGAAAGCCTGACGTGGGGCTCCCTCCCTGGACTCTGAGATCATGACCTGAGCTGAAGGCAGATACTCAACCGACTGAGTCACCTAGGTGCCCTCAGGACCAGACTTTTTCTAAGATTTCTTACTTCTCTAGTTTCCCTCTGTCCATTCACTTATCAGTGGATCCTATTCCAAATATCCATTAACAGTACTATTTGCTCAGGTCACCAATGACCTCCTAATTGCCAAATGTAATGAATATTTTCAGTCCTTAGTAATGCCTCTGTGACTTGAGACTCAATCATAATTCCTTCTCTGCTTCTTAAATTATTTATTTATTTAAGAGGTGCCCAGGAGCAGAGGGAGAGGGTCTCAAACAGACTCCATGCTGAGCATGAGGCCTGACTCAGGGCTCCATCTCATGACCCTGAGATCACAACCTGAGTTGAAACCAAGAATTGATGCTTAACCGACTGCATCATCTGGGTGCCCCAATTCCCTCTTTAAACTGTCCTTTTTTGGATTCCGCACCATCAAAAAAACCTGGTTGAACTCTTATCTTTATGAGCACTCTTAATTCTTATACACACCTCTCTTTCTCCATGTACCATGTCTCTGGGTAATCTCGATTCCAGTGACTTTAAACCTAGATGTGCCTGCCTACTGAGCATATCCCCTGAAATGGCTCATAGACTGTTCAGACCCAGTATGACCAAACTGAGCTTGACTGAACGCAACATGTTCCACAGTCGCTTCCTTATCTCATTAGATAATTGTTTCCCCAAGTTCCTTACCCAGAAATCATCCTTAAAACTTTCTCCCTCAACTCCTGTCCTAATTCTTTCTTCTTAATAGATGTCCATTCAACCTAGCTGCCTGTACCTGCTAAGTAAACTTTCCAGTCCAACCACTTTTTTCTGCCCCTACTACCATCAACGTATTTCTCCTGGATTATTACAGTAGTCTCCCTGCTTCTCACTAGTTCATCACACTTTAAGTAAACCACAGTATCATTTTAATAGCTCTTTAATGTCTGCGATCTGTCCAGATACCCATTCTTAACTATGCTCCTCTCTCCTGTTTTCAGCAGTTAGGTGATTTTGAGTTCTCCCTGTCCTGGGATTCTCCAAGTTCTCTATAGCTTTTCTTTTTACTTTTTTTGTCTCTGGTCCTTAGGACCCCTTGCTTCAGGTATGATCCCTCCCTGCCCCTGTAGGAATTCAAGTTTGGGTAAAGAGGGATATCACCCCAACTCACCTCCATTACTCTCCCACATTTATCATCGTTATTTAATTGTCTCATCTTCTCTCCTGGAGTATAAGCTCAGAAAGGGCAAGAATCTTATCTAACTTGTTTTCCACAATGTCTCCTGGGACGAGAACAATGTTTTATTTATTGAAGTTGGTCAGTTTGTTTCACACAGGGTAACTGAGTGAAAACATGAATGTCTTGAAATCTGTTTGCTCGTGAAACAGTGGTTTTTGGTCCAGGTCATTCTGTGACTAAAAGAAAATAATGGAAATATTTTCTCATTTTTAAGAAAAACTAGGGAATTATCCCAAGCTCAAAGACATGCACCATAAACCTTTCATCCCTGCTACCAACCGGGCACATTCTACATTCGGCAAAGACCCTTGAGATCTGAAGCAAGTCTGAACGTCCCAGGTTGTTCTTCTTAACTTACTTCCTCTCTTCCCTGAGTATCTTCTTTCCTTGCTCAGGCCCACCCCTGCCACTAACCCCCAGTACAGTGGTGCATACTCCGCTCTGCACAAAGGCATCCAACCAGGAGGGCCAGTGAGAGTGGAAATCCAGCCTCAAACCCTGGCTCTGGTGCAGGGCTGCAGAGAACCCAGAGGAAGGGACACCTTACTGCAATTTGTGTACCCAGGGGGGTACCTTTTTACAGTTCATGCAAAGCCTGCCCACAGATGGCCAGGCACCACTGTGTCCCCAATTTCTTGATCTCTCAGTTCCAAACTCACCTTGATCCATAGAAATAGCTGAAACAGTTATCTTCAAGCTGGCTTTTCTCTCTCAGTTTCTAATGCAGATGGTCCAAAAGATTGATCTAGTTGGCCAAGAAGAAGCCTCACTGTTTCAACACATTTAAATTAGTCCCAGTTACGTGTTTTGGTTATGGATTAAAGTGTGACCTCCCCCTCAGCATTTTTCCCTAGTAGTTTTACTAAAGAAACCATTTCTGCTTTTGCAAAAAGGCAGCCAACAATTTGTCTACTGCTTTTTGGGGTCATCTACAAGTTTTGTATAATTTCAGGGGTAGGATATGGGGAGCAGTGGTGACCTAAATGCTAGGAATGTAGCTCAGTGACCCCGTAAATTGGGAATGTGCCCAGTCTGCCTTGAGAAAGCATCTAACCATGACTTTGTTTTTCAGTTCACTAAATGCAGTATAAATTATTCAGTTATTTTTCTTGATCATGTAGACTTTCTGTTTTTGGATCGTTTAAATGCATTTTCTAAATTGTGCTTTTTGGGATGTTAGTATGCATTGCATGGTAGGGGTGAAATGGTACATACTGGAGTTGAGGAATGCTTGATTAAAAACAGTCAAACACCTTTCTTTACAGTGGGATTTATTGAATACCTTATTTTTTTAAAAGATTTTATTTATTTATTTGGCAGAGAGAGTGAGAAATAATGAAGAGTGTAGAGAGCATAAGCAGGGGGAGCCGCAGAGGGTGAGGGAGAAGAAGAAGAAGCAGACTCCCCCCTGAGCAGAGAGCCCCATGCAGGACTTGATTCCAGGACTCTGGGATCATGACCTGAGCTGAAGGCAGATGCTTAACCCACTGAGCCACCCAGGCACCCCGACTAAATACTTTATTATACAAAAATAAATTATGAATCTCTGAGGGTGAGGGGCTTTTATATTACTATGTTTCTAAACGTACTTGGCCATGAAACTCCCTTCAGAGTTTACCTCTTCAAGGACTGTGTTCCACGGAACCCACCCTAGAAAGCATTGGTCAGAGTGTTACCTTCCAGAACTGCTTCTGCAACATTCTCCCTGCCCTCTGCCCCTGGAGTTCCTAGACAGCCAGCACCAGCACACACACCAGGCACAAGAGAGTTTTGTTTTTTTTTTTCCAGTCACCATAGTAATGAATCAAACCAAATGACATTTTTGAAAGTTTAGTTTTATTTTTTAAATTAAATTTAATTAATTTATTTTTAGAGAGATTGAGCATGAGCACCCATGAGAAAGGAGCAGGCATAGGGAATGGGAGAGAATCCCAAGCAGGTTCCATGTCTGGTGTGGGCCTCAGTCTCACGATCCTGAGATCATGACCTATGCTGAAATCAAGAGTCAAGATGCTTAACCAGCTCAGCCACCCAGGCATCCTGGAAGTTTAATTTTATTAAAAACTAGTAATTAGTTCTCTCTGTGTGATGCATCAAGATAGTTTTGGGTACTCAGGCATAAATGAATCTCTAACATTTAGATGGATCTAGAAGGATTATGAAAAAAAAAAAAAAAAAAAGACACTGTATTTGGAGACCTGAATTAGGTAGGACATTTTTTGTTTGCGTATTTGTTTTCAGTTTTAGGGTTTTGATTTTTGGGCCCTGAAATTCACCATTTTGACTGTAACAGCTTTTCCTTTCCCTCTACTAATTTGGAAAACTAATTTTAGGATCACTTCTAGACTTGTGGTTTGTAGTTTTCAAAGTTTGATACATATTAGAATCTTGGATAGGGATAGAGTGGGAAGGTTGGGGGAGGGTAATTGGGGAAGGTATTTGACAGTAGTGGTTTAGAAATTTTGATGCCCAGCCAGACCCCAGAGCAACTACATGAGAACCCAAGAGTTTGGGGTTCAATTCTGTCCCTATACACCTAGGTCCTTTTACACTTGTTAGTTAATTTTATGTGTAAACTTGTCTAGGCCAGGTACCCTGTTTTTGTTCCAACACTAGTCTAGATGTTGTAAAGATATTTTTTAGATGTAATGAACATTTAAATCAGTAGACTTTGAGTTAGATTACCCTTAATAATGCAAGTGGGCCTAATCAGTTGAAGACCTTCAGAGAAAAAACTGAGGTCCTCCAAGGAAGAAGGAACACTGCTACTGGACTGTCTTCTTTTTTTTTTTTATAATTTTTTTTTTTAAGATTTTTATTTATGTATTTATTTGACAGAGAGAGATCACAAGTAGGGAGAGAGGCAGGCAGAGAGAGAGGAGGAAGCAGGCTCCCCGCCAAGCAGAGAGCCCGATGCGGGACTCGATCTCAGGACCCTGAGATCATGACCTGAGCCGAAGGCAGAGGCTTAACCCACTGAGCCACCCAGGCACCCCTGGACTGTCTTCTGAGTTGAGCTGCAAAATCAGTTCTTCCCTGACTCTACAGCCTGCTGGCCTGCCCTGCAAAATTCGGGCTTGCCACCACCTATAATAGTATGAGCCAGTTCTTTAAAATAAATCCATCTCTCTCTCTTGCTCCCATTTTCAATCTCTCTCTCCCATTCTCCTTCGCTCTCTACACACACACACACACACACACAGAGAGAGACACTTCTCCTTTGGTCTTGCTTTTCTGGAGAAACTTGAGTGATGATACAGTCTCATAATCAAGCATCTTACCTATTTTTACCAGAATTTTGACTTCTCTAACTTTTAGCTGCATCTGTCCTTTCCATTATAAACCATGAATAGAGTAACTGTTTTTACAAAGTAACATACTGAATTCACCCAATAGGACCCTTTATATTCGGGCAAGGAGAATAATACATCTTTACTTGACCAAATTAGTTTCTAAATTGGCTTTACTCTTGTAGTTGAATGTATCATGTTGATCTTGAACATTTTTAATAAGTAGATTTATATTAGCGACCAAATGTTAAAATTGTTTAAACTTGAAAGGTCCACTTTGCAATGAAATGAAACGGATTCTGGTGGATATTAAGGAGCTGCCAATAAGGATTAATTGAAACTCAAATGTTCTTTATTATTTGTTAATTATGTAATTGTTATTCATCCAACCATCTTGATTTTCCATGTTAAATGATCATGCTTGTGTTTCACCCTAGCCTTTCTGTTTAGTTAACTGATTAATTAAGAATGGGGATATTCTGCATTTATTAACATTCTAATGGGCAGATTGATTCCCTGTAGCCCAAACATCTACATATGTTCAGTTTTTGAGCTCAGCTTTAGCTCCTTTTAAGTGATTATCATTTTTAATTGCAGATACTAGAAATTAAAAACCATGCTCTTAAACAACTGGTCCAATCAAACTCATTAAAATGCCCCTTGAAGATCAAGCGCAAGTGAGTACAAGCACTAGAAAGGAATCACACACGGCCACTGCAGGATATAAATCATCACTAGCTAAGGACTAGCTAAGGACTCCTGTGGTCTAGCCATTCTTGTCTTTGAGTTCCCAAGAGGCAGCAACTTTGTAGGAGCATCTACTGGCCTGAGGGTCACACAAATCTAATTCTTTTTCTTTTCTTTTTTTTCTTTTCTAAGGGGTTTGGAATCTAAAACCATCACCATTTATGAAATTGAAGTTCATCAAATACGAAAAATTAGGTCATTGTCTTTGACCCAAAGGCACATCAACCATATTTTAATGAGTCTCTGGAGCATGGGCTATGAGGCTTTCCATTATATTCTATTAACCACTGCAAGTCAAATAGTAAGAAGGCCCTTTGTTTCCCTACTGGGAGAAAACCACTTTACTCAGTAGGATAGGTGGGTAGAACAATGGTTAACTGCTGGTGATGGATTAAAGCCTACTTTCCATTTGAAGACAGGGCCCAACTGGCTACATAATTTGTGTGGGTCCAGTGCAAAATGAATGCTGAACATTCAAACTGCACTCATCTCCTTTGCTCACAAGAACATTCTAGGTAACCTCCGTCTTCAGTCACAAAACACAGATTTGAGATTAAATTGTTAAGAATTTCAAGACAGTGAGAGCAGAGCATTAAACCAAGGGTGGGTCCCTGGTGCTGGCCCTGAGCCCAAGACAGAGTAATGTGCACAACTCGTCATGGTAGATTTAGATCTCAAATCTAGATCTTGGATTTGGGCTTTTAACAGTCACTAAGCCAGTCCAGTGCTCAGGAGTATTCCCCCCTCCTTTGGGTTGACTGGAGGGTGTGCACTCACTCCCACCCTCACCCATCACAGCATCCCCTCTCTTCCTTGTCCTTCCTGCCTGTGTAAGTTCAGCGTTGCAGTTTCATACCAGGACACATACCAAAGACTCAGAACATTAATAAGGTAAGGAAAGAAAAAAGAAATAAAACAAAATCAATACTTGAGACTCTTAGTGTATGAGTTTGGGGTAAAATAATAATATTGGATTTTTAAATAAATTTGGGAGTGTGTTAGTTTATTTTAGTAAGTTTATTTGAAGATCATCTACATGTTTAAGTAGGTCAGTTATAAGGATGAAAAGGGAAAACTGTAAAACTACTGGAGAAAAGAAAATTATTTGATTTCTCTCTTTGGTTTCCAGAGATATAGAACAGGGAGGGAGACCCAGCCCTCAGATTTTGTGTTATTTTTATTTTACACAACATAGCTGCTGTGTGTCAGTGAACACAGTTTGCTCCATGATTTAATGCCTTCTGTGCATGTGCTAAGCTATTCATTAGATTTAGGATTTCTTTTGGATTTAGGGCATCTTCTCAGAAGACCTTAGACTTGTCATTCTTAAAGTAGTGAATTGGGGCACCTGAGTGGCTCAGTCAGTTGAGCATCTGCCTTTGGCTCAGGTCATGATCTCAGGGTCTTGGGATCAAGTCCCACTTCAGGCCCCCTGTTCAGTGGGGAGTCTTCTTCTCCCTCTCCCCTCCTCCCCCGACTCAAGCACACATTCTCTCTCAAATAAATAAAATCATTTTAAAAAATCAAAATAAATAAAAGAAGTAAATCAACACATATAACACTTTTAGCCTGTAACTTTCACTTTGACTTGATTTTCCCACCATTTATTCATCCATTCAACTATGCCAGGCGCTATCCTAGGCTCCAGGGATATAAGTCAGGTGGTGAGGTATTTTTTCTTATAGAGTACATTTTCTCCTGCAGGGGGTCAAACAGTAGTACTCAAATCCCCATGACACAAGAAAACAGTGTCATAAAGAAAACAGAAAAAGGCTAGGACTAGGCAGTGCCTGGTGGTTACTTTCAGCTATGCCAAGGATGACTGTCTGAGGAAGCAACTTTTAAGCACAGATCTAAAGGATAAGAAAAGGTCAGAGATCTGGGGAAGAGCACTGCAGATAGGGAACAGCATGCACCGTGGGCTGAAGGAGGTACACAGATAGTTTCAGAGCTTTTTGTTTTCCTACATACAATTTCTCCCCAGAAACCTCATGATGTCATCAGACCTGGGAGGACTTCTGAAGTCTTGGTGGCCAGGCTTGAGGGAGTATGGATTTATACTTACTCAGTTATTTATTTATTTATTATTATTATTTTTTAAGTAGGCTCCATGCCCATTGAGGAGCTCAACACAGGTCTCAAACTCAAAACCCTGAGATCAAGACATGAGCTGAGAGCAAGAGTCAGATGCTTAATCCACTGAGTCACCCAGGTGCCCCTACACCTATTCATAGCTTCCTGTCACTCATTAGGTCTTCAAAGAATCAATGGATGGAAGGTTAAATTATCATAACAGTAAAGAAAGTGTGGTTAACAAATGTTAAAAAGTTATCACAGCACTTCTCTTCCTATTTCTGTAGTTCTCAGGAAAATGTATGTGATTAAAGAAGTTTAGTATATCTGTAAGTCTTCACTCCCCAAATGTGTGTATGAAACCAGCATGTCAGGTGAATGCACACGTGGGTACACATGTGTGCGAGATAATAAGGTTTTGATTCTGTTCAAACAGAATATAAAGATTGGCTATTTATCTCTTCTTCCCACTCACCCCTCATCCCTGTCTCTCTCTTGTTCTACTTATCTCTCTTTCTTAGCACTGTATGCGTCAGGACTAGGGATGTTGGAAGCTGACGATGATGAACGAGGATGGCTGAAGAGTAAACAGAATTGTCCCTGGAGAAAAGTGATTAGGGTTGGTTATAGTGCATCTCATGACTCTTTAAGAAGAACGGGGAAGTTGTTATAATTCCATTTGCTTTTTAGATAAAGTCAGTGGAAATATACTCTACAAAGAAAATTCAGGAACTTGGGTACAGA
Source organism: Martes martes (assembly GCF_963455335.1). Taxonomy (NCBI): domain Eukaryota; kingdom Metazoa; phylum Chordata; class Mammalia; order Carnivora; family Mustelidae; genus Martes; species Martes martes. The sequence goes on from NC_137892.1 coordinate 85,688,418, forward strand.
AGGAAAAAAACCCCATACATATAGAAATTTCATGGGGTGCCTGGGTGGCTCAGTGGGTTGAAGCCTCTGCCTTTGGCTTGGGTCGTGGTCTCAGCGTCCTGGGATCGAGCCCCGCATTGGGCTCTCTGCTCGGCGGGGAGCCTGCTTCCTCCTCTCTCTCTGCCTGCCTCTCTGCCTGCCTCTCTGCCTACTTGTGTTCTCTGTCTTTCAAATAAATAAATAAAATCTTTAAAAAAAAAAAAGAAATTTCATTCACTACAATAACTGACTCACCATTTCCAGTGTCCCTCTGGTCTAGTTCTATTCAGTCTTACTCAGAAATCCACATGTTTTGGACTTTAGTCACTAGCTGCATTTGCTGGCGACTGCCCGTAGGAAAGTGTGAATCCTTGAATGAATCGTTACCGCGATGAACTTCACATAAAGCTATGAGCAACCAGCCCTAGAACACAGAGCGTGATGGGATGTTTGAGTTTGAAATGTCCTTCTATAATATCTTTGGACAACACCCTGTTTTACAAGTCCCCCAGAATAACCACTGTCAACTTAGGTAGAATTGAGAACTCGTCAGAGGAGGTCGCACATGGCAGTCAATCAGCACAGTTTCATGAGATGTTTTAAAATCTTCAAGTTCTTCTGCTTCATTGCTTGTACTGATAAACTGAGATATTACTAGGAGTTGAGTCACTCTGGTCACCCTAGGAAAACTTTATGGCATTATGATATCAGAATTCATTTCTCCTTTCTTTAAACCACGAAAACAGGCCTACCTATATTCTGGATACTCCCTGCTTGCCCCTCCACATCCCCCTTCCCCACACTGCTTTGTGCCCCAGAAAGTGGACCCCAGTTCACAGTCACAGCCAGACTTCCCTGCCCTTGTTTTCAGGCCAGGTTTGGCTCATATAGTATGTATTAGCTGGAGATAAGAGAGTTGGGAGAGAGAGAAGTGTTGGGATGTTTACTCCCCTTTTTCCTTTCCTTCCTGCGCCACAACTTCTGGGGAAAGGAACTTCTCTTATAACTAGCTCAGTCTTTCTCTGTGATGCTATAACTTCTTTATCCTTCCTGGCTGGCAGCAAGTAAGCACAGCCTTCCCCTACAAGACTGGGGTGCTTGCTATCCCTTCTAGGTTTCCCTCAAACTCTGTCATACATTTAGGAGCAGTCCTTTTGCTAAGTGCTCCTCAATTACCCCCATCTTTTTCCTATTAGAATTCTGAATGACATACTATTTTATCTCAGGCTATTAACCCGTATGTTCCTGGCCCATAGTAGGCCATATTTCAGTGAGGACAGAAACCCTTCTGGGTATTTCAAACTGGAAGGAATTGAACACAATGGAACTGAACACAGCGATTTACAGAATCTTTGGAGAAAGAACTTAGGAAGGAAGGTCAGACAAAAACCTTGTTGGCTTTCCTAAGATCATGAAACTGGACATTTCTCTAATAAATAGCCATCAAAGTTCCCAGAAGCATCTAAGTGCATGAATCACATTAGAATGCCCCAAACCTCAAATCAGCCAACTTCCTGCATATGTGTCTGCTAATGTTGGAGGAAACAATAGTTTCAGCTTCTCATCCACCTTCCATGTCTTACACGGTGCCACTCTTTAGCAGGGTCTCACCGAAAATCTTCCTTTTGAGGGATTTGGGAGAATATCTTTCCCTGGCTTCTTCTGGGAGAACAGAGAGTACAGACAGGGAAGAGAGTGACGCTGAGCTGGCAACAAGGATTCTGCACAACGAGCACTCAGTAGATATTGTACTTACCTTGGAAAACTTCCTTGATACCCCGTGCCTCAGTTTCCTCATCCTTTAAGTGATGGAGACTAATAATAACTAATACCCATCTTAAAGTGGTCAAGTACAGATTAAATAAGTATTATAAAATACTTCTATATGAGTGAAGAAGAACAGCTTAACTTTTTTTTCATGCTATGCATCCCTTTGGCCATCTGGTGAAACATAGATGTCTCTTCTCAGAAGATAATGTTTTGTAATTGAAAATAATAAAAAACATTCAAAGGAAATCGATCATATTTAAGTGCAATAGTCAAAAAATATATAGTAACACACACATTAAATAACAAAATCTAGTGGCAGGTCTTGTAGCTACTGCAATTTCAAAGAAGTGTTCAGCATTAATGATATAACACTATCTACAACATCTGACCAGTGGTATGAAAATATCTGAACTCTGTTGGTGACAAAATCATCGGGACTACTTACACCACTCTGATTCATTTCCAACATCTATAATTGAATGGCATACTAAATTTCAGAGAGGCTAGTAAAAACAAAGTGTAATTTTTTCCCATTCATATCCATGAGATTTCATAATTAGAAAAGTTAATGCTCCCAGTAGAAATTGTGGAACCCCCTTAGAGAGCCAGGAACATGGAATGATCCCCCTTGAAGCTCACCCTTTCCTTCGGGTACACAAGCCTCTTTGTCCTCCCAAAGACCTGGAGTGGAAATCAGCACCGACCCCCCCCACTTCCTGCTTCCATGGGCTTTCTTATCCCACAGGGCACACTTCCCACAGAGGAGAGAACTTCCTGAAAAAACTAATCACCCAACAAACCAGCTGATAAAATTTTGGGTGACATCAACAATCATAGGAGAGCATTCAGAGACAAATGGGAACACTGTGATACCATGCTAAACACTGAAGCCAAACAGTGAAACATGCAGAGCAGAAAAAGGATCCAGAAATCCCCACACATAGCTCTAAGATAATGGTGACAATAGGAGCTCACGGGAATAACCCAGCTTGAGTGTTGGACACATTTGGATTGCAACCCTGGCTCTGTAACTGAGGAACTCTGCCTTGGGGCAGATGACTTCATGTCTCCAACCGCAGTCCCCACCTGCAAAATGGAGACAATAGTACTAACCACAGAGGGTTACTGTGAGGATTAAATCATGTGAGCTATGAGAAAGGACTCAGCACAGTGATTGACACTGGATAAGCATTCAGGGAACATTAACTTTCAGAAGTAGCTCTGCTATGTTAATTCTTTCCTGCATTGTTTGGGTGGGCAAAGCATCCTATATAGCCTGTCACCTGCTGAAATGTGCTGCTCAGTTAGAATCCTGACTCTGCTGAAGGGAATCAAGCAGTAGGCTCACACTAACTGCCTCAAATTCATGATATGAAAGGAGAGTCAGTGGGTGTCCTTCCCTATAAAGCCAAGTGTCTAACAAAAGTAATGGCCTATTGCAGTACTTCAGTCATGGGACTGAGGGACTCCATTTTTGCTGTGTGTTGGACCTGTAAAATGCTGTCATAGCTGTCTGCTTTGCAAATAGAGTTCGGTTCACTGCCAAACTCTGAAATAAGATGCTCGGCAACCTCACCGCAGCTGTTCACTTCAGTTAGCGTGTGTCAATGCAAGTGAGGTCTATTATGGTTCGGTGATTTTCCATCTTTTGTCAGGCAGCAGAGCCTTCTCCTGGTTCCCTCTCCCTTGTGGCTCTGGACTTCTTAAAGAATTTGTTAACACTTTGCTCTGTTTCTGTTTTCCTAGTGCCTTTCTTCTCTTTTTCCTTTTGAATGTTTTATGAAAAACTGGTAACAAGTCTGAACACTGTCCAGAAGATGAAAGGCACACACACTTAGGAACAGAAAAATACACATAGTCCTTCCAAAACACAGAGTTTCAAGCCTAAAATTTTAATCCCTGAGAAACTATTGTTTACTTTCTCAGCATAAATTTAGGCAATAAATTTATCAGCTTCCCAGCTAATAATTTGTCGTCCAAGACACGGTCCAAAACAGTTTCCCAGATGAGGTAAGAAATTTGCAAAGTAAGGCCTGGGACCCCTTGCCTGGGTGGTATTAAGCAATATCTGAGAGCCTTTGTCTTAGGTACACATTGAAACTTTGAGCCCACTTTAAAATGACACAGGTGACCACTAGGGGAGACAAGGGACCACATGGCAGCACCCCAAAGTTGCAAGAAGCTAAAGCTAAAAAAATTCAGGACACATAGGAAGAGAATAGCGTCTAGAGGCTCTCAAAGAACCATGAATTTGTATAACATAATTATGTAGATTTTGATTAGATACTTGTTTCCTTAATGATTCAAGCACATTGAAATTATTTGAGTCAGTTTAGAGTTGAGAGAACTGAAGCTTGGAGAGGTTCTGATGTGTCCAGTCGCATGTTAAAAATGGTGGAGCCATGTCAGTTTCTTTATTATTGCCCCAAGGAGAAAGTGAAAAATCCTATTGGATTTAATTAGTCTGGGTGGTTGCATAATTCAATTAAGCCACTTTCCCAGAACTCCTATCTACAGCACTCTGCTTTTGTGCAACAGAAGGCAATCCATCAGAACAGGAAAGCCTTGGAACTCATCATCACCCACACAGCCACTTCCCAAACAGCAGAGCAGACGTTGTGAATTTGGATTTATTCTTAGAGTACCTTTACCTTAGTCTCCCAGACAGTTATCATCTATCAATTCAAATTGGTCCACATGAGCTAAACTTATTTTCTATTTCAAACTAAGCCAGTGCTCTTTCTGCCATACACCATAGATACATCCAAATGTAAAGGGAGGAAAATCTTTAAAAGAGGAACTACTTTAGGCTCTGCATACAATTTTTCTATCATCATTTTTACAACAACAGTGGTACCTAGGGACATAGATAACTGTCTAAATAACCTGTCTATCAGCCATATATTGGAGGCCATCATATTTATAAAATCTTCACTATAAACTAGATGGCCATCTTCTCTCTTTCTCAAATGATCTTAGGCTCTCTGCGTAAGACATCATGGCAGAAGACACTGCATGGGAAAAGAGGTGCATATACACTCAATGTAGGAGTACATAGGTACCCTTGTAGGTGTTGGAAATAAAAGAGTGAACAGGATGAGATCTCTATTCTCATAAAGCTTACCTTCTGGAGGAGCCAGACAGCCATTAACCAAACAAAAAAATAAATAAATATACATGATAACTTCAGTTGTTGAAAGGTTCTCAGAATAAAATACCACCAGCTGCTTGTTACTTTTCATGGATCACTCTTAGCTGTTAGCAGTAAACGGCTTCACCTTCAGGCTTTTTAACTTCTGTTGATGAAGTACCTGTAGTCAGAGCTGGAACCACCTCAGCCCAAATGTGATGTCCAGGTTTCTCTTCATTGATTACTGTTTGCTGTTGGCAAGAAATGGCTTTACTTGGCACTTCAGCTTCTGCTGTTATTTGAGGTATGTTTGGTCATTAGCAAATGAAAGTAAGTTGCCCTTGGGCAAAAAGAAAGAAGGGTAGATGCAATAGACTGTGCTTTGAAGACGACTCGAAGGAGATATTTGAACCAAGACCCTAATGATGAGTAGGGCTCCGAATCTGAAGATCTGGGAGCAAAGGGTTCCAGGCACACAGCATACAGGGAAGGGGAGCCCCAGTCCCAACACTGAGCATGCTTGGCAAGTTCAAGGACAAGGCAGAGGGCCATGGCATCTGGAGCCAAGTGAGTGGGGGGAGAACAGCGTAAGCCGAGTCCAAAGGGGTGGCAGAGCCAGATACTGTAGGCTGTAGGCTGTGGTGAGGACCTTGCATTGATACTGAGTTCATTTTCAAGTCTTTTGAGGGCTTTCCGTGGAAGAGATACCTGGAGTGATTGAAGTGTTTAGGAAGTCAGAATGAGGGCCAGTTGCTTCCCTCTAGGAGTTGATAAACCACAGTACTAATTACGATTCAAGGCAGTAATTGAAGGGTGAGTTGCAAGTGCTGAGACAGATCATCTACAGGCTCCCGCCCCCTCAGGAATATATGTGCTGGGAGAGTGGTGTTCCAGTCTGTACCGCAGTTTGCTCCAAAAGCAGCAGTTTAGCATTAAAGGGTAAAATTATCTGGAGTTTTTGAATTCAAAGGGGGAAATAATCTTTTTTTTTTTAATGCAATTGGTAACTTTCAGAGAGTATGATAAAATCTTTCAATTGCTTTAGAAAGGGCTTGTGTGGTACAAGTCCCGACATCCAGTCTTTTATCTCGTTGATTTGTGGAAAAGGGGAAGCATAATACCTGAGCATTTTATACTCAAAGCAATCCTCTTCTTTTGTGTTTGCTGATGGTAGCATTAGGAATGTTTGAAATTTTTAAATGCAGTTAATAGAAAGTAAAATTCATTCTTTCTTTCTCTCTCTCTCCCCCACCCCTCCCTTCCTTCCTTCCTTTTTTCCTTCCTTCCTTCCTTCTTTCACTATTGATGCAATGTCCTTGATCCAGGAGCGTGTAATGTCCATAAGGAAAGTTTCTGGGGTCAGGATCCCTGAGTTCCTGCTGTTGCTCTGTGACCTTCAGTAAACATGTTCACTTGGGGACTTGGTGTTGGTTACTCACACCCAAATGAGAAAGTTGACTTAGACCATCCCTAAGTTCCTCAACACTACCTTTTACTCCCAATGATCTGCTAACCCCTTTGCATTTGGGTCCATCTTTAAAGTCTGCCATGTTGACAATTGAAAAACAAAACAGAAGGCAACTGAATTTGGGAACTTGAGATATTCTGGGACTTAGAGAAGGAAGTTTATGATACCCTGGTGGGGCTTTGGGACCCTCATAAAGAGGAAGCAGATCTGCTTGTACAAACTATTTGTGGTCTCCATGAACATTGTCATTAACTTGCTTTGCACATTTGAATGTGAGAGGCTTATAAAAGAATGTAAGAGCTGCTTTGGAAAACTCACGATCCGTCTTAGAAGATGTCTTATGTCTTCATAAACAGATGACAGGTGAAATAATATGGTGCAAGGTGAGTAATGTGATATGCCACAAGGAATTACATAATAATTTTTTAAATGAAAAAGATATGGAGCAAAATAAATGCAGGAGAAACTGAGCTTCTACATCTTCTACATCTTCTGAGAGATGTATTCATTTATCTATTCAACTTGTTAAATCATTTAACAAGTAGTTATTGCATGCTCACTTTGTGCCAAGAGCTCTGCTAGGTGCTGGAGAGGAGGGAGCCAACGTGGGCATGCTAGATACCCAAATCAGTAATTGCAGTCTTTTGGAGGGACTCAGAGCTGCATGAGTGTCCGATTTCTCCTCTCTTCCATTCACCATCAGAGTAATGCATACAGTATGTTTAACCTGTGAACTTAGGTTACCAGTATTTCCCTGCATCTTCTCCCAAGATGTACAGAATTAGAGAACTATCAAATAATCAGCTATGTAGACCTTTCTCCTGTTCTCTACAGAGATCACTTATCTTCAGTTCGAATGCCTCTGAGGACAAAGATCTCCTAACTTTATGAGGTGTCCATCCCACTATTATAGGGCGATGGCAACTATCCATACTTTCTTCACACTGAATCACTCTTCTCTTTGCCTCCTTCATATAATCCTGTGCCTGTTTATTAAAAACTGTGGTCTCACATCACAAAGGCAGCCTTGCAGACTTTCTTTTCCACTGGGACCAAAAAAACCATTTTTTAAAAAATTGAAGTATAATTGACACACAATGTTACATTAGTTTCAGGTGTACAATAGTGATTCAACAACTTTAGATTATGTTTTGCTCACCTCCAGCATATCTCCCATTTATTACCATACAAGGCAGTTAAAATACCATTGACCCTATTCCCTATGCTGTACTTTTTTTTTTTTAAGATTTTATTTATTTATTTGACAGAGATCACAAGTAAGCAGAGAGGCAGGCAGAGAGGGAGAGGGAGAAGCAGGCTCCCTGCCGAGCAGAGAGCCCGATGTGGGGCTCGATCCCAGGACCCTGGGACCATGACCAGAGCCGAAGGCAGAGGCTTTAAACCACTGAGCTACCCAGGTGCCCCCCTATGCTGTACTTTTCATCCCAGTGATTTACTCATTCCATAACTAGAAAACTATACTTCCACTCCCCTTCGACCATTCTGTTCACCCTTCCAGTGCCTTCCCTTCTGGCAATCTCAATTTGTTCACTGTATTTATGGGTCTTTTTCAACTTTTTGTCTGTTCAATTGTTTTGTCTGCTTTTTAGATTCCACATATAAGTGAAATTATAGGGTATTTATTTTTTTTTCTCTCTGGTTTCACTTAGCATAATGTCCTTTGTGTCCATTCATGTTGTCACAAATGCCAAGATCTCATTTTTTATGGTTCAGTAGTATTCCATGGTATATGTATACCACATCTTTTTTATCCAGCTGTTTGTAGACACTTAGGCTGCTTTTAGATCTTGGCTATTATAAATAATGCTACAACAAACAGGGATGCATATATTACTGAATTAGTGTTTTTATTTCAAAAGAATATTTTAAACAGCACAATATAAAAGTAATAATAGCATTTTAAAGATACAGTTTAATTAATCTACTTTATTATCTCTCAACATACATGATTATATAATAGGTGGGGTATAGGTGAACTGTTTCAAGCTTAAGTTCTTTTTTGTTGTTATTGTTATATCAAAGACTACTACCTCATTCTTTTTGTCACATAAGGGGATATTTAATTTAATAAATAAAACATATACTTATATTAAAGTCAAATTCCCAGATTTAAAAGGTGACTTTGAATTTCAGAAGCTATTTCCTAGAAGTTTGTCTTAGATCCTGCTTTCATTAGCTCAAATAGGATGACTTTGGCAGTCATTAAAAGTGACTATTTGCACAGTGATTTTCCAGTAAGCCACATTTCCAAGTTCTTAGTGACTGCTGGAGCCTTGAAATATATCTATTAAAAATCATTTGCATATTTTCAGAAATTTCTTATCTTGATCCACTTACATATACATCTTGTAATGACTTTCATGGCAAAGCACTCTTTCCTTTACTAAGTCACTATCTTTTATGTTGTTGCGCTCTGCTGCACAATTGTGGTGAACAATCCCCATTGTTACAAGGGACAGACACCCAAATCAGTGGGCTCAGAGCCTTGATTGGCTCTCATAGCTTATATGTCCAGGCTGTAGGGACAGTTGCTTATGCAGAGGCTCAGGGGCTCACACCATGTCCTCAGGACTTGGTCTCACTCTCTTCATCTCTCAAGGCATCTTCCTCTGGGATGACTCCATACTCAGGCGGGTTACCTACCCTTCTTGGAAGCAAGGGAATCCCTAGCATCCCCAGGCCTACGTTGTCCTCTAAGCAGTTCCAGAAGAGATCACCACCACCCCAACAGTCCACAAAAATCCTATGGTTTAATCCCATTGACCTACATTGGGCCACATTCCTATTTCTGGACCAGTTCCAGCTTTTCCAGGGTGGTAAACCATGCTGATTGGCCAGGTCTGAGCCAGAAGGTCACCCTGGAGCAGGGTTTTGGGGGGTGAAGTAAGGTCAGCCACTTGAACCTAGCATTCAGTCATAATTGTGGAGCCCTAATCCAGTAGGGCTGATATCCTTAGAGGAAGAGGAAAAGACACCAGGAGTGATGAACACGCAAAGAGAGGCCATGTGAGGATATAGCAGGAAGATGGTTTTGTGCAAGTCAAGAAGGAAAGCTTCAAGAGAAACCAACCCTGAGAGCACCTTGATCTTGGACTTCCAGCCTCCAGAACTGTAAGTAAATGAATTTTGTTGTTTTACCCAGTCTGTGGTGTTTTGTTATGGCAGCCTGAGCAGACTAATACAGCATCTGATAAATATTTGTTTAAGGAATAAGACAACTACTTGGAGAAATACTTAGAGAAACTGGGTAACCCAGAGAAGAGATTTAGAAATACTAGAATTATCTGCAAAAGAAGGGGTGTGTTCTGTATATCCCTAGATGGAGGACTGAAGGCCAATAATCAGCAGTTGTAGAAAAATAGGCATTGGCTCAACAAGGAAGAATTTAACAGCTAAACTTTATTAGAAGTCCTCCCGGAAGAACATTATCATGGGCTTCTAGAGTTTAATAGCAGCTCAAAGAGAGTCCAGTTACAGGGAAAAGCTCAGTGTGAGGCTCTTTCAGAAAGGAAATGGAGGATCAAAATTGCCTCCTTGGGATGGTTACTGCAAGATGTTCTTGAGAGAGGATCCCTTCTGAAATTCAGAGGTGTGGGGGCAGGGGTTGGGGAACCTGAGGTTGTATATTTCTTAACGGAGTAGTGGGTAATAAATCAGTTTGCAAAGGAAGTCATCAGAGCTGAGACTGGTTTAGTTAAAATTGTGACATCATAAACTAATTATAAGGCAAGTTTTTGAAAAGTATACCTCAAGTACTTGGCAGAATTTACCTATTTGCTCTATATTTGGTACAGTTTTACTAATAGTTAGTAAAGGGAAATCACTATACCACATTGATTTGAGTCCATTTCTGCAAACATACACCTGCTATTGAGGTATTTCCTTGAGGATACTTAGCCATTAATTCTAAAATCCATATCTAAATTGCTATGCTGTCAGAGGAAGTAGTATCAGTTCATCTGGTGATGGCAAATAGAGCGGAGTACAGTCCAGAGAGGAAATCAGTTCATCTCTTTAGAACCTGCTACAACCATTAATGATACTGAAATCTGATACTAATCACTACTGGTGAATGAGGGAAACAAATGAACTACAAGAACATGAAGCATAGCCAAATCAGTTCAGGTGAGGCCAGGACTTCCCCACAAGTCACTTAAATTAATCTCATTGTTGCTTAGTCCAGAAAACACAACTAACAAGTCTTCTCTTTTTTCTAGCACTGTCAGACCTTCTGGGGCAGTGCTATGCAATTGACAGAATGTGAACCATGTATGTAATTTTAATTATTTTCATAGCCACATTAAAAAAACCTAAAGGAAACAGGTGAAACCAATTTTGACAATATATTTCACCCAGTGTATCTAAAATATTATTATTTCAACACATAATTAATATAAAAATTCAAATAATGTATTTTACTTTTTTCCCCTGAGCCTTAGAAATCTTGGGTGTATTTTATTTACAGGACAACTTATTTGGACTAACTTTATTGCAAGTGCTCAGTAGCCACATGTGGTTAGTGGATACTGAACTAGACAGTGCAGAGTGAGAGTAGTGGATTCCAAACTTGTTTTATGGTATATGCCTATTAGGAAAAGTATGAACAAATGCATTGTGTTATAAATTTGATACATACATTTTAAAACACAAATCAAATGAGATACAAATAAAAATACAAGGATGTGTTTTATGGGTTTATAATAAAATCCATGCATACAATTTCTAAAGAAATAAATATGCCTATGTTGGGATACCTGTTCACTTTTTTCCTAATAAGCACATCTTTAAAATTTTTATTGAGTAATAATTCCAAAATTCTATCTTACTAACTAGTATTACTAAATATAATGTGATAAAATAAGCCTCATTAAATTTGAAAATCTTGATTTGACATTTGTATGACTTGTAACTTAGCAATTCAAAGGTCTATTACTAGTGCATGTTGACACTTGGTTTTAATGGCTGTCAAAGCTGAAAAACATGGTATCTCCCAGAGATAAATAGATCTTAATTGAAGAAGCACATTATTGGTTGCACTTGAAATCATACTCCTTTTTTCAGTCCCATCTGCCAATTATGCAAGTCTTTGCAATAATTCAATATGTAAATTTCTACTTCCCTGATATCACTTAGTGATTCGTTGAGTTGCATTCCTATATTTTCAACACATAGATTCAAAGCCCACTATAACTCTTTATGGAGCAATATGCAAAGTGATTGGAAAATTCTGTGTCTCATAGATTCCCAAGGTAACACTTAATGGTTTCACCCTTCCTGAAATTTATGTCTTTGTAATAATCCCCCTCCCTTGAGTATGGGCATGATATATGACTTACTTCCGGCCCATAGAATATTACAAAGGAGGTAGGATGTCAGTCTCATGATTCTGTTTGGTCATATAAGATTCTGTCTTAGAATACTAGTATGAGGGACTCTCCTTGAGGCCTGGAGGAAATGAGTGGCCATGTTAAAGAAGCCCACATAGCAAGAACCCATGGGCAGCTTCTGGGTCTGCAGGCATTCTCCAGCCAGCAGCCAGAAAAAGCTTGGGTCCTCAGTCATACAAGGAAATTAATTCTGCCAACAACCTGAATGAACTTGGAAGCAGATTCTTATCCAGTTGAGCTCCCAGATGAAAGTGCAGTCCAGCTGAGACATTAACTGCAGCCTTGGGAGACCCGAGGTAGTAGACCTGAAACACTGCCCTAGCTCCTGATCCAGGGAAACTGTGAGAAAAGAAACATGCAGACTTGTTTTTAAACTGCCTTGTGAAATCTGTTACATAGCAATAGAAAATGAATACATTCTGTTTCTAATTTTTTTAAGTATGCAGGTATGAGAGTTTTGATAGGTGGCACATGGTTATGTTGAGCTACAGAGTCAGGAAACAGTGGAAACATTTCCAAATATCTGTTTTCTAAATTCCCCATTCAAAATGGGAATTTTTTTTCTTTTTATCAAACAGTCTTCTCTGCACACATTATTAAGATGTCAATGTTATGATGAAGAGATAGACCATGCATTTATATTTCGGAAATGTTTGCCAGGTAAAGTAAAACTGGTAGCCCCTTGTCATTATGGAAAGGATTAGCAAATTTTGCACTATATTTGCATTATATCTTTGTAAGAGAAGAATGTCTATCTTTTCTTTAAGTTCCACCACTTTTTTAGTGAGCCTCTAGGTGGTTAAAAAAAGGTTGTCATGGTCTTGCTGTGTCTCATTACAAAATGATCTATAGTATACTATAATTTAGAAGTCCTCATTTAAAAAATTCTGATTTTTAAAGTTATTCACATCAGTATAGCCGTATGTGCTTCTGTGGATTTGACTTCTTGCCTATATTAGGTTACTAAGAATACGTGATGAATGAATTTCAAGTTTGGCATTATCTATGTAATTTTATCCCAGAAGACTGTAAAAAAAATTCTAATCAGAGATGCCACCCTATATTTAAATATTAAAGTACAATCAATATACTTAAATATTTTCTTCATAATGTTTTTTTAATTATGGAAGTTATTTACTCTCAAAAATACATCTTATTCAGCTATCCTTAATTTAGCAACACTCCAGAAAATGGCAATTCTTCATTTACTATTGAAACCTAATCTAGGAAATAACATCCATCTAGACATGCCAGAAACATTTGTACTTTTATCTTAGCTATAGAACAAAAGCCCTGTCATAAATCATCTGTTCTAGATGTTGTTTCTTATAACCTTCAGCACTCTAGTTTGTGCATATCCAAAAGTGTTTTGCTACTGTGGTGTGATGAAAATATACATACTTGGTCTTTGTCCCCAGTTCCAGGCACAGATTTCCTAAAACCATGGGAATTTTTTTAGTAATAGGAGTATATTTTGTTATTCATAGTGATTGCATTTCTGACTACACTTGAGTTTAAGCTATTGAAGTAAACAAGGGCAGTTCCCCTAGGTAGCTTCCTGGGGGAGGTGGTTATCAGAAACCCCAAACGTTTAATGAGAGGATTGAAACTTTCAGATCCGCCCCTCAGCCTCTGGAGAGAGAAGAGGGGAGCAGAGGTTCAGTCACCAGTGGCCAGTAACTTAACCTATCATGTGTGTGTCATGAAACTTCAGCAAAAATTCTTAGGCGGTGAGGTTCAGGGATCTTCTGGATTGGTGAACACCAAAGGCATGCTAGGAGAAAGCATGCCCTGAGAGGGCTTAGAAGCTCTGTGTCTCTCCCACCGTCATCTCTTCAGATTGCCTGATGCTAAGCTATACCCTCCTGCCTCGTACTTTGTTCTGTGTATCTCTTCCATGTGGCTGTTTCTGAGTTGTACCATCCATAATAAGATGGAAAATGTAAGTAAAGCATTTTCATGAGTTCTGTGAATAATTTTATTGAACTACCGAACCTGGGGTGGGGGGGGGCGGATTGTAAGAACTCCAATATTTGAGGTCAGCAAGACAGAAGGGCAGGTAGCATAGTCACCCTCTCTGTGGCTGATATCTGAAGCAGTCTTGTGGATTGAACCCATAACCTATGGGGTTTGTGCTACCTCTTGAGTAGTTAGTATTTGAATTTAATTGAATTATAGGACTACAATATACATGTGTAACTCCCTATAAATGGGTAAACATATTTCTCAGTATCTCTACCAACCAATACTGAGAGATAGGCTGGCAGACTTGACATTTTTACTTATGTGAGTTTAGGGGAATAGTTAGGCCTGCTTGTCTAGTGATGACAGTATGCTGGGTGTGAGGAAATATGAAAAGAAACTTCTGTTCCTATTGGTAACACTGTATGAGTTAGGTTCCTGGAAAGTTTCTTCATTCATTTCAGAAATATATTATTAGGTGATTGCTTTATGGTAGATGTTGACCATATAATGATGAACAGGACAAATATGCTCCCTATTATCTGGGGGATTTCTTTCCCTTCATCATTGACATCAAAGAAGCAAATGTGGGGCTGAACAGAGTGAGATTCGTTTTAGGAATAAAGTGGCCTTGAAAGGCTTCTTTCGGAAAATAACGTTTTTCAAAGATTTTATTTATTTATTTGAGAGAGAGAGGAAGAGGAGGAGCAGAGGGGAGGGACAAGCAGACTCTGAGCTGAGCACAGAGCCCTACACAGAGCTCAAGGTCAGGACCCTGAGATCATGACCCCAACCTAAAACCAAGAGTCAAATGCCTAAACGACTGAGCTACCCAGGTGCCCCTAGGAAAGAAGCATTTAAATTGAGACCTAATGATGTACTACATGCTGGCTAATTGAACACAGTAATAAAAAATAAAATAAAATAATTATAAAAAATAAATAAATTGAGACCTAAAACAAAACAAATGGCTAAGTGATGCCTAGGTTCAGGGAATAGCACAGACAAAACTATATGGTTGGGATGAGCTTGGCGTGTTTGAAGAATATCTACCAGGGTGGCTATGGCGTACTAGGTAACAAGAGCATTTAGTAAGATGAGGGTGAAAGAATCAAGCAAGGAGTGGTGCCTGCGTGGCTCAGTGGGTTAAGGCTTCTGCCTTTGGCTCAGATCATGATCTCAGGGTCCTGGAATCGAGCCCCGCATCGGGGTCACCACTCAGTGGGGAGCCTGACCCCCCACCTGCCTCTCTGTCTACTTGTGATCTCTGTGAAAAAAATAAATAAAATCTGTAGAAAGAAAAAAGAATCAAGCAGGAAGTGCATTACTCAGGGACTTGCAGTTTATTTTATGTTCAAGGATGATTTCCTTTTTAAATGGGAGCACTGGGTGTTATACACAACTAATGAATCATTGAACACTGCAACAAAAACTTATAATGTACTATATGCTAGCTAACTGAACATAATTTAAAAAGGGGGGGTCCTCTGTAGGTGTTACATGGTAAATGGCTGGGAGAAGGGCATGAATGGATGAAGTCATCCAAGTAGGAACAGTGAGTTAGGCCAAGCAGGTGCCTGCCAGTGGAGATTGTGACAGTGGACAGATTGGAGGATATTTAGAGATGGAATTGACAAGACTTGCTGCTGAGTTGACATGGGAAGTGAAGGAAAAGTAAGAATGAAAGATGACCATCGAGGTTCTTGCTTGAACAACACTGTAGATGGTGGTATCATCTACTGATGTGGGGATGACAGACCAAGGGCGCAAACAGAGTGGGGGGTGGAAAAATCAAGAGTTCTATCTTATTTATATTAATTGTGAGATGTCTGTGAGACTTACAGGTAGAGAAGAATAATAACATCAAATGGAAGATGTGAATGAGGTTAGAAGAAAGGTTTGGACTGGAGATAGAATTTTGGAAGTTACTAGCATAAACGTGGGATTTAACTCTTTGGAAATTGATAAAATACCCTCTGTCTAATGCAGGAGGCCGGGACCACGCCCCAGGGACCACAGGGAATAGAGATCTATTCAGTATGCAGGAACTAGCAGTCATACTGAGAATGAGTAGCTTGTGATATAGAAGGCAAGGCAGGAGACAATATTGTCATGAAAGATGAAAGGGGAGGGTATACATGAAAGAAGAGACTGTTAGGGTGAAGTCTGTTGCCAGTGTCAGGAAGATGAGGGCACTGCTTCGGCAAAATGGAAGTCACTAGAGACCTTGACAAGAGCAGTTTCGGTGGAGCAAATGAGGAGAAGCTGGACTGTTAATAAAGAAGACTGAGGTGAAGGTTAGAAAGTGGGGTCAGCATGTGTAAATAACACGTTTGAAAAGTTCAATATAAAAGGGAACAGAGAAATGGGTTTGTGTTCAAGAGAATATGAGGGTCAAAGGAAGGGTTTTGGTTTTGTTATTTGTTGATTTTTATGATGGGAGATGCCAGAGTATATTTGTTGACTGAGGAAAATGAACCAGTACAGAGGAAAAAGACTCCTGTAGGAAAAGGGGTGAATTATACAGCATGGGGGCAGGGAGCTGGCTTTGAGAGGAAGAGGGACTGACCCCTATGGTGACTGGAGGGAAGTAGGAGTGGATTCCAGATTGTAAGGGTAAGTCAGTTTGGTCCTTTGGTTGTTGAAAGATGAGGAAGTTTTTCCTAGTGACTTCTAACCTTTCAAAGCAACAGGAGGGGTGCTCATCACCAGTGGAAGAAAAAAATGTGGGAACTGTGCGAAGATGAGAGAAGGCGTGAAGTGGTATTCTCAGAAAATGGGAAATCCAATGTGCTCAAGAAACCATAGGATTACTGTTGTGTGTTGAGTGCCTTGTGGGGATATATATGAATTAAAGTGAAAATAGCTCCATTCATGAGGCTATCTGGTAACATTTATCTGCTCAGTTGTAAACCTGGAGATGGCAGATGATGTTTATCTGGGCTGATATTTTTCTAGCAGAAGATGGAGAAGGGAATGATTGGACATTGGAGTTAAGTGGATTTGTCAGGGAGTTGTTATAATGATGGATGATGGAATCAAGATTAAATAAGAAGGCAAATGAAGCCAGGAGTACCTTTTGGGGGGGGGTTGGGAATGGGGGTATTATGTTCTGTCCTATAAATTTACTGCAATATAAAGGGACTGACCTTGATCAATTGACAAGCCAAAAATTTAAATAACAATTTCTTGTTATTCTTTTCTTGTTATTCTTCTTCATGGCCTATCCAGTGCCATGCACCTACCTGGTGTTTTTCTTTTCTCTGTAGTGATTGGCTTGAACATTTATTTATCTTATTTAATCCTACTGGCACTTGTTAAACTAACTGTTTGCCATTGGTTTTCCTCAGTTGCTACAGGTGAAGCCTTCACTTCTGTTATTTAAATAATGCCTCTGAATTAAGACTCCCTTTTTTCCTTACAAAGAGCATTTAATTCAAGATCATCTCAAAGTCAGTCATTTTCACCTTTTCCACTTCGTATTTAATGTGAAGAACCAACAGAGCCAGGTGGAGGAAGGCATATCAACCACACTGCTCTTAAACAGCCTTGGTATCAGCCAGGCTATCTTACCTCACTAGTCCATTTATAGTCTCTGTCAGCAAGTAAAATGCTTGAGGCATTCCAGTGAAAACACACACCTATGACTCGCATCTGAATGAAACCCTTCAATGCCATATGGCTTGCTTCTCAGCATAAATCATGTCTAATCCCTCGTATGCTTTGAAGGTCAACAAGTTTAGACTTTGGTTGTTCTGCAAAGGCAGTTGAAAATATAAACAACTTGGTGATCAATTATTTTTTAAAAACTTCTGTTTTCACATTCTCCAAGACCTGAGCTTTGACCTCATTTAAAAAAAGAGAAGAAAAGTATAATTATCATTATGAGTCTGGTCCAGCTCAATCACGTGCAGTCAGAAGATCCCCTCTTGCACAATACTGCCAGTATCACGTTAAAGTCATCCACAAATACCCACATTGACCATGACCTTCATTCTGACCTGACCTAGCATGTGCTTTGTTCCTTATATATCCTTACCTTTCATTTCTATCTTTTGCGTGACATCTGACATATTTACCTGGCTTCATCTTTTTGCTTTATTCTTCAGCCTGAATCAGACTCTCCCTCTGGCCATGTTATATTTGGGACATCCTGACTATAAGCATCCTCTTCTGGTTTGAAGGGGCCTCTAGAAGCTTAGATATTGATGTGGAACCTTCGGAAGGAGACAGTCTGTGCCTAGTCAATACTTTCAGTCACCTACTGGAACAATGGGTAGCAAGTCTTGTATGTCTGACAGGAGCCAGTCTTCTATGAACGGACCCGTCTGTCCTAAAGAAGCCCCAAGAATAGTATATGCCACACAGAAACCACTCAACAATAGTTAAATACATGATAATAGGTAATATATAAAGACCATTTCCTGGGGTGCGTGAGTTGCTCAGTTGGTTAAGTGTCTGCTTTTGGCTCAGGTCCTGATCTCAGGGTCCTGGGATCAAGCCCCACATCGGGCTCCCTTACTTGTGTGCTCGCTCTCTCGCTCTCTCTCTCTCTCTCAAATAAATAAATAAATAAAGTCTTAAAAGAAACATTTATTACATCACAATATTTCCTATATCTAGTGTTGTTGGGTGATTTATATATTTAACATTGAAAATAACCCCATGAGAGAGGTATCACAGTACCTTCCACCTTATGTTAAAAACAATACAAGAGAAGGTTTGACTCAGCCTTTTCCTGCACTCCATTTTTGGTGAGTGAGGAGACTGACTTTTCACATGGCTCTGAGTCTCATGACTCTAACCATAGCATCTACTATAGAACTCCCATTCCTACCCCTAAAAAGTGGAACAAGTGCTAAACTCTAAAGTCACATCAGGTATCTGGGAACCTGAGACCCACTATAGATAGCTAATATGCATACAGCATTTTCTGTAAGCCAGGCCCTGTGCAGGCACTTTCTCTGCATGGTCTCATTAAATCCTCACTGCATTGTCTAGGCATTGTCCTTTGAATTTTTAAATGAGTCACATAGGCTGCTAGAGGTAAATGACAGGTCCAAAATTTACCTAGTTAGTAAGCTGTAGAGTTTGGACTTAAACTCAGGCCAGTCTGGTTCTGAAGCCAGTTCTCTTAACCACTGTACTTTCCCACAGGTGTGAAACTTTATGTTGCAAAGTCATGTATCAAGACGCCTTCATGTTGAACTTTCACAAAAGTTCAGTTGATCATATGTTTACCTAGGATACTGCCTTAAAAGTTCTTATTGTTTGGTCAAAGTTGAAGAATTGATTTAGACATTGCCTCGACAGTTAATTCCCTTTCCTCTCTCAAATGTTGTCAATTCTGAGAAAAAGGAATGGAGTTTTTCACACACATAAGGGAATCCTTCCCTGAGGTGGAAATGGGGCCATTGTTTGATGCTACTCATTGATTGGTGTGAACTTTCCTTCCAGTCTTAATGTGAGTTATGGCTGGGAACCGAGATGTCTAAAACATACTCTGAAATTTTATCGGTAAGAGAAAAGCAAACCTTTCTACTGAAGTTCTGAGTGTTAGATATAAGGGCTTACTCTAGAGGAATGGGCTGCCTGGCCCTCCCATCTCAGTGGATCAGGTTCTTCTGCCTGGTTTTCATGGCCATCAAAACTTGCCTCTTGCCAGTCTGTCCAATTCTAGTCCAAGTCCAAAAAGTCCAATTTTTTGATGATCTAGCTGGCCAGTCCACTTCTCTGCATCTATTCATGTTGTTGCCTTCTTGTGTCCCTCCCACCCACTTACACAAATCTGCCTGGAATTTCTCTAGCTCCAGCCATGATCTCACCTTCCCCATAAACTGTAACCTGATTTGTGTACTGACTAGGGACAATAAACTTCGGGATGCAGATGATCTGAGTTCAAATTTCAGAGACTCCACATACGATGTGCCATTGAGTACACTGCTTAATTTTTGAGCATCATTTTCTTTATCTAAAATACAGTGAATAATTAGACCTACCTAAGGAGTTATAAGAATGAAATGAAATACTGCATGTAGAACACTTAGCTCAGGGTCTGGCATTTAGCAAGTGATTTTTTGAAAAATTGTATTTATTTATATATTTATTTGATAGAGCACAAGCAGGGGGTGTGGCAGGGAGAGGAAGAATCAGGCTCCCCACTGAACAGGGAGCCTGACTTGGGGCTCAATCTTAGGCCCCTGTGATCATGACCTGAGCCGAAGGTAGAGGCTTAACCAACTGAGCCACCCAGGCACCCTAGCAAACGATTTTTTTTAAAAATTAACTTATAATGTATTATTTGCCCCAGGGTACAGGTCTGTGAATCATCAGGCTTACACATTTCACAGCATTCACCATAGCACATACCCTCCCCAGTGTCCAAAACCCAGCCAACCTATCCCTACTCCCTCACTCCCCAGCAACCCTGAGTTTGTTTTGTGAGATTAAGAGTCTTTTATGGTTTGCCTCCCTCCCGATCCCATCTTGTTTCACTTTTTTCCCTCCCTACCTGCCACAATGCCCTACCTCTCAAATTCCTCATATCAGAGAGATCATATGATAATTGTCTTTCTCTGATTGAGTTATTTCGCTCAGCATAATACCTTCTAGTTCCATCCATGTCATGGCAAATGGCAAAATTTTGTTTCTTTTGATGGCTGCATAGTATTCCAATCTATCTATCTATCTATCTATAGGTATATAGATATAGGTATATAGATAGGTATATAGGTATATAGATAGATAGATATATAGATACCACATCTTCTTTTCCATTCATCTTTTGATGGATATCTAGGTTCTTTCCATAGTTTGGCTATTGTGGACATTGCTAGCAAGCAATTTTTAAATGTTACTTTCATTTATGATTTCCTCTAACCTTTATTCTAAGCTGTACTTCAAAGAAAAGTGAAAGATTTGTAATACTCATTTGGGTATGTTCCGATGAGATGGGAATGGTTTTAGGAGACAGTCTATTATGATTTGTCTCCAAGAGGGCCATCAGCTAGCCCTTCATTCCTATACTCAACTGCCATTCCACCAGCTAAAGGTGAAATTCATTCCTCCCCCAATTCTTTGAGCCGAGTTCGCTTTAGGAACATTTGACCAACAGAAGGAAGTAGAAGTGACATTCTGGAACTAACATGAATAGGTTCTTTGAAGTCTTGCAGCTTCTTCCCAGGTCTCTTTGAACACCTGTTTTTGAAACCATTACTCCAGGAAGAGTTGATACCATGTAAGAAGTCCATGTAAAAAACGGTAAGAAAACCACTGTTTTATGTGAGTCCCTAGACACGAAGAAGCTCGGGACACCAAGAAAACACAATGAGACTTATGAAGGGAGACAGATAGTACAAGGAGCAGGGAGACTCTAGTCATATTGACAAAGACACTATTTTGGAAGTGGCTCCTCCAGAGGAAGCTACCCTAATTGAGACTCTGTAAGACAGGAAACTATAAAACACTAAGAAAAAAAAAAACCATAAGGGAAAAGCTCTTTGACACTGGTCTTAGCAATGATATTTTAGATATGATATCAAAAGTATAGATAATAAAAGGAAAAATAGACAACTGAGACTACATCGAAGTAAACATTTTCTATACAGAAAAAAAGCAACACAATGAAAAGACCACCTATGGAATAGGAGAAATATTTACAAACCCTATATCTGATAAGGGATAATATCCAAAGTATGTAAGGTATTCATACAACTCAGTTGCAGAAGCAACCTAATTTTTTAAAGGGACAAAGGATCTAAATAGATATTTTTCATAAGAAGGTAGACCAGTGACCAACTAGTATATGATAAGGTACTCAGAATCACCAATCTTCAGGGAAGTGCAAATCAAAAGTACAATGAAATATCACTTCACACCTCTTGGAATGGCTTTTATCAAAAAGACAAGTGATAAATGTTGGGGGTTGTGTGGAGAAAACCTTGTACACTGTTGGTAGGAACATAAATTGGTATAGTCATGATGGAAAAGAGTATGGAGGTTCCTTAAAAATAGAACTTTCATATGATCCAGCAATACCATTTCTGAGTATACATCCAGAGGCAACAAAATGAGTGTTTTGAGGAGAAATCTGCACTCTTATGTTCATTGTAGCATTATTCATAATAGCCAAGGTACAGAAACAACCTAAGTGTCCATCAATAGATGAAGGATAAAGAACCCCCCCCCCCACACAGAAATATTATTCAGCCAAAAAAAGGAAGTCCTGCAATTTGTGACATGAATGAAATTGAAAGTCATCATGCTCAGTGAAATAAGTCATACATAAATAGTATATGATACCACTTATATGTGGTCTCTAAAAAAGTCAGAAGAGGGGCAGTTGGATGGCTCAGTCAGTTAAGCATCTGACTCTTGATTTCAGCTCAGGTCATGATCTCAGGGTCGTGGAATTGAGCCTCCCATCAGGCTCCATGCTCAGTAGGGGGTCTGCTTGAGATACTTACTCTCCCCTCCCCTCTCTCTGCCCCTCCTTTTACCCTGCTCACACTCTCTCTCTAAAATAAACAAATCTTTAAAAAATTAAAAAGTCAGAAGGAGAGAGTAGATTGATTGCTAGGGATTAGGGGAAATAGGGAGAGATTGGTTAAAGGCTGCAAATTTTTAATTTTAAGATGAATAAATTTAATACATTAAATACCTACTGGTATCTAATATATGGTACAGTGACTCTGGTTAGTAATAGTCTATTGTATATTTGGTTTTTTTTTTGTTTTTTTTTTCCCTGGGATCGTGACCTGAGCCGAAGGCAGAGGCTTAACCCAACTGAGCCACCCAGGCGCCCAGTAATAGTCTATTGTGTATTTGTAAGTGGCTAAGAAAATAGATCTAAAATGGTTTTTACCACACACACAACTATGTGAGGTGATAGATGATGGTAATCATTTTACAGTGTATACATATCAAATCACATTATACACTTTAAATATATACAGTTTTTATTTGTCAATTATACCTCATTCAAATGGAAAAAATATTTAGAAAATATAATTTTTTTTAATTTTAAAGAAGAAACAAACCACTCAACCAACCTCTTCCCAAATTCCTGATAACAAATTCCTAATAGCAAAGTTATTAGCAAAATAAAATGGTTGTATTATGCCACCGAGGGGGAAGTTTTTATGCAGCAATAGGTATTAGCTTTTTGAGATTGGCACAATGGAGGCAGTGTTGTCGGGACCTCTTCCTTGGTGTCTGGTGTGGGTAACAAAATAGGCGTAGGTACTGACTTGAGACAGTCCAGCTTTTCTCCTGTTCTTAGGACTGGCCTGGGAGCTATCTCTTTGTTATATAAATAGATTTTAATATACTGGGTAGTAGAATGTAAAATAGATAAGAACAAGGCTATAGTGTCTTAAAAATGTAGCTTTACAATTTGGTTTAGCCACGTATTAGCTGTGTGACCTTGAAAAAACTGCCTTCATTTCAGAGCTTCTATTCCCTTGTTTGTAGAATGGGATAATACTCACCTCACAGCACGTAAATGAGCCAGAAAAGGTATAAATAAAGAGTAGGTCTTCTTCCACCTGTGGGCTAGGCCCTGTGCAGAAGCTCTTCACCTGCAGACAGCAATGACTTAGAAGTCTGGAAATACATCAGTGAGACCTCCTGAAAGTCTATTCAGAATTGTGTCTGAGCCTCCATGAGTGTGCACAGTTCTGCAAAGTGGCTCAGAGTTTCCCTCAGCCTCATAAAGAAAGCCATTGTGCCCTGAACATTAACTACCAATGGAGCAATTAGAGGTGTCCAGGCGACTCTGGGATCTCTTTTAACTCAGAGCCACTACGAATCCCAGCCAGACCTTGTTCATGAAACTGGCTAGCTCTGAATAAAGAGGAAATATTTGAACATCGATTGAAATTCAAATATTATGTTCTTTATGCTCACATATGGATTCTAAACATTTCAGAAAAGCCATGTCAGTCCAATGGAGAATGTATCTATCTTTCCTCTAAAGCACTACATTTCTTAGCAGCTAAGAAGGGCTGTCACCAGTATTTTACTACTTTTCCCACTGCTTAAAAGGGAACTGTTATGGGAAGGAGAAGTGGGGGGGAGGACATAAAAAATAGTGGTAGAATCTAAAATCAAGGCATCTATTTCACTTAAGAAAATAACTTACCTTGTTGGTATAAAAATTTTTTTTAAATAATATTTGGAGTTTCTTTTGCTGATAATGTTTACCTCCACACTGTCATTCTTTGACTAAGAAGGGCTGCTTTGGAGTTGTTCCCACTTTTGTCTAAGAGAGTGGCTGTGAGGGTTATCTGACTGCGACATCTGTCACTCCATTGATCACCACCAGAGTTAATGACTCTGATCTGGCTGGCGAGGCAGGTGTTCCATTCCTCCCTCACCGCTCCCTGTACATCCCTTCCCAAGCTGTGTGCTCATGCTCAGTGGACAAGGAAGACCTCCTGCAACAGAGGAGGCCCATTCTTTGGTCAAGGGTTTATGTATATCTCTGCTTCCCTGCTAGAACCTCCAAACAAGCTCTCAGGGTCTATTTGTAGAAGAACGTAGGGTAATCAAGCTTCTGAGAGTCCAGACACATCAAAATGAGGCATGGCATGTGGCAGTCTGCCTTTCTTAAAAAAGTATAATAGAATAGAATAGAATAGAACAGAACAGAACAAGTTAAAATAACATAGAGTAATTTTGTAAAGTTAAGGGATTATGAGATTGTTTCAAAGAGATCAAGTGGCCTTGGAGTTTTAGAATTGAATTGTTCTACATAGATGCTAATACAGTACAGTTATATCTAAGAATAGTAGAAGGGGGTTTTTCTATGCTTATATATTACAAGAAAGAATGATGTCATTACAACTGGCAGTAGTTTCTCCAGATGCCCAAAGAGAAGCATTCTCATAACTACCTTTTAGTCTGCCCACTGCTATTATTTATGAAGCAGGCTCTCAAGATAGTTAATATTTATTGAGTGTTTATTTTGTGCCAACCCTCTACTAAGCCTTTTATACCTGTTAGGTCCCTATTTCATCAATGAAGAAAGCCAAGTTCAAAGATGTTTGGTAACCTAGATGGTAAAGGGCAGAATGGGTATTTGAACTCAGATCTAATTGACTCCAGAGTCATTGCTCTCAACCTCCATGGGGATATACCAAAGACAGAGGCCCCTCTTTTAAAAAGGCAGACTCATGCAAAGAACAGTATGCAAACATAAATTCATACAGTGCGCAGTGTACATGAGCACTCAAGAGACAGGAAATGGGTTAATTATTACCAGGTGGGGCTCCTAAGAGAAAGTATCATGTGTAATCCTGCAGGGGGTGGATGCCAGAGTTTCTGCCTGAATGCACACCCTCACTTCTTACTGCTTTGCCCTGCATTGAGTCTCCTTTGGGAAGCATTTGCCCAGAGCAGTTTTCAGGTAGGGATGAGGTTAGTGTTTCTCTTCTGCTTAGGCAAAACAGGAAGCGATGGCTCCTTGTATTCTCACGAATTTCCTATGATTTCCAGATGGGCCTAACTGACAAATAACCATTCTTAAGATGAACTGGGAAATACCAGGTTGCAAGAATCCTATTGTGATAACCTATAACAACCTTTCACTTCAGCAGTCTAAAAAGAAAGGCATCTAATGACTGCAGTCATAATGATGACTGCCATTTGTTGACCTGGATGCCAAGCTGTCTTATGTGCCTTACACGCATCTTCTTGGGAAATCGGCACAGTAATCATAAGAGGTGGGTACTGGTATCCCCATTTGACAGATGAGGACACTGAAGCCCAGGAGGTTGAGTGACTACTAACCCCAGGTCACATGCTAGAAAGTGGCAGAGTGGAGACTGGAAACCAACTCACTTTAATTTGCAGAGCCAGGGGCTTGAGCACAAGCTGACTTATAATGTCTACGTGGTACGTGTTGTGGAACTAGTAATTTCTTTTTCCTGGTGAAATTACAAGGCAGGGTGACCACTTTGGAAAATGGAAGCACTAAATTTCACCAGTTCTTTTTTTAGCATTGTCCCAAATATACAGACAAATAAATCCCTAAAATATGTGTTATTTTCTCATAGAGGATGATGTGTGAAGGAATTATTTAGTGGAATTGAGGAAGTCCTAGGTATTAACATGGATCAGTAGGTCTTGGTTTATATACATATATATGTATAAATATATACATGTATATATAAATGTATATATATACATACATATGTATATATATACATATTTATAGCATGAAGGGGTGTCATTGACGCTAAAGCAACAGGCTGACACCAGCATTCTATGTCATCCTTCAAAGAAAAAAGGAAGAACAAGAGAAGTGAAGGTCTCCCCAACTTCACCTCTGCTCCCATCCTTTGCATGTCTTCCCACTGGCATTCCTGTAGGACATTTGCAAAAGGAAACTCATGCCAGAATCTTGGTAAATTCCATTTATCAGCCACTCACTGAAGAAGTATTTCTGTGCCTAGCACTAGGCCAGCACTCTGGGGACACATGAAAAATTATTTACATGTCTTTTTCTTAACCTTATTTTATTTTTTCAGTGTTCCAAGATCCATTGTTTATGCAACACACCCAGTGCTCCATGCAATGCATGCCCTCCTTAATACCCACCACTAGACTTACCCAACCCCCCCCAAACCCTCAGTTTGTTTCTCAGAGTCCACAATCTCTCATAGTTTGTCTCCCCCTCCAATTTCCCCCAGTTCACTTCTCCTCTGTATCTCCCAATGTACTCTGTGTTGTTCCGTATGCTCCACAAGTAAGTGAAACCATATGATAATTGACTCTCTCTGCTTGACTTACCTCACTCAGCATAATCTCCTCCAGTCCCATCCATGTTGATACAAAAGTTGGGTATTCATCCTTTCTGATGGAGGCATAATACTCTGTTGTATATATGGACCATATCTTCTTTATCCATTCATCTGTTGAAGGGCATCTTGGCTCTTTCCACAGTTTGGCAACTGTGGCCATTGCTGCTATGAACATTGGGGTATTTATGGCCCTTCTTTTCACTGCATCTGTATCTTTGGGGTAAATACCCAGTAGTGCAATTGCAGGGTCATAGGGAAGCTCTATTTTTAATTTCTTAAGGAATGTCCACCCTGTTTTCCAAAGTGGCTGCACCAACTTGCATTCCCACCAACAGTGTAAGAGGGTTCCCCTTTCTCCACATCCTCTCCAATGCTTGTTGTTTACTGTCTTGTTGATTTTGGCCATTCTAACTGGTATAAGGTGGTATCTCAATGTGGTTTTGATTTACATGCTTTTAATGAATTTTCCACTTAATAGAATTCATTCCTCACATCAGCCTTTGGAATAGTTACTATTGTGCCACCCCTTTTACAAACGAGGAAACTGAGGTGCACAGAGAAGCTAAATAATCAGATCAGGGTGACAACCTAGTAAGTGACAGACCTGAGAATAGAAACCGAGTCTGTGTGACTTCATCACTCCTACCAGCTACATCTGTGGCTCACCATGTGTCTTTCACGTACCTGAATGTATTTAGGTATCACTGCTCCTTAAGAATGTGCCTCCGAGATAAGGACAATGAGACTCAGGTCACCCAGCGACAGTGTCCTCAACTCAGGTGGGTTTCACATAAAAGCCCTCTCATCCCAAATGTTCCCTGTCTTGGACACTAGTGGGTATCTCTGAGCTCTGTGCAGATTTTGCCCTTTGCTATCCCCAGTCAAGCTAGGGCTTGCTTTCTTCAGAGGATGTGGAGGGTGGTCAGTCTGCAGGGTTTCTCTCTGCCTGAGGAGCGGCTGAAGAGGAGTCATTCACGTTATAATTTGACTTTAAATCTGACAATGATAAATATGTTCGTTCATTCCTACTGAAAGTCTGAGAAGTACCAAGCTGGGTCATAGGGGCTTCCCCTCAGTTTTTGACATGGCAAAAATATCAATACTGTTCAAGGCTCCAAGTAAATGACTGAAGGCAAACAAATTTACTTGAGTTCTTGCAATACAGAATCAAAAAAGCATTTGGAAAACTCTAGGGTTGATAGCATATCATCAATCTTAACCTCTTTTAGACAAAACTCATAACATTTAATTAGAGGCTCCCAGTCAGAAACAGTGCCTGGTTTCCATCATGTACAGGATCCAAGATAGCGCTTGTAACCAAACATTATTTATTATCATCACTCTTTTGTGTTGCTATCAACATCAGTATAATTATGTTCATTCTTCAGGGTTAGGCCTCCAACATCAACCAGAGCTGACTCCAAGGAGATTTGACAAACGCTATAAAGATACTCTTCAGTAGAGCTCAGTGAAGGCAATTTCTGGGACTTAATGAAAAACAGAATTTCCCACCTAACACTTTGACAGTAAGAACCGAATAATGTGCTACAAAGAGACATTGCATAAAGACTAATGCAAAGTGTTGCAACGGAATGCCCTCTAAAATTTCTTCCAACTCCTAGAGCCTCTACTTTGTTTCCCATTTCACCTAAAATGTCTTCTATTTGGTTTTCCCCAACCTGACAGTGCTATATCAAAATGCCCTTAGCTTTAAATCTTAGCTTTAAAAATTGAGATCTTAGCTTTAAAAATTGGATTTAAATGGGCCAGTTGCTTATAGCAAATACTGTCATTTTACATAATTGGGGTTAATGGGAATGACTTGTTGTGACATTGTTATTAGCACAACAAGAGTCTCTGATTCCTAGAAAACACATTATTTGAAAACTTTCCCAATATTCTCGACTTCGGCAAAAACTTACACTCTGCCCTAAGTAGATCCCACATGTTTCTCATTAATATTTCCTAAATATTCTCTCTTAGGTGACATTTATTTGCATCCTTTTTTTCTGGCAATTATAAGCTCCCATTTCTTCTGTAAGCTGGACATTGGAGACCAAAGAAGAAATATTTAAAAAGCAAAATAAAAGGAAATACTACCTGTTTGAAATAATCAGGGCTCATGAGGGAAACATTTGCTTTGAAGGCCTGATCATGATACGTGTATGTCTTGTACCTCCAGTACCATTTTGTATAACATGTCTAAAGAGCAGGTGTTCTATTTCACTGGTCCCAGCCAGTATTTGTTGTATTAACCATTCCACATTGCACATTCACGGGCAATTAACTAGGTCTTACAACGTCTGCCTATTAATCTAGGAAGAAGGAAAGAAGCAAGAACAGTATTAGGCCTGGAGTAAACATCCAACAAAACTACGATTTGATTGCTTAATTGGACTGGAAACTGCTTTCATTCTTTCTGGAAATGAGTGTACAGGCTAGCACAACAGGCCAGTGAATGACTAAACATTACTAACACTGAAATTCACTTTATGTGGGCTTTCGTGAGGGCTCTCATACCTGTTAGAGATGAGCTTAGGCAAAACACCATCTGGCTGAGTCAGTACTAAATTGTCAAACCCTCAGGTACAGATTTGGGTGTGTTACTGTTTCCCTGTGTGCGTGCACGTGTATATGCACGTGTGTTCCCATCACCAAGTCTTTAATTTTGTTATTTGGAATCCAGGACATCCAGAATGATTGTGAAGTGCCAAGAACAAGAAAGGGAAAGGGTGCATACTAGGTCAAATTCGAGAACGTCTGCTTATTTCTAATTCTGAATCCCTGCACATATTGCCCACCCCTTCCCACCTCATGCCTTTTCTGTGCCAGTCTGTACACATAAAAATCGCAAAGGTCCATCTGAAAACCTTTTCCCTCACAAGAGCTAACTAACATCTGCTGAGTGCTTATTGTGTGCCAGACTTTACCTGTATTACCCCATTTGATCTTCAGAGTAGCCCTTGATGGGTGCACCCACATCTGTATTATAGATGAGGATGGGAGACATGAAGAGGTGGCAGAGTCACATTGGAACCCATGATTCTGTTTCTGAAGCCTGTGCCCCTTGTTGCTGCAGAGCTTTGCAGGACCTGCCCCATCCCACTTGACCACACCTATACTGCATCCTTTTACTACTGTGTTAAAAACCACAAACCACAGTTATGCAGACATGACTTTGAAAATGCCTTTTACTTATTTTGTGTTAGTAAATATTGGCTTCCCAGATAAATATTAAGGTCTTTTGAGCACAGGAACTTGGCTTTCTGTCTTCTCTGTAATAGTTAGATTGTGTGGTGGACAGAAGAGCCACACAACCCACAACTCACTATTAGTATGACCTTGGGCACCGTACTATGCCATATTTCCTCATCTGCAAAATGGATGTGAAGAACAGACCTACCTTATAGGTGGGTATTTTCCTGGGGGATTAATGCACTAATACACGTAAAGACTATAGAAAGAGATATGATAAGCACATAATGGTCATTAGCTACCCTTTTTCCTTTATCTAGACACAAATACAGTGCTGAGCACACAACAGGTGTTCAGTTGTTTTCTGCCAAATAACTGGGTGACCATAGAAGCCGATGATGGGTTTTATCCCAAGGTATAGGGTCATTTTCTTTTAGGGTCAGCTTAGGCTACCCATCACACACCAGCACCTGGCTCAGTGCATGGCATATAGTGCTCAATAAGTAAGTGTTGAATGAATCATTTAATGAATGCAAGTTTTCTGACTGACCGACCAATCATATCATTCAGCAGAGGTTGTATTTTTTTTTAAAGAGATTTTACTTATTTATTTGACAGAGAGAGAGAGAGATCACAAGCAGGCAGAGAGGCAGGCAGAGAGAGGAGGGGAAGCAGGCTCCCTGCTGAGCAGATAGCCGGATGTGGGGCTCAGTCCCAGGACCCTGAGACCATGACCTGAGCTGAAGGCAGAGGCTTAACACACTGAGCCACCCAGGCACCCCTGCAGAGGTTGTTTTTAACAAAGACTTCATCCTTATATAGTAACTCTTCAGTGCCTACTAGTTCACTTATTTTTCAGCATTGTGACCATGCCCTGACTAATAGAAATTTCCTCTCACTGAAGCAGATATTTTCCGTCATCTATAGCCAATGGACAGTTCCCCTTCTTATACCCAATGAAAATAGGGAATTGTGACCAATACACTTTGAAAATTAAAGATTAGCTAGCTGAAAATATGGCTGAGTGTGAGGGATGTTGAATATATAATTTCTGTGTAAGTACTATTTAGTATTTAAAGATAGGTTTTTTTCTGGGGCAAAATAAAGAAGACAGATGTCTACAAAACTGGTGGTATTACTCTGTAGAATTTTATTAAAGATTAGCACAGTGCTCCCAAGGAAGTTGCTGTGCTTGCCTGTAAAAACTTCCAACACTACGTGATTTATGTTCAAATTATGCAAATTATGTGAAGTATAAGATCCAGGATAGTGACAGAACCTTACTGGATATGTTAATCCTGGATCTGATGAGATGGAATGAATGTTTCCACTTGGTGTGCAGGAATGACGTAGATATTCAATTCGCCATGTTTCTTGTGAGTTTATAAGATCAGAGGAACATTGTACTGGGAAGATATCACTGTAAACAGAATTAGATATATCTGAGAGGCAAACATTCAGAAAAAGCAGTTTGTCTTATTAGTCTTTGTAGGAAATTGGTTTCAAAGAGCATGGTTGCCTATGTGTAATGAGTTGGCTTTGCTGGGAAACTTTATTTTCAACAACTAACATAGTTTCTTCACTGTTTTACTGTTAATTGGCTAAGGATGTAGTTTAACTGAGATCAAAGTATTCAAGATGCAAGGTATAGTTACAGGAGGAAAATGTCTAATTAACTTCTCTAGTGCATAACTCCATTTCTTCTAGCCAATGGAGATAACAAAGGCAGAAACTAAAAATGTTTACTTGCTGCCTGATTGGATCGGAAGGAGGAGACCAAAGAACCTCTTTGGGTTATTAGATAAGCATTACACCAGAGGCTGACAAACGTGTACATGAACACAATGGTGCAGGTATGGGAAGTTTGTACGATGCAGAATGAAAAAGGGTTTTTGAATAAGGGGACCTCCATAAGCTACCTGAGGTGAGAGTTGAAAATAATCTTCTGTAGATGGCTAAATATTCACTGAATACTTTTCCCCCCATTTTTCTTTGAGAGTTGAAGACATAATAAGAGTCAAAGTCGTTAATTACATTTAGGGATTGTGTGTGTGTGTGTGTGTATGTGTGTATTGCTGGATTATTCTGCATATGTGAATGGGTAAAGAAACAGTAATCACATCCTGGAGCTAGAAGAGCTCTGAAGCCACCTGCACCTATTTCTGCTTGGTCCCCTCAATAACCCTTCCAGAATTAGCTCTTTCCTCTTTCATATTTCTGACATTACTTGGAAATCACAAACCAATTACGATAACTATGAAAAGTAACACAGAGCTACTTTGTCGGTTTCTGGATAGGGTTTCTTTAAAAGTTTTGCTTCTAAGTCAAATGTATAACCTATATGAGTCAAGGTCTTCACAGTGAATTAAGTTTGAACATGTGAAGTAAATTGGTCGGAACGTTAATTCAAATAATGTAGAGCAGGATTGTACCTTCAGCTCCCAGCAAAATGCCTGGTTCAAAGGCTATACATTCTGTCAAAGAATAAATATTTTATGAATGAATGAATAAAATAATTTGGCGGTTAAGTAAAATATTCAAATCTGATTTTTTTAATGATTATGAATAGTAGCTAAGGCTAACATTTGCCAAACGTATATTGTGTTCTGGGCTCTGTGCTAAAAGCTTTACCTGCATCTTCTCCCAGGTGGGCATGTTAAGCTCTTGGCCACCTGTGACCTGGAACTCCTTAATAGTAAGGTCACAAATGCCATAGGACAGAAAGAAAAGACACAGGGGGAAAAGGGACTGAAGTAAGAGAGTTGGAGGATGGGTAAGAAGTAGCAAAGTAAACCCACCATAACTCACAGATAGCAATCTCACCTCTCCTGAGAGACATCCTTGTTTACTCAGCTCTGTACTGGAAATTCCCAGTGGCTTGGCAGACCCATAGAAGCAGAATCTCTGGTTGAGATGTGTGGTTCTGTCAGTCAGCCACTAGGGTTCATTTCTTTAACTCACTTGACAAGAGAAATTTATTCAGTGTTTGCCCTGTCCCAGACATGGTGCTGGGATTCACTAGTAAATAAGAAGGACTCGACTTCTGCCTGTATGCCTGTCCTTCTAGAATTTCTAATTTGTAGGGGAGATTCATCCAACAAAATAAAGTTTATAAATTGTTCAGTAACTGTGAAGCCATCATAGTAATTAAGACAGTGTGGGATTGGTGCAGGGATAGGCACATAGATCAGTGGAACAGAATAGAGAGTCTATAAATAGATCCACACAAATATGGCCAATTTATTTTTTAAAATAAGCTGTTTATTTGGGAATAACTTAAGATTTACAGAAAAGTTCCAAAGATAATACAGAATTCCTATATACCTTTTGTGCAGTTTCCCTTTTGTTAACACCTTACATTTCCATGGTACATTTTGTAAAAAGAAATTAACAATGGCCCCTGCTATTAAGTGACTTCTAGACTTCATTAGATTTTATCACAGTTTTCCCACTCATACCCTTTTTGTGTCCCAGAATATCACATTACAATTGGCCAGTTCATTTTTACCAATGGTACAAAGACAGTTAAATGGAAGAACATAGTCTGTTCAACAACAGTTGTTCAAATAAGCCATTAGAAGTTTATATAGAAAATAAAGCTCAACTTCAGCCTTACACTGTATATGAAACACTTAAAATGGATCATAGATCCATCTACATAGGTACAAATAGAAAATGTAGAACTATAAGACTTTCAGAAGAAAGCACTGGAGAAAATCCTCATGACACCTTGGGTTAGGCAAAGAGATCATAGACAAAAACACCAGAAGCAGTATCCATTAAAAAAAAAAAATTTGGAGTCCATCAAAGTTATAAAATTTTATTTGCAGATAACACTGTTAAAAAAATTAAAAGATAAGACACAAACTGAGAGGAAATAGTTGCAAATAATAAATTTAAAAGCGAACTTAGTTCAGAATATGTAAAGACATCTCAAAATTCAACAGTAAGAAAAATACCTACCCAATTAAAAAGCAAGCAAAAGACTGGATCACACACTTCAGGAAAGAGAATATAAAGATAGCCAATATTCACATGAAAAGATGTTGAACATTATTAGCCATTAGGAAAATGCAGATTAATGCCACTATGAAATGTCACTGCACACCTATTAGAATGCTAAGATGAGAGACACTGACAGTACTAAGAGCTGGTGAGGATGTGGAACAACCTGGAACCTTAATGCCTTGCTGATGGTAATGCAAAATAAGATAGCCTCTCTGAAAAACATTTTGATGTCTTATTATAAAGTTAAAAATATGTCTATCATGATCCAGCAATCTGAGTCCTGGGTATTTATAACACAGCCGGGATTGGTGAACTGTGGCCAGCAGACCAAATCCTGCACGCTGCTTACTTTTGTAAATAAAGTTTTATTGGAACACAGCCACACTACTTTACATATTGTCTGCACCTGCTTTTGCACTAGTGGCAACTAGTTGCCACAGAGATTACATGGCCCACAAAGCAAAAACATTTACTATCTGGCCCTAGCACAGAAAAAAGGTAATCATCTCTAGAGAAATGAAAATGTGGGTCCACTGAAAAACCTACACACTCCTGTTTTGATAGCAGCTCTATTCATAATTGCCAAAAAACTTGAAACTACCCGAATACCCTTCAGCAGATAAATGGATAAACAGATTGTGGTATGTCCATAAAATGGAAGTATTTAAAAGGAACAACATTTAAAAGGAGCAAGCTATTAACATAGGCAACAACTTAGAGACTCTTGAAGGTATTGTGCTGAGTGAAATAAACTAGTTTCAAAGGGTTGCTATGATATGATTCCAACCATATGACATTTTTGAAGACAAAATTCTGGTAATGGAGCACAGCTCCCTGGTCACCATGGATTAGGAGTGGCAGGAAGATGTGAGTACAAAGGGAAAGCATGTAGAAGTTTTATGGTGGGGGGGTATGATAGAACTATTCTATGTCCTAATGGTAGTAGTAGCTTCATGAATCTATGTATGTGTCTAAATTCATAGAACTGTATACCAAAAATCCATTTCATTATCTGTTAATTTAAAAAATTAAAAAATTAAAAATTAAATGTTAAGTTACCTGTCCAAGGCTACCCGACTAATTGGGGGTAGACTTGAGATTCTGACCCAAGCTTCTGTCACTCCATTACCTTTTAACTCAGTGCACTCAGAAGGGCTGTCATGTGACTGGTGTCACATTCTGGAGTGTTACATTCTGGAGTGTTACATTCTGGACAATCTGTGGTGTTGTGTTGAAACATGGATGAATCTTGTTCCCTTGGACTTGGTACCTACTAAGAATTATACCTGTGGCTGAAGCTGCTTGCCTGTTCTCCAGGGTCATGAGATATCTGGCTCTCTCAAGCCATTCCTTTTAGTGGCTTTGGGCAGAGACCTGAGTACCCATATCTTTGGATCCCCAGACAGTGGCCATCACCATTGACACCATCATCACCCTAGCCCTCAGCATATCTTACATTTTTTAAATCCTCTATCATTTTCCAACAGCTTTCGTTTTACATGAACCACCCAGGTCAGCCAGGAATTTTTTTTATCCGCATTTTATCACCAAGAAAACGGAGGCTTAGCAAGATGAAAGAATTCCCCCCGAAGTTACAAGGTAATATGCCACAGAGGCAAATTTAGGGGCTAAGAAGTCAGACTCCTCACACACACACTACTTAGCCTTAATATACAGATTATTCTTGACCTTCGCTGAAAACTTACCTGGTCAGATTGTTAAACTGTATCATGAAAGCATTTGCAAAGCTGTTGTGTGAAATGTAGCTTGGAAAGAAACTTCTTTGATAAATAGGTATTTTTCAGAGTGTATCAGTCCTGCTGCTTGTTCTTTGAATTTTACTGAGGCCAGAATTTGTGAGCTTTACCTTTCAACCGAAGTCACTTTAGAGCTTTGTCATCTGAAGCTGAATCCCATCTTACTTCGTAGAACCTCCCCTTCAGCAAACATAGACCACAGCAAATAAACTTCCTGTGACTCATCATTCTTGAAGAGGAAAGTTAGGTCATCTGAATAAATGTCATGCCTGATGTGTCTTGATAAAAACCTCTTTTCAAATTCTTACTTAGATACAGGCAGCATGTTAGGCGATGCAATTAACCTTGACTTTTCATCGTTAGCCACCCCATCCCAAATGTGTCTTTGAAACAGGGTTTCCTGAAACATTCAAATCTTGAATTAGAAAGTAGATCTTTCTCGCATATTGAGCAGCAGACGTTCAAATGAAAGGTTAAAAAAAAAAATGAAGGTGAAAAGAAGTATTTGTTATCTAAACCAACACAAATGCATTTTTACTCTGAAGAGGAGTAAGACCCCAGAGATGGACTCCTAGCTTAACTAATCCCTGGTTAACTAGGTAGAAGAGATGACAGATCTAGGAGAGTGTCCTTCATCCCCATTCCTTCCCTTCTCAACTTACTTTCTTTCCATGGCACATGCCACCAAGAAGTAGGAAAAGATAGAAGGAAAGTGGTGCAGGGAGAGTAAATTGTGTGCATTTGTGAAAGCAGATCTGCTCTAAAAAGAGCTTGGCACAATCAGCTGTTAAGTGCTTAGTGGGCTAGACTAATTCTGCTGGCTTTCTTCTGCCTTTGAAAGTGCTAAATGTTTGCAGCTTCCCCCAGGCAGGTGATTCAGCACCTTCTACGCCATGGGCCAGGCTGGACTGAAATTTCACTCTTGTGTAACCAGATTACTGTTGCTGAGTCAAAAGGAGACATGATGCTGTGTGTACATATTATGATGGGCCTGAATAGTTCTTTACCGGGATGTTTATTTTTTCACATGTGCACAATTTTCCTACTCAGCCTTCTTTCTGTGGTGGCTGTGTTTCTGAAAGATATTGGTTCATTATTTCTGACTCTTGTGACATTCATTCCTATTACTCACCCTTAAGGACCTGTTTCCAGTCATTGCTGGAGGTGGAACCAGAGAAGAGTAACACACACAAAATGATTTCTGGTTTTAATTTTAATGGCAACTGCAGTCTCTTTCCCTATTCAGTTATTTTTCTTGGAAAAAATTCCTGAATGCCTAGTTTCAGGGAGACACCCTCACCAAATAAACATACCAAGTTTGTATGTATGGGATGTAATGGGATGGCATTTAATACTATCAAATCTTGTTACTGTGACTTACAATAATGAATAAGAGAAGGAATACAAATCCACTAACTATCCTGAATTACATGGAGGAAGATATGTGATTTTGTGTAAATACACAAAATTGGGTCTGTGCATATATGAACACCCACACGGGGCATGCTCTGGGGAAAATGAGATCTCTTACACGTGCTCATTCACTCAGTCAACCGACATAAGAGCCCAGTCTGATTAAGACGACTCCATGTGGTTGGACCCGGCAGGGAAGCAGCTGCAAGTTGTGGAAAGTGAGCCAGTGCTCTAGATGAAAAGTGCTGTTCCTCCTCACAATAAGCACTTTCTGGGGAATCCATTATGTATGAGACATTCAGAATATAGCAGTGGGAAGGCAAGTGCTCTGCTCTCCTGGAAGTTATTGCCAATGCAGGACATTCATTAAACAAAGAAAGAAGATAATTGCAAATAATGATCATTGCTATGAAGGAAATTAGGAGAGAGACATGACCAAGAATAATGAGGGAAGAAGAATAATGGGGAGAGAGGCGGTGTTAGATAGGGTGGTCGCTGCAGGCCTAGGAGGTGACATCTAGGCTGAGATGAAGGAAGGGGAAGAGCCAGCCACGAGAGGAGTATAGGGAAGAGTATTCCAGGCACAGAGTCCAGAAGGGACAAAGGCGAAGGTTACCTTGAAGGCCCGTAAGAGGGATCAGGTTGTAGGGAATTTGGAGAACTGAGGGAGTCCCACGGAGACAACGTAGATCTTGGTGAAGGGTTGTTTTATTGTAAATGCAATGAGAAGGGTTTCAAGCAGGACTGATCTGTGATCTGACTCCTGCTCCTGCCAGCTGACGGGAGGAGAGAGAAAGCAGAAAGCCATTAGGGGACAGCTGTTGTGGTCCAGGCTACAGATAGTAGATGGTGGTATGTAGAACCAGACAATGTGGAGAACAGCAGACAGATGTGGAAAACCAAAGGGTCTCCTTATGTATTGGATGTGAAGATGAGGGAAAGGGAAGAAATGAAGATGGCTCTTGAGTCTAATGTGGCCATTTAGATTAATTTCAGCTGAGGTAATGCTGACGGCTTCCCCAAGGAAGTTACGTAAGTTACAGTAGGGTGACTTGGTGACAAGGAAAAAGTACCTTGACTTTTTCCTTACAAGGGAAAGTGATCTGGCAGGTGGCCATCATAAAGGACTTAAGAGGCCAAATTTATAGTTGAGCTGTGTGATCTTAGGCTGGACAATGCTCCTCTGAGAGTCTCTGAACCACCTCAGCTGAGCTCCAAGATCTTACAACCTCTGAGTTTTTTAGTGGGGCATATTGTACCACCTGATCACCATTCCCTGCACAGAGGTGGGCACATGGCAATAAGAGGAATGAGGAAGAACTGAACAATGGGTGCAATACATCCCTCACACTACCTGTAATACCAGGGAATCTCCTGATTGGTGTCTCTCTACAGTTTATCTGTACCTTAATGTCAGCATCGCACTGAGAAAGTCCAAGGTAGGGAAGGGGTAGCCCAAAATCCCACCGCCAGAGGGCAGCATGGGGCTGTGCACACCCAGGTCAGCACCCCTGAGGGAGCATGCAGACCTACTTGGTTTTAAGAAAAAGTGGCCCTGGGATCAGGAATCACTGCTGCTGAAGCAAACCAGGAAAGGAAATGTTCCTTGAGCAATGGTACCAAGGAGACAGTGTCACTGATGCAAACGACGGCAAACTCTAAATGCAACTGCAGCTTCCACAGCCCCAACAGCAGATAAAAAATGTTTCTCTTTATGAGGTATGTATGTATGAGGTGCTGTGTGCATGGCTCTGATAAGGGTTTTATGCATTATCTCCTTTAAGTTGGACATCAACGCTACAAATAAACCATATACTGATTTTTTTTTTTTTTCTTTAGTAAGCTCTACTCCCAGCAGGGAGCCCAAGGCAGGGCTTGAACTCATGACTGACCCTGAGATCAAGACCTGAGTAGAAATCAAGAGTGGGAGGTTTAACTGAGGGAAACAGCCAGGGGCCCCTTTGCTGGTTTTTGTCCTTATTTTGCAGACGAAAAAACTGAGTAAGATACCAAAATCCCTGGGAGAGGCACTTCTGTGTGACTACAAAAGTCTAACTACAAACCTCCCTTCAAGGCTGCTAACCATCTACTTACTATTTTCCGGGCATTATGTTAGATGCAGTGGGAATAGGAATGAAGTATTACATAGGACTTGACGCTTGCCCTTGAAGTACACTTTCAGAGTGGAGAGAACAAATTAAACAACTAAAGAAAAATACAAACAATTGTATATAATCCAGGGTTTGACAGCTTGCTAAAACTCTTGTCTTCACAGCTATGTCTTGCCAATGTCAAGGGTTCTACATCCATTCTACACAACTGCTAGAAGCAGGGTCCCTTCAAATTGGAAAGGGTAGTTGAGATACAGTGGGGTGCAGACATGTGTTCTTTCATTCAATCATTCATTTCTTCTCCAAATATTTAGGGAGTATCAACGATTATGATAGACACTAAGTATTACACTGAAACATACCTGGTCCCTGCCCTAGGAGGTGATGATCTAGTTTGTGGTGATGAAAAATAAATAGCAGCATGTCAACAACAACAACAAAATATGGGATCACAATGATACCTACCATAAAAAAGATACAGTGGTGAGCTGTTATCCCTGGTGATTTCAGCTCTGTTGAAATCACTAGCTCTGTTGTCTGTCCACCAATTTCTCGACCTTGATCCCTATGACCTCCTTCTCCACTCTAACCACATGGTGGCCCTGCCTCAAGCATGTCTTCTTTTCTGTGATTCTGACCTTCCTGAATCCCTCTGCACTCACCATCTCAAGAGCATGTGTCTCTCACCCTCCCTGGGATCCTGATCAGCCTTCGCTCTGCTTTCAGACTGTATCCCCCTGCTGACCTCTCTTGTCCAATATGAACTCCATGGAAGGTCAGTTCAGTGATGCCCTTATTCCTGCCCTAAAATCCTCCTGATCTTCCTCAGGATCTTTCTCCCTCTGTGCCCATCCATCTTCTCTCCAGGAAGCATAGGGAGTCTCTTGCCCCTACAGGCATTCCACAAGGGTACATCATATTTGAGATGACTCTTGTAAGAGGCAGTTCATGTCTGCATGCAGGGATGCAGTCCCTGCTTTCTTGTGCATCTACATATTGAC
This sequence comes from Martes martes, assembly GCF_963455335.1. NCBI lineage: Eukaryota > Metazoa > Chordata > Mammalia > Carnivora > Mustelidae > Martes > Martes martes. Next base: position 85,728,462 of record NC_137892.1, read on the forward strand.
CACTTGCTATTTTTCCAGCATTCCAACTGTCACAGAGACACTGCAGAGCAGTCTAGGATCAGGGAAGAGCAGTTCAGGTAGACTGAAGCATTACAGAAGAGATAAGGTGTCTTTGTGCAAGATGAGACCAGAGAGGTGGGGCCCCTATCGTGCGTGTCCTTGAGGTCATGTTAATATTTTGAACTTACTTTACGAGAGAAAGAAACAAAGGAAAGATTTTGGGCAGAAATGTGATATGATTTGGTTTGCGGTCTCCAAAAAATCACTCTTGCTGCTGTGTAGTGGAGGGCTAAGAGAGGGGTCAGAGCAGGAGTGGAAAGAGAAGTTAAAAACTGGTGCCCTAACCTGGGTGAGAGAGGATGGCTTCCTGTGGTTGAAAGATTTGCTAGTGAACAGCCGAGTTCCCTCCAACCTCTGCAGCCAGTGGACTCAGTGATTCCTCACAAGTGCTTCCAGGTTCTGGCCCCGGCCTCCTTCCCTTAATTTATCTCAAGCAGAGAACTTTGCCCCCCTCCCACCCACCACTATACAATATGCTGTAGATGAAATGAATCACTTGGTTCCCTGAACACTCTGGCACATTCCATGCTCCAGGCCTTGGCTCAAGCTGTTTTTGCAACCTGAATATCCCACCTGCTACTCTAGTCTGTTCCCATGTTCACCTCTTCTGTGTCTGATGACCACAGATTGAATTCAGTCCTCTCCACAGTTTATGTTTGTAACTTTATTATATCACTATTACAGTGTGACTTGCATTTCACTTAGCTCAGTCTTGCCATCTCCTCAATTGTGAATCTTGTAGGAGAGGGAACATGTTTTATTAGTGTTTTATTTCCCTTTTCAAACCCACACTACCTTGCTCAGTGAGGTATTTTAGTGGATGTTAAATGTTTGTTGTATCAAATGAAAAGTATCCAATTCAGTCTAAACCAATCTAACCCAGCTTGACCCAGTTCAGTTCAGTTCAGTTCAATCCAATGCTTTGTGTATCAGTTACTGCCTTTATAGGTAGAAACACCTTAAACTCAGGCATTTGAATTATACTTCTTTGTAGGTCCTTCCTAGTCAAAACAGTTAGCACTCAATAAATGTTTATTAAACATTTATTTTGAAATTTAAAATTTTAGATTTTAAATTTAATTTAAAATTAGATTTTAATTTAAATTTAATTTAAAATTAAAGATATTTCTCTCTTTTTAAAATTTTTTATTTATTCAGGGGCACCTGGGTGGCTCAGTTGTTTAAGCATCTGACTTTGGCGCAGGTTATGATCCCGGGGCCCTAGGATGGAGTCCCGAATCAAGCTCCCTGCTCAGTGGCGGAGACTGCTTCTCCATTTGCTACTCCCCCTGCTTATGTTCTCTCCATCTCTGTCAAATAAATAAATAAGTAAAATCTTTTAAAAATATTTTAAAGAACATTTTTTATTTATTCACTTGAGAGAGACAGAGCACAAACAAGAGCAAAAGCAAAGGGCAGGGGGGGTGCGGTTAGAGGGAGAGGGAAAAGCAGACTCCCCACTGAGCAGGGGTCCAGACAAGGGACTCCATCCCAGGACCCCAGAATCATAATCTGAGCCTAAAGCAGATACTTAACTAACTGAGCTGCCCAGATGTCCCTAAACACACTCTTTGATGGTATAATTGTAAATTTGCCTCGGACCCTTATTTCTTTCTGTGTTACAATATTGGTAACTGTTTCTTGTGTCAAATATGGCATGTGTAAGCTTGAAAGTTACAGTTTCATACACTTAAATGGTTGGAAAATGGACTATGGACTCAAGGAATTCTGGCACAGGTCTAATTAGATAAATGTTTAGGCAGCTTTATTCACAGGCATTAACATACTGCATTATTCTCATCAGGGTCAGCTTAAAGAGAAAAAGTCATTACCGAAGTGGGGGAGAAGGTGTGGTCATGGTGATATGACTTAAGAAATATGATGAAGAACCTCCCCCTAAATGTCTACTTTACCGAAGGGAACCCTCCTGTGATGTTCACAGCTGCAAGTGATCTTTATCTTATTCTAATTGCTGCAGGACGTCATTCGTTGCTCTGGGCACCCTATCCCTTCTCATTCATTGGGCTACATCCAGGGAAGCTTACAAACATGTTCACAGTCCCTTACCCCCCTCATTTTTAAGGCCTCCACTGCCTACTTCTTCTATAACGGAGATGCCTTTGAGAAGGACAGTGTATTATTTTTAACATGGTAAGATACACTTAACCTATAATTGGCCATTTCAGTCATTTTTAACTGTACAGTTCCATGGCACGAGCACATTACATTGTCATGCAACCATCAGGACCGTCAGTCTCCAGAACTTTTTAATCATTCCAGATTCAAATTCTGTACCTAATCATGTCTATTTTTAATTATAAATAATGTCCTTTAATGGTCAGAAATTCAAACAGTATCAGATTATATGAAGTAAAATGTGAGGGTTTTTTGTTTTTTGGTTTTTTTGCCATCCATTGCAGAACCACTTTTAAAAAAAAGTTTTTATTTATTTATTTGAGAGAGAGTGAGAGAATGAGAGACAAAGATCATGAGCAGGGTAGAAGGGTAGAGGGAGAAGCCGACTCCCCATGGAGCAGGGAGCCTAACTCGTTACTCGATCCCAGGACTCTTAGATCAAAACATGAGCTGAAGGCAGATGCTTAACCGACTGAGCCACCCAGGTGCCCACAGACCCACGTTTGCTGTTAATGGTTTTTTTGAATGTCCTTTTTGGATGTGTGTGTGTGTGTGTGTGTGTGTGTGTGTGTGTCTAATATTAGTCTATAGAAATAAATTGTGCAAAAATTAAATCATAGTGTACGTACTGTTTTTGCTTTTTTCATTTATGAAAAGTGTTGTGGGCATTTCCCCATGTTCTAACATATGGCTGTACTGCATTCCTTCAGCTGACCATTTCTTATCCTGTCATACGGATGTGCTATGATTTCTTTAACTATTGTCCCAATAATGGACCCCTTACTTTGTTCTTAAGGTTGTTGTTTTTTTTCCTTTTGAAAACAGAGTCCGAGTAAAAACTCTGAGCAAACATTCTGAAGTTAAATTCCTAAAGATAAAGTTTTGCCCATTCGGGAAAAAGAGTTGATGTGTACTGACTACCATATTACTCTGCACAAACCTTTTAACGGCTCATCTCCCAGTAGTATGTTGGGAAGAAAGGCTGTGTGCTCAGCAGCCATTATTAACTCCCATCTTAGTGTGGAGTTGCTTGGTATCATTTCTCTCTTTGTTAGGACTCTAGGTGCTCTCCCAGTAGGAGCTAATGGAAAAGAAAGGAAGCAGTTAATTCAGAGAGCATGCTGGCTTGATCCAGTTTGAAAAAATGAGACACACACAGCCTCACATGTGGACTTTTCACTCCACTATGCAAAGCAAGGGCAAAGAGCATGTGCCCTGCCTTTGTTGAACTGTTCTTCACATCTAGCTCTTCATCCTCACACCTGTCCCTGAAAATTCTGGGCTTTGAGCTTGACCTCAACAGCATCAGTATTTCTATGTGGGGAAAGATCTCTGCCTTAGATACACATACTTTTCAATTTCGACCAATTCAGATTTTTTCCAAACCTGCAGAGAGCCTATGGATAAGAATGGCCTAACTAAGAACTGAACTTAAAACTTCTGAGCAGTATTTTCTGCTTGTAATTAGTAAAACTCCAATGCAGAGCTGCCACAGTTTGGGATAAAGGAGACTTGTAAAACAAAACAAAACAAACAACAACAAAAAACTTAAGTCATTTTGTTTTGTTTTGTTTTACTGGTGATGAACCAAGGAAGGACTTTGATTTTTGCATAGCATAAGCTTACACCTGTTAGAAAAACATGTGGCTCATTTAATTTTCCACTAAAATGAGTACTTTTAATTATGGAGAAAATTAATGAAATCTGAAACTTGAGGAGGTGATTGGTTTTGCCAGTAAAGGCCCATGATACATTCTGCAAAAAATTTTATTTTCTATAATTAGCTCAATTAACTCATTCATTAGCGTGCAGTCATGTATATAATCAGAAAACCAGACTGCTGCGCTAGAGAGTTTCTAATAACTGGACTTAGAGAATAACTATTGAATAACAGAAAAATATTAAGCAAATATTTTTCTCAATATAGTACCTTCCATGGCAGCTTTTCATAGCAACTCCATGAAAGGGACCTCTTATTTTATATATTTTTTTAAGATTTTATTTATTTATTTGACAGAGAGAGCACAAGTGGGCAGAGTGGCAGGCGGAGGGAGAGGAAGAAGCAATCTCTCCACTGAGCAGGGAGGCCGATGCAGGACTCTATTCCAGGACCCTGGGATTGTGACCTGAGCTGAAGGCAGATGCTTAACTGACTGAGCCACCCAGGCGCCCTGGGGACCTCTCATTTTAGAACCAGTCCTACACTGAAACGAGATGATTCTCCTGAGAAGTTTTTCCATGAGGCCAGGTTTTAAAGGCAAGAATATCTGATCCCGCTCTTCTCATGACTAAGTCAAGGAAACAGACCTGAGAAAATGTGTTCTGTGTCCATGGCTCTGGGTATTTAAAAAAAAAAAAAAATCAACAAGGACTATTTAGAAATGACAAAATCTACATCTTCAAGGTACCACCACTGATACAGAGGATATCACCATTGTAGCAAGACCTCTCTAAGCTGTATGTTTAGCTGGAAGTCTTTTCAAATAGGGAGAAGGATTCTTCTCAGGTATCTACCGACAGCTTACTAGTACATTGTAGTAGATTTTTAGGGGTCTCTGCCAAATCTATAATCCCATAACTGTTCTTTTCACTTTGAGTGGTGGGTCCCTGGCAGGCATTTTATATGATTCAACTCTACTGGCCCACCCTACCACTAGCCAACCCAAATTCTCCTTCCCAGGAATTTGGATTCGAGACTAGGATAATATGATTGGGTCTGGGCTGGTAAATGGAAGACGTCTGTCAGGAATTACGGAATTTCCATCTTCTGTTATCATATTCATAAAGAAGCAGAAGAGGGAAGGGAGGAACAGATGTAGAAACAAGCAGAGAAGAGAGATGAAAAAGAATGGTATTTGTTTGTTTGAAGTATAGTTGACACACAGTGTTCCATTAGTTTCAGATGTACAAGCAAAAAAGAGGTGTTTCTGGTTATGGTCTCTAATTCAGGTGGTTTTCTGAAGCCTGACTGAGTTACTGACTTTGTGGTCTTCGTGATACTCCTCTATCCTTATCACAGATACTTCCCTTTACTTTGTTAACCTGAATAGAGTTCTGTTCTATATACGACAAAAGTTCTGATTAATATACATGTTGGAGTATATTTTTAAGGAGAAATCAGCTCAGTATAAAGGGCAGAGAGAGAGAGGAAAAGAAAAAAGAAACAATTATTGAGTATCCTCTATGCATCAAACAATTTGCTAAACACTTTAAAAGTATCTTATTAATCCTCAAAGTACCTCTAAAAAATATATGTTGTTTTCCTCCATGTTTCCACGTAAGGGATCTGAATTTCAGAAGCTCGCCCTTAAGTTACATGGCTAATTGGAGACAGATGTGGGATTTGTATACGCATGCTTCACCCCCAGAAGATTCTGATAAGCTGCTGAGGATGGGAAAGTTGTAGGTAACAGAGCTGGAGTTTGAACCCAGCACTGGCTTATTTCATTATGCATTTTTAAAACTATACTTGTCAGAACATAAAACAAGCTCGATATTTTATTTTCAACTGAATTACATTAACATTGATCATAAGTTACTAATATGTCTGATTTTGAATGCTTTGGATGTTTTAGAATCAACCTGCCAATTTCTAATAAATGTCTTTCTGGTATTTTTTTAAGATTTTTTTTTTTAATTTATTCATTTGACAGAGATTACAAGTAGGCAGAGAGGCAGGCAGAGAGAGAGGAGGAAGCAGGCTCTCCGCGGAGCAGAGAGCCCGATTCGGGGCTCGATCCCAGGACCCTGGGATCATGACCTGAGCCGAGGGCAGAGGCTTTAACCCACTGAGCCACCCAGGCGCCCCTGTCTTTCTGGTATTTTTATTGGAATTGCATTGAATCATAGATCAGTTTAGGGATATTGCTATCTTAACAATATTGAGTCTTATAATCCATGAACATAGTATAATTCTCCATTTTTTCAAAGGTCTTTAATTTTTCTTCAGCAGTGTTTTATAGTTCAGAGTTGGGTTTTGCATGCCCTTTGCTAATTTATTTCTAGGTGTTTGATGTTTTTATATGCTATTGCAAATGGTATTAAATTCATTTTTCTTTCTTTTTTTTTTTAAGATTTCATTTATTTATTTGACAGAGATCACAAGTAGGCAGAGAGGCAGGCAGAGAGAGGGGGGAAGCAGGCTCCCCGCTGAGCAGAGAGCCCGATGCAGGGCTCAATCCCAGGACCCTGAGATCATGACCCGAGCCGAAGGCAGAGGCCGAACCCAATGAGCCACCCAGGCTCCCCTTAAATTCATTTTTCAATTGTGTTTTACTAGTACATAGAAATACAATTGATTTTTATATATATTGACTTTATTTCCTATAACCTAATTTTACTAGAAATTTGTTAATTAATGACATGAGAGATTTTTGGACATGAAAAATCCTGCTTTGGGTTTCAAGTGATAGAGTATACTTGGTAGGCAGAATAATACTTCTTCCCCCAAAGATGTCCATGTGATAATCCTCACAAACTGTGACTGTCAGGTTACATGGCAAAGCAGAATTACAGTTGCAGATAGAGTTAAGATTGTTAATTAACTGACCATAAAATAGGGAAGTTATCTTGGATTATCTGGGGGTGGGAGGGGCTAAGGTAATCAGGTGTCCTTAAAACCAAAAGAGGAGCGTGAGAGGAATCCGTGACTGTAGAAGGAGGTTTAGAGAGCAGTAATACTGTCCGCTTTAAAGATGAAGTGCTTTTGGAGTGCCTGGTTGGTTCTGTTGGTTAAGCATCTGACCCTTGATTGCAGCTCAGGTCATGATCTCAGGGTTGTGGGATCAAGCCCTGATTCTCTCTCCCTCTTCCTCTGCCCCTTCCCCCCACCATACCTCCATGAGTGCTCTCTCTCTCTAAAATAAAATTTAAAAATAAATAAAGATGAAGTGCTTTTAAATATAATTAGGGAGGATGGAAATTTACCCCTATAATGTGATGATCCTTGCATAATTGTGCTCCAGTATCCTGAATGTGAGAAGAGGAGGTAGAATTTAAGGGATGGTGTTGACAATTGCACACAGCCCTCACTCCAGCCTCCCTTTGCTGTCTGAACCCAGGTGAACTCCTACCATAGATGAGCCATGGACTGATGTAATGGTCGTGGATTATTGTCATGTGTCTAAGTTGTGATTTCAGAACATTCACTGCCATTTCTGGTTGAATTTTTCTGCATCTCTATTTCTAATGAACGGCAAGGATAGGTGAAGAAAATATAGTGTGTTTTCATCTTCAGTACATGTCACTGAAAATGGTGTCACCTATGAAGTCTCAGTTCATAATGGAAGGGGAACTGCAATGACCAAGTCAGAAAAAAAAATGAATTTGCCATGATGTTACTTACAGTAATGTGTAAAAATGTGTCAATATCAAGTGCCATGTAATATTTACCCCCAAAACTAGTTATATCTGTGCTCATTCTTCAATAGTGTAATTGGTCACCTCATTTCTATTGCCTGTGGAACAAAAATATGAAATAAAAATGTTCAAAGTAAAAAAGAATACATATATGTATGTACATATTCATGCCTATACATGTATATGCACACAGTTAACTTTTTTCCTCACAGAATGACAACTTGGAAATAAGAAAAGATCAGTTTTATAACTGATATCCTTATAAGATACTTTTATTTGTTAGTCTCCCCAAAGAAATCCATATGCTACTTACTTTATCTTCCAACAGAAAAATATATAGATGTACTCATGGAAATGACAACACCTTCATTCAGCTGAGTTTGAATTAAAGAAACATGATCAGAAACAGTGGAATGACAGCGGCCCCCGTAAATGACCTTGCCACTTTGTGCTTTTCACCTTAGTTAATATTGATCAACTGCTTCCACTGTGCCAGGTACTGTGCTAGGTGCCAAAACTAACTGGTTTTAGGTGACTAAAACACAATTCCTCTCCTCAAGAAACCCATACTATGATGGAGGGCTTCAGACCAAAATGTAAGACTATGAGGGCACCAAGGAGAGAATGATTTACTTTGCCTGGAGAGAAATAAAGCCTTCACAGAAGGAGGGACATTTCAGAGAGTGTTGCAGGAAAAGGAAAAAGTCAGTAGTTGTACATCTTAAACACTTAAAAATTCTAAAAGCAAGTTCTGTTAGTATTCTGTAAGCTGTCTGTGGAGCTGAGCATTCATTCGGAGGAAGGGGTAGCGGTGTGGGGGGATGGGATGGGAGGTTGGAAGTTGGAAGAACAAAGGCTCACCTAGTCCCATCTTCCCAGGGCAAGCGCCCTCCATCTGTGGGAAGAGAGAAAGCACCAGACCCCTTCAGAGCATGCCCCTACCTCTTGCAAAGTCTGTGAGCATTCCATGTTTCCTTAAACAAACAAACAAACAAACAAACAAACCAAAAGGATAACAGGACTTTTCTGCCACTTCCTGGCCCTGAGATGGTGTTATGCATGTTACTTAAGCCTGGTTTCTTTATCTGCATACCCGGGGAAGTCATACCTCCTTCCATCAAAAGTTTTTGTGAGGATGGAAGGGAGAAATGTATGTGGCCCAGAGGAATGGTAGCATGATGACAGTGAGGACTGAAGATGACAGTGGTGAGGATGATAAAGAATAGATCTGTTGTCTGGGCTGCCTCGGGAAGACTCGCTATCCCAAGAGGTGGGCAAGAACGTTGTGATCTGGGCTAATCTGTCTCTGACCCAGAGGGACTTCCTGCCCATCTGTACTTCCCTTGTCGTTGTTCCTGTGGCACAGGTGGTGTGGGCAGCTGCTCCAACTGCTGCTGCTGGTGCCCGCCAGCTGCGGTGAGCCAGGCGCTGGTCTCTGAACCCACCCCTCAACTGGAAACCATCCACCCTAAATAATCCCAGAAATGAGGTGCTGGTCCTCTCCTGCACTCTCTCCCCCTGCTCCCCTCCTTTTGTTCACCTGTGATCATTTTCTTCCCATTCCACCATCATTGGCTTTCATTTTCTTTAAACCTCAGCCACCCCATTTCCCTCTCTTTTTTCTCCCTCTTCCCCATTCTTCCCTTTTGTGTGCCTTTTCTTCCCTGCGTGCATGGACCTCCTCTGGTTCTGGTTTTCCAGTGTGGTGGGTAGAAGCTGTCCTGAATGGGAGGCCAGGAGATTCTGAGGCTGGAGCAGAGGCTCAGTTGCTGAGAGTGGCAAGCCAGCTCACTCTCCTGGGATGGGGGTTTCCTCATCTGCACAAATGAAGAGTTCAGGCCCGAATGACCTCGGAGTGTTCTTTCCGCTCCAAGCTCTACTTCTGTTGCCTTTGGTTACATCTGCCTCTATGCCTGCTTTTCCTGTTCCAGCTGACTCATCTGCCCACCTGCCTCTCTGCTGTGCATCCCTGCCGCCTTGGTCCAAGCCACTATCATCTCTCCCAAGGCCCACTACAGTAGCCTCTGCCTGCTAGGGGAGCCCCTGCTTCTCTTCTTTTCCCTGCCCAGGACATTATCCATGCAGAAGCCAAAGTGGCCTTTTAAAAATATGCAAAAGATTGCTCACTCCTTAACTCCAGTTCCTCTAAACCCCTTTACAGTCCTCTGTCGCTCTACCCTGCTTATTCTCTTCGGAGCAGTTGTTACTGCCTGGAATGATCTTTATTTATTCACTAATTGCTGAGTATTTATTTACTTGTGTATTGTTTATCCTCCCCACAAGGGTACAGGCTCCGGGAGGGAGGGAACTTGCCAGTCTCCTTTACTCTGTATTCTCACGGTGGTGGTCTCTCAGTAAATGCTGAGTAAAGGAACTTCCGTTTGCCATAGAACCCCCCTCTCCTTTTCCTGAGACAGTTATCTCTTAACTACGCAATTATTTTTTGCTTTGAAGTATCTCTGCCTGCCAGAAATTCTACCTGTCCTTCTATGTAAAAGCTCTGAGACAATTTCCCTAATTCCTTTTCTCAGCCACCCAGGTCCTATGTTCTTGTAAGATACGGTAGCTGACACTGGTAATTCTGAAGGTAGTTCTTTTCTCATGTTAATTTCAATCTGTACTATTGGGTGACTTAGGATAAGAACTACAGAATTACTCTTAAGACTCTAATCTCCGTAGCTCTTTTTTACAGTTCCAAGAAAGAAATTTCTTTCTTTTTTTTAAAGAAATTTCTTTAAGAATGCTTTTGGTTCTTGGGGAGATGTTAGGAGTGGCTGGCTTCTTTAAAAAACCATTTGAGACTGGTAATCTTTTTTTTAAATTTTTTAATTTTTTAATTAACATATAATTTTCTTTGTTTTTTTTTTTTAGCTGATGTTACTTTTTATTGAGATAGAACAGAATACATGTACTACATACTGGTGCATTTGGAAAGGAATTAAAGGAGTTACAGTTGCTTAGCTGTTCAAAAAATGCCCCAGAATAATTCTCTATTTGCCCCTTGGGACTAACATATAATGTATTATTAGCCCCAGGGGTACAGGTCTGTGAATCGCCAGGTTTACACACTTCACAGCACTCACCATAGGACATACCCTCCCCAATGTCCATAACCCAACCACCCTCTCCCTACCCGCCTCCCCACAGCAACCCTCAGTTTGTTTTGTGAGATTAAGAGTCTCTTATGGTTTGTGAGACTGGTAATCTTAATATGCCCAGTTTACAGATGACAAAAACTGGGACTTAGAGGGATCAGGTGTCTGGATCAAGGTCAGGGGCTTGGAGGCAGAATTTGAACTGAAGGAGTACAATGCCAGAACCAACCGCCTAGTTGCCATATTACCCCTTCTCACTCTTTAGTTTAGAATATTGCCCTGCTTCCTTTTTCGCCATAACACTTATAGTATCTGATGTTGTCCAGTGTATTTATTTCTTACCATTTTTGTGGGTGATTTCTTCTATCACAACATGGGATCTGTCAGGGAAGTTACATGTGTATCCTGCTCCTGCTCCTGGCATTCTGTTCAGTGTTCATCATAGTACCGTGTAGATAATGGGCCCTCAATAAATATTTGCTAAACAAATGATTATTTGCATGTTAGGAGATGAGGAATAATATGTGGCCTGATAATTCTATATATAAAACTGAATTTTTGTTGATAAACTTTCTCAAAATTATTCTCAATGGTGACATATCTTCAAAAGTGTATTTGATCTTTGCAATTAGCCAAAACTGTTTTAATTTTTTTTTTCCAAAAAAAGCATATGGTCTTAAAGTATTATGGTGATTTTCTTGCCCCAGAGTTAGACGTGCTTGCAGGCGGGCCTGACTTTCTGTGCTAGGGGACTCAGTGCCTGTGGCGCTGGGGTGAAGCCTCTGGCCTCCATCCCAGAATGTTTTTAAGAGCATAAAACAGAATTTATAGGATTACAAAGAAACCAATTATATTGAATACAGTTATCAAAATATAAAAATTGTAGTATAGTAATATATTTGCTTCCTTATTAACACATTAAATAACAAGATCTAAAATGAGGTCTAATATCTATTTTATTGGCAGTAAAATCATAGGACTTACTAGTGCTTTCATAAGTAAAGGAAACTTAAATTTTATAAACACATTAGTAAAAGTAAAGATTTAATTTTTCATCATACAAGGGTATGTGCCTGTAGGATTTTATCCCTGGACCCCTAGAACCTTCTGTGGACAGCCACCCCCACCCCCAATTAAAAAACCCTCTAAACCCTTAGATTTTAGAGCAATCTAAAATGGACTTAGCCATAGCAGCTACATTTCAGCAAGTGTATTATTTCCAAGGGTAACCATGAAAGGAATGACTCTTCATTTGGTGTGTAAGTACTGATATATATGGTTGTTTTCTGTACTCAGACCCACATGTTGCATTTTCATCCCCATTGCAACTTTGTAACAACTGATAAGGGATGTATGTAATCAGCATTTTCATACACTTACTTGGTATCTATCTATACATGTATGACGTGGTATTTTGAAAATGTAATCCTTGGCTATTACAAGATCGTAATTTTATGTGTTATTTTAAATATTAATTTAAAATAATTAATGTATCCACATGATTCAGAAAGTCAAAAGATACACACACAAAAAAAAAACCCAGGAAATCTCCCCCAACTTTGTCTACCCAGTCACTGGGTCTCAATATTATCAATTTCAGATAAATACTTTCAGAGATGTTTGATACCTTTAAGCACATATATTTATATATTGTTTTTAGCCCTAACACAAATTGTAGCATATTGTTCCCACTATATTCCATGTTGTGTTTTCACTTAAAAATATATAGAGAGGGCACCTGGATGATTCAGTGGGTTAAGCCTCTGTCTTTGGGTCAGGTCATGATCTCAGGTTCCTGGGATCAAGCCCTGCTCCAGGCTCTCTGCTCAGCAGGGAGCCTGCTTCCCCCTCTCTCTCTGCCTGCCTCTCTGCCTACTGTGATCTATCTCTCTCAAATAAATAAAAAAAAATCTTTGAAAAGAAATTTAAAAATTTTTTAAAAATCTAGGAGATAATTTTGTATTGGAACATTTGGAACTTCCTTGTTTCTTTTTGTAGCTATGTGAAGTCTTTTGTAAGCATGTACCATAATGATTAACAGTCCCTTTATTGATGAACATTTTGGTCATTTCTAAATGATTTACAATTATGAAAAAGAAAGAGGGGCATTTTGTCATGGACACCTACATAGGTGAAACTTATAATCACAAAACCGAAATAGAAGTAGGCAGTAAAACATTGACATAAATAGAGGCAAATATACTGAGAACTACAATATAATGGGCAATTCACCGGCAGGACTAAAAGGAAAGATCGAGATGTCTCAACTCCTTTCTAGCAGTCTAACACAAGTCTGGTGTTTTTTAGAACTAAAGAGGTGATCATTGAGGGGAGAAAGAGACTGTCCCAAGTTTGAGGACCTGCTGTGGAGAAAGCTTGGAAGCATCAGCTAAGCACATTTGGTTTTGTTTACTGTGGCTTTCATAAACAGGCTCAAGTCAATAATACTCTTTAATTTGTGACACACTTTTGTCATCAGTCCATGAAAGTCTCTTTTGTTATTGTACTTAATTATGCTCATTCATCTCCATTTCCCACTTTGATAACACCAAATTGTTCTAGCCGAATGCATTTAGTGTGTATATTTTTCTTTATATGCAAAATGGATATAATGATTTTCTTTGTGTGTGCGATTTAGATGTATATAAATAGTACTGGGTTATAACTCATTGCATTTCTTCTTGCACCATCACTGTGTTTCATGGTCCCTTGTGTTGCTCCAGGCACACCCAATCCTTTGCCTCTGTCACGTGTGTTCATCCATCATGTCGTATTCATCTGCTTTCCCAGCTGACGGGCAGCTGGGCTTCCTCCAGCTACTTCCCACCACTGGATCTGTGGGAGAGTTTTCTTGGTATATACACACCTGGAACAGAATCGCTGGGTCACAGAATTCCATTACTTAGTTTGACAAAGTAGCACCAGATTACTCCCCCACGTGGCTTGCCAGTCAGCAGCACCAGAACACCTGTCAGCTCTTGAAATTATCCTTTTACCTAATCTTTCCTGGTCAAGTGATCTACCGTTATTATGTCTTCTTGCATTTATCTATTTATAGATGATTTGGGACATCTCGGTGTTTGGGGCCTTTTTGGTGTACTCTTCTGGAGATTAACTGTTCATGTCTATTGTCCATTTTCCGGCTGGAGTTTCTGTCTTTTGCTTTATGGTGAGAGTTTCTTACAGAATATCAGTAAAAAAATCCCTTTTCAGTTTCAGGTGTGACAAACATCCTTTCCAATTCTGTCATTAGCCTATTAGCTTTGCCCTTCACTGAGCCTATGTTCTTTCGTTTGAACTTATCATATTCATCGATATTTTTACTTTATGGCTATGCTTTTAATCTTTTGGTATTTTGCTTAATAATCTCTGTCCCATCCTAGGTAACAGAGATAGTCTCTTACATTTTCATCTATTACATTTATCATTTTATCTTTCACATTTAAATACCTCTGGAGTCTACTTCTATATATGGTGTTAGAAAGGGATCCAGTTTTATTTTTCTCCAGAGCTAATGAGAGCTTTGGACCAATGCACTTGAAAGAAGCAGGAGATGCAAGCCAGGAGAAATGGAAGAGAGGAGGGAGACTGGACACCTGAGACCGATAGAGTAAGGACAGAGAAGTAAAATTCAAAGGTTCTGTTGGACCGACCCTCGGAGGTAGCCCTCTACCTGTGGTCTGTAAGCAAATACTGAAAATGCCAGCATTCCTTTACCATGCTTCTCTTACAAATAAAGCTGTTTGCAGGAGGAATTCCCCAGCAGTACTGAAGTTCCGGAACATGGCTTTAAAAATGTACTCTGTACACAACAGAAGGACTTTCCCAAATGGGAGGGGGATTTGGGTAGCCAGGGAGAGCGGAAGCTACCAGAGGGAGAGAAGCCAGGGTATACAGAAGCGGATGGGTCCACATTGATTGTGCTAGAGATGGGTACAATGTTGGAAAAGATGAACAAGTACTTCTTGCTCTAAAAATGAAAATTCACCCGTTTAGGAAAGGTATTTGCTTCCTGTCCAGTGTCTGAGTCTTGAGCATCCTCCTATTTCCAGTTTATTATCATTGCGTATGGTTAATCCATGTGCTTAGCCTACAAAGAAAAACCTGTGGAAAATAATCTAGCCTTATTATAGGCAGATGGTTGATATTTTCAGGCTTATGATCTGCATATATTATAAGAAACACAATGTGTTTTTTTAAAACTTTCTTCTTTGTAAATGGACCCAGTGGTCAGCCTTTCTTTCTTCCTTGACTTGACCCCTACTGAGGATTCCCCTCATAGCTGCAGGAAGACTGTGAGACTCCTGAGACCATTGTTCAACAATAATAAGGAAAGAGAAAAACTTGGGAGAAGAAAAGGAGGATAATTTTTTTTTCTCTTTTTGGATATATAAAAAATGGCTCTTAAAGAGCTGCATTTTCTTGTCCAGCAAAAAGTAATGATTACGCTGTGGGAGGAAAAAGCAGAAGGGAAGTAAAAGGTCAAAGGGAGCATTTTTGCTTGTTTGCTTTGCTTTGCTTTGCTTTGCTTTGCTTTGCTTTGCTTTTTTTTAACCCTGAATCCTTTTTTTTCATGCAAGAGAAAATTCATGTCACTGCCTTTCATCTATCTGCATGGCCCTCTCTTACTGCCTCTCCCAAAGAAACAATATTTCTGATAAAAGGTATCCCCCTTGGGGCGCCTGGGTGGCTCAGTGGGTTAAAGCCTCTGCCTTCGGCTCAGGTCATGATCCCAGGGTCCTGGGATCGAGCTCCGCGTCGGGCTCACTGCTCAGCAGGGAGCCTGCTTCCTCCTCTCTCTCTGCCTGCCTCTCTGCCTACTTGTGATCTCTGTCTGTCAAATAAATCAATAAAATCTTAAAAAAAAAAAAAAAGGTATCCCCCAGCTTCTTCACAGACCTCAAGGTTGTATGAAATATCCCACCTTTGCAAAATATCAACAAGGTGTATTAAAGCATTATGTTTTGTGACTAGGTCATATGAGAAGACACGTCTTGTTGAATGTATTACCTCTTCACCACAACATGGAAAGTTTCTAAGGCTCTGGGCTTAGACAGCCTGGGTCCAAATCTTGTCTTGGACCCTTAATAAAGGTGAAGCCTGCCAGGATTTACTTATTCTCTTTGAGCCTGGTTTCTTCATAGACTGAAGATGATGATAGTACCTACTTTACAGTGTTATTAGATTTCATACAACATATTCATTGAAGGACTAAAGTTAAAAATACTGACAATGCCAAATGTTGATGGGGATGTAGAGCAACTACAACTCTCATACATGGCTGGTGGGGATGCAAATGGTACAGGTGCTCTGGAAAATTGCTTGGTAGTGTCTTATCAGTACAGTTACCGTAGGACTCAACAGTCTTACTTTTGGAACTATTTACTCATGTCAATTGAATGCTTAGGTTCACATAAAAATATGCAGATATTTAGAGAAGTTTTATTTATAATCAACAAAAACCTAGAAACAACCCAACAGAATAGGCAAATGAATAAATAAGCTGTGGCATAGCCACACAATAGGACACTACTTCACAGTAGAAAGGAATGAACTACTGGTACATGCGACAATTTGAATGAATCTCAAAGGCATTATGCTGGGTGGGAAAAAAAGGTCTCAAAGTCATGTTCTGTATGATTCCCTTTATGTGACATCCTCAAAAAGATAATGCTGGGTGGTGACAGAGAGCAGATGTGTGGTTACCATGGATCTGTGTGGAGTTGGGGCTAGGGGAAGTGGGAAACTCTAAGGAGACAGTGGGGAGTTGAGTGGAGTGATGAAACTGTTTTGTTTGTTGATTGTGGTGGTGTTTCATGAATTTAGACCCGTATTAAAATTCTTAGAACTGTCTACCAAAAAAAAAAATCAACTTTATGATTTTTAAAAACAAAACTTTAAGCCATATTATTTATTATAGTCCCTGGCACACACTAGATTTTAGCTATTAGTTGTTTCAAAGACTGTGGCAGAAAAGACATCTCCATGCACCTGATTTAATAAAGTCAGCTAATACAGTTCACATGATGCACCCAGGCCAAAAAGGAGAGTAGAGACAATACTATAAGTCAGGTAAATAGTGCAGGTGATTCTACCTGACCTCTTCCCTCAATTAGGGTATACTTGCAGTGCATGAGAGATGGGAAGAGTGATCCTCTTTTATTTGGTGCCAGTTCCCACATGTGCCTCTCTCTACACTGAATGTGCTACTAGGGTTTAAGATAGAGCTGTTTCCTAAAATACAGCCCTAACACACAAGCTAACTATTTTTATCTGGTAGTTATCCAAAGAAATAGGAGTGGGCTTTGGACAATGGAGGAAAATGGGCTGTCCTGGCCTTATTATTGGTATCCAGTTTTGGTATCTTCCTAAGGGACCATCAAGGGCAATTTGCATTATATGTATGTTTCAGCATGCACACTGATAAAGATTTAATATCAGCTCTGTTGCTCAAAGATCAGAAAAGCAGTTGTTAATCCAGACTGTCACATATAGCTGTTGGTTTAAAGATTTGGAATTGCTTGTATTCTTTACACAGTGATCCAGTAACATGTACCAGTCATTATAATTGTTCAATATCTGGACAGCAGCAATACTTAGATCCAGTAACAAATACACGGCCTACTCACATGGCCTCTTTATCTCCCACAACTTCAAGTGCATGGAGAACACTTAGTCAAATGTGTTACCTTTCTCCAAACCTGAAAAGGACTCCTTCTGCGGAATAGACTTAGAAAACAAGGAAGAGAGTATAGTATGTTCTAGGTTCTAAGAGTCCACAAAGTCTTTATCTTTTAAATTTGGATTTGACCTCTAGAAAAGCAAATGTCCTTTTGAGCCGAATCTTGTGTGTAAGTGAGATAATTCTGTTGGAGACACCGTTTTCAGTGTCTTAAAAAGGAGAAGATGTGGGTAGGAAGCAATGAACTGGTTTGGGGGGGCTCCCCAGCTTTGACCAACTTGCTAATGGTCAAGCAGGTGAGAAGGTACAAATTGAGGCCCTCTGGCAAGGACCACCTGACACTGAGTGCCTCTTTCCCGACCACTGTGCTAATCTGCCTTCTTGGAGAAGCCTGGGAAAAATCAGAATGATGATATGACAGCCCCAGAAAAGAAATGAGAACAAACAGAATTACAGGACATGACTGAGGATTCAAATGGTAAGTTAGGAAGAAAAGGCACAAAGAACCCAACGACACCTTGTTTTGACCCTCTCTAACATTTGAAATGTTGCCTAGAGTAAATACATCATTTATAATTTTGCCAAAATGTTGACTGTATTAATTCACATAACAGTTACTTTTTGTCCCCTATGATGTGCTAAACTTTGAATTAGCTAGGCACGTGGAGTTGAATCTAACAAGGTCTCTGATTTCGAGGAATTTTGTCTATTACATGGTCTATAATTTATTTTAAATAAATACTTAAATTAATAATTAAATGCTTTATCACTCCAGTCCCACCTCACAAGTGCTGCCATAGGGCTTTAGCCCTCTTCATTTTGATCAGCAATAGCTTCTGCTTATTAGCATCATGGATGATAGAAAGGCATTTTCATTAATGAACTTAGGATGTTCAGATGTAGATTAGCTAAAAATAGTCTCCAGACATACTGTCTACCAAAAAACCTCTGAACATCCTTGCATGACGGGGTATGACAGTCTTCTGATGTCAGTGGTCTTTGCATTTTGATTGAATGCTGGATGTTGTGTATGGAAATTTATGGAGGTCTGGATAATGTTGCCTTTCACCAGAGGGTCAAACCTCTGATGCACGGAGAGGGTGGGGCTGAGGCAGGCATCTCACCCAAGCCTGCTGCCTGGTCTGGGTCTCTCTAGGTTTGTTCCTGTTCCCCAGATGAGACCTGATGTGTTGACTAGGACTCCACCCCCCACAGTCCAAGTTGATCCTTGGCCTCTCAGCGCTAACAAACTATAATAAATTCCACCCTTCTTTTCAGAGATTTTTGATTTTTAGTCTCCTGTTCTATGAAGCTTTAGAATTCTGCACATTTCTTGAGGGGAAATAAGCTGTGTGTTTGAGGCCCCCCAGGTCTGCAATTTTGTCATTCCAGCCTCATTAATGCCAATGCTTCTGGTTTTCTGCCTCCCAGCAGTGACTCCCTGCTGGGCCAACCAGGAGTCTCAGCTCAGGCCATCCCCAGAACTGGCAGGTGTTACTAAGGTAAAGGCTGCTGCGGGCAGGCCAGCTCAGGGCGGCCCCCCGGGGCCCTGTTAACCAGAGCTCCTCCCTGAGCAGGTCAATGTCTCCTCAGAACCACAAACTTAAGGAAAATTCTGTTTTGCTTTTCAGAGACTTCAAAAAACTATCTTCTAAACCTTACACTCTGCCCAGCTTCACCATCTTGAAGAGGAAACTAGCTGTGCGTTCAGGCCAGTCACATCACCAGTGGGTCACCTCCAGGCGGTGCAGCTTCCAGAGTCTCTGCCACTTTCTCCATCCCAGCAGGTGCCCTTGGCAGGAACCCACTTAAGCTTCTCAGCCTCTTGGCCACACCCAGAACTGACAAATGTCCCTGGGAAAGGGCTGCTGCAGTCTTGGCCTCACTGCTTTTGCAGACCTCTGATGGTTTAAAACAGATTTTTAAAATATTTTATTTAGCTCTTTTAGTTGTGTTCAGGTGGGATTGCTAAACTGCCATAAACTGTTCCATTCTAAGTGGACATCCCTATGTGCACCTTTTGAGATGGGAGCCAAATCTGGGTCACCTAGGTCACTGAGTAGGAGGACCGTGTTTGCCCGTTGTCAGCTGTAGGGTTAACTGCATCTTACTCTAGAATTTTATCAGCTTGTGTCTAGTGAGACTTCTTACAAAGTGTGCCATAAAAGGACTGGATTAGCATTGAAGATTATTAAGTGGGTTCTAGACTGTTTGGTGCCTGCTTTCTTATCAATTCTGTAGGTACAGAAGGTTTTGGGTTAATACTTACTTTCATTTGAACCTGATAGCAAAGTTGTAGGGGAGGAAATCTTTAACTACAAACTACCTGTAAATTTTTTAAGGCTATACTTTCTAAAAAGAATCTAGTAATTGTGAATGACCAAATTGGTTGGGTCCATTCTCAACATGGCTCATCTATAGACCAGTTTATATCTTTTCAACTTATATCACTTCTTGAATAGTAAATGCTATAAATCAAGATAGCAGTATACACAGCACGATTCCCTGTTTATCTTTTTTCTCCTAAAAATTACTGGCTCTCCTAAATTTTCCTAAAAATTCAGTGTACCTGGTTCTAGAGGTTGACAAATTTCACCATTGGACCCCTTTGATTATTTTTAAAAACATCATTACAGGTCTTCCCAGTCTTTCTCTTTCCTTATTAAGTGCTTATTTTCTCATCTATGGATTTACCAAAATCCCTAATTCTAGATTATTTTAACTTGTCCTTTCCAGAGACTTTTCTTTTCCAGCTCTGTATTTCTTTCTTCATTCATTCAACACAGATTTACTAAATATCGCTTTATTTCATCGACAGGTGCATATTACCTATAGCCACATCATGTTTTTAGAGCAGAGAACAATGATATTTGATTTCATGTAACTGAAGGTAATTGGTATTTGATTGTACAATTACCCTCTTCTCTAAAACAGTCTGATGCCATGTATACCTTTATCACTTCATTGCCAAGTCTTAGCATACTGTCTTGCACACAGTAGACATTTAATAAAAGTGTTACCTTAATAGTCAATGAATAATGTCTTAAATTTATCCAGCGAGTAAATAAAAGAGCACATACACTTTGTAGTGTCTTCCATACTCTACTCCTGAATTTTGCCTAAATAAAAAACCATGTTACCATCTCTGGTCAGAGCCAGAAATCTGTTTGGCACTTAAGGACAAAAAAAGCAAAAAGGCATCAGAAAAATTTTTTCTAAAAAAAAAATCAGCCTTTGCATATGAAAGAACAGAATAGTAGGGATCAAAAGAGAGGCTTTCAAGCCACTCTTGTAAAGACAAATACAATGGTGGAGGTGAAGGTTTATTCAGTTCTATCATTCAAGCCAGGAATGATGAAGGCACGGAACAGAAAGAACACAGGCGTGTTGAAAAGTCCATTTAGGTGAAACAAGACAGTAAGTTGAATTGACTTTCCGGATAGAAACTACCAGGAAATTTACATTGAGGAGCCCCCGAGGGAAACAGAAGGAAGCTCATTTTACTAACTTCTCTTTCAGACCCTAAGGCATTACCTGAGTCCCCATCGTACATTCAGAGTGTTCTAAAAGCTGTGCTGTCATGAGGAGCTGAGAAAGAGTGCTTATTTGTGCACTTTGGTGTTCATGAAGTTCTTTTAGAGGTCGTCCATATACTGAAGAAATGATCTCTTTTGCCTGTGGGTTTTTTCATTCTTGAATTTTGTTTCCTTTTAAACTGAAAGAAAAGGAAGAAAAAAATAATTTCTAGAAACCGCTTCTCTGATCAAAGCACTTGTTTCTTAGGTCATCTTCATTCACCTTCCCTGGGGAGAACATAAGTATAATGATCAAGTATGGCTGGAGGAGGTTTGACATGATGGTGGCCTGTGCAATGTATGTGATGCAGGACAATTTGGTGACATCGGTAGATTGAAGGATGGTTCCAAATTCCTTTGTAGGTAAATGCGGAAGATGAAAGCCAGTGGCAAGCACAGAGCAGACGTTTGGTAAATACAGTCAAATGAATGAATCAATGGATGAAAACAAGTAAGTTGAACAGTATGTGTGTAAGGAAAAACTCCTGAAAGTGTCCACACTCTGCTAGGTCACAGATTTGTTCCATCACCAATAGTTTATTGCATAAATAAATGAAATCATAAAATGGATCCAAACTTGCTTTGAACACTTAAAAAATTGTTTACAGATGAAGGTGTCTCAGATTCCAAGAAAAGAAAACAGAACCTTTATATCTTATTTATATGGATTGTGATTTAAAAATAAGAAAAACAAACAAAAAACAACAAGAAAACAAAATACTGTTCCATCCAGTTGGAACATAAAGGGAAAACTGAATGGATGTTAGGCTGAAGTTTGGATTCCTGCTCTATCTCTGCTAATTGTTTGACTAACAGGAAGGTTTTTCTTACTGCTTTGATCCTATTTTCCCATCTGTGAAATGAGATAAACATACTTGGAAGCATGTGCGTTACATTGGTATATACACTAAGTAAGTTCATGAAGGTAAAGACTTTGTGGTCTTTTCATTTGATAGGGATTTTCTATTTGCTTTCTTTCCTCTTGAGGTATGCTCACTAATGACCTGTTACTACAAAGTAATTTTCTTATGCTATTTTCCAGGAGAAATGGGAATTTATTAAGTAAATCACAAATGCACGCAGTAAGAAGATAGTAGTACGGGGCTCCTGGGTGGCTCAGTGGGTTAAGCCTCTGCCTTCAGCTCAGGTCATGATCCCAGGGTCCTGGGATCGAGCCCCGCATTGGGCTCTCTGCTCAGCAGGGAGCCTGCTCCCCTCTCTCTCTCTGCCTGTCTCTCTACCTACTTGTGATCTCTGTCAAATGAATAAATAAAATATTAAAAAAAAAAAAAGAAGATAGTAGTACATTGATTGAGTGCTCGCTTCGGCAGCACATATACTAAAAAAAAAGTAGTACATTGATTGATACCAAGAAAAGGCTTCCTCTTATCTGATCACTGTTTTTGTTTTCTTTGGCCATTCCATCTCTACATCCCTTCACGTTCATTGCATGCAGCTAGGGCAGTCTCCTAGAGCACAGATAGAAGGGGCCTAGGGTCTGATCTTTTGGAGTTAGGCTACTTCTTTTCCCTGGCTGCTTTGCCAGCAGCCTAGAGACTTACTTCTAGCTGACTGTGTATGATCTCTATACGTGTGCTTTTATCATTCTATTCAAGAACATGGCATTTCACATAGTGAATCATTACAGTCCATAGGTAGATTCAGACAGCCAGGCCTATTACCTTTTCACTCCTTTGGGCTGAGAGCCTTGGATGGCTTTAAAATGAGGCTAAGAGATCACGAAGCCCTACAGAACAGTCATGGTGCCCCTTCAGACCAGTAGCTCCCCAATGTCCATCTCCGTAATGTAACGGCCATGATTTTGCCACATCAGCATCCCAACTCCTATGATCCTCATATGTCTTCCTCACAGTTGCTTAATATTTACTCATTATCCTTTTAAGTCACGTCCCCTTCTCACTAAGTTATTTAAAAGAAAACTTTGTGTTGGTATTTTAATTATAAAAAATCACCCTAAAGAGACTTTGAAAATGTTAAACTCTAGCTAGCCAGTTGTCTGACAAAGATTCTGAGATTATGACCTGATTCTTTCAGTTAAAACTGGAGATCACAGAGTGTAAAAGGTGTGTTAATGATTCAGTAACTCCAAACTGAGGACATCCTGCTTGATGAAATCAGTACCGAGAAAGAATTGAAAAAAGGAACCACTTCCTCACTATTGTGGGTCAAGGAAATTGAAGGCTTTATCTGAAGTCTCTTGGTAACCAGAAATTGTATGTTCCAAGTAAGGCCAATAGGCGGAATCCCATTCTTTGGTTATAGGGAATTGCCCACCCACTGGGGTCCAAGTACACTGGTGGTGGCATGGCCAATATGCGGAGAGGAGACGCACCTCTTTGGCAAATGCACTGGCACACAGTAGACATTTAACAAAGGCTGATTCCTTGGAAGCCCTTCCCACCTTCCCTCTTACCCTTGTAAGTCCGGTTTCATGTGTCGCCCTAGGGAAAACAGTGACAAGTTCTTACTGAGGGCTCAGTATGGGCCGAGCAGTTATGTCCTCCCACCTTCACAGCACTTCTATAATTTTTTTTAGTTGAGAAAACTAGTATAATATAAATAAAATATGTATAATTAAAGAAATTTTTCTAATTGAGACTCAAGGAGGTAAAGCAACTTCCCCCAGATCAGCCAAGACAGGGATACCGTATGGTTTGGGGTTTTGCCACCCCAGATCTAATTAACAATAAGGACATTAGTCAGCTAATTAAGTCAAACAAGACAAAACAAACCACAATTACCCCAGTTATCTGAGTTTTGGCTTTCCATTATTAAAGTCTGGCTCAGAAATTGTTCTCTTCTTTTTTCTAAGAACAGTTTTGTTTTGATTTCGGCTTGGGTGATGGTTCTCTCAGCTGGGACTCCCACAGTATAGTTCACAGAAGCATTTCAGAACTACAGATGGAGGAAGTAAGGAAGAAGAGTGGGAGGGAGGAGGGTGTGTCTTTGCAAATACACCCGCTTGAGATACACACCTGAGAACTGAGGTCCAAGCCTGAGGATTGCAAATGAGCCTCACTGTTCTCTGTCACTTTTGCTGCTTCACAGTACTCTGTGAGTCTTTTTAGGCTCCAGCCCGAAAAATGAGCTTGCAGTATTGGCCCTAGTCTCCTAACAAGACTGTGTGACATGGGACTGTGTGACATCCCAAAAGGGCTTATGCTCATAAACATTTGGCTTCATGTGGGGTTTTCCTCATTCCTGGAGACCTTACTGGGTGCCCCGCCCCCATGGGAAGCAGGGGCTCTGCTGGACTCTTCAGAACTGTGATCACATGTGGCTTTAGGGGTATAACTCAGTAAGAAACTCTTGATCCTTTGGAAATTCTCCATGCCCTGTATTTGCAAGCAGGCAAGTCCAGAAACACCATTCCCAGCTTCCATGTTCTATGGATAATATTCTTTGAGTCCCCAAACAATCCAGTCACTCTGAATAGATTTAAGATACCCTTGCTCAATGACTCAAATTTGGACACCACCTCCCAGAAATGAAACAGAAAATATATTTGCAAAAAATCAAAATATGTTTACTTCAAGGGTCTGAACTGACAGTATTGGGGGTAATAATTGGGTGGATGAATGCCTCAGCTGTCCACTTCCATTTTGTTGATGTGTGTGAGCACACGTAATATAGTTACATGTATAAACCAGGAAGGGGGTCTTTCTCCTGTTTCTGATTTTTTTTAATCCAATCCCTGGTAAAATCTGTAATACTTGCAAACAAGAATATTTGGCCCTTAGCACTTTTCTGTTTAGTTTAAAAATCTTAGAGGTAGCTTAATATATTAAGTCTGTGTGGTTCTCATACGTTTATGGGCACGTTATCACGACAGGACTTGTACCTCCTAGTTGTAAAATGCTTTTGAAATCACCCTTTGAACATGCCCTCAGAGCTTGGAGGTTTTATGGCATTTGTTTTTAATTTGACCCAACGAAAGTCCTGGGCTTGCTGAATTCAGTTTTTCTCAGCTCTTGGGTTCAATACCAAGTAACATCCACCTGTTTACCAAGCGGTTTAGTTCTGCTGCCTGCAGGTTGGTTGTATGTGTCCTGAGCCCTGAAACCCCCCAGGAATCTATGATTGCAATAAATCCCACCACCCAAACTTTCCCACCACAAGGTCTTGTAACTAAGAAGTGAAAAGCATATTCCTCAGGGACGTGAGGACATAGGCCAAAGCCAGTCAGAGTGAATATAAATTTAAAAAACTATATTTTGCCATATAAATCTACATGAATCTTCTACATCTAATTGGAGTCTATTACTGGGCTACCCATATGTACTTGACTTTGACCACATGGCTCTGTCTCTGGGGGACCTCTCTGGTTTCATCCAGTGCCATTCCCCTCCGCTTTCCATGCCTCCACTTCCAACCACTCTGCAGCCCCTTCTTCTGCTCTGGAAGGGTTCCCCTCTGCTTCACACATAGGCAACACTTGGGGTAGTGCTGAGAAGACTGGTTCTGGGAAGTAATAGGTAGGGCTATATTGAGAATTCCATGAGTTACTACGTGAAACATGCTCGGGAAAAAGTCTGGCACATAGTAAACACTCAGGAAGTAATAGCTGTTACTGCTTATCCTTTGACTCTTGGCCCACAGCACTTCCCCAGAGAGGTCTTTCCAGTTGTCCCAAAGTCAAAACCACCCGCCAGGTATACTCACAACTTCTTGCATATATTTATTGGCACAGTTTGAAGTTGTAGATATGTGTGATTATTGGATTAATTTTCCCCGCCTCTTCTGCTAGACTGTAAGCTTGATGAAGGCAAGAAACATGTCTGTTTTGTTCACCATGTATTCCAAGCACCTAACACAGTGCCTAGAGAGTATGGGGCGGTCAGTGTATATTTATCAGGGGATACTGAAGGAATGAAAGTGTGGATAGATGGATGGATGGATGGGTGGGTGGATGAATATATCTGGTAAATTGTTAAACTGGTTAAGATAAAGCAATGAAAAGATTTTCAGAGATCTGTGCACAATCCAGGTGCTGTGGATATCGAAATGAATGTTGGATGATAACAAATTACCAATGATCTAAAAGAAGGAGAGTAGTTGAGATTTGCTTAACAAATATTTGCTTGCAGCAGAAGGGAGCCGTCCAGGTGAACCTCAGAGGGTAAGTAGGGCTGCAGGAAGAGGATGGTTCTAGTGAGTCCTCACACCCTGAAACTGAAGAGCACAGACCTGGTTTGTATACCAGTCCCACTGTTCCCTAGCCGCCAACGGGGAATATGCTACTTCCTGTACTCAACTCCACTTTTCCTTCTATAAGATGGGGTGATAAAAATGCTTCCTCACAGTGGTATCAAAAGGCTTAAGTACATTTTAAATGTAAAATGTCCTGCTCAGAGCCTGGCGAATGGTAATAATAAACTGCCACTCTGGACCTAGTCTGAAGAGACCCGAGCAAGTAACACAGTTTATGCTGCTGTGTTGTGATGAGTAGAGGGGATTAGAAGTGAATCACAGCCCTGCGGAAAATCTTCCATCCTGTAGGTTGGGATGAACTCAGTCCTATCTTACCGGGTCACACGGCTCCATCTACTTGGTGTCTGACTTCCTGTTCCCTTCTTTACCTCCTGTTATGAACCCCAGGTCCTGGAGGTCTCAGCTGGTATTTTCACTAATGACAAAACTAACATCCTGATTACTTGAATCACTGGAATTACTGTAAGTTGAATTTTTTTTTTTCAAATGTGAATCATTCTGTAGAGACCACTAATTTTCTCTTAATAAAATAAAATCCTAGAATGATCTAGTTGTTCTTTCTCTCCCCTCAGACTCTGCCAAAAAGGATGGGGAACATGTACTTTTGAAATCACCTCATGTCTCCTTGATTTCCTCACTCGCCAGCAGAAAATTCAATAATGAGCCCAACACAGCGCACAGGGAGGAGAGAAAGTTTCCCATACGAAGTCCTCGGGGAAGAGACTTGAGGCTGATGGCAGAGTGCAAATTTAATAGCCGCCTGACATTCTAAAGTAAAGGGAGTCTGACCCGGTGGAACAGTTGCGTGCTTAAGAAATAGGTGATTGGGTTATCCCTGCTGAAAAAGGAGAGAGAGCTGGGTTATCACTCTTGGTGTGCGACATATGGGAGACTGCAAAGACCTCCCAGATGACAGGAAGGATCTGTTTCTCCATGAAGGCAAAAAATAATTTACTGCTTGGTGATAATAGAGGTGGGGTGATTATGGCTGGTGGATAGAATTTGCTTGAAGTGTGATGGCTGTGGGTAGTGAGACATCTCTAATATAGACAGTCCTAAATGTCCCTAGAAATTATCTTAATTCCTATGGAAATAGCCATACTTGTGAGCATATAATTTTCTCCATTAAATTCAGATAATTTCAGATCTTCAAGCAATTCTTTGGGTGAAAGACATTATTCATGACACTACGTTTCTCTGTCTGGCTCAGAACAGATAATCTCAATAATTGTGTAACCTAACTCATTTATCTCATTTAATTTTGCAGTAACCCTTCCAGGAGCTCCTCTTAAGATTTCCCTTTTACTAATGAGTATCACCTAGTTGGGAAGTGACAGACACAGCAATCAGGCCTGGGACTTAGATGTCCCAGACTTTTCCTGCTCACAGTATTCTCCTCCCAGCATTTACAGCATTTTAAGGAGCACAAAGGTTTTTCAAGTCCAGAAGTTTCTACCATTTCCCAAAGTTCCATCTACAAAATTTAAAAGGTCTATCTATGTGTTTAATTAATACCTGGTATTTCCCAAGTGAATTTTGGTTTAAAAGGGTTGTGTGTTCATTATACTATTTAATCCTCAACAACTTGTGAGGTAAATGTAACTTCCGTTATTCTACAGACAGAAAACTGAGTCTGGGAGGGGGTCAGCATACCTGCCTGGGTCCCGGGGCCAGTAAATGATAATGGGCTCCAGATTCAAAGCCAAATTCTCTGTCTCCATAACCTTCCTTGCCTTGGCCTTACCATCCCTACCCAGCTTCATTGTTTTCTCTGCCTTTCCTGTCCTGCCACACGGCCCCTTGTGTTCCTTTGCACGTCCTGATGCAAGTAAGCAGATGCTTGATGCCACAGGCCTGTGATTTTGGACAGTCTGATGTAATCATCTTTCTGACTGTATCCTCAAGGAATAAATGGTAGGAGAGAGAAGCCACTGGCTTTTCTTGTTTTGTTTTAAACAGTAATAGATGTTCGAGTTGCTATCAGTGTTTGAGGCTTCTAATCAGCCCAAATTGTCTGCTCTGTAATATAGGCTGACCTTCTAGGCTGATAAACCTGCATCATTACTGACTTCTGCAGAAGTTGGTGTTTGCATATTATTTGGGGGATAGAGTTCTGACAACAGCGAAAACAGCAAGCATGATAAATCATTATAGGCAGGCTGACTGTGAGGACGACGCTTTCATTTGTACCAGCCAATGGCAAGCACATGAGTTTATATCAAGGCCAGAAGTAAATTTAGGTTTTCTCTACACGCTCAGTCTCTAGATCAAGCCAGAACAGCAATTTTTGTTTCCATCAATTAGCGGAGCTGGTCTCTAAGGGGTCACAGATGGTTTATTTGCTGTGTTTGTGGCAGCAGTAGTACCAACAGAAGCTGGTGTGCATCACTCATTTAAATGAGAATGTATAGTCCTGTTTTTGTTTGGTGAGACCTATCACCAAACTAAAAAGTTAAAAAGCAAGCGACTGTCTGCATGTCATGGTAAACCAAAGAGCTTCCTCATTTTTAAAGAATTATTTAGCCTGTAAATTGACTGACCATTACATACATGATGTCTGATATCAGTTCTCTTCAAGAATCTTTATTGAACATCTCTTGTATGAAAAGTGCTACTTATCTGGAGTACACGTCATAAAAAAAAACAGGATATATCAGCTATTGCCTGCAAATCCCCTTCCTTTATCCTGGAAAACCCCATGAAATCTAGCCGCCTTGAAAATCAGGACTTCTGTGATCCACAGCATCACCCATAAGGTCTAAAAGATTTAAGGCAGTAGACGTTCTGAGCCAACTCTCCTGAGCCAGGTCTTGATGAGTACGTTACAATACCCAGCATTACCTAGATCTTATAGATAACTGTGGGCATTCTTCTCCAAAATTCCCATCATATCTTATTGGTTTACTCATATCTTTTTACTACCCTTATTATTTTTTTTACTAACCTTATTATTATTTACTAAATATTTTTCTTAAAATTGACCTTACCTTTTTTTTTAAGATTTTTTAAATTTATTTATTTGACAGACAGAGATCACAAGTAGGCAGAGAGGCAGGCAGAGAGAGAGGGAGAAGCAGGCTCCCCGCTGAGCAGAGAGCCCGATGTGGGGCTTGATCCCAGGACCCTGGGATCATGACCTGAGCCGAAGGCAGAGGCTTTAACCCACTGAGCCACCCAGGTGCCCCTAAAATTGACCTTACCTTTTAATACTTCAACTGATTTAGGAAAATTACATTACCTATTCCAAACAGAAAATCAATATCAACAACCATAAATAGAAGGTAGGCATAGAAATAAATATAATGAAGCAAAATAGTACTATTAAAATTCTAGCTGCACACTTCTGCTCCCAGCCAAGATGTGACAGGGACCATGGCCACCCTCCTGCTTCAAACAACTGAAATGGACACTGAACACCAGACAACAAAGGACAGTGATCTGTGGGAAAGGGAAACAAGTGAAGTGAGCCCAACATTGGCTCCAGCTTACTGTTTAGAGTATCCAAATAGCAGTATAGGAAAAGGAACACAGGCAAAACCTAGGAATCTCCCCGAATGGAAGACATGTTACTGAGAGTCCAGGGAGAACAGGCTAAGAATTCAGAAGACACAGATCAGAGAGGAGAGAGCTAAACTTAAATTACCCAGAGATATGTGGAAGTTCCCCCTTAAGCCCTCAGCAGAGCACTGCCCAGTATATGAATAGGAGGAACCTAGGAGGATGGGCAAATAATCCCCCTAAGGATTAGAGGAAATAGTATCTGGGGCTCACAAAGGGCCAAGTATCATGCCTGCTCTTATTAGCCAGATTGGAAAACCTCATGATTCACAAGCTATTATGGAGACGGAGATGACCCAGAAGATCTTGCCTTGGAAGTGGTGAATAATTATCCCTAGAGTGGCCACTGCTCTGGTATCATTTAGCAAATCTTCAAAGCAAAACCCAAAGGAATCAAACTGTTTCCACATAGCTTAATTGTGACTCACAACAAAACTCAATTATATTTACAGGCACCCAACAAAGTAGAATTCACAATGTTTTGCAATGAATCTGAAAAAGTTAATAAACACACACTATGATGAGGAGAAAAAGTAATCAATTAAAACCAACCTGGAACTGATATGGATGTTAGAATTAGCAGAGAAGGACATTAAGACAGTTATATAACTATATTCCGTATTTTTTAAAAAAGTTAACTAGAGACAAAGGAGATATTAAAAATATTGTATCACACAATTTTTTAAAAAGATTAAAATTGAGCTTTTAGAAATAAAAATCACAGCATAAGAAGAAGAATATACCAATGGGATTAATGACACATTAGACATTTAAAAAGAAAAGATCCATGGATTTAAAAGCCTAACAATACTAACAAAGCAAAATGGAGCTGGGTTTTTGGGTTTTTGTTTTCTTTTGTTTAGTTTTTTAAGAAAAGAGCATCTGTTAGCTGTGGGACAAGTTTAAGCAACCTAATATATTTGTTTGGAGTCCATAAAGGAGATAAGAGACAAAAGAGGATAGAAAAAAATAGGGACGCTGGGTGGCTCAGTGGGTTAAGCCTCTGCCTTCGGCTCAGGTCATGATCTCAGGGTCCTGGGATAGAGCCCTGCATCTGGCTCTCTGCTCAGCAGGGAGCCTGCTTCCCCCTCTCTCTCTGCCTGCTGCTGCTCTGCCTACTTGTGATCTCTCTCTCTCTCTGTGTCAAATAAATAAATAAAATCTTTCAGAAAAATAAGGAATAGCCCCAAATTTTCCAAACTTGGTAAGAATTATAAACTCATAGATCTAAGAAACTCAATGAAAACTATACTAGGGAACATTATAATCAAATTGCTATAAACCAGTGATAAAAAAGAAAATCTTAAAAACAACCAGAAGAAAAAAGTCATGGTACACAGAGAGGAAAAAAAACAAGAATGTCAGCGTGTTTCTTATTAAATACCATGCAAGCAAGAAGACAGCTGAGCACCATCTTTAAAGTACTAAAAGTACTGTTAACCTAAAAATCTTTACCAAGGAAAAATAACTTGCAAAAATAAAGGTACAGTGAATCTCAATTGGTAGCGTATAGCCATTCTTAAAATAAAGATCAAAGCCTTTAACATAAAAAAATTAATTAAAAAGATATGTTTAGGCCTAGAGGAGTTGAAAGGATTCATCACAGTAGACCTGCCCTACAAGAAATATTACAAGTCCTTCAGAAAGAAGAAAAATACTAGGTGGGAATGTGGATTTACACAAAGTGATGACGAACATTGGATTTGCTATGATCACTTAGACAAATTGAGAAAGTTGCTAGTCCTGGGTTGGACAGCTTAATGTTGTTAAGAAGTCATAGATCATATAGATCTATGATCTATAGATTCATTGCTGTCCAAACAAAATCCCAGCAGGTCTTTTGATTAAAATTGACAGGCTGATTCTAAAATTTATATGGAAATGCAAAGGACATCTAGAGCCAGCTATGGCAAACCAGACAGTGTGGTAGTGTCATAAAGATAAACATACAGATCATGGAAGTAGAGGAGAATTCAGAAATAGACCCATAGGTCGATAGACAATGGATTCTTGACATAGGTCAAATGTAGGTGTAAAGGTCATTCAGTGGAGAATGTATAATGTTTTCAATAATGGTATGGGTAAATTTAGTATCTTTCCAAAAAAAAAAGAACTTCAATTCATACTTTATACCATAAGCAAAATCAACTCAAAATGGATCGTAGACTTAAATATAAAATCTAAAGCTATGAAACATCTAGGAGAAAAAAATAGGAGAAAATCTTTTTGACCTGGGCTTAGGCAAAGATTTCTTAAGTAAGACATCTTATATAAAAGAAAAAAAATGACAAGTGGGACAAATTTAATTTGTCAAAATTTAAAACTTTTGCTGTTACAAAACACTCTTACGAGAATGAGAAGACAAGCCACAGACTGAGAAAAATATTTGCAAATTGTATACCTAATATAGTACTTATTTCCAAGATTAATAAAGAACTCTGAAACTCAATCATAAGGAGGCAACAAATTTTTTAAATTAGCAAATATTTTGAAAAAACACCTAACCAAAGAAAACACCTAACCAAAGAAAATAAACAGATGGCAAGCAAAGCCTAACAAAATATGTTCAACATCATTAATCATTAGGGAAATACAATTTAAAACCACAGTGTGACGTGACTACATACCTATCATAATGGCTGAAATTGAAAAGACTTGAACACGAGTGTTCATAGTAGCTTTATTTGTAATAGCCCCAAACTGGAAACAAATGTCCATCAGCAGGTGAATGGGTAAACATATTGTGGTATGTTCATTTAATAACACTGAATCACAGAAATCTGTTAAAAATAATCTGTTGCTTGACTGAGGCTTGCTCTTCCTTTAGTGAAAGGCAGATTAGCTCTGGTTAGAAAGCCATTAAAGGCACACCAGCATAAAGGCTTTCACCTTGAAGCCCAAAGAGAGACTGAAAGACTATTTAAAAGAGAATAATGTTTGCCTTCTGTGATTCAGTGTTATTAAATGCTCTGTCCATGAACCACTTTCAACAACCTCATGTATCAGCAGGTGGGACATGTATTCACCACATACTTTGGGAAACAATGAACCAAGAAAAACCTTGTAAGAGTGTAGCAAGTATTGGGAGGCAGCTTCATGTAATAAATATTCATTTGAAACTGGAATTCTACAGCCTTCCTTAATGTTAGAACAACAATGACTCAAGACCAACCCTACTTAAGTGAGGTACACAGGTTCCCCTTTGAGATTCCCCCTGGGCCATCGAGTGACTATGGCTTCCTAGAGTTTCTTCATTACCCAAATTCTGCATATTTCAACAGCCCATTGGTGTTCCGGTCTCTTTCTCCAAATAGTCTCAATGCTTGCTTTTAGTATAAGATCTACGGTAGGCAGGAAAAATGTGAAAGTACAAATTTCCAGAAGTGGTGATTAAGTGAAATAGCCACTCCTATCTCATTCACCCATTTTGGGGCTGGGGGAGAAAGTGGACCTTTTTATGTTATCTGCAGAAAGGGCAAGAATATCAGGCAGTAGAGAGGGCTCCTGATGGGTATAGTTCAGATTTTTTTTTAAATTTTTATTTATTTTTTAAATTTCTTTTCAGTGTTCCAGAATTCATTGTTTATGCACCACACCCAGTGCTCCATGCAATATGTGCCCTCCACAGGATCACCCAATCTCCCACCCACCTCCCCTCCAAAACCCTCAGTTAGTTCCTCAGAGTCTACAGTCTCTCATGGTTTGTCTCCCCCTCCAGTAGTTCAAATTTTTAACTAAAAAATTATGAAGGAAATGAGGAATGGAACTTAGAAAGGAAAGGGGGAAAGAAGTTGGCTTGGCGTGGATGCTTTCTTGAGATAGTTTGTCTCCATGATTTTTGCATGAAGACTGCAAAATTGAGAAACTGCCTTATAGTGATTTAAGGATGGATTCATGCCAAGTTTGTTTACAGGTCTGTGCTGAAAACCCACCGTCTCCCCAATGTCACTCCTCCTTCCTCTAACTCATCAATGAAGTATCACAGGCCCCTAATTCCTTAATCAGCATTTAGGCTTTGGGTCTGTGAAAATGCCTGTCCCCTTTGGATGTGATAGAGCTTTCAGCTATCATCACTGGAGAGGACGGAGGTCCTTCTGTCTCTTTTCATGTCCTACTTCGTTTCTACCAGCCCCAGGCTCTAGGGATGAGAGTTTGCAAGTATTTTTTATTCTAGAACACCACTTGGGTCACATTTAGTAGCTAATGGAGTCAATATGATGTCAAAAGTCACACCTCCAATGAGTAGTCTTCCTCCTCCTGTATAGAATTTGTAAGCTCAGCCTGATTCTCTTTAAAGCCTCACATCCTGAGATTAGTCTATGTCAGGAGGCCACTAGGAATGTAGGAAGATCTGTAGGTCTGGGTCAGTTGTTCTGTCTCAGCTTCACCAGGTAGCCATGATCCTGCTTGTAGTTTCTCATATGTAATTCTGTCTTTCCCAACACCTCTCTTTGAAACTCTTCTAAGCCAACTCTGAACACACACATACACATGACTGCTGAACCCCTTCTCAGCAAGACCCTGGACAAGGGGCAAGTTACTGAACATTTTTGTGGTTTAGTTTCCTCACCTGTAACATTGAGATACTGGGACATGTATCTCATGGGATTGTCATGAGGATTAAATTAGTTTACATCTCTTAAAGGGCATCTCAGCTCCTTCCACAGTTTGGCACTTGTGGACATTGCTTCTATGAACATTGGGGTGCACATGCCCCTTCTTTTCACTACTTCTGTATCCTTGGGGTAAATACCCAGTAGTGCAATTGCTGGGTCATAGGGTAGCTTTATTTTTAACTTTTTGAGAAACCTCCATACTGTTTCGAAAGTGCCTGTACCAACTTGCATTCCTACCAACAGTCTAAAAGGATTCCCCTTAAGGAAGGGAAAAATGAAGGGGGTGGGGAATTAGAGGGGGAGAAGAACCATGAGAGACTATGGACTTTGGGGAAAAAAGTGAGGGTTTCTGAGGAGTTGGGGGGGTTAGTGAGGGGATGAGTTACCTGGTGAAGAGCATTAAGGAGGGCACATATTGCAATGAGTGTTATACGCAAATAATGAATCATGGAACACTACATCAAAAACTAATGTAAAATAAATAAATGAGTTTACATCTCAAAAACCTTTGAGATGTAAACCTTATTAGATCAGTCCCTAACATATAGAAAGAACTCAGTAAACTTTTGTTTTTTAAATATGTTAGGGGCTCTTCCTTTTGGCTTGCTTAATTCCCTTCTCTGTCACTCTGCTGACACGTTTTCTGTGTCATTTTCTTAGTCATTACCTGCTTAGGTATCTCCACGAGGCTATAGTTTCCTTGGGGACAAAACCTCTGTCATGTCTGTTCTTTTAACCCCTAGAATTGAGCAGAGTTTCTGACATATAGATACAATGAAGGTGGAATCAATAAAGAAGTCACTAGATGAAAAATTTAATATCTGCACAAACTAAGGATAACCTTTTTTTGCTATGGGGGAAAAAAAAGAATGAGAGAAAATATACCAGATTGTTAAGAGTACTTAGCTTTGGAGGGTGAAATGACGTGTGACGTGTATTTTCTTCTTTCTTCTTTTCCATTTTTTTCCTTACTAGTAGGGTGTGGATAGGGGCAGAGGGGTTATACAACAGTGCATGCAAAGGACTGAGCTCTGCTCTAACCAGAGAGCTTCAGGGATTACATTAGTAATGATGACATGAGCGATAGTCACAAATGAACTTGGAGATTTTGGCATCTTAACATAATAGAAATTTATTTCTCGCTCTCATGTTGAGGGTGTGTGTGTCTGTATGTATCCATGAAGTCATTCAGGGACCCAGCCCCATGGCGGCTCCTCCATCCACACATGGATGCCAGGTCACCCTGGTGTCTACACATCTGGCCAGTGGACTGGGGAAGAGAGGGCATGAGTAGGTTCATTTGGGAGGTGTACCTCACTTCTACCCACATTCCCCTTGTCCAACTTGAGTACCATTGCTCGACTGGCAAGAAGGCTGGAAAAGATAGTCTAGCCCTATGTCCCAACAGAAAGGAAATGGTTTTGGTGAAGGGGTAAAGGATGAGTTAGCTTTCCTCCTCTGCATTCTGTCCAATCTAGCCTGTTGATTCAACCAGCTGGCCTCCCCTCCTCTTCTCTCTCCCTTTCCATTTATCTTCCACATGGCTGCCAAAGTGACTTTTCTCAGATAAATATTTGACTTGTCACTTGCTTAGCTCTCTTTCAGCAACTAAATAAAGTTCAAATCTCTGTAGACTAAATCTCTCAGTCCATAAACTCAAGGGTACAAGTAATATTTCTGTTTGTGACCGGATTTAATTTCAGTGTTGAGCTTCCATCTTGCCAGGTGGTAGAATTTTCTCCCCTTTATCCTGGGTAGGTCTGAGTTCTTGGGGTATCACAGTACGAAGCCCAGAGTGGGCATAAGATCCTCAGTAGTGACCTCAGAGGGGTTTTCTGAAAGAAACCTATGCATCTGTTGCTATCAGAACACTGCAAGAAACCATCTTGAGAATCTCATTCAAATTGTCAGCAAAAGGAAGCAAACCAAACCCAGGGTACTGTAAAACAAACAAGCAAACAAACGAAATAGAATAAGAAAATGAGTCACTGGGAATGGGGGTGGAGAAGCCATTAAAAAAGAATTCATGGCAGAAGCAGAAATCTCTTGTGTACTTATCTTTATAAAAGAATAGAAAAGCAACTTGAAAAAAGAAGTCTAGTGTATTAGCCAGCTAGCTAGTGTATGGTGCAAATGAGTGGCAGCATGTGTTTTAATGCTTTTTATTGGTATTTTAATTTATCTCTAAGCACCATATTTACATTTTATACAGTTCCACTGAAACCAAAGTACAGCTTTCACTTTAATAATTCCTGGCATACAAAATAATTCCATCGAACAATATAAAGATGTATCTGTTTTTGCTGAATTACACTCAGATGTATGAAGAAAGGGGATGTGTCCAGATATAGAAATGACAGAACATTACATCTAGAAGGATCTTTCATCTTGTGTATAAAAGAGACTGGGGTATTCAGAAGCAATTGCTCACCCAAGATCCTGTAGTGACAAATGGGGGCCTGGATCAAGACATTCACACTTAATCTCAGCTAGAACAATCTGGATGGTGGAGGAAATTGGCACATTTCACTCAGAGATCCAGAACATAGAGGCCTTGAGAGCTGCTGGAAAATATATGTCAAAGCATAAAGCAACAGTAAGCAGCCATAGGTTTCCTTGTATTCTTAATACCTTCTACCTTCTTCTGGATAGACCAGAACTAACTTCTACAGCTCTAAATCTCCCTCTGGCTGATGTGATTTCTTGCCCACACTTACCAGTCACCACGTGCATTCTCCCTCCTCTGTTTACAGCACCCCATCTGGACAATGATCCCGCCCCAGAGCATGCAGTCTTGGGGAGGATCCTTTCCAGCATCTGCTGTTCCTTGGTTGAGGAGAGTCCATGTAATATGTAAGCCAGTGAGAGACCTTCTCGTGGACATTCAGATCTTAATTAGAGTGACACGAAGATGAAAAAACATTGGAGCCAGTTCATCCAGTGATAAGCCCGGAAGAGACTGTCCATTGCCTGCCCCCAAGATACTCAGTGCTTCCCTAGCGCCCATCTTTCTGAGAACTGGTTATTTAGCTTTTCCTTCAGTTTGCTGTGTCGTTTCAGATCCATCCAATAAATTTCTTTGTTTCCCTAAGTTTGTTAATTTGGTTTTCAGTTACTTGCAAATAACCTGAATTGATAAAACATTCAGTGGGTGGCCCTACTGATCCAACTCCACTTAACTGACTTAAGCAAATGGGCAGCATGCTGATGACTAATATCTCATATGCCTGAGTCTAGTATATCCATGCACTCCATTTGAGTTTTGTACTTACCAAACATTGTAGTGTTTGTTCCCAAACCTTTTCATGCCAATTACACATACAGTTGCAGTTTCATAACATAATTAAATATTAACTGATGAGTACTTGCTTTAGCAACACATATACTAAAATAGGAATGATACAAAGATTAGCATGCCCCTGTGCAAGGATGACTCCCAAATTCATGAAGCATTCCATTTTTTCCAAAAACCATTATGTAACACTAAATCGTACTCGAAAGGTCAAGCTGACTTTATGAAACATTGTTCCACAGAGTAATACATATGCTGCAGCGTAAGAAAGAAATACACATATCTCCAAAAACCATTATGTATCTAGGAATATCAAAGAGGTAAAATATCTGTATTCTGAAAATTATTAAACACTGATGAAAGAAATTCAAGATGACAAAAGAAATGGAAAAATATTCCATGCTCATGGATTAGAAGAAGAGATATTGATAAAATGTCTATATATTACTCAGAGAAATTTACACATTTAATGCAACCTCTTTCAAAATAGCAACAGCATTTTTTACAGAATTAGAACAAACTATCCTAAAATTTGTATGGAACTACAAAAGACCCTGAATAGCCAAAGCAACCTTAAAAAAGAAAAGCAAAGCTGGAGGCATTACAATTCCAGATGTCAAGTTATATTACAAAGCTGTAGTAATCAAAATAGTATGCGACTGGCAGAAAAATAGACACATAGATCAATGGAACAGAATAGAAAACCCAGAAATGAACCCAAAACAATATGGTCAATTAATCTTAAACAGAGCAGGGAAGAATAGTCAATGGAAAAAACACTCTTCAATAAATGTGTTGGGAAAACTGGACAACAACATGCAAAAGAATGAAACTGGATCATTTTCTTACACCATACACAAAAATAAACTCAAAATGTGTTAAAGACCTAAGTGTGAGACAGGAAACCATTAAAACACTAGAAGAGAACACAGGCCATAATTTCTCTAACATCAGCCATAACAGTATTTTTCCAGATAATGTCTCCTGAGACAAGGGAAACAAAAGCAAAAATAAACTATTGGGCCTACATGAGAATAAAAATCTCCTGCACAACGAAGGAAAGATTCAACAAAACTAAAACACAACTGACAGAATGGGAGAAGATATTTGCAAATGCTATATCTGATAGAGGGTTAGTATCCAAAATCTATAAAGAACTTACAAAACTCAACACCCAAAAAACAAACAATCCAGTTTTTAAAAATGGGCAGAAGATGTGAATGGACATTTCTCCCAAGAAGATATCCAGATGGCCAACAGACACATGAAAAGATGCTCAAGATTATTCATAATCTGAAAGGTTATTCATAATCAGGGAAATAAATGAAAATCAAAACTACAATGAGATATCCCCTCACACTAGTCAGAATGGCTAAAATTAACAACACAAGAAATGATGGGTGTTCGTGAGGATGGGGAGAAAGTGGAGCCCTCTTACCCTGTTGGTGGGAATACAAACTGGTGCGACCACTCGGGAGAAGAGTGTGGAGGTTCTTCAAAAAGTTAAAAATAGAACTACCCTATGGCCCAGCAATTACACTACTAAGTATTTACCCAAAGGATACAAAAGTACTAATTCAAAGGGATACATGTACCCCAATGTTTATAGCAGTATTATCAACAAAAGCCAAATTATGGAAAGAGCCCAGATGTCCATCAACAGATGAATAGATAAAGAAGATGTGGTATATATTATGGTATTTTAAGGTACTCAGCCTTAAAAAAGAATGAAATCTTGCCATTTGCAATGACGTGAATGGAGCTAGAGTATTATGCTAAGGAAAATAAGTCAGTTAGAGAAAGACAAATCTCATATGATTTCACTCAGATGTAAAATTTAAGAAGCAAAACAGATGATCATGGGGGGAGAAAAGTGAGAAAAACTAAGAAACAGATTCTTTTTTTTTTTTTTAATTTCTTTTCAGCATAACAGTATTCATTGTTTTTGCACCACACCCAGTGCTCCACTTTGGAGAACAGTGTGGAGATTCCTCAAGAAATTAAAAATAGAGCTTCCCTAAGAAACAGATTCTTAACTATAGAGAACCAACTGATGGTTACCAGAGATGGGTGGGGAGATGGGTTAAATAAGTGATGGGGATGAAAGAGTGCACTTGTAATGAGCACTGGGGACTGTATGCAAGTGTTGAATCACTTAAATTGTAACCTCAAACTAATATTACACTGTATATTAACTAAATGGAATTTAAATAAAAACTAAAAAATATGTATATTAACTAATGAACTGCGAAGGCAAGAACAGTTTATTCTTGTGAAAAAAAAAGTTGACTTCTTTGGGGTCTTGATAAAGGGAAGCAACTAGAAAATGTGATGAGTAAGTTAGGTGTGGGTGAGAGACAATCAGATAATGGTACAGAATTATAAAACTCTAGAAGAATTTTATAAGTTACATTGCTTCCCAAAGTTTTTTAAGTTCTTGTGCCCCTTTAAACAAATCAAAACTGAAAATCATGGAGAATTCCTAATGGGTGACTGCAATCAGCAGAGTCAAAACCAAAGAGAAGGTTTTGGCCTGTGAAAAACTAGGAGATAAATGAACATTTACGTGTGTTAAAATACCTAAGGTATATATCATGCATTATGATTTCTTGGTTTAGCTGTATTTTTTTAACTTAATTAAGCAATCAAATTGAATAGGAGGTCTTTACTTACAGAAATGCAGAGAGAAATTCATACTACTCTTGTATCTGCTCAAGTGTTCATCCTCAGTGGTACTGGCCGGTCTTAAATTTAGGGACACTTCCCATAGCTCTTTGCTTCTGAAAAGATAACAGCTGCAGAATATCTGAGGAAGTGCCTTGTTCATGTCTTTTTCCTGATGGGAATGCTGAGGCCCAGAGAGGGGGTGTGACTGTGCTGAGTCATTCAGTGGTTGATGGCATAGCTGAGACAACGACCCAGGTCTCCTCAATGTCCATGAGCTCATCCTGCAGCACAGGAGTTTGGTCCAAAGGATTTTATCCACTTATTTATTCCTTTGTGGACACAGCTTTAATACAAAAGGGAATTATTATACCAAGACAATGTGAAATAAATTATCAGGTCATTTTGGAAATATTATCCACTCAAAAAGATATGAAGCTCATTATTCAGGAGTGAAGGAAATGGGAATGAATTACTCTAGGAACCCTGATAAATCACAGTTAACTCATTTTCAAGCCTTTTAACTCTGAATACTGATGATGGGGCCATGCTGTTTCTGGTCTTCTTTCTCCTCTGTCACCCAGGTTCCGACATACCCACCTCTGTTACCTGATGGCAACTTCATAAATGAATCAAGAAAACTCCCTTTTACAGTCAGTGACCAGATTAGCAAGATCCTTACTTTAATTATCCTTGAAATAGAGTTGTCCTTTTCACTCAAGTAAATGTGGGCACGAAGGGTAATGGTCAATTAGGACAAAAAGGTAGGATTGGCTGTACTTTTACTCATTTATCCCCCCACCCCCACCCTAGGATTGATTGTGTTTTGGCAGAATTGACAAGATTGAATAATGTTTTCATGTTGGGTTGTCAAGGACTGAGAGAGTTTCTTATACACCTATTCTAGGCACCATGTTGACCTCCAACAAGGTCAACTCTTCCCTCCAATCTTTCCCTCTCCACCTTCCCTTTCCTTCTCCTCCTCTTTTCCTTCCTCCTCCTCTTTCCCTCTTCCTCCTCTTCGACCTCCTCCTTGTCCTCCTCCTATGAGGATGACTGTCATGTTACATTTCATTCCCTTCTCAAAGGAAGGACAAGACTGCACAAAACCAAAGACATGACTAGGGCGGATGTCAGAGTTGAGCTGGGAGAGTGTCTGCTTCTCCAGAAGTCTAGATCAGACGAGAATTATAAAGTCAAATACCACAGAACTAGGTAATTTATACATGCAGTGAGGTAGACAAACCAGGCTGGGGGCTTTGGGTACGAGCGGCGGGAGTCCATGTTTCATCAAATGGGTAACCATGAGGCAGCTCCAACCTCCTGGAGGAAAGTAGGTAGGCATAGTTAGCCACATCTGCCAGCTTTTTAAGAATGCTAGAAATCTAATTATTTCATATATAAGAACAAAACCTCTAGATTTTAAAATTAATTGTAATTTTAAATGCTGTTGAAGCCAAATAAAATGTATTTTGTGGCCGGCTATAGTCTGTAGGCTACAAGTGGGTGATCTCTGACTTCCCCAGGGCTCTGCTCCCTTGCCAGTAGGTGCACTCCCAACCAGCCAACTCCACATGGAAATCATAAAATTTAGGAATAGGGCCTTGAGTCTTGGAGAAAAAGGTGAAGCTTCAGCCTGCTTAGTTCTATACTTGGACATATCAAGACTCACCAAAAACAATCCTGCCTGTGACCTGGCCTAGCTCCATCAAGTTTAACATTAGGACTTGGGGCCAAAATCTCAGCATAATTGAAAGTATCAGTTTCCAAGCTAATGTTCTCATCCTCTTAATGAATTTCCCCCATGGTTCTCAGGGACAGTGATGTGGCAAGAATCAGTACACAATCTCATGTCCTGGCCATCTTTCTTTATTTTAATTGTCTGTGGGTATTGCCTGTGTTATACTGCCCCCTCCAAAAGCTTCCTTTCTGTGTGTTTGGATGAGGGGAATAGGCAGAAAATGAGGCTCAGTATATCATGATAATCTACATGAATCAAATTAACTATAGTGGCCATTTCATTGACTCTGCATAGACACCAAATATATCGGAAGACCCCACTGTTTCTATTAAAGTGGCAGTAATTTTATTTATGAAAATATTTATTTTCCATCTCTAATATTTAAGGATCAAGAATTCCTGTTAGTAATTAGAATTCAGTACAGCTGCTTGTTTATTATAGAGAAATCAAAATGTATTACATAGCTTTTATTTACAAAGACTTCTTCATGTAATTAAAGAATATATTTTGGCATTTGGTTTTCCTTATTATCTCAGTACTTGGTTAATAAGTTTTTAATTGGAAATCATCTCAATAAATGAAACTGTAGTGGGTTAACTGAACCCACCAAATATTCTGATATTCATCATTAATTGTGTGAGAAGTCAAAGGCTCTATTGTGTTACTTCTTGAGCACTTATCATGTGGACTTCTATATATTAATAAGGAGAAGAGATGAATTGATCCATTTATTCTGGAAAGTACCCAAAAAACCCATCATTAGGAAGAATCTTTGGGCAATCCGAGTTACATTTATAAAATAAGTGTAGTCAAGCTCCCACTGTTCTCTGGACCTGTTTTCCTTGCAGTAAAATGGAGGAGGTTAGACAGGCTCTTCTCTAAAGGACTCTTTGAGCCCTGATGTGGTGAAGAAGGCTGGATTCTGGCCCCCATGACTGGGTTTGAGTCCTTGCTGTATACTCACTCCCTGAGTGACCTTGGGTAAATCCTTCTTGAGACACCAATATTTTCATCTGTTAAATGGGAGTAACAATATTACCAATCTCATAGTGATTATAGGGATTAAATGGGATAACACATGTGCTCGGAACTGCACTTGTTATGTAATAAACACCGAAAAAGGTAATTAGCAATATTCCAGCACTAAATTAAATACGGTTCTTTCTAAGGAGGCCATTGGCTCCCAGAAGGAGCCCTGGCTTCTCATCCCAGCTCTGCAGTTAAGCCAGCTGTGACCATGAGTAGGTGGTTCTTAGGAGCTCCTTGATTTTGTATCTGTAATGAGGAGGATGGGCTGGTCTTGTTGGTTCTCAACCACAACTAATGTATAATTTTTCGGAGGGGAGATTTTAGGGCTCCTAGGGATGCCAATGTATGTTTTTCTATTTAGATCAACTAGCCTGACCCCCTGGGATGTGGATTAAAATTAAGAGATCTATTATATTGTCCAGGATGGAGGATTTTAGTCAATTATAAATAATATAACGCTTTTTGTACTTCTGTGGAGGGGCACATTCCCCTAGACAGGAAAAGTGTGGCTGAAACATTTGGACCTCTCTCCCTGCTCCCTTCTTCCTTCTTCCTTCTCCTTCCCTCTACTTCTCCCCACCCACCCTCAACCAGTTGGGTTAGTTGGGGAGAAGGGCCTGGGCCTGGGGCTCAGTTTTCTCTCTTTCATCTCTGCACCCATGTGCTGAGTAGCCTGCCTAACAAGGGGCCTGCAGATCTCCCCCTTTGCCCTGGCATGTTGGGAGCGTTTCATTCAGTGAGAAAAGTGTTGGTGGTCACAGATCCACATTATGTCCTACTCTACTTCATCATGAAAACCTGGCATTTTGATCTTTACCTATCTCATTTCCAGTGTTATGTTTCTCAAAGAGATCTCATCCCAGAGGGGAAGTGAGCTGTTGTTTATGTGGCCCTCAAAGTCCCAATAAGTATCATGGGGTCTGTTTGAATTACTTAGAAGGAAAAGTCTCAAGATCGGTATGGATTGTTGATACTGCAGTGCAATTCCCCAGCCAGACCTGACCATAAGGATCCAACATTTTCAAGGACCTATAAACAGATTTTACTGGTTAAAAGGTGTGAGTCGTTAGACTCCAGCTGCCCAACCACTGCCTTCTGAGCCAACTCTCCATGGTTGAAGACTTTTTCCTTGAAATGTGACAGCCTCCACAGTTCTACCCTGCCTTAGCTAAAAGGTTTTCTGTTCCAGCTCTGAAATCCTCAGGAACTATCCATCTTGTTCTTATTTAAACATTCTAGTCCAGAAATAACTTGCAGGATGAAAAGGGGTTTTATGTCATCTCTGCCTTGGCTCTTTTGTAAGGGCACATGCGTTTTTCTATTTGTTCTTTTTCAATGGTCCCTATACAGCACTAATCAGGAAAAAGTTCTCTCTTTCTTGACTTCACATGAGCTATTTGAACTTACCCACAGTATTCCAGCAGCTCAAGTGAATGCACACATCATGGCCAGAGTAACTCTATCTTGC
Source organism: Martes martes (assembly GCF_963455335.1). Lineage (NCBI taxonomy): Eukaryota > Metazoa > Chordata > Mammalia > Carnivora > Mustelidae > Martes > Martes martes. The sequence goes on from NC_137892.1 coordinate 85,772,968, forward strand.
ATCCTTCCACCCCTCCTCTTCCTGTTGGTCCTTACAATGGAGCCACAATAGATTTGGAATTCCCTAATAAGGAACCTATTAAGCTATCTAGACAATAAATGTAAAACCAGTGTTTGTTTACCTATAAGACAAATTAAAATTCCAGCTTTCCCTGGTTACATATATAATAACCATATATGCCTACTATATTATACACATAAAACATATATTACATAATATATAATAACCATATGTGTATAATATATGTGTAATAAATATATTTTATATATATGTATGTTTTATGTATAATAACCTCCCATGTCTGATAACCAGTGTAAAGCGTTTATGTGGGATAGTACCCTGGGTTGTGGAATTGAGGTTCCTTCTGATTCATGTACCTGATAGTAATAAAGATATATATCTCAGAAACGACACCTGATGGGCTCTGCCAGTGATACGTTGTTTCCATAAATGGTTTCTTTTCCAGATTGCAAGAGGAACTGATAAGCCATTTCCTCTAATCACCACAGCACTTCAGGCAGAGCTGGGACAGCTTCCATATTGATCCTCTCTCTTCAATTCCAGCCCTCACTCCAGCCCTAGGCAAGGCAGAATTTCCTTCCAAACACTTCACACCACTGCAGATAGTTCTGATGAGGTCCAGAGAAGTGCAGTTCTTCCCCTGGATTTTCTTTTTCATAATACTCAGGCTCTTGCTTTTAGTTATGGAAAAGAATGATTATTAGATCTGGAGAGGTGGAGGAACAGGTGTCTACCTCCAATATTGTTGTGTTTTAAAATAAGGAGCTCACAATTTACTTTTCAGAGGATTGTACACTCCTGAGAATACCAGCTAAAAATGCAGAGGAGACAAAGAGGAGTACTGTCTGAGTGCAGAAATGTCTCATTTGAGTCGTTTAATATTTAGATAGTATTCTAACATTCTAAAATATTAAAAAATAATAAAGCACTGCAGATGAATCTTAATGCTAAAATAGTTTCTCCATTGAATTGATACTGCCTTTTAAGGGTATTTACCATGTGTGGAACTGAGCAGAATGCTTCTAGAAAATCTTAGCCCAGATGGAATCAGTGTCTAACCCAAGAGCTTCCAAGGTACAGAGGGAAAAGGGAAGCCCCTCTCCTCTGCAGGTGCTCCCAAGGGACTTAGTTACAGGAAACCAGTGATCTAGAGTGTAAATGTCTGGGATATTTTTACTGACAAAAACAACTAATATTTACAAAGGATCATAAAACAAATAGTGATGTACTCCCCATTCAAAATGAACAATATTTTTCAATAGTTACTTCAAGATCTTTTCTATTTAAAGAAATAAACACACACGTTACAGAGAAAGTTGACAGCCCTTTTGTTCTCATCCTCAAACATGTTTACCTCTCTTCAAATCCAGAAGCAACTCTTATTGTGAGCATAGAGTATGTCTAATCCATGTTTTTAAACTTTACTCTGAATATGTATGTCTACTATATCCATAAGTGTTGTAGAGCATTACCATGCTACCACTTTTAATTTAAATAAATGGTATAAAAATGTAACTTGCTTTTTCTCATGCAACAGTTTTTAAGATCTGTCCGTATTGATGTATGAAGATGTTCCTCATTTATTTTAGCTGTTGTACACCATTCCATGGTTATCAATAGATCACAATTTATTAGTCCCTATTCTCTTACAGATGAATATTTGAGTTGTTTCCAGTTTTTTGTTATTTAAAACAATGCTGCAAAAAACATTCTTTGGCATGTCTCCCTGCTGCATATGTATAAAAACTTCACTGGGATATAAACCCAGAAATGGGACTGAGCATGTTAGACTTATAGGCATTTCAAACTACACTTCATATTACCAAGGGATTTCCCAAGGTGATTACACCAGTCGGCATGTCAGTGATGATGAGTTCCCTTTCCCCACCTGAACTTGATATTGGAGAATTTCTTAAATTTTGCCAGTTTTATGGTTAGGAATGGTTCACTTGGTTTTATGGGTCATCTGGTTGTCTTAATTTATAGTTCTCTGAATACAGTAAGGTTGAGCATCTCTTCATATGCTTCTTAGCCACTTGGATTTCTTCATGAAATTTCTGCTTATATCTTCTATCTGTAATTCTGTATGGACATGGGGAGATGGAGAGGAGAAGGGAGTTGAGGGAAATTGGAAGGGGAGATGAACCATGAGAGACTATGGACTCTGAAAAACAACCTGAGGGTTTTGAAGGGGCGGGGGGTAGGAGGTTGGGGGAGCCAGGTGGTGGGTATTATGGAGGGCATGTATTGCATGGAGCACTGGGTGTGGTGCATAAACAATGAATTCTGTTATGCTGAAAAGAAATTTAAAAAAAAGAAACTAAAAAAAAATTCTGTATGGTTATCTTTTTTTAAATTGATTTGTATAGTTCTTTACTTAGGCTGCTTACTAATCCTTTTTTTTTTTTTTAAATATGTACCTTATCACAAAGCACCACTGTGTCTCAACAATTAATTAAGAGTTGGCGATTCACACACTCAGGAGCTTTCTGGACCATGAAAGAGTAATCTAAAGATTTTATAGAATAGTGATTTTAAAAGACCGCTTGGTCTGGGCATGGGGTGCTCAGGAGGATCAGTAAGATGATGGAGAAAAGGGTAGAACCCTGAAGTTTGATGGAAAGGATTTGAGAGACAATTCTGTCTTGATCTCAAGAGTATGCACTTATGACCTAGTAGAAGAGGTTTCTCAGAACATGATTAGAATTTCAATGCTGTCACCACTCCAAGCATTCCTAAGCCATGCTCTGAGAATTGCTCAAGCTTTGTGAACAGAGGCTGATGATCTCTTGTCAACATTTACGTTGGTAGCTTTTCCTTTAAGGGAACGAAGGTACCCAAAGACAAATAACAATGACTATTATAAATTCTATTCCACCTAAAATTTACTGCTGCAGAGTGACAGTGCAGGACTCTCTAAGCAATACCATCGTTGAAGTTGTTGGACTTGTTATCAGGTGTCACTTATGAAAGCTACATCACTAGAACATTTCCATGGTCTTTCTAGTTAAAATTACAGAAAAACAATTCAACAAAAATTAGATTTAATAAGTGTATATGAAGGCAATTGACAGAATCCACCCACACTCCTAACTGGAGGAAGAGAGGATCATCTGAGGCAAAGGTGAGAAGGAGAAGACCTAGGGGACTCACCATTAGGAACTGCTCTGCCACCATTCATGAATTTGGGAAGGCTAAGAATAATTGTGACCCCATTAAAAGAAAAACTCAGAGTGGCTGGAATCTCCTTAATGTGATGGAGCCCTTCCAAGACTCTGGACAGCAATAAAGAGGCCAGACGCAGACACATCAAGTACAGGGCATGAAAACTGGGCAAAACCATAAAAACAGAACAGGGTGACTTCTGGTTCTACCTCCTCATGAAAAACAGGGAAGAAATGGTTCAGAAGTAAACTGGTTCTTCTGGACCTGCCCACAACCCTAAATCTTACCCCTATTCCCAGCTAGCTGGAGGAATCACTGAACTAATCATGGAGGCTTATACCAGCTGGGCCTCTAACTTAAGCATTACAGGACTATACCAACATGTAGGCATATAATGAGAACCCATACAACCTGCACACCTGTTTTAGATTGAGTATAAGGCCTAATTCAATCTCTCATGTTCAACAATGGATAAACAACGCAGAATCTATAAAAAATTCTGAAAAAATATATAGATATCATTATAATCAACAAATAGAGAAAGAACATCCTTTTGAAAAAGAAATACTACATAAAAAAAGTAAAATTCAGATAATGTCTGCTTTGTGCTCACAATAAAATTTGATAAAACTTAGCCTCTGAGACAAACAACAAAGATTACATGAGGGGCTCAGACTGAAAAGTAAAGGGAATGAAAGAGGGAAAAAATTTGAAGAAACTAACATTACTACAACTAAAGATTTTAACTAAATGATTGTCAATAAAGAGTAGGATCACAACTGTGGAAGACTGAATTGGTCAGGTAAAGGAAAAGACTGAATCATGCTCCCAGGTTGAAAAGACAGATGAAAATGAGGGAGAAACACATGAAATTGAAATAAAAGTTAGACACTATAGAAAAATACTTTCCTGAGCTGAAATCAGAATCTGCAGGTCAAAGTTGTTTATCGTGTAACAAGCAAAACTGGTAAAGTGAGATTGGCACTAATGCATATCTTGTTACATAACTGAATTTCAAAAGTAAAGACAATTTCCTATAAAGAGGCAGAGGCTTGGGTGCTATTGTAGGGTGAAGGATTACTTGGGGAAAAAATCAGTTTGCCCTCAGAGATCTTATACAACATTAAAAGTCAAGTAATAAGGAAAAATAAAATATTTAAGAGAATGTAATAAACAAGCTTCTGAAGGCAAAAGTTGTCAGGACCAAATGAATCAAAACAAAGAATGACTAAGTTGTTTAACTAAAAGTTAATAAGGAAGATTAATGCCATTTCAATATAGAATTTTTCATAAAAATTTAATAATTCTTGAAAAGGGAAATGTATAATCGTACAGAAATAATAATTTATAATAGTACATGTTCATCTCTAAAGTCCAAGAATATACATGGCATAGAAGAAAGACATTGGGGTAGTTAGAAAAATACATGGATTTCTGCATTTGTATGAGGGGATACATGGTTTCAATCATAATATTGACAGTATGGTTTCATTCATAATATTGACAACCACACTTTTTAAAAAATTTGTGGATAACAACTAGGAAAATTTAAATCAAAATGTATGCCATTCATGCAAATCAGTCAATGTGAGATGTTGCATCAATAAGAGAAGGGATAAAAAACATATGATCATTTCAGTGGATGCAAAAAAAGCAAAGTACAACATGCATTTGTGATAAAAATCCTCAATAAAGTAGAGCTAGAGGAAACATAACTCAACAGAATCAAGGCCATATATGAAAAGCTCACAGCAGACATCATATTCAATTGGAAAAACTGAGAGCTTTCCCCCTAAGGTCAGGAACAAGACATGGATGTTCAGTCTCATAATTTTTATGCAATATAGTACTGGAAGTCCTGGCTATAGCAATCAGACAACAAAAAGAAATAAAAGGCATCCAAACTGGTAAGGAAGAAGTAAAACTTTCACTATTTGCCAGTGACATGATGCTATATATAGAAAACCTTAAAGACTCCACCAAAAAACTACTAGAACTGATAAATGAATTCAGTAAAGTCACAGAATATAAAAGCCTACCTAGCTTTGAGCCAGTCCCAAAGCCTGTGACTGAGAACGTTAAGCTACACTTAGGAGTTTATGGTTCACATCATCCCCATGAGAAGATACACAACAGATTAATAGCCATGCTAAATACATGCCATTGGAAGTCACTGGAAAGCTACAGCTTGGATTAAGGAAAACCCTTTGGTCTTGACAAGCAAACATTATAAAAGTAGCCAAATATTCCTAGTGCTCTTCTCTGAATTGAGAGGAATTGAAGGCCTACAAACTTACTTGGGTTTAACTGATGTTTCACTGAGTTTATATTCCTTCTATAGTTAACCTTTCAAACTCCTGCCTTTGACATTTATTTATCCAGAATTTCTTTATGAATGAAGCTACTCTATAATAATAGTGTCATGGGCAGGAATTTAATTTGGGTCTTAAGAATCATAATAATTCCAGAAGGGATAATAAATGAACATTCAAGTTAAATGAATTTTAGCCTGCATACTCTAGACTGATGAGGACTCAACCTTCATATCCTTGGTTCCACAAGAACTGATTCAAATTCAGTGTATTTTGCTACATAAAAAGCTTCTGAATGTGCCCTGTTTTGCTTTGTTTTTTTTTGTTTGTTTGTTTTGTTTTATTTTTAATAAGTGTGTGAACTTTAGACTGTCTTCCAACTAAGCTAGGTGAGATAGAAGTTGATCATTTAGACCCCAAAATATATAATGGACCACTTCTCTCTCTCCCCACCCCACTCTTTTTCTCTCTCTCTCTGCCTGTAAGAAGTGTATCTATGGTACTAAGTAAAATAATTTCATAAATATAGAAAAAATAAAAGTCAAAGCAATGGGTACATAGAAAGTTAATTTTTATATCCCTACTGAATTTATAACCTTTGTTTGCAATTTCAGATAAGATATTACAAAGAGGGAATCGAAGAAGGTAGAACTAAATTGAGAAATATCAAAACAGTATATATTTCTTGTATGGGGAGCATGATGACCTCAAACATATCTGCTGTTCATGTTCGAGGTAGAGCAATAATCTACTTTGACGCATAACTGTGTAATTTTTCTCTCCCTATGTAGAACACTAGGTATTTTAGAAAGTTTAAAGAATAAGAAACTAAAAGGTTAAACTCTTATTTTTAAATCTGATTTTGGTTAATTTATTTCAGTCATGAATAATGAAAGAAGGAAAACTTGATAATAGCATTGTTGAAAATTGTAACATTTATTTATAACAACTACACAAATAGAGTGGATTTTCATTTTTAATTAATTTTTAATTTAATGTTTTGCTATTTCAATAATGAGCATATCTTTGACCTTAGAACTCATTGATTCTAACAGTTATTACTGACTGCCTGAATATGCCAGCCATGTGTAACCATTACTTTACTTTTCTTCCATACACCGTATAATTTCATATAATAACAGCCATCAGTAAACTTAGAGCCTTATGGAAGTTAATGAATAATTATCCTTTACATTATAACTGTAAATCTGCTAATCATTAATGTATTTGGTAATCATTATCTCTTATTATGGACATTAACCCAGCTTAACAAAGATCTTGAGTGTCAAATAGAGTCAGGTTGCTTCTATACTTTAAAGGGCGATGAATGTGAAGAGGAGGGGACTAAGATTTGGAGCCATGCCCAGTTCTTGGCACTTAGTAGAAGATAAACACTAGTTGAATTGCTGAGATTAGTGTTTATCAAGTGTCTACTGTGTGCCAAGCAGTGCTAGCTACTTTACATCACTGTCACATCTAATTACCCCCAGTCCTTGTATGTGTGTATTACTATTCTCATTTTCCAATAAGGAGGTAAAGGTTTGGAGACATTAACATAACTTTCCTCCAGCTTGGCTGCATTGTTAAAATTTGAATCCAGATTTCTCGGGCCTTGAATCATAGCTCTTTCCACCACACTTCTGATACCTAAACATATGTATCGCTGAAAGTTACTCACAAACTATGTGTTAGGAGTTTGAACCATTCTAGCCATGTGATGCAACAGTGAGCAACAATTTAATGATTTACAGTTCAGTCATTTCTTTAAAGTGAAATCATTTCTGGTGAAAAACGATGCAAGTTTATATTGCTTTGGAGTTGACATCAATATCATTTTGAGAAAACCTTTAACAGAATTCTAGCAACTGAGGATCAGAAGGGACTTCAGATTTTATTTAGTCTAATCATACCGGGAATTTTATATCTTTTTCTCTGATTGGGATCTTGAATATATCAAATTGGAAATTCTTGAGGCAAACTCTCCTGAAGAAATAGAAACCGTGGCAGAGTGAGTTGCCAGGGAATCAATGGCAAGAAGACAGACAAATTGAGTGAGAAACTGAGAAGAAAATTCAAGGGCTTCAGTGTCTGTCTCCAGGCCCAAAGACCAAAAGAAATAAATATTCCACTGGTGCTTGACTTGGTATTTGAGGTCCCTTTAGACCATAAAGTTCTTTGATGAGACAAAGGCTTTTCAGAGTGATGATAATGATGTTGTTGATGAGAAAACCCAACATAAAACTCCATGAAGCTGAGAGGGTGGGAGAAGGTATAGTAAAAAACTTCACACTGGTTGTATGTATTCAGTGGAGAATCTATGATTCGGAAACACCTAAGGTATTGTTTGGATCAATGGAATTTGTGTGGCTCTAGTAGACTGAAGAACGGCCTCCCAAATATGTCTGTGTCCTAATCCCCAGAACCTGTAAATGTTACGCTATGTGGTCAAAGGACTTCGCTTGTGTGAATAAATTAAGGATGTTGAGATGGGAAGATTATCCAGGATCATCCAGGTGGGTACACTGTCAATACAATAGTCCTTATAAGGACACTGGAGGAGCCAATCAGAGGAGAAGATGATGTGAGGATGGAAGCAGAGACTGGAGTGATGTGCTCCAAAGATGAATGAAGGGGATCTCAAACCAGGGAATATGGCAGCTACTAGAAGCTAGCAAAGACAAGGAAACAGATTCTTCTCTCAAAGCTTCCGGAAGGAGCAAGCCTTGCAGACCTAGACATTAGCCCAGTGAAACTGATTTTGGACTTCTAGCTTCCAGACCCATAAGACAATAAACCATCAGTGTTTTAAGCTACTAAGTTTGTGGTACTTTGTCCCAGCACCTGTAGAAACCTAATGCAGTGACTGACTAGCCAGAACTGAAGTCACTGCCTGAGCACATTTTCCTCAGGCTAACCCTTCAAAGAGAAGTAAGTTTTAAAAAGACAAGTCATACCATAGACGTGAAGCCCTTTTATCTGCAGAATTTATATTAGGAATAAGGAACAGAAATCTCTTTCCTGACACTTCCCAGTACCATGGTTGGCTCTAGGCTGTCTATCACCTGTTTGTTCATTTGTAGGGACAGTGGGGATGGTCTTTGAACCTAAGCTCTCGCCTGAAATCTAGACTCACATTTTGATTGCCTGCTTGCTATTTCCTCTTGACCGTCCTACCATAACCCAGGGTCAACAAATCAATCCAATCTCATCATCTTCCTAGGAAAGTACACAGTCAGTGTCCTGTGGTTATTTCTGATCCTGTGGTATCTGCTTACGAAAGTCATACCTCTGTCCCCTGGTACTCTTTACTTTCTGTTTGATTAATAGCATACCATCATCCAGACCCAAGATGTTGTGTCACCTTTGGCAACTTCTTCTGGGCTCTTCTCTTATTTAATTAATTACCAAGCACTGTAATGTCAGTCCCCTACTTTCTACTCTGTTTTGTTCAAGTTAGAGTCTCAGCAAGCCTTCCTGCAAAAATAATGGTCTCCTAATGATTTTGGATTTCATCCTCCAGTCCTTGACTCTATTTCCCCAGATAAATATTCTTCAAGGAATATCCTTTCTAATCAAGTCATTCCCCTGGTTTCTTTTGTCCATTACTATAAATGAAAAACTTTTCAAGTTCTCTTACCACTGCCCATTTTATTTCCCCCCTTCCCCTTTAAAGATTCCTCTATCCTTACTTTTACCTTCTAATCTAGCATACTTGCTATTCTCCAACAAATCTTGTTTCCCTGCCTGTGGCCTTGCTCTGTATTTGTTCTCCATCTAGAAGAGTCCCTCTTCTGGAGCTCCATCCCTGGATGCCGAAATACTACTTACATAAAATAAGGTTAGAAGGTACAATGGTTTTAAATATGTCCACAAATGTCTGTCTACAAAAGGGTGAGTCTACCCTTCCTTTTCTCTTGAATATAGGTTAGATAAAGTGGACTTGCTTCTAATGAGTAGAATATGGTGTAACAGACACTGTGTGACTAGGTTATAAAAAGCACTGTAACTTCCTCCTCTCTCAGTCTCTCTCTCTTTCTCTCTCACCCTCTCTTACAGTGTTTACTCTGGAGAAACACGTTGCAAGGACTCTGTGGAACAAATCTATGAAGAAGTGCACACAGCAAGTAAGTGGGGCCTCCTACCATGTGAGTGAGCCATCTTGGAAATGGGCCCTGCAGCACTAGTGAGCCCTCACATGACAGCAGCTCCCCACCTAACACCTTGGCTGCAACTTTAGGAAAGACCTTGAGCCACAACTGTCCAGGAAGCCACTTCAAAAGTCCAAACTCAGGAGCTGTAAGTTAATACATGTTTGTTGTCTAATGCCACTAAGTTTTAGGATGATTTGTTATGCAACAATAGATAATACAATAGTCAGTCATCCTTTTATTTTTTTTAAGGATTTTATTTATTTATTTATTTATGAGAGAGGGAGAGCAGGGGAGGGACAGAGGGAGAGAGAGAGAGAGAATCTCAAGCAGACTCTACGGTGGGCATCAGGCCCGATGCATGGCTTGATCTCTAGACCCTAAGATCATGACCTGAGCTGAAACCAAGAGCTAGATGCTCAACAGACTGAGCCACCCAGGTGTCCCCATCCATCTTTTAAAAAAATTTTGACAATAATTTCTTGGACACCTTTGATGTGCTGGATTCACACCTATAGAAGGGGGATACAGGGACAAAAGTACAAATCTGGTCTCTGCTCTTACACTAATTACATAGAGTCTGTCAGGAGAAAGACACATTAAACAAGTAATTACCCAAATAATTATCTAATTGCCATTATGATAAAAATCTATCAAGTAGAAGACAACTGTTGATAGGACTAAGAAATCTGCTCTAACAGAGTGGAGTACACTTCTAATCACTAAGGAACTAAGAGTTCCCATGTAGTACTCCAGGGCTTTGAAGAGGTCTTTGGGCAGCGGTAGAGCCTAGGGTTAGGAAGGTAGGCTCCAAATCTAGCTGCCTTGATTTGAATACAATCTCTGGCTCTTATAAATCACATGACCTCAGGAAACTTTCTTGCCTTTATAACCCTACGCTTCCTCTTCTGAAGGTAGTCATAATAGTAGTACCCCCATATAAAGTCCTTGAGCGGACTAAATGGATTAGTATATACAAAATAGCTAAAACAGTGCCTGGCCCATTAGATATGTTTGACTGAAATTAGGTACTGATTTCTGTACCAAGTTTCTCTGTCTGGCCCATTATCATTATCTAAATGAGTGGAGTTAGCCCACCACTCTTAAATCCTAGCCTAGCTCCATTAAAGAGAATTGTGAGTCCTGATTCATTAACCCTGAGCTGAAAGCAACCACCTTCTCAGAATATAATTTTAAGGTTACACACCAAATTGACCTGCGATTGAGAGTCAGAAGAGCATCTCCAAAATCCTTAGAGAAGCTCTGGTATCACACAGGTATAATATACATATGCCTGATCTGTATGCATTTGTGTGTGTGTGTGCAGTCAAACACCACAGTCCTTTGCCTCTAGACTTATACTATTTGTAGAACTTCTAGTTTTATACTTGGACTTCTAATCTTGGGAGCCTTCCATCAATAGCCAGCTAAAGGCTTTTTATGGTCATAATTCTATTTCCCTTTAAATACTTAAAAAAAAGTTCTTGTATGATGAAATGTAATAGGGTACAGAAGGAATAGGAATAGATTGCAAACACTTTGGCATTTACAAATGAACTAAGATTTTAAAAGGATAGATCCAGGGAAGATTAAATCTCGGAAGAGCCAAGATATATTGTGAGAGTCAGCACTACAGAAATAATATGATGATAATAGGATGATAAACTGATAGTATATGTGACCGTCACTACAAAATTAGAACACACACACACAGTAGATGAGGGTGATAAGATCAGTCATCCCATCTTGGTGTTGTGAAGACTAAGTGTTGGATTTTAGTTCAGCTAAAACCTACTTTTCTGTGCACCTACCCCCCCATCTCTCAACTATGCCTATCCTGAAATTTAGACAAACATTAACCGAAGTACTCTGTGCTGCTAATTTGCTGGCATTTTCCACCCTCATATCATTTGCTGGTTTCTCCTGCTATTACCTCTTTTAGTGCCAAAGAGATTTTGTGTTGAACAGTAAATCCTGCCTAATACATGATCCATAAAAATTGTTCTTTTTTTTTTTTAAGATTTTATTTACTTATTTAACAGAGAGATACACAGCGAGAGAAGGAACACAAGCAGGGTAAGTGGGAGAGGGAGAAGCAGGCTTTCCACAGAGCAGGGAGCTCTACGCGGGGCTCGATCCCAGGACCCTGGATCATGGCCTGAGCCAAAGGCAGATGCCCAACGACTGAGCCACCCAGGTGCCCCTCCATAAAAATTGTTCTTGATGGGACAGGGAAACACTACTCACTTTTTACTCAAAACAATTTCCAGATGAACATTCATGGTTATCCTACTACAGCATATACAGTGGACTTTTCTAACATTTTTGGCACTAGAGAGATTTGATGATAATGATGCTAAGACCACTGGCTTCACCAAAATGTTTACTGAAATGAACCACACCACAATACTTGGCATAAAAAACTGAACATATTTTGTTAGGTCACTCACTTTAAAGAGAGCATACATTCTCTTTAAAAGAGTAGAGATTTCCTTTGATCAGCCCTTGTAAGTATGGGATGGAACTAAAGTTTGTCAAGAGACATTCTTTCCAAATTGCTATGACTAGGTTCTGCACACCTCTGTGTGAATGGCACACTGAGAGAAGTGGTGAGAATAATTCCAAAAATATGGATCTGTCTCAATTAGTTCCCACTGAAGTGCACAGACAGTATTTTTTCAGGCCATGTCAGAATTTATATAAGCAAAACTTTAACCTGTGTTCCCTGAGCTGATTGCAACATTTAGTGCGGACTTTTAGTACGAATGGCGGTGTGGAGGCTGGTGGTGTGGTAAGAAGTACACTGCATTCGGGCAAGATGTTCCTTTGCTTCTCTGAGTCACAAAATTTCTATTAGTTAAGACCTGCCCCCACCCCAAGTTATAGAGATTCTAGTTGGCTTAAATAGGAATGGAAGATTTGTGTTAAAGACATGGGGTTGACTTGAAACTCAGGTCAAATTCTTGAAAGAACTAGAACGAGGAAGGAAGCTAGGTAACATTCTCTTTGCAATCTCGGCGGTGGTAGTACCTTCTAATAGCAGCAGCTGAATCCAATTCGGGGTCTTTCCTACATATGGAGAACCAGCTTCATTGCATCCCCATTAGTACATCAACTCCAGGCAGCCAATTCCTCCCCCTCAGAGTCTGAGCCCAGCCCTACGCAGTGCCTCCTCAGAGCTCAGAAAAGCTAAGTAGTTCTCCGTCCTCAGAAGTCTCAGTTTTGACTCTGGGCATCCCCGTTCATGCTTTTTAAGTTTTGATCATTCCAGCCTCTTCTCTTTGTTCCTCCAGCCCTGGGATGATAGCTGCTTCTTGCAGTCTCTATGTTCAAGTTTGCTCTTTTTATTTTCTTGGCTACCTAGTTGACAACTTCATAACTAGTTAACATTTCTTTATACTAGATTATTTCTGTCAAATAATTGGTGGGTTTTCTCTCCTAGTTGGACCCTGAATGATAGAGGTGTCTGTTACTGAACTGCATGATTTCTGCAGTTCTACCAGCTTTGAATTTTTCTAATACATGAATGCACTGTGGTAAAGACATAAATATTACACAAGTACAGTAAGAGCAGTTGACCATTCATGACAAATGCCTGTACACTAACCATCACGATAAGAGCTTTCCCTTTGTTATCTCCTGTGTCCTCGTAGTAATACTATACGCCTGTGATGTGAGATGCGGGTTTACAGAGGAGGCGACTGAATTCAGGCAGAGCGTTGGTAAGTTCAGGCCTGGCTTTTCACTTGGCTCCTTTCAGTCAGTGATTCTGGAGCTTCCAACATGGCAGAGTGCAGTTACTCTGCTTCATGCTGGTCCCTCTCAGACTGTAGGTACAGAGACCTGGGTTTTATCTCGCTTTGTATGTCTAATGTAATTACTGGCAGAGAAGATCCACACCGAACATTTGTTGATTTGAAATTTGAAACTTGAAGAAACTGATTCAGATCATTTGAAAAGACAGGATGATTCCTGAAGAAAAGTTAAGTCCCAGAGCTATTTGGGGCAGCCAGCTGAAATGACTCTCACGCAGATGCAGCACTTGGCATCTACGTCTACATACGTCTACATCTACCATGAATTCAAGTGAGTGCTCAGGGACTGGCATCAACCCAGAAAGCAAGGGCCTAAATTCAGAAAGAAAAGTCACTCATCTGTGACCATAAAGCAACAAGGGATCTCTGGTGTGAACTACCAAGGGGACCTGGTACTGAATTGAGTATACCTAATTTGCCTCATTCAAATGTAATTTTTGTCCTAAGATGTCTACACATTTTAAAACAGTTGGTCCACTTTTACACAGCCATACAGAAAACCCCATTGGCTTTGCTTTTATGGGGGAAATAAACCCTTATTCCAGCAAAGTAATAGCAGTTACTCCAACTTTAATAACACTGGCAGGAAACCTCCAAATTAAGAACTACCCAGAGTCTTCCCCTGACTGTCCTCTTGAGAAAACTCAGACAGTCTCTCTACAACTCAAATGCCTTTACTTTTTCTACACTGGTACATTGGAATTGTAGTCAGAAATTTAAATATTTCAAATTCAAAACACTAGAATGGACTAGAGAATCAATGAATATGTCTGTTTCATGGTGACAATTTCCTGTAATTTTAGGTGAACAAAAATGCTTATTGACAGACAAAAATAATTAGTTCAAAACCCCTTAGAATCTTCCATATTGAAGCACTTGGGAAATTATTTGCCTTTTCTAATATACACATTTGTTTGTCATTAACAAATGCTCAGGCATTCAGCTGCTTACATATTTTTTGCAGCTGTTTGTTAAGAGGCTCTGAGAATGTTTCAAAGTTCAACTTAGTGTCAAGCCATTGAAGTTTCTAAATCCATTTTCTAGGCAGAGAGGCCAGAGTCTGCCAAGCCCGGTGTTGTGGACTTTTCGGTGATATTTCAATGCAAGAAATGAACAGAGAGATTATATTTTATTATTAACCTATGAATCTCTAAGAATTGAATGTCCACAAGTATATGAGGTCTTCAGTTTGCATTACAACGAAAACTTTACCCTGTGGAAAGATTATGATTCACTGAACTTATAAAAGTTTGGACTGTAGTAAAATATCTAAATCCAAGTAAATTAAAAATCTCAACTAATTTTTACTCAACAAACTGGCCCTCCATTTACCAATGGATAAAGAGCAGGAAACATGAAATTATAAAACAAATTACAGTTTTGATGGCTGTCACTCCAAGTGCCAAGTGGTAAAGTAATAGTCTTCTACTGAAGACTGAAAAATCTGTATGTTGAAAATTGAAAATATTCACATGAGAATTTATAGACATTTGAGATTCTACCAGCTGGCAAAATTGACTTTAGCCTATACAGCAGTTTTTTCTGTAAGTAAGAAAAAGAAATAAGAATTTACTTAAGATATTGTGATATTATGGTAGAAAATCTCAAGTACTTCATATAACATTTAGAACTTATTAGCTATTAAAAAACACTTCTTTGAGTTGTGTTTGGTTCCAAAAAACATCTGGGATCTATATCCCTAAAGTCCATAGAACATACAATTCACACATTATTTGGTTTCACAACTGAATATTTTGATATTAGGCTGTATTAATGAGCCCATTTGTTAAAATAATCTTAAACTGTTTTTCCAGGGGGGAAAAATGCCATGTGTTAGTTAGTCAGTTCTTCCTTCCTTCTGCCACCTATCTTGAATACTGGCCTGCTATAAATTAGTACAGTCCCTGATTGAAGCATGGAATTATCTGCAAACAAACTTCCCTAAAATAGCTACTTTATAGTAACTATCAAGTACACTCATGGATAAAAAACATACATTTTGAGGGGCTGCTGTTGCCAATTTCAGTCAATGAAAAAAGGAAGCTATGAAATTGCCAAAGGCAAATAAGATACTTCTTTCTCCCCCTCTGTGCTTGCTTATAGCAGCTAACAAAGGGGCACTTAAAATACCAAAGGTTAGGTCCCTAAAGTCCAAATTATTAAAATAACTTTTTCAGTAGGATAAAGTGCAATAGAATATTGTTTGTGAGTACTATACTTACAAAGTAAGAAAATCAATATTAACAAGAGCTGGAAGAGAAAATTTGAGAGCCTTCCAATTCTAATATTCTATGATTCATCAGTATCTTGGTGTTATTGACCACACTGCCAATTTGTTCTGAAATGGTCAACCAGGAACATGGCACAGTTAGGTAAACAAATCATTTCCCAATAAGATGCTGACTCACTAAACCTCTTGTTATGAAAAAAAAATTGCCAATTTCCTAATTTGATGATGACCGACTTTCCATTTCCTAAAGAGGTCAATTGACCCTTAGGTTAGGTTAAACTCCCACATGCATGTGTCACTTCCCCAATCCCCACCTCCTCACCAGTCACACAGACACTCACACCCACACACACCTTATGTGCTCTTCCCCCTCACTGGGGGACAGGCTTTTATTGGATGTTAAGACAAATTTTAGCCTGCCGCTTAAAGGAAAGGTGATTTTGGTTTTGGTTTGTTTCTCAGTAACTGGCTTAAAGGATAATAACAAAATAATATAGGAGAGGGAGTTTCCAGTAACACTGACAAGCCACCCACCCCCCAAACAAAACAAAACAAAAAACTATTCATGTACCCAATTCTCCCAATCAAGAACATAGATGTTACATATGTGGATAATGCTTGTTCAGCTTATCTCTTCAAGTTTGATACTCGGCAGCAGCCCTCTGGAAACGTAATGTGTGCCTTAAATGGAAGAAGGAAGGAAACTTAACTTTTCCTGGGTACTGCTGATTAGCCAGGCATTGAGGTGCTTTGCATACACTCTCAGTTAATGAACCCTCCTCCCATAATTCTGGGAGGCCGGAATGATTTTAACATCCCCTGTTTTACTAATGAGGAAACTGGGACTCAAATAAAATGCCTACTCGTATTGATAGTAGGTGGCCTGCATCTGAGGTGTTTTGTTGTTTTTATTGTTGCTGTTGTTTTAAAAAAGACCAAGTCTGATTTCTGGACCACGGTCTACTGGAATGATACAAAATGCTACCCAAAGGGGTAAGTAGGCAGTGGGCATTTTGGAGTATCTAGCCCTTGATAATTGCTGCAACTGATCATTATTTGGGTCATTATTTCTTTAATATTTGCTTTCCTCTGTTTGTTAGTTCCACGAAGGAGATGTTGTTTGTTATGTCCATCCTTATATTACTAGGGCCTTCCTCTTAGTAGGTGTGCAGAAAGTACTTGTTGAGTATCTAAAGCTCTCTGCCTCTCCTGCTGGCTTCCTCAGGGTCCTCTCCTAAAGAGGTTTACACAAGCACGGAATAATGATTGATACGCCACTACACTTCTTCATCATTTTAATCCTATGCCTAACCAGTGGTCATTATCTTTTAGAAGGACACTACAGCCAGCTTTTAGCTAATTGCTTTAAAATCGATGAAGAGAGTTTTCCAAATAGAAAAATAATATATTTAACGACTATTGAATCTTTACTTTTATGCTCAGTACAATAAGTGCTTTATGTGCATCCTCTTAATTCGTACTAGAGATACTATCATTGTCCCCATTTTAAAGATAAAGATGATGTGGTTTAGAGAGGTTCAGTGACTTTCCTAGAAGGAAGAATTATGAAGAACAAAGGGGTAAGAAAACAACAGAAAGATAAGCAGCTCTTCTGGGGCTGAAGGAGAGAGCCCAGTATCACGGGGATGGACATTTACTTGCACTTGACGGCACAGCAGTCCGCCCCTTTTCCCGTCCCTCTCCCACAGCTGCATTGGGGAGTGCACTCATGGTCTTCTCCTCTGGCCTCCCTACCTACCATTTGGGCTTCCTTGAACCGATGCCTCAGCGCTTCCTGAAGTTGTTCCCTTTCTCACAGTGGCATGTGGAGCACCTAAAGCCGTGGAACCTTCCAGGCACTGCCAAGAGAGGCCATATTCCCTTTGGCCCCCGCTGCTCAGCAATCCTGCACTGGAGGATTTCCTCCATATGTGGAGGAAACAGTCCTGCAGAGGACTCAGACGTGCCGTGAGGCCTGCCTGTTGAGGAAGGGCAGATTTCTTTAACTTCACCACTGGATCTACTGACATCCAGGCACCTGCTCATCAGCCTTTTCCTCTGTAACTGTCTTTCTTTCCAGGAAATAGATGCCTGGGAGCCACATGCACTGACACACGGAGCTCCCCGCTTCAGGCTCAGCTGGGCTCCTACAATATCAGGATCCACTAGCAACAGCCATCACCTTTACTTGTAAAATGGAAGCCATTGTGTTTTTTTCTTTATTGCTGCATAATGAATGCCCCCAAATGTAGTGGCTTCACACAACACTTTATTATTGCACGTGATTCTGAGGGCTGACGGGGACATGACTCTCTGGTTTCTCTGTTACTATTTTGATTCTCTCCTACAGCCCTCGTCAGATGGGACCTGGGCTACAGTGTGTTGGGTGGCTTCACGGGCTCCCTTCCTTCCTCCCTATTGCTTCAAACCAGCTTCCTACATACCCTCTAGATCTCGGCAGATACCCCTGACTGCAGAAATGGACCACTTCCCTCAAACCCTGAACTTCTCCTTCACAACTTACATCCTGTATATCATATCTGGTTGGTTCTCTATCCCCTCTCCACCCCTCGATGTCTTATGAGTTTCACGAGGGTAAGACCAGCCTCATTTTACTCATCTTTGTATCTTCATGTTAAATAGAGCACCCCAGCTGTGTTGGGTGTGTAGTAAATATTTCAATAAATGAATGAATGACCACTAGGAATACATCTTTTAGTGTTCAGGGGTTGTCATTTCTCCTAAACCCCAAACATTGTTTTTCTAGGTTCTATATAAAGTAGGTCTACACACATCAAATGAAGAAAAAAGATGTACTACTTGAACTATCCCAACAATTCAGATGAGGCACTACATTATCAATTATTTATAAACTGAAATTGGTTTGTGAATGTTATGACATTATCTGGATGATTTCTTCAATTACTTTCTGTTCATTCGATTGGATATATAAACATAAAAATAAAAATTCTCATAGTTGATAAAGTTGGTTTTTTTTTAAACCTGTATTTCTGCCCATTGGCTGACACAGTTTTAGGGGAACAAGAAAATCCATAGACAAATCTGTGTCTATATAGGAAGGTTGGAAGAAATGTTTATCAGTTGTTAAAAAAAATAGTTTCCTAGCTCCTTGACTTTGCCAGTTGCAGGCTTTGCCTCCATAAATACATAAGAAGTGTTTAATGGAAGTATATTGAAACAAATGCTGTAACCTGCCATGGGAGAACTGACTGATGAGGAAACTTATAAGAAAAAGTTGCTTTGGTGATCTCAGCCTATCTACTGATTTTTTCCCAAGGGTTTTATTCAGAGAAAGCATGATATGAAAGGTAATGTAAAGCATATCAACAGTTACTCAAACCACATTAGAAGCCAAGTTTGTTGAGTTTCTTTGATGGAGACATTTTGATAAACAGACATCATCTGTAATCTTGGTTTTTATTGGGGCTGTCTTATTGGTAGTCCTTCTTACCTCTCAAAAGTAAACTTATTTGGACACTTTTAGAGTTTATTCATTCAAATAGGATTTTTCTTTGATATCTGCCTAGGAAATGTACTCCTAGAGCAGCTACATGAACACCAAGTTCAACATCATAAAAGTAACCATTTCTGTTTATCAGTTTCTAATTTTGAAATACCCAGCTGAGAAAGAAATCCATAAATGAAGTTTCATTTCCAGAAACAAAATCCAGAGAGTTGTCTGTGCTCGCTTGCTTCTGGATGTGGTTTAATTTGTCTTCGCTATTACCCTTTCTTCATTGTCTTCTTTCCTTCTCAGCATTTTTTCTCTTATCTCACCAGGATGGCTGCAGTTTTTTCCCTCTATCCTTTGAGGAGATGGTAGTCTAAGTCTATAATTTTATATTTGGTTTTGTGTAATACTTCTAATACTTACTAGGAGTGGCATCAAATGTATTCTTGTATATTTGATTTGTACTTAAAGGAATTTAAGGACATAGTCTGTTTTACCTTTATGAGATCCCCAGTAACTAAAATAGCATCCAGTATATCATCAGCACTCAAGGCACATTGTTGCATGAAGAAATGAGTAGACCATAGCGAGGGTGGAAATGGGAAAAGTGTCTTTACAAACCTGGCAGATATGTTGCCAAACAATTTTGCTCTCAGAAAACATTGCATCATTAAATGTTTGTCACTTGTTAACTGAACATATTGACTTCACAGGTTCTCCTGACCCAGTGAAACATTCAACGTGGACACTTACCACCTTGTATCAACTCTGAGAAGTCTGGATTAAGGGAATGGAAAAGGATGAATATCAATTTAGGATCCACTTTGAAAGGAAGAGTCTTTAAGGCCATGAGACTGGACCTTGAATATCTACTTCAGAGTCTTCAATCCAGTTTAATTTTGAATACTAGTAGCCACAAACAAGGGTGGAAAGAGATTTCTCTTTTCCAGAAGTGAACCCTTGAGCCACATCCAAAGCTATCACCTCAGATGTAAATAATATGATTTATCACAAGAAAAGTTTCCATCTCCTTTTATCCAGGGTTAGAAATAGGGGACCATGTGTGACAAGTTTGTTCAGGATACAAAATGATGCCATCAGATTCTAAGCCATAGGATGCAAAGTGATGATCGAAGACCAAATCTGGCCCACAGATGTATTTTATTTGATCTACACTATTATTTTTTCATTGAATTAGTTGCCAATATAGAAAGTCAAGAGAATGCATACAGAATGTGGTCTTGTTCCCCACCACCCCACTTAAGAAAAAAGATACAGCAAATTGGACCCACAGTCCCCAGTTATACTGACAATTAGCTGGTGTTCAAGTTCAAATTCCCATGATTGGCTGCTTCCCTACCATAGTCCCCCCATTGTCTGTTTTTACTCCGATACTGAAGAGTTTCAATTTGCCATCCCTCATCATCCTGAACAGTTTTCTTGCAGCCTGACCTCCTCATCTATTTCTTTTATCTGTCTGGGCCCTGCATGTAACTACCATTTTGAATGTCACAGATGTTGTTACATTTCCATCCTTCTGACTGAGAGTAAATAAGCAGGGGTTCTGATTATGGCTCTACCTTCATCATTCCAATCAGCTGGCTGATTCCATTTGTTCCTCTGAATCTTCTGCATTCACATGGTCCCTAAAGAGGTGGGGGTGGAATCAGAAAAAGGACAAGTTGTGTGCTCCCTTCAGCAGTACATATACTAAAATTGGAGCCACATAGAGAAGACTGGCATGGCCCTTGCGCAAGGAGCAAAAAGACAAGGTGAGTGAAAGAATCAGTTATTTCTGTGACTCTGAATAAGTAGGGTTGTCAAAGGAAGAGGAAGACTAATCTGTGTATAATGCCCATGTTTCTTACAGCACAGATTATGTATTTATGTACACAACTAGTGCTATATATACCTATATATGTATATAATCACTCACAAAATCATATTGTCCCCCTAGGGACATGTAAGGGTTTTTGTTTTTTCAAGTTAATTTTAGCGATATGATTTTTAAAATCAATTTCCTTAATTTTTTTATTCACTTAGGTTACTTTTATTACCATAGTACCTGAATATTATAAATATAAGATTAGAAATTAACAGTAAAATGCATATGGCTTCTAAAACATTTATACCCACAATGCACTGACAATTAAATGCAAACAAAATAACACAAACAATACAGGCCAAGTGGCTAACACCAATTTAATATGACTATTGATGTTGCTTTGCTGTAATAAGCACTAACAACAAACGGACACTTAACTCTATGATATGGGTTCTCTTTTTTTTTTTTTTTTAATTTTTTATTTATTTTCAGCGTAACAGTATTCATTGTTTTTTCACCACACCCAGTGCTCCATGCAATCTGTGCCCTCCCTAATACCCACCACCTGGTTCCCCCACCCTCCCACCCCGCCCCTTCAAAACCCTCAGGTTGTTTTTCAGAGTCCATAGTCTCTCATGGTTCACCTCCCCTTCCAATTTCCCTCAACTCCCTTCTCCTCTCCATCTACCCTTGTCCTCTATATTATTTGTTATGCTCCACCAATAAGTGAAACCATATGATACTTGACTTTCTCTGTTTGACTTATTTCACTCAGCATAATCTCTTCCAGTCCTGTCCATGTTGCTACAAAAGTTGGGTATTCGTCCTTTCTGATGGAGGCATAATACTCCATAGTGTATATGGACCACATCTTCCTTATCCATTCATCCGTTGAAGGGCATCTTGGTTCTTTCCACAGTTTGGCGACCGTGGCCATTGCTGCTATAAACATTGGGGTACAGATGGCCCTTCTTTTCACTACATCTGTATCTTTGGGGTAAATACCCAGCAGTGCAATTGCAGGGTCATAGGGAAGATCTATTTTTAATTTCCTGAGGAATCTCCACACTGTTCTCCAAAGTGGCTGCACCAGTTTGCATTCCCACCAACAGTGTAAGAGGGTTCCCCTTTCTCCACATCCTCTCCAACACACGTTGTTTCCTGTCTTGCTAATTTTGGCCATTCTAACTGGTGTAAGGTGGTATCTCAATGTGGTTTTGATTTGAATCTCCCTGATGGCTAGTGATGATGAGCATTTTTTCATGTGTCTGGTAGCCATTTGTATGTCTTCATTGGAGAAGTGTCTGTTCATATCTTCTGCCCATTTTTTAATATGATTATCTGTTTTGTGTGTGTTGAGTTTGAGGAGTTCTTTATAGATCCTGGATATCAACCTTTTATCTGTACTGTCATTTGCAAATATCTTCTCCCATTCCGTGGGTTGCCTCTTTGTTTTGATGACTGTTTCTTTTGCTGTGCAGAAGCTTTTTATCTTGATGAAGTCCCAGAAGTTCATCTTTGCCTTTGTTTCCTTCGCCTTTGGAGACATATCTTGAAAGAAGTTGCTGTGGCTGATATCAAAGAGGTTACTCCCTATGTTCTCCTCGAGGATTCTGTTGGATTCCTGTCTCACGTTGAGGTCTTTTATCCATTTCGAGTTTATCTTTGTGTACGGTGTAAGAGAATGGTCAAGTTTCATTCTTCTACATATAGCTGTCCAGTTTTCCCAGCACCATTTATTGAAGAGACTGTCTTTTTTCCACTGGATATTTTTTCCTGTTTTGTCAAAGATTATTTGACCATAGAGTTGAGGGTCCATATTTGGGCTCTCTACTCTGTTCCACTGGTCCATGTGTCTGTTTTTATGCCAGTACCATGCTGTCTTGGTGATCACAGCTTTGTAGTAAAGCTTGAAATCAGGTAACGTGATGCCACCAGTTTTATTTTTGTTTTTCAACATTTCCTTAGCAATTCGGGGTCTCTTCTGATTCCATACGAATTTTAGTATTATTTGCTCCAGCTCTTTGAAAAATACTGGTGGAATTTTGATTGGAATGGCATTAAAAGTATAGATTGCTCTGGGCAGTATAGACATTTTAACGATGTTTATTCTCCCCATCCAAGAGCATGGAATGGACTTCCATCTTTTTGTGTCTTCTTCAATTTCTTTTAGGAGTGTTCTGTAGTTCCTCGAGTACAGATCTTTAACCTCTTTGGTTAGGTTTATTCTGAGGTATCTTATGGTTTTTGGTGCTATAGTAAATGGAATCGATTCTCTAATTTGCCTTTCTGTATTTTCATTGTTAGTGTATAAGAAAGCCACTGATTTCTGGACATTGACTTTGTATCCTGCTACATTACTGAATTGCTGTATGAGTTCTAGTAGTTTGGAGGTGGAGTCTTTCGGGTTTTCCATATAAAGAATCATGTCATCTGCGAAGAGAGAGAGTTTGACTTCTTCCTTGCCAATTTGGATACCTTTTATTTCTCTTTGTTGTCTGATTGCTGTTGCTGGGACTTCTAATACTATGTTGAACAAGAGTGGTGAGAGTGGGCATCCTTGTCGTGTTCCTGATCTCAATGGGAAGGCTGCAAGCTTTTTCCCATTGAGGATGATATTTGCTGTGGGTTTTTCATAGATAGATTTGATGAAGTTCAGGAATGTTCCCTCTATCCCTATACTTTGAAGCGTTTTAATCAGGAACGGATGCTGGATTTTGTCAAAAGCATCAATGGAGAGGATCATGTGGTTCTTCTCTCTTCTCTTATTGATTTGTTCTATCACATTGATTGATTTGCGAATGTTGAACCATCCTTGTAACCCAGGGATGAATCCTACCTGGTCATGGTGGATAATCTTTTTAATGTGCTGTTGGATCCTGTTTGCTAGGATCTTGTTGAGAATCTTAGCATCCATATTCATCAGTGATATCGGTCTGAAATTCTCCTTTTTGGTAGGGTCTTTGCCTGGTTTGGGGATCAGGGTAATGCTGGCTTCATAAAAAGAGTCTGGAAGTTTTCCTTCTGCTTCAATTTTTTGAAACAGCTTCAGGAGAATAGGTATTATTTCTTCTTTGAAAGTTTGATAGAATTCCCCAGGGAATCCGTCAGGTCCTGGGCTCTTGGTTTTTGGGAGGTTTTTGATCACTGCTTCAATCTCGTTACTAGATATGGGTCTATTCAGGTTGTCAATTTCTTCCTGGTTCAATTTTGAGAGTTTATAGTTTTCCAGGAATGCATCCATTTCATCTAGGTTGCTTAGCTTATTGGCATATAACTGTTGATAATAGCTTCTGATGATTGTTTCTACTTCCTTGGTGTTAGTTGTGATCTCTCCCTTTTCATTCATAATTTTATTAATTTGGGCTTTCTCTCTTTTCTTTTGGATTAGTGTGGCCAATGGTTTATCGATCTTATTGATTCTTTCAAAAAACCAGCTTCTAGTTTCGTTGATACGTTCTACTGTATCTCTGGTTTCTACCTCGTTGATCTCTGCTCTAATCTTGATTATTTCCCTTCTTACGTGTGGAGTTGGTTTGATTTGTTGTTGATTCTCCAGTTCTTTAAGGTGTAGAGACAGCTGGTGTATTCTGGATTTTTCAATTTTTTTGAGGGAGGCTTGGATGGCTATGAATTTCCCCCTTAGGACCGCCTTTGCTGTATCCCATAGGTTTTGGAGTGAAGTGTCTTCGTTCTCATTGGTTTCCATAAATTGTTTAAGTTCTTCTTTGATCTCCTGGTTGATCCAAGCATTCTTAAGCAAGGTGGTCTTTAGCTTCCAGGTATTTGAGTTCCTTCTGAACTTTTCCTTGTGATTGAGCTCCAGTTTCAAAGCATTGTGATCTGAGAATGTGCAGGGAATAATCTCAGTCTTTTGGTATCGGTTGAGCCCTGATTTGTGACCCAGTATGTGGTCTATTCTGGAGAAGGTTCCATGTGCACTTGAGAAGAATGAGTATTCTGTTGTTTTAGGGTGGAATGTTCTGTATATATCTATGAGGTCCATCTGGTCCAATGTGTCATTCAATGCTCTTATTTCTTTATTGATTTTCTGCTTCGATGATCTGTCTATTTCTGAGAGAGGCGTGTTAAGATCTCCTACTATTAATGTATTCATATCAATATGACTCTTTATCTTGATTAATAGTTTTCTTATGTAATTGGCTGCTCCCATATTGGGGGCATAGATATTTACAATTGTTAGATCATCTTGGTGGATAGTCCCTTTAAGAATGATGTAGTGTCCTTCTGTATCCCTGACTACCGTCTTTAGTTTAAAATCTAATTTATCTGATATGAGAATCGCTACCCCGGCCTTCTTTTGAGGCCCATTGGCGTGAAAGATGCTTCTCCATCCCTTCACTTTCAGTCTGGGTGTATCTTTAGGTTCAAAATGGGTCTCTTGTAGACAACATATGGATGGGTCCTGTCGTTTTATCCAATCTGCAACCCTGTGTCGTTTTATGGGTGCATTTAGGCCATTCACATTGAGAGTGATTATTGAGAGATACGTTTTTATTGACATTGTGTTATCTTTGAAGTCTTTCTTTCTGTCGATTGTCTCTATATTTCTGTTCAATGCTATTCTTAGGATTTTTCCTCTTTTATAGAACCCCCCTTAATATTTCCTGCAGTGTCGGCTTGGTGGTTGCATAGTCTTTCAAGCCTTGCCGGTCTTGGAAACTCTTTATCTCTCCATCCATTTTGAATGTCAGTCTTGCTGGATAAAGTATTCTTGGCTGCATGTTCTTCTCATTTAGTGCCCTGAATATATCTTGCCAGCCCTTTCTGGCTTGCCAGGTCTCTGTGGACAGGTCTGACGTTATTCTGATGGGCTTTCCTCTGTATGTAAGGAGCTTCTTTGTCCTAGCGGCTTTCAAGAGATTGTATCTACAATTATGATTCCTCAATTTTACTATGAGGTGCCTGGATGTTTTTTTTGAATTTATAATCTTGGGGGGGGGACCTTTCTACTTCTAGTACATGAACACTTGTTCCATTCGCAAGATTGGGAAAATTTTCATGAAAAACTTGTTCCACTATATCTTCTAGACTTCTTTCTTTCTCCTCCCCTTCAGGGATTCCAATAATTCTGACGTTGGAACGTTTCATGGCATCATTTATTTCCCTGATTCTGTTTTCGTGGCTTCTAAGCTGTTTGTTCCAGGCTTCCTCCTGATCCTTTCTCTCTATTTGTTTGTCCTCCACTAATTCTATCTTCTGTCTCAGTTACCCTAGCTTTTAGAGAATTTAGATTAGATTGGAACTCATTGAGAGCGTTGTGAACCTCATCCCTGGTGGCCTTCAGCTCTGCCCTAACATTATGAACCTCCTCTCTGGTCGCTTTCAATTCTGCCCTAATCAATTCTGTTTGGTCATCCATGGCTTTCTCCAACCTAGCTATTGCCTGGATAATTGTTAGCCTGAATTCTCTTTCTGACATATTGTCTATGTTGATAGCCGTTAGCTCTGTTGCAGAAGGCCCATCCTCTGTATTTTTCTTCTGTTGGGGATTCCTCCTCCTAGTCATTTTGGTGAGAGATGACTGGACAGATGTAGCTGGATGTATTGACCGTGGTGCAGTCAAGGTGCACCCTGGAATGCTTCTGAGCACTCAGGATTCCCCACCCAAATGAGAGAAAAAAGAAAAGAAAAAGAAAAAAGAGGGAGAGAGAGAGACAGGAAAAAAAGGGAAGATAAAAGTGAAGGTTCAGCCCAAATGGGCCCCAGGGTAAGGTTTATGACGTATACAAACAAAAACAGACAAACAAAAAGACTGATAAAAGTATATGCTGAGAGAAAATATATATATATATAAGCAAAAAAAAAAGGAGGAGGCTCGTCAAGAAGAACCCCAAGTATAAGATTTATATACTATCCGGACAAACATAAATACACAGAGACACTGGCAGAAGAAAAAGATGGGAGCATGGTTATAGATTCTCGGTGTGGGCGAGGAAGGTTATTTTGTTTCTTCCTGGATGTATCTTGATATCTTTGTTAAAGGACTCAACTTTCCTAAGAAAAAGGGGGATTAAAAATTGGTTCACCTATAGGGGTAGCATTGCTTGGAGAAAGGGGGTTACCTTGAAGTTTAACTCTATATGAATATTAGAAAATAAAAATAAAAAAGGAATAAACTGGACTAAACTAAATTAAAAATTTTTTTAAAAATTAAGAAAATAGAAAAGCAAAAGAAAAACACATGTGTATGTATCAAAAAATTCAGGTTAGAAGTTTATCATGGAATTTGATGTACTGGACATCTCACTGTGATGGTAAATAGGTTAAAAAATTATCTATATAAAAAAAGAAAAAAAAATGAACCAGAATAGTGGGAAAGAATTAAAAATAAAAGTTGTATCTATGAAGTAGTGGTGGTTGTTCTCTTGTAGTCTTTTTTTTTTTTTTCCTGATTTGTTTTCTGGGGGAGGGGGCTGCCACGTGGGTTTTCAGTCAATGATGTTCCCTGAGTTAAGTCCTCCCGACCCCCTCAAGGGGGTGGGCTCTGAGAAAAACGTTTTTTTCAGGTTTTTGTTCTCTGGAGGTTTTTATGTTTGTTCACTTCTTTTCTCTCGCCTTGACAGCTTTTGATGGTTTTTGGAGGTTTAGAGGAAAGAAAACTGCACCCCAACCTCCCTCTCAGAGAGAAGCCTCAGTCTGCTCCCCTGCAGGTGCTGCAGCCGCTGGGCCGCTGGCAGAGCAGGTTCTGAGTCACAGTCCCTGGGGACGCAGGATCTCCTGCTTGTACGCAAAACCAAGGCAGCTGTGGCTGTCTGGGCAGCTCCAGACCGCCAGAGAGGTTCCAAGCAGCAATCGCACACTGAGATTTTCCCGCTGGCTGGGGCTAAGAGCGCAGGGCTTGCGCGCACCTCTCCCAGGGGATGGTTTGGGGCGCGGCGCCTCCAGCTCTATCGGCTCTATCGCCGCGTGGGTCTATCGCCGCGTGGGTCCCAGAACACCAGGCTGGGCGTTCGTGCACCTCTCTCAGGGGAGGTTGAGGCACGCGCGCATCTCCAGTAAGGTGCGCGTTCTGCCGTCTGGTGTGGCTCCCAGCCCCTCACGGGAGCCGGACTCCACCCGTTCTCGGGCGCACTGGCGGCTCCGGGACAAAGACCAGGTTTCTCCGCCGCACTCTCTGGCTCAGCGCCAGGGGAGGCTGCCCTGGGTCTGGGGACTTAAGCCCCTATCCCTATCCGCCCCGATTCCCACAATTTCCCCGCGCGAGTCTTTGCTCTTTTGAGTGCTTTCAACAAGACTCCAAGTTAATGCTGGTCCCCAGATGCCGGGCACTCTCGTATTGGGGTATTATTTTCCAGTCGGTCGCCTCTGGTGGCTCCCTCCCCCTTTTGTTTATCTTCCGATATCAGTCCGACGTTCCCACTCCACTTTACCTGCCCACTGGCGTCTTCTGGCCCCCGTAGAGATCCAGACGTGTATAATTCTGATCTCAGGCTGATTTCATGGGTGATCGGAGTTCTTTGGTAGGTAATCAGCTCACTTTAGGGTGCAGGTTGAAAAGGCGCCTCCTCCTACTTCCCCGCCATCTTGTCTCGACTGATATGGGTTCTCTTGATGAAATCATACTGTATAAGTACATGGCACCTTTTCTGAAACCCTGGGGCAAGATGCAATAGAGAATTTTGAATGTTTCTTATTATAGAAAGGGGCAGTACACAATAAATGCAGTAATATTTTAGTGTAACATGAATTTAGTGTAACATGAATATCCATAGTAAATGGGATAACTAAAAACTATTAATAGCCTTATCTCACTGTGGGTCGGGTTTCATACCAAATAAGTTTGTCACAAACTTACAAAAAACAGCTGGGTCATTTAACAAGTCCTATAGCCTTGAGAAAATTACTCAATTTCAGTGATCTCATCCACAAAGTAATTTCATTACATGAGAGTAACTAGCCCATGACCTGTAGCCAGAAAGAAAACCAGGATGTTTATGCATGGCCACCAGAAGTTGCAGAATAAATACTGTACTTATATAAGTGTGTTCCTTTATTGACTAGGTATATGCCTAGTCAATGTGGTATGTGGTATTTACACTACCACAGCAGAGGTTAAAACAAATACCCAGAGATAAATGAGGCCACTGTATGGACTCAGGGAGCTCCTGTCCAGCAGGAGAGACAGACCTGCAGATGAACACCTGACAGTTGAGTATAAAAAGGGTGATAATACCTATGTGTGGACAAGGCAAATTGATGCCATAACCTGGGGGAGATTAGGGCACACTTTCTTGGTCAGTGATACTGGTATCAGGGAGGGTTTTGAAGGATGAATAGGAATTCACAAGACAGTGGAATATTATTAAAATTGATCTAACCTTTTAGAGACAAATTAAATAATATTGTAGAGGGCACTTTAGGAGAAATTGATTCTCTTTTGATGTTTACCAGCTGAATCATTTATAGTCTCTTCTGAGCCGATGCCTAGCCCAAACTTAATGCTCTCCTGCACCGGTGGTGAAGGCTGAGCACACATCAGTTTGTGGAATCTCTTTTCTCTTAGTAGGGAAGAACATGCTGTTCTTAGACCCTGCTTTGGTCCTATTTGCTTTCTAATATTGAAAATGCTAAGTGTACAAGATGCTTATCTATTTATTAAGACATTTGCTGGGTTCTCTAAGACATGTGGCTTCTCCACCCTTTCCCCTCCTTCCTGTAACCCCCCCCAACCAGTTCCTGTCAGTGGGAACTTGACAATCATAAACCTAATTCTTTTGAGGCCGTTCTAACGCTTGAACTCTTCTTTGGTTGGCCTCCCTGCAACGAACGGAATGAGTTCATGGGAGTAAGCCCCTCAGTGCATGTGAGGCCACTGTCTGAAGCTGGGGAGCATACACAGAGGGCTCCGCAACATGGTCTGGAGTCATAATGGACTTCACATGAAGTGAAGTTCTTCAGTTCTTCACATGAAGAACTGGTGATTTGCATAAATTTAAATAAACATTCTCCAAGTATCTGTTCAGCATGCATTGATCAGAGAGGCAGAAAACTGCATGGAGAAGACAGGGAAAGAAGACCTTGGAGGCAGCCCTCAACCTCTCCACTGATATTCCCAGCGATCCCCAAACTTGCCCTCTCCCTTCTGCAAACCTGAGGCCCCAGAGAGAAATGAGACCACACTTTTTAGAAGGCCATTTGGTGATCATCGAATGTGAACTTGTAAATTCTACCCCTTATTCCCAAGTGGCTCTTGGACTAAACAACCAGATTTAGGCAATAGACTCCTGATTCCCTGAAGGGAATCCGGGAAAGCAGAATTGTCTTCATCTTGCACCACACACATGGAGTGTCATTTGGGTGATCCTTTCCACTGGCACCACGCTACCATCCCTAAAAGATTAGTCAACCTTAATCTCTACTAGAATTCCAGGAAGAGAGATTCCAAAGACACGAAGAACTCCACATTCACATTTCTATTCTGAATCAAAGCAGACTCATTCCCAAACCCCAGTAAATGATTTCTGAAAATGGAATTGTGAGGCTGGCTTGCTGACTGATGAATCTCTTTCAGATTGCATACCTTGCTTAGTGCTAGTGACAGATGAGAACATCAGCATCCCTGACTCACATTCTAGATTTACCACTGGGCATTGTGGTTTGTCTGAATTCCCAGTGTTAAAATGACAGTTGCATTATGGTTTTCCCCATGTTCACTTTAAGAAGCTTAGCAGTGTGATACATCAAGTGTCAGTCCTGCCCAAACGGTGTGGTTTAGGGGGCTCAAGTGATTATGAAAGACAAGGGAGGGGTTTTCCTTGGTGATGCATTCATGTTCCAGCTAACAGAGGGTCTGGAGTGCTGGTGTGGAACTGTAACTCGAGGTCAGTGTTTTAGCATCTCCATCAGTGATCATCTTCCTGCTCTCTTTACAGTTTGTGGCATGGTTCCCTTCACCACATTCACACCTGTCTGTGCAAAAGGCTTGCATAATGCAGAGTGTGGTTTAAAATGTGTGAAAACTTCATCCAGATCTTCGGAGCTTGCCTTGTCTTTGATCTCGAAGCCAGTCAGGGAGAGCAAGTATGTCTATTTCTAATTCTAGTTGTATGTAAGCTGGGGAGAGACACATCATTCCAAAACAAAGCTCTAGAGAAAAAAAGAAAAGAAAAGAAAAGAAAGATAAACTCTTTATAGTACTTTGTCCCGTGTTTTTCCAGTTTAAGAATATTCTCAATCTAGAGTGGTATAAAATGAAGAAGATAAGGGTGGATTGAAGTAATGAAAAAACCTGAAAACTTCATTATTTCTATGATTGGAGAAAACGCAAATATAATTCAACTTCTCTGTGTCACATTGTTTCATATGTACCTACCCTGAAATGCTATGAATGGAGAAGCAGGATTGTTCCTCAGTGCTCTGGAGAAGTCTGGGGTATGATGTGGAATGGGGAGAGTGCTGGAAGACAAGTGGAAGATGTTTCTGGAGTTGTATGTGACAAGGCCAGCTAATGAGAAGTCTTAAGAGCTTCGGCCTGAAGGAGTGCAGTTTTATCTTGAAGGTAGAGGGAAAATACTAAGGGGCTGTAAATCAGAAAAGTGACACTTAAAAAAACAACAACCATTATGTGTGTGTCTGTGTGTGAGTGTGTATACAATGATTATTCTGCCTTTCAATATAACATTATTTCATAAGTGTCTTCCAAATTAATACAAGTGTAATTCTAATGCTAATCTGCTAAGAAAACTTGCCTTAATTCCTCAACTGCTAAAATTCATATCATTTCATCAATTTCTTTTTTTATTAAATTATTTATTTTAATAAACATATAATGTATTTTTATCCCCAGGGGTACAGGTCTGTGAATCACCAGGTTTACACATTTCACAGCACTCATCATAGCACATACCCTCCTCAATGTCCATATCCCCGCCACCCTCTCCCGTCCCCTCTCCCCCCAGCAACCCTCAGTCTGTTTTTTGAGATTGAGTCTTTTATGGTTTGTCTCCCTTCCAATCCCATCTTCTTTCATTTTTTCTTTTCCTACCCCCCAACCCCCCCACATTGCATCTCCACTTCCTCATATCAGGAAGATCATATGATAGTTGTCTTTCACCGATTGACTTATTTCCCTAAGCATAATATCCTCTAGTTCCATCCACGTTGTTGCAAATGGCAAGATTTCATTTCTTTTGATGGATGCATAGTATTCCATTGTGTATATATACCACCTCTTCTTTATCCATTCATCTGTTGATGGACATCTAGGTTCTTTCCATAGTTTGGCTATTGTGGACATTGCTGCTATAAACATTCGGGTGCACGTGCCCCTTCGGAGCACCACGTTTGTATCTTTAGGATATATACCCAGTAGTGCAATTGCTGGGTCATAGGGTAGCTCTATTTTCAGTTTTTTGAGGAACCTCCACACTGTTTTCCAGAGTGGTCGCACCAGCTTGCATTCCCACAAAACAGTGTAGGAGGGTTCCCCTCTCTCCACATCCTCGCCAGCATCTGTCATTTCCTGACTTGTTAATTTTAGCCATTCTGACTGGTGTGAGGTGATATCTCATTGTGGTTTTGATTTGTATTTCCCTGATGCCGAGTGATGTGGAGCATTTTTTCATGTGTCTGTTGGCCATCTGGATGTCTTCTTTGCAGAAATGTCTGTTCATGTCCTCTGCCCATTTCTTGATTGGATTATTTGTTCTTTGGGTGTTGAGTTTGATAAGCTCTTTATAGATTTTGGTTAATAGCCCTTTATCTGATATGTCATTTGCAAATATCTTCTCCCATTCTGTCAGTTGTCTTTTGGTTTTGTTAACTGTTTCCTTTGCTGTGCAAAAAGCTTTTGATCTTGATGAAATCCCAATAGTTCATTTTTGCCCTTGCTTCTGTTGTCTTTGGCGATGTTCTTAGGAAGAAGTTGATGCAGTTGAGGTCAAAGAGGTTGCTGCCTGCGTTCTCCTCAAGGATTTTGATGGATTCCGTTCTCACATTGAGGTCCTTCATCCATTTTGAGTCTATTTTCGTGTGTGGTGTAAGGAAATAGTCCAATTTCATTTTTCTGCATGTGGCTGTCCAATTTTCCCAGCACCATTTGTTGAAGAGGCTGTCTTTTTTCCATTGGACATTCCTTCCTGCTTTGCTGAAGATTAGTTGACCATAGAGTTGAGGGTCTATTTCTGGGCTCTCTATTCTGTTCCATTAATCTATATGTCTGTTTTTGTGCCAGTACCATACTGTCTTGATGATGACAGCTTTGTAATAGAGCTTGAAGTCTGGAATTGTGATGCCACCAACTTTGGCTTTCTTTTTCAATATTCCTTTCGCTATTCGAGGTCTTTTCTGGTTCCATATAAATTTTAGGCTTATTTGTTCTATTTCTTGGAAAAAAATGGATGGGATTTTGATAGGGATTGCATTAAATGTGTAGATTGCTTTAGGTAGAATAGACATTTTCACAATATTTGTTCTTCCAATCCATGAGCATGGAACATTTTTCCATTTCTTTGTATCTTCCTCAATTTCTTTCATGAGGACTTTATAGTTTTCTGAGTACAGATTCTTTGCCTCTTTGGTTAGATTTATTCCTAGGTATCTTATGGTTTTGGGTGCAATTGTAAATGGGACTGACTCCTCAATTTCTCTTTCTTCTGTCTTGTTGTTAGTGTAAAGAAATGCAACTGATTTCTGTGCGTTGACTTTATATCCTGACACTTTACTGAATTCCTGTACAAGTTCTAGCAGTTTTGGACTGGAGCCTTTTGGGTTTCCCACATATAGTATCATATCATCTGCAAAGAGTGATAGTTTGACTTCTTCTTTGCCAATCTGGATGCTTTTAATTTCTTTTTGTTGTCTGATTGCTGAGGCTAGGACTTCTAGTACTGTGTTGAACAGCAGTGGTGATAACGGACATCCTTGCCCTGTTCCTGACCTTGGTGGAAAAGCTTTCAGTTTTTCTCCATTGCGAATGATATTTGTGGTGGGTTTTTCATAGATGGCTTTGATAATATTGAGGTATGTGCCCTCTATCCCTACACGTTGAAGAGTTTTAATCAGGAAGGGATGCTGCACTTTGTCAAATGCTTTTTCAGCATCTATTGGGGGTATCATATGGTTCTTATTCTTTCTTTTATTAATGTATTGTATCACATTGATGGATTTGCGGGTGTTGAACCAACCTTGCAGCCCTGGAATAAATCCCACTTGGTCGTGGTGAATAATCCTTTTAATGTACTGTTGGATCCTACTGGGCAGTATTTTGGGAAGAATTTTCGCATCTGTGTTCATCAAGGATATTGGTCTGTAATTCTCTTTTTTGCTGGGATCCTTGTCTGGTTTTGGGATCAAGGTGATGCTGGCCTCATAAAATGAGTTTGGAAGTTTTCCTTCCATTTCTATTTTTTGGAACAGTTTCAGGAGAATAGGAATTAATTCTTCTTTAAATGTTTGGTAGAATTCCCCTAGGAAGCCGTCTGGTCCTGGACTTTTGTTTGTTTGGAGATTTTTGATGACTGTTTCAATCTCCTTACTGGTTATGGGTCTGTTCAGGTTTTCTATTTCTTCCTGGTTCAGTTGTGGTCGTTTATATGTCTCTAGAAATGTATCCATTTCTTCCAGATTGTCAAGTTTGTTGGCGTAGAGTTGCTCGTAGTATGTTCTTATAATTGTTTGTATTTCTTTGGTGTTAGTTGTGATCTCTCCTCTTTCATTCATGATTTTACTTATTTGGGTCCTTTCTCTTTTCTTTTTGATAAGTCTGGCCAGGGGTTTGTCAATCTTATTAATTCTTTCAAAGAACCAGCTCCTAGTTTCGTTGATTTGTTCTCTTGTTTTTTTAGTTTCTATTTCATTGATTTCTGCTCTGATCTTTATGATTTCTCTTCTCCTGCTGGGTTTAGGCTTTCTTTGTTGTTCTTTCTGCAGCTCCTTTAGGTGTAGGGTTAGGTTGTGTATTTGAGACCTTTCTTGTTTCTTGGGAAAGGCTTGTACTGCTATATATTTCCCTCTCAGGACTGCCTTTGTTGTGTCCCACAGATTTTGAACCGTTGTGTTTTCATTATCATTTGTTTCCATGAATTTTTTCAATTCTTCTTTAATTTCCTGGTTGACCCATTCATTTTTTAGAAGGATGCTGTTTAGTCTTCATGTATTTGCATTCTTTCCAAATTTCCTCTTGTGATTGAGTTCTAGCTTCAGAGCATTGTGGTCTGAAAGTATGCAGGGAATGATCTCAATCTTTTGATACCGGTTGAGACCTGATTTATGACCTAGGATGTGGTCTATTCTGGAGAATGTTCCATGTGCACTAGAGAAGAATGTATATTCTGTTGCCTTGGGATGGAATGTTCTGAATATATCTGTGATGTCCATCTGGTCCAGTGTGTCATTTAAGGCCTTTATTTCCTTGTTGATCTTTTGCTTAGATGATCTGTCCATTTCAGTGAGGGGAGTGTTAGAGTCCCCTACTATTATTGTATTACTGTCGATGTATTTCTTTGATTTTGTTATTAATTGGTTTATATAGTTGGTTGCTCCCACGTTAGGGGCATAGATATTTAAGATTGTTAGGTCTTCTTGTTGGACAGACCCTTTGAGAATGGTATAGTGTCCTTCCTCATCTCTTATTATAGTCTTTGGCTTAAAATCTAATTGATCTGATCTAAGGATTGCCATCCCAGCTTTCTTCTGATGTCCATTAGCATGGTGCATTGTTTTCCACCCCCTCACTTTAAATCTGGAGGTGTCTTCGGGTCTAAAATCAGTTTCTTGTAGACAGCATATTGATGGGTTTTGTTTTTTTATCCATTCTGATACCCTGTGTCTTTTGATTGGGGCATTTAGTCCATTAACATTCAGGGTAACTATTGAGAGATATGAATTTATTGCCATTGTATTGCCTGTAAGGTGACTGTTACTGTATATTGTCTCTGTTTCTGATCTACTACTTTTCGGGTCTCTCTTTGCTTAGAGGACTCCTTTCAGTATTTCCTGTAGAGCTGGTTTGGTTTTTACAAATTCTTTCAGCTTTTGTTTGTCCTGGAAGCTCTTTATCTCTCCTTCTATTTTCAATGATAGCCTAGCCAGATATAGTATTCTTGGCTGCATGTTTTTCTCATTTAGTGCTCTGAATATATCATGCCAGTTTTTTCTGGCCTGCCAGGTCTCTGTGGATAGGTCTGCTGCCCATCTAATGTTTTTACCCTTGTATGTTATGGACTTCTTTTCCCGGGCTGCTTTCAGGATTTTCTCTTTGTCGCTAAGACTTGTAAGTTTTACTATCTATTGACGAGGTGTGGACCTATTTTTATTGATTTTGAGGGGCGTTCTTAGCATCTCCTGGATTTTGATGCTTGTTCCCTTTGCCATATTAGGGAAATTCTCTCCAATAATTGTCTCCAATATACCTTCTGCTCCCCTCTCTCTTTCTTCTTCTTCTGGAATTCCAACTATTCTAATGTTGTGTCGTCTTATGGTGTCGCTTATCTCTCGAATTCTCTCCTCGTGGTCCAGTATTTGTTTGTCTCTCTTTTGCTCAGCTTCTTTATTCTCTGTCATTTGGCCTTCTATGTCACTAATTCTTTCTTCTGCCTCATTTATCCTAGCAGTGAGAGCTTCCATTTTTGATTGCACCTCATTAATACCTTTTTTGATTTCCACGTGGTTAGATTTTAGTTCTTTTATTTCTCCAGAAAGGGCTTTTATCTCTCCGGAGAGGGTTTCTCTAATATCTTCTATGCCTTTTTCGAGCCCGGCTAGAACCTTGAGAATCATCATTCTGAACTCTAGATCTGTCATATTACCAATGTTAGTATTTATTAGGTCCCCAGCCTTCGGTACTGCCTCTTGTTCTTTTTTCTGTGGTGAGTTTTTCCGCCTTGTCATTTTGTCCAGATAAGATTTGCTTTCTCCTCCTCTAGAATTCCTCTGTTCTTGGTGAGTGAAGTTGGTCTTGGCTGCGTTTCTTGTTGATCTTCTGGGGGAGGGGCCTGTTGTAGTGATTCTCAAGTGTCTTTGCCGCAGGTGGAATTGCACCGCCCTTGCCAGGGGCCCGGCTAAGTAATCCGCTCGGGTTCGCTTTTGGGAGCTTTTGTTCCCTGAGCGCTTTCTGTAGAGTTCTGGAGGATGGAAATGAAGATGGCGGCCTCCCAATCTCCGGCCTGGAGGAGCCGAGAGCTTGGGGTCCCGCTCCTCAGTGCTCCTTCAGAGAAAAGCGCCCAACCGCCCCCGCCTCCCTGGCCTCTGGTCATGCCTGGAGGAAAGCG
This sequence comes from Martes martes, assembly GCF_963455335.1. Taxonomy (NCBI): domain Eukaryota; kingdom Metazoa; phylum Chordata; class Mammalia; order Carnivora; family Mustelidae; genus Martes; species Martes martes. Next base: position 85,810,188 of record NC_137892.1, read on the forward strand.
CTCAATTGCTTGCACCTGGAGAAAAGCACCCGGTCACTTCCATCTCCGTGGCCTCCGGCCACGCTCCTAGCCCACCCAGCCTGTGACCGGCTCAAATTAACCCTGAGCTGAGAGTTCACTTCTCGGCTTTGTCGCTGTAGCTAGCTTCCCTACTCTAATACTTGCAAGCTCTGCGGCATTCAGACACCCCCGGTCCTTCTGTGACCCCGTGGGACCTGGGGTTACGCTGACCCCAGGTGGGCTTCCCCCCGGTTTAGCCTCTGGAGTGATGTCCCTCCATGGAGCCGACTTTTAAAAGTCCTGATTTTGTGCTCTATTGCTCCGCCGCTTGCCAGGAGCCAGCCCCTCCCCCCACGGTCTGTCTTCCCGTTGCTTTGGATTCACTTCTCCGCAGGTCCTACCTTTTAGAAAGTGATCGATTTTCTGTTTCTAGAATTGTTGCTCTTCTCTTCGATTTCCCGTTGGATTCGTAGATGTTCGTGAAGGTTAGATAATCTATCTAGCTGATCTCCTCCTACCTGATGTCATCTCAGCCTGCTACTTCTCTGCCATCTTGACTCGCACCTCAATTTCTTTTTTGTAATTACTCATTTACTTCTCTATCTATCCAGACTATGGTGCCTTTGGAGTCAAAGACCTAGTCTTCTTTGTACTTAACTTTTATCATCTAGAATAGAGGTTGATGTAAACAGAAGATAAACTGGGTATCTTCCCACCAATATCATCCAAGGGTTTTGAGGATTCTCTTTCAAATATTTCAAGCCTTTCCCCTTTGCTTCTTTAAGGTAGTCAGCTGCTGTGTTATCCTCACCCCTATATATATTCAAGCAACCAACTGATCAGTTTAAATAAACTCCAGGATTGGTTGTGACTTGTAACTACATGATACGTGTGTGGCCAAGGACTTAATATACAGAAATGAACCTTTCTGTCCCCCCTACTCACACAGCACACAAACTGTATGCAAATGTAAATCTGGTTCACGTGATTAAATAACAGGGTAGCAGTATGGTCAATCAATTCAGTTTTACCTGTCTAAATGTATGACTCTACAAGCAAGAGACCCATCTTTGATTGTTCTTGTGCCACATGCTGAGGCATGATGCAGAGTATATCTGTGTCAAGGTGAAACCAACCTCCTCCCTTACAAAAAACGGGGAGTTTTCCATGGCTTCTTCCACTATTCCCCTTCCCATTTTTCTATTTAATTCATAACACTTGCTCAATCCGAGCCACCCCCAGTACAACAGAGGTTAGCTCAGTCTGTAAGAACCAGCCCTAATATCTCCCAGGATCCCAAGAAGAAGTCTCCAAAAAATAATAAAGACCCCCACATTTCTGGCTCTGAATCAAAGCAGACTCACTTTCAGGTCCCAATAAATTCATTCTGAAAAAAGAAAAGCCACAGAGAGAAGAACAGGTAAAAAAAAAAAATTTCTTGCTGAATTTACAAGAATTGAGGAGATTTCTTTCCACAAAAGAAAAAAAGAAATAAAAGAAGAAGAAGAAGAAGAAGAAGAAGAAGAAGAAGAAGAAGAAGAAGAAGAAGAAGAGGAAGAAAAAGAAGAAAAAGAAAGAAGAAGAAGAAAGAAGAAGAAGAGAAACTATTGGAGGGACAAATGATGATGCCCAGAGAAAGGAGACATATAAATTAATTTTTGCCCTGGCTGAGGAAAGGTGAAGTTAATAGAGGAAAGAGAATCTCAGGAAGTGGAATTAAAGCCAACATGCTTCTGGATTCTTGAGGATGCCCCCTGAGTCAACTAATTACTTGTGAGGGTATTATGGAATGAGTTGCCTGAACTTCCCTCACTTAAAGGTGGGGAGGGGAGGAAGAAGTACCATGAGACTCTATCATGAGGGCTGGAAATCAGCTTGGGAAAAAATTTCCAAGAAACTGGGAATGGAAGAGAAACAAAGGGTTATTAATAAGCAGTAATAAGACAACTACCTTCAACAGTGATTGCTAAGCTGGCTCATGGAATCATGGTCTGGATCCAGAACATACCTGGGGATTTCTTTTCTTCCTTCTTTCTTCCTCCTGTTCCTTTTTCCCTTTCTCCTTTCCTCTCATCCAACAGGTAAACAGCTTCTATGTGATGGCTACTCTCCCAAACACTGGGAACATAGACTAAGATATCCTGGTCACAAGTGACATTAATTCATACAAATGAAAGGAAGAAAATTTTTCACCCAACTTCTCTGGAAAGAAGCTGTATTTGTTTGGGGGTGGGGGTGGGGAAAGCTTCTTGATGAATGGGTGGGATAGAAAGTAACATCCTGGCAGGCCTAAGTCTAGCTAAGGACTGGATATGTAGGAAGCAAAGGAGGAGATTCTTTGATATGCCAGAGAGAAGGAGGGAAAGCAGGATGGAACAGTCAAGAAGGTGAAAGTTTGCACTCCACAGTGTGATTCTTCACCAGGGTTCCAAAATGCCCGGTGCAACTTTCATGTGAACACCTGTAAGTGGGCTGAGTTCTATGCATGGATGTCACAGACCTCAGTGGAAACTGTCTTCAAGGGCCAGCAGAAACTAGAGACAGAGCAGAGAGAAGGATGAGGATGACACCATAGGAAAAGACATGCACCAGTATAGGCCATGTCACCAGTGTCCGGGCTGAGTTTGAACAGATTTGCAAGACTCAGAAGCTTCTAGGCTGCATTGGGGCTTTACATTCAGTAGGTTGTAGGAGAACACTGAAAAGTCCATGAACCCATTATCTGGGGATAGAAGAAAAAATACATTATAAAGCAACCCACCCGATGGTGGATCAATAGCATTATACATGGAATGTAGTATATATCATGTATCACTGGAGCCCAAGGGGATCAAGTGTCTGTGTACCTGCAGATAGACTTTAGAAAAATCTGTGAACACCCTGAAATTATATGCAGAATGTTATGGTTATGTATATGCCCCAAATACTTGTCAGTGGAAGTAACTAGCATTTATGGAGTATTTACTCTGTATTATTGTGCTAAAAAGCTTAATACATAATTATGTTATGCTCACAACAACTCAGTAAGAAAGAAAGAAAGCTGAAAATCGGGGACTTTGCCCAAGCTCACGAAGGCCACACCCTCAGTGAGTACCAGAGCATGGGTGTGAACTCATGTCAAAAGTCTTAGTCTGCATATGCTCAACTGGGTCCCAGTCATGTGCCCTCTAAACTACGCTGAATCCAGAGTCATATTTTGTTACCATTTCAAAAGTTGTTTCTACATAGAGAAAAAGATTAGAAAAAGTCTTAAGGGCCTACTGGGTCTTAGATTCTCCTCCTAATTTTGGAGGGCCTTCACATCTCAGGCACCTTCATATGTCATATCCTATTCCATCCTCTCCCCCCACAGTAGTAGGTAGAAAGGTCTCCCTTGACAGTCAGAAATACTGACTTCAGAGTGGTCAAGTCCACTGTTTTTGGTAAGTGCAAGTGAGTTTGCACTTTTGTCTTCCACTCCACCAACCTGTTACCCAGTCCGAACGGAGCAGTAGGAGCGTTTCCAAGGGTTCAGGTTGGTGGACTCTTGAGGTGGAGAAGAGTCATCCAGAAGGCCTGCTGAAGCATTGTCATGAGATCTGTCAAATCAAATTGCAGTTTGAATCCCGTAAAAGAAGGGGCCTCAGAGATGTGTTTTTACTGCTTGACATAGAGACCCATACAACAGGCACCAGGAGAGAACAAAGTCCCTGGAGACTTTTGACTCTGACCTTGTCAATTCTACTAATAGAATAGTCATCACAGCTGTTAGGAATTTCAGAGTCGTTGCACCTGCCCACCCTTGCCTTGTGTGGGAAACAGCAGGGCAGGCCAAGCAGGCCACACCTTGGGAAGAACAAAAGGAGTTGCAGCTGAAATAGACCCTCCTTACAAAGAAGTCTGCACTCGCTCGTGCCTGGAGTGGCTATGGGTGCCCGTGGGGTGAGTTAACCCCAGAAACCCCAGGAGACAAGCGTAGGTCCATTCACAAACAGGGAAGACCTGTTTGGAATTTCACGACCAAACAAAGGGCGGGAGGAAACGAGGGGGGCGGGTATTATTTCCTTAGTACGTGATTGGCCGGGACTGAAAGAGCGGCATACGGCTCACATTGCTTGGTTGGGAGAGAAGCGCCGTTCCGCATTTTTAAAGCAGAGAAATTAGAGAGCAGAAGAATCTTTGTAAAAGAAAGACGACAAAGGAGAGGTTGTCCTTTCTGCTTAGGGGAGGAGATGACTTATTACAACTTCAAAGGCTTGACGAGGTAACACCTGAAGACACTTGTGTCTCGAACAAATCGAGCAGCTTTGTTGGCCATTTGACATGTTCTTGGTGGTGGAGCAGCAGTTGAAGGAAAAAGAAAGCTTTTATAAATTGTCTTCGGTGAGCAGCTAAAGAGGTACGGCGTCAGGCTTCTAGAAAAAGCTAACTCTAGTGCCACGGTTCTCGAAGTCCAACAGCAGTGGCAGAAGCTGGGAACCTGTTAGAAATGCAGACTGGGAGCGGCTGGGTGATTCAGTCAGTCAAGCCTCTGACTCTTTGTTTCGCCTCAGGTCATGATCTCAGGGTCCTGAGATGAGCCCCGCCTCAGGCTCCCTGCTCAGCATGGAGCTGGCTTGAGAGTGTCTGTCTATCTCGCCCACTGCCCCTCCCCCAGCCCGTGTTCACACGCCCCCCCCCCACCCCCCGCGCGTGTCCTCTGTCTCTCTCAAATAACCAAGTAAGATGAAGGAAGGGAGGGAGGGAAGAAGGAAGGAAGAAGCGAAGGAAAGTAAACTCTCAGCCGCCATCCCAAGACTTAACACACGCGAATCTCTGAGGCTGGGACCCAGCAATTTGTTTTAACAGGACTTCCACGGGATTCCCATATTTGCTGAAGTTCAACAAGCTCTGTTTTAGAGCACAGTAGAAAAGACTGACTCAGGATCAGACAGTTACCGGTTACGGTCCCACCTTGGACACTTATTCATGGTAAAACTGGGGGAAGGTTCTTCAGCCCTCTGAGCCCCGACTTTATTCTGCTGCCTGAGAATAATGGTGGCAGCTGAGCTCTGCAGAGGAATGTCAGCATGAAGTGGTTAGCCTCAGTGTCTGCTTACTCAGCTAATGATAGCTTCTCTTGGTCATTCAAAACACCAGAACTGGATCATCTCACACTAACTAAAGGTCTGGGCAGCTCTTCCTGTTCAACTAGCACCACGTCTAAGCATTATTCCTTATTGAAAAATTTTTGTTTCCCAGACAATAGACTACCTGCCTCAGAGTTACCTGGTGCATCAGTTACAAAATTCAAATGATCTAAGGCTTATATCAGACCCACTGCATCTGCACCTTGTGAAGTGTGGTCTGGGTATCTGCAAGCTTCAAAGTGTTGCCTGAAGATGCTGTTGCAGACTAGGGTGCAAGAATCATCAATTAAAGTAAGATAAGATGCAACTTGGTTGTGGCTTCACTCCTACAGACACGCTCCCATAGGTTGAGCTGGAGCAGACACATTGTTTCAACGTGACACAGTAAGTAGACCAAGAAGTGAAACTTTATGAACTTTGCTTCCCTGTTCATGATCCTTACCTGTGGAGCTGATAACCTACTGGCTCTATTTCTCTTAGCTGGCCAACTTACAATCGAGGCATTTTATTGATGTCTGAGGGGAAATATTGTTGGTGGTAGCAGAAGAGAACTGTTTTATTCAGAGCCCACAATTGTAAAGATGCTTTACCCAGAATCTTCTGGAGTTTGGTTTTTGCAGGAAGATGTGGTACTTCTTTGAGCAATTCAGAATCTGTTAGAATGGGCACAGCTCAAAACTTGGGTTTCCTCTCTCTTTCTCTTTCTCCTATTCCTACTAAGATAGCCAGTTAGTTGGATGTTCTCCTGGAAACTCTGATTTGAGAGGAGAGAATGGCTATTTGGCATATTCAGGATGTGCATTTTGTGTAGAAGGGAGGAAGAAGAAGGTTGGAAAAGGAGCTTTGAATTCAGCTCACCCGGGTAAGCCCCCACCAAGACACCAGTCTGTGATTCTGTAAATCCCCCTAGTGATGTATGCATGTATCAAACACAAGTCAAAATACAGTATCTGTAAACATATATATTTATTATATATTTTATATATTTATAGTATATAAATGTATAAATATATATGATGTATATAATATGTGACATTTAAATATATAATATATAATAGCTGATGTTAAGCCTGCATGCTAGGAGTTTGATATTTATTCTCTCACTGAAAGCTCACAGTAATCATAGGAATAAGTACTAATAGCATATCCCATGTGAGGATGAGAAAATTGATGCACAGGGAGGTTAAGAAACTTTTCCAGACTCACAGCCAGTCCAGTGCAGATCCGAATTTGAACCCAGGAAACTAACTGGCAGCACAGCTCTAAATCCTAGAGACCACCCAAAGAGTAGTTCCAGCCTGTTCCAGGACCCTGTGAGACCCCACCCCAGACCTACTTAATTAGGCTGTACATTTTCACAGAGATTTGTGGGCACACAAAAATTTGAAAAGTACTTCTCTGAAGCACAGGCATTTTCCCCAGTGTCCTTAAGTGTCATTGGCATCAAAAACTTTTGTGGGTGCTGCTCAACTATGTAATTTTCAGGCCCACCAGAAACCTCTGCAGCTGACAACCAAGAGGCTGCATCGTCAACAAGTTCCCCAGGTGATTGTTTGGCATGCTTAATTTTGAAAATCACTACTTTTGGTTCTCCTGCCTCTGTCCCTTGCTTGGCAGTTAAGAGTCAGAACCAGGAGGTTGACCTAGGCCAGGTAAAGGCTCTCTCTACAATGAAGACAAAAGGAACATGGAGAATAGTTCAGGCAGCCAAATGAGAGCGAAGGAGAAGTGTATCTAGCTTGATTTCAATATGTTTTGAAACTCAGAGTGTTCCATAAGCTTTTTGGTCTAAGTTCATCTTTTTCTCCTACTTTTAAAGAATTCCTTTGTGAAAACTTATACCATTTTTGCCACTTACTTCAAGGCTAGTGCTTGAGTCATTTCTTTGACTGTGGACTTGTTTACGTAGTATTTTCTACCCCCCCCCACACACACCTAAAAATGGGAAGTGGATCCTCAACATGTTTCAGCATGCTCCAGAGGAAGTTACCATGTTGAGAAAGGTACCAAGTTGAAGAAGGTACCTTGTTGATAAGCTGACGTGGCCATCTCATAGACTGATGTGGACCACTATAATATTTGCGTCATTAAAGATAATTCAGAGAGCAAGATCAGTGACAGGGCTGGTCAAGTTCTTGTCTAAGTTCTTTGTTGACACCAAATAGACCCCAAATGGGGGAAAGCAACAACACATCAGGAAGAAGCTTTTTTTTTTTTTAATTAAATTTTTTATTTATTTTCGGTGTAACAGTATTCATTGTTTTTTCACCACACCCAGTGCTCCATGCAATCTGTGCCCTCCCTAATACCCACCACCTGGTTCCCCCAACCTCCCACCCCCCACCCCTTCAAAACCCTCAGGTTGTTTTTCAGAGTCCATAGTCTCTCATGGTTCACCTCCCTTTTCAATTTCCCTCAACTCCCTTCTCCTCTCCATCTACCCTTGTCCTCTATATTATTTGTTATGCTCCACAAATAAGTGAAACCATAGGATACTTGACTCTCTCCGTTTGACTTATTTCACTCAACATAATCTCTTCCAGTCCTGTCCATGTTGCTACAAAAGTTGGGTATTCGTCCTTTCTGATGGAGGCATAATACTCCATAGTGTATATGGACCACATCTTCCTTATCCATTCATCCGTTGAAGGGCATCTTGGTTCTTTCCACAGTTTGGCGACCGTGGCCATTGCTGCTATAAACATTGGGGTACAGATGGCCCTTCTTTTCACTCCATCTGTATCTTTGGGGTAAATACCCAGTAGTGCAATTGCAGGGTCATAGGGAAGCTCTATTTTTAATTTCCTGAGGAATCTCCACACTGTTCTCCAAAGTGGCTGCACCAGTTTGCATTCCCACCAACAGTGTGAATGATTGAAAGTATAGGGATAGAGGGAACATTCCTGAACTTCATCAAATCTATCTATGAAAGACCCACAACAAATATCATCCTCAATGGGAAAAAGCTTGCAGCCTTCCCATTGAGATCAGGAACATGACAAGGATGCCCACTCTCACCACTCTTGTTCAACATAGTATTAGAAGTCCTAACAACAGCAATCAGACAACAAAGAGAAATAAAAGGTATCCAAATTGGCAAGGAAGAAGTCAAACTCTCTCTCTTCGCAGATGACATGATTCTTTATAGGGAAAACCCGAAAGACTCCAGGAAGAAGCTTTGAACCAGGTTGTAATTCTGTGCAAGCACTAGCATGTGGCACTAGCTACGGATATACCTCTTGGGAAATTGGCTTCAGTCCTTCAAGCCATAGTTTTCCTGTTTGTTCAACTAGTGGGTTTTTCAGGGGCTGCAATTTCAGCAATCCAGAGGGCCTGGGCAGGTGATATAAATGAGTATAAGGGAGTATCAAGTCCAGATGAAGGGCAAGGTGCTGAGGGCATGCCCCATCTGAGCCACACCTGTGCAGATCTTCCTGCGCCACTCTACCAGCCACACCAAATACAGTCACAGATTAATTTAACCCAAGATAGACTATCTCTAGGGGACCTTCCAACATGTAGCCCTTACTTGTAATTTAGAATTTGTTAGCTTTGGGGGATCTTCCTGTCCACTGCCTGCTGGGATTCGAGCACAATAAAAAGATTGAGGAGAACCACTGGGAGAAGTTGACGATCACATTCCTGTTACTTAAACTTGGGACAAGTGGCAAATTGCTGAACTTCCCAAGGACTAGCTGAAGATATCATGCCAGTGAAGAACTAAGATTTACTGAAAGTCAATATATAAGAGTTGATGATGCTGAAAGAGAGATCCTGAAGAAGATGTGAGGTTATTCTAGTGAAACTTTTGAGAAACTTCTGGTGCAAGGACATGGGGAGTGGGTGGGTCCCTTTTTTGGTATAGTTTGTCGATGGGCAAAAGGGAGGTTAAGATTTTAGATAAACATATTCCTAAAGTTATGTTACTTTCCAGCAAAAAGGAAAAAATGGTATCTGCTTAATGTACATATTTTTAAAAATTTATTTTATTTGATATTTACTGTGCTTATAAGTATCTAGATTTGAAAAGTATTACTCAGTTTCACTTGTTTTTAAATTATATGTTGTGAACCCTCTTGCAAATTTATACTGTTTATACTAGCACTTCATTTTGTTAAAAGAAAATCCGTACACACACACAAAAATGATTTTAGACAAATGTAGGTATGACAGGTACCAATATGAAAGTCCTTTTAAGGCCACAAATCTATTCTGTATTCCAGACAAATGAAGGATCTTCAAGCAGGTGTTTGATTATTAACTTAATACATTGGTTCCACAAGTGTCCCTGGCCAGCAGCATCAGCATCACCTGGGAACTTGTTAAGAATGCAAATTCCCAGAGGGAGGAGCAAGATGGCAGAGGAGTGGGAGCCCCAAATTTCGTCTGGTCCCAGGAATTCAGCTATATAGTTATCAAACCAATCTGAACACCTACAAACTCAGTGTGAGATCGAAGAAAAGAATAGCAGCAATTCTATGAACAGAAAAGCGACCACTTTCTGCAAGGTAGGACATGCAAAGAAGTGCATCTGACATGATATTCGGGAAGGTAGATTGTGGTGGGGAGGGAGCCTCTTATCAGACAGATCCCGCAAGCAGTAGAGCCACAGAGCATGAAATCAGAACTTTCAGAAGTCTGCTCCACTGAGGGACATTGCTCCAGAGGCTAAGTGGGGGGTGGAGCCCTCGTGGAGACCAGTGTGGTCTCAGGGTCACAGAAAGACCCGGGGGAGCCTGAGTATGTCAGAGCTCCCAGGTATCAGAGCAGAGAAGCCGGCTACAGAGACAGAGCTGAGGCGTGAACTCTCAGCTCAGGGTTACCTTAAACCATGATCTGAGGCAAAGTTGGGCCACTGCTCTTTGAACAGGGACCCAACAAGCAGCAGATCTAGGAAGATGCCCCTTCCTCCTCTGGGAGGTGCAGAAGCACGAAGCAGAAATCTGCTGGGTTTGGAGACTCCAAATGAGGCTGTGTGCCAGAGATAGAAACACTTGGTCATAGGCCAGGTGACCCGGAGTGTGGCCGGAGACCAGGGAGATGGGAGGGATTGACTGCTTTCCTCTGAGGGAGCACTGAGGAGTGGGGCCTGAGGTTTTGGCTCCTATAGGGTGGATATCGGGAGGCTGCCATTTTCATTCTCCTCCTCCAAAGCTCTACAGAAAGCGTTCAGGGAACAAAAACTCCTGAGAGTGAACCCAAGCAGATTACTTAGCCCTGGCAAGGGGCAAGACATTTGAGAATCAGGGCAACAGGCCCCTCCTCCAGAAGAGCAACAAGAACATCCAGCCAAGATCAAGTTTATTGTTCAAAGAGAACTGCAAAACTCCAGTGCTAGGAGTTCTACAATTCTACAGCATGTAGAATTCATGGCTCCCCACCCCCCACCATGATTCTTTAGTCTTTCAAAGTTAAATTTATTTAATTTTCTTATTTTTTCTATTTTTTAAAAATTTTTCCTTTTATTTTAACCATCTTATCAATACCTTTTTAAAAATCTTTTTAGATTTTCATTTTTATAGTCATTTTCTATCCCTTCATTATATTTAACCTCATTTTTTGTATATGTATAAATTTTTCTTTCTTTTAAAATTTTGGGATACAGTTTCTTTTAACAGACCAAAATATGCCCTAAATCTATGGTATGGCTTTGTTCTAGTCTCCAGCCTGACCACATTCTCTCCTTTTATTTTTTTTTTAATTTTTTTCTTTCTTTTTTCAACTAACTTCTTATCAATTTGTTTTTTTAAATCTTTTTAATTTTCATCTTTACAGTCATATTCCATCCCTTCATCATATTTACCCTATTTTTGTATATGTTTTTCTTACATTAAAAATTTGAGAGGCAATTTCTTCTAACAGACCAAAATACACCCAAAATCAAGTGTGTGGCTCTGTTTTGTTCACCAGCCTAATCCTTTTTTTTCCCCCTCTCTTTCCCCCCTGGTTTTGGGTCTCTTCTGATTTGTGTAGTGTATATTTTTCTAGGGTTGTTGTTACTCTTTTAGCATTTTGTTCTCTGATTCATCTATTCTTCTCTGGACAAAATGACAAGGCAAAAAAACTCACCTCAAAAAAAAAAAAAAAAGAACAAAATGCAGTATCTATTGTGGGGGACCTAATCAATATGGACATTAGTAAGATGTCAGAACTAGAGTTCATAATGATAATTATCAAGGTGCTAGCTGAGCTTGAAAAAAAGCATAGAAGACACTAGAGAATCCCTATCTGGAGAAATAAAAGAACTAAAATCTAAGTTGAAATCAAAGAGCTATTAATGAAGTGCAATAAAAAATGGAGGGTCTTACTGCTAGGATAAATGAGCAGAAGTGAGAATTAGTGATATAAAGACTAAATGATAGAGAATAAAGAAGCTGAGAAAAAGTGAGATAAACAGCTACTGAATCACGAGGGGGAGAATTCGAGACATATGTGATACTGTAAGACGAAACAGTAAGAGAGTAATTGGGATCCCAGAAGAAAAAGAGAGAGAGGGGCAGAAGGCATATTGGATCAAATTATAGTGGAGCACTTACCTAATTTGGGGAAGGAAACAGTCATCAAAATCCAGGAGACACAGAGAATTCCCCTCAAAGTCAATAAAAATCAGTCAACACCCCATCATCTAATAGTAAAACTTACAAGTCTCAGAGACAAAGAGAAAATCCTAAAAGCAGCTCAGGACAAGAAGTCTATAACCTAAAACAGTAAGATTGGCAGCAGACCTATCCACAGAGACCTGGCAGGCCAGAAAGGAATGGCATGATATATTCAGAGCACTAAACAAGAACAATATGCAGCCAAGAATACTAAATCCAGCTAGGCTGTCATTGAAAATAGAAGGAGAGATAAAAAGCTTCCAGGACAAACAAAAACTAAAAGAATTTGCAAACACCAAACCAGCCCTACAGGAAATATTGAAAGGGGTCCTCTAAGCAAAGAGAGAGCCTTAAAGTAACATAGACCAGAAAGGAACAGAGACAATATACAGTAACAGTCACTTTACAGGCAATCCAATGGCACTAAATTCATATCTTTTGGTAGTTACCCTGAGTGTAAATGGGCTAAACGTCTTAATCAAAAGACACAGGGTATTAGAATGGATTAAAAAAAAAACAAGACCAATCAATATGCTGTCTACAAGAAACTCATTTTAGACCCAATGACACCTCCAGATTTAAAGTGAGGGGGTGGAAAACCATTTACCATGCTAATGGACATCAAAAGAAAGCTGGGGTGGCAATCCTTATATCAGATAAATTAGATTTTAAGCCAAAGGATGTAATAAGAGATGAGGAAGGACACGATATCATACTCAAAGGATCTGTCCAACAAGAAGATCTAACAATTTTAAATATCTATGCCCCTAACATGGGAGCAGCCAATTACATAAACCAATTAATAACAAAATCAAAGAAATACATCAACAATAATACAATAATAGTAGGGGACTTTAACACCCCCCCCACTGAAATGGACAGATCATCTAAGCAAAAGGTCAACAAAGAAATAAAGGCTTTAAATGACACACTGGACCAGATGGACATCACAGATATATTCAGAACATTCCATCCCAAAGCAACAGAATACATATTCTTCTCTAGTGCACGTGGAACTTTCTTCAGAATAGATCACATCATGGGTTACAAATCAGGTCTCAACCAGTACCAAAAGATTGGGATCATTCCCTGAATATTTTCAGACCACAGTGCTTTGAAACTAGAACTCAAACACAAAAGGAAAGTTGGAAAGATCTCAAATATATGGAGACTAAATAGCATCCTACTAAAGAATGAATGGGTCAGCCAGGAAGTTAAAGAATTTTAAAAATTTATGGAAACAAATGCAAGTGAAGACACAACTGTTCACATTCTTTGGGATGCAGCAAAGGCAGTCCTGAGAGGAAAGTATATAGCAATACAAATAATCCAATCAAGAAATGGGCAGAAGACATGAACAGACTTTTCCACAAAGAAGACATCCAAATGGCCAACAGATACATGAAAAGGTGTTCAACATCACTCGGCATCAGGGAATACAAATTAAAACCATAGTGAGATATCACCTCACACCAGTCAGAATGGCTAAAATTAACAAGTCAGGAAACCACAGGTGTTGGTGAACTCTGTAGAACCCTGTGGAGGGGAACCCTCTTATACTGTTGGTGGGAATGCAAGCTGGTGCAACCGCTCTGGAAAACAGTATGAAGGTTCCTCAAAAAGTTGAAAATAGAGCTACCTTACGACCTAGCAATTGCACTACTGGGTATTTACCCCAAAGATAAAAATATAGTGATCTGAGGGGCATGTGCATGCCATTTATAGCAGCAGTGTCCACAATAGCCAAACTATGGAAAGATCCTAGATGTCCCTCAACAGATGAATAGATAAAGAAGATGCAGTATATATATATACAATGGAATACTATGCAGCCATCAAAAAACCTCTGAAATCTTGCCATTTGCAATGATGTGGATGAAACTAGACGGTATTATGCTAAGCAAAATAAGTCAATCAGAGAAAGATAAGTATCATATGATCTCACTGGTATGAGGAATTTGAGAAACAAGACAGAGGATCATAGGGGAAGGGAAGGAAAAAAATGAAACAAGACAAAACTGAGTGGAAGACAAACCATAAGAGACTCTTAATCCCAGGAAACAAACTGAGGGTTGCTGGGGGGTGGGAATGGAGGGATGAGGTGGCTGGGTAATGGACGCCGGGGAGGGTACGTGCTATGGTGAGTGCTGTGAATTGTGTAGAACTGATGAATCACATACCTGTACCCCTGAAACAAATAATACGTTACCTGTTAATTAAAAAAAATAAATGCAGTTTCCCACAATCCACTCCAGATCTACTGAATCAAAACCTCAGACTGGAGGTCAGCAACCTACATTTTAATGAACTCTCCTGGTGATTCCAGTGTCCCCTAAAGCCTGAGGCACTGGGGAGTGTTTCGGTCCTGACATTGTTATGTCATATGCCCTGTGTCTATAGGTACTAAACTGTGAACTCCCAGATAAGCTGTCCTACAACCCACAACTAAGAACTGGGTAATCTGGGTGCCAACATCAAGGGGACATGGAATTGACTGCAAAGGTCACTGAAGAGAATCCAGGCACATTCTGAGGGTAAGTGGAAGACCATCGTGGCTTATTTATTTATTTGTACTTCATTTTTAGTGCCTGTTGATTATATATGCTCTATTCTGTAATATTCAGTTAAATCATTTAAAAACTTCTTGTTCAAGCAGTGATTGGATATGCCATGAGTTACCTACATGACCCTTCACATCCTATCATCAGTCCATTAGGGAAAAACAACACAGTCTTAAGTAAAAGGGACCCACTGCTTCATGTTTCTTATAATGTGCATGCGTTTCATTTCTTTACCTTCAAGCATGGAAGGGGGAATGATTTCATTAGTTTCTTTGGCATACAGGAGCAATCCATCTGTGCAGTACCCTGGTTTTCTAATGCCTATTATTTTGGCATAATTTTGATGCTTGTTAATCTACAGTTCTCTTGTGATCTTAAGAATGGAGCCCATTAGTCATCATTGTTCTCCTATTGTACCTGAAAGAATTAGTCACATCTCCACAGCTTCTACACTGGTATTCCTTCCTGGCAGAAGTAGAAAAGCTTACAATTTGAACACAATGTGGGCTACTGCCTAGCAGAGATTGATTTATGAGAGCTTATAAATTGGTTGCTAGGCTTTCTGGATGACATGCAATAGTAAGGTCCTTCAAGGGAAACTCAAAAGACAGAGAATTTTTTCCCCCAATTATTCCAAAGCCCCTTGTACCAGGACACTGAATTGAGGCTGTGTTTGTTTATTGTCGAAGTTTACCTGCCTTCTCTTTTGTCTCTGGAAACCACGTGAAACCAATTTTTTTTCTTGCCATTAATTCAGCAAACAGCTTATGTAACCAAATGTGTATGTGTGTGTAAATTATTCAGAAAGGTAAAACTGAACAATTTTTAAGTGAATTGCTATAAATTGTCCTGACTTGTAAAATTCTCAACCAAATGATAAACTTTTATTAGCATTCATGGGCTCAGCTGAGCTTCTTCTTGGATTTTAGCAGATGAACTCATCTAATAAAGGTAAGACTTAAAGTCTTTGAATTTTATCCTAGGTCCAGTCCTTTCCTTATTGTTCACACAATGCTTACCATGCATCCAGGTGGCAAACATTTACTAAGATTCTGCAATGTGTGAGGCACTGTATTGAGCACAAGAGTTTTGGTAGTGACAGAACTGAGCACGCCTTGACTTCATGGACCCTACTATCTGGTGCTATAGTAGAGACAATAATTGGTCGCTGACATCCCTTTCTAATGCCTCCTTGCCAGCCCTTCTGCAGTCTCCATTACTTCTGGGTGTGGGGTGTGGCTGAAATTGACCCATGAGTGGTGTAAAGAATGAGCATGAATAGTGTGTATCATGCCTGGCCTGGTTGCAAAATCCTGCCATATTCCATCTCTGCACACACTTTCATGTTCCTTACATGTTCCTAACTAGTATGTCAGGGAAGAACAACATTGAAAGAATTTTTGGCAATGAGAAAGTAAACCACTTGGCATGATGTGGTATGTGGGAAGCCCTGGATCTCAGGAATGTTGCCAGAGAAAGGTGAAATAGTATTTTCTCTCAGCTTAGTCATTTGTTAGGAGTTACTAGTTGTACCTAATTGAAGGGATCTCCAAAAGAGATTCAGCTGGGTGTAGTGGTAACCAAACTATCATATTAAGGATAAGTCTGAGATTTTATAGAAAAGTGGATAGTTTCTTTATTTCACTTGTATTAACATAGAAGGAAGAAGCTAGGGCTTTAAAGTCAATGCAGGTGTCCTTTGCAATCTTAAACCCATGGAAGAATGACCGTAATTGCTTGTGTACACACTGTTTGGCTGTTTTTCCTATGGTCTTTCAAATCTTTGACCGTTGGGTAAAATAAGTGCTTTATTAAGGAGGATCTTGCAGAATTGCTTTGGTTTTGAATAGAAGTTGGTCATTTTGGAGTTGCTTTGAGCGATGGCACAGAAGGATGGAGTGGTAACAATCTGCCAAGGGTGGCATATAAAAAGGTTCAATGTAGAGAATTTAAACAATAATAAAAACAACTAAAAATTGGCCAGTTTTTTTATTATTACTGTGTTCTGTAACTGTAAATCATGCCAGTATTAAAATCACTTTTTTACCAGGGGAATCTCCTTACACAATCTACTACCTTTTACACAATCTCCTCCAGCCCAGTTGGATGACCTACTAGGCATCTCAAGTATTTATTAAGGACAGTTTTCAGGGGCTTTCAGGATAACAGGATATGTGCCATACCAGGTCATAAAATCAGTTTTTAGGAGCACAGTGCCTGGGAAAATGAACCAGAGGCTTTTATTTGTGACTTTAAAAAATGGGATCAGTGATTTCAGGAAAACTTTTTAAGATTCTAAAAGGATGTGAGCAATATGATGTAATCAAGAAGAAGGAAAACATTCCATGTATTACATAGAGGACGATAGACTCCAAAGCTGGAGAGGTAAACCAACAGTGGGAGATGACCTTGGGTAGTCTAGTAAACAACAGGTCAGCTATGATGGTGTAGCTGGCAACAAGACTCAGACAACAAATGTCAGACTTTCCAGTTGTTAGAAGTACCAGGTCTCTGTGAGTGTTAACTACCACATGGTCAAAGCAATGGTTGTAGAATCAACACCAATCATTGATGAATAGTGCCATGGGTTTGGGTAGGGAAAAAATTGGCTAAGCCCTATCATAATTCATAGGGAGCACACAATCACTGTTAGAGGTAGGGGTTTTGTAGGTGATGACTGCAGGACCCCATTGCTCTACACAGTGATTGGTTCTCCTTCTGGAAGTTTTGTGAGACAATTTTGACTGTGTTGACCTGCCAATAGCAGGTCTGAGCCTACAAATGATTTGGGGGGTGGTTGTAGAGCTTCATATACTAGATAATAAGTCTCAAACAGTTTGACCTTTGCCTTTTGTAGTTTAGCATTCCTCAAGCTCTTGGTTTGAACCAGGTCTCTTTATACCACTGTAACTCACTCAAATGAGGTGTCATTTAAGACAGACCCCTGTCTTGTGTGCCAATTCAGGTCAAAGTATTTACAAAGAGGCATGAGGGCATTTGAGAAGGGAGTATGACTGCTTGGTTCAAGCACCCATCAGAAAGTTTTAGAGATAAGATGGGATTGAGAAAAATGAGCATTTAGTATTTTATAAAATAATAAGAATTACTTCAGTATCTAATGAAACCTCATTTGTCATGGCATAAACTATAGTCCTCCAACCTCAGTAAAAATAGAGAAGGATTTCTACTTCTCATCCATGAATATTGTTTGTTAGTTCTTAGTGAACCTTGATTTTGTGCCTGCTGCACATATCACTGTATTAGCCCATATAAAAATGAGAGACCAATAATGAAAGGGAGTTTACTTATAATGGGATTCTTCCTCTGCTGCAAATACCTGCTGCATTTCTTTAGGGTAAATGTAGGAAGGAAGGAATGGTCATGTATTCTGTTATCTTCCTCCATCTGAGGCACAGCATGAGAACTTCTTTGGCAGGAAATGAAGAGAAGCTTGCCCAAGAAAAGCTCTGCAGAAATTCCCATCCCTGCTCTGCCAACCAAACAGACCAATGTTTGTTGAAACCTTTTCTCTTGCATTTTTTCCCTGAAGTGTAGCTTCCAAAAGCAGAGGCATAGAGGAGAAACCACCCAGGAAGGGCACTTAGGGAAGTGATGTGGGACAGCATTTGTTATGAAGGGGAAGCCAGGGTGGTAAATGGGCCCTACATTTGAGCCAGAATTGCAGTTCTATCAAGATCCCTACTGGTAGGTCCAAGGATCCAAGAATCTAAGGTTAAAGCATTTTATTCTAAGAAATGACAAAACCTTCACCACTCAAACTCACTAGGCAGCCAAACTTGTAAGTGGAATTTTAAACACACATTTGGCAATTTTTCCGAACTCCTAATTTTTAAAAAAAATCCATTAAATAAAATCCTTTCAGGAGATCAGCATTTCTTTGAGCATTGCTGAAATTTTTTAATGTTCCTCCTCTTGGAGGCATAAACAATCAATGCAACCATTAATTTGAGGGCCTTTCTCTCTGGCAGTGGTGTAAATTGAAAACGAATAGTTCGAAAGACATTCTGACTAATCAGGTCAGGGGGAAAAATGAATAGTGTTCTCACAGCCCTGCCAGAGGCTTTGTTTTGCTGTGAGTTTTAATTTAAGGAAAACAAAAATGAGGGGAGAATGAAAGAACAGAAAATGTCAGTACTGCTTTTTCTAGTGACACGTCGGTAAACCTTGCCAATAATTAGGTATTTTCATTGCATTTAAATATCAGGATTTCAATATTGTAGACCCATTTTCCTCTTGCTTTTCTCTGGATTACTGTATGCTATATTATATTTACATTGTTTGGGGTAGAAAGTTGTTTCAATTTCCAGTGCTTGGGACTTAAGTTAGTGCTTTTCTCAATTTCTGAAGCTATATCATTGGACTGTAGACTTCACAATATTTTAAGTTGCTGGTTATCATTCAGATGTTATATTTCCCAGTGAATCAAGTTATGCTTAAGGAATCCCCTTGTATAAGGAATGCTTTGAAAAAGCTTCTGTATTTTCTTTCAGTCGAACCAAGACCTACCTTTCATCCTAACCATGGCTTTCTTTTTCTGGGTGGCGGCCATTGGCCAACAGAAAGAGAAAAGAGAACCCCCATAACATTTTATAGGAGATTACCTAGATGAAACTGCATAAGCTCCAGTTTGGAGGCATAGAAAGCATTTTCTCAATTGCTCAGAACAATGTGTCAATGATACAAGACTTTAGACTGCCTTCTTAAACATCAAATCACATTATCACCTAGCTTTTTGTATTAAAGAGATGCCTGGTGGAGTCATACCTAGTATTTTTTTTTTTTCCAGCAAAAAAGTACAGGTGGAGGGAAGGTACAAAAGCTGGTATAATTTATAGACCAATGGCCCACTGAAAGCTCAGACCAACTATTAAGAAACATGGAAATTGATTTTGATTTTGAAGACACTGAGCCATGAGGCTTTAAAATTTTTACTTAAGAGATCATTCTTTTTTTCTAAGTTGGAAGTATCTTCAAAGCCTAGGATCAGTGGATTTGTTTGAGAGATGTTTGTCTGTTCTACTTTGCTGCTCATAATCATCAGGAGAGCTTATTCTTAGTTTGCTGTCAACATTTCATGGTTGCCAGCTCTAAGCTCCCAGATATAGCATGAGGTCAAGTCTTTAGTCCTCTTGATATCTCTGACCATCACAGGTTGAGAAACTGCTATGATGATTCCTGAGTCTCTAGGGTACCTTTCTATAGATGACGGCAACCATCTGACACTTCTTCTGCCTTAGGTGATAGCTTTGTAATTTAAACTCATTAGTGGTAAGGAAGACATTAGCTCAAATGACTCTTGTTAATGGAGGCAGCCAGCCCGGTTATCTGGGATCAAAGAGGGAGGGTGTCTGTCAGCCTTACTGTTGCTCCCAGAGAAGTCTAGCTCTAGAATATGCAGCCAGCCTCCCAGACAGAAACTCCACCTCCTGTGCAGTATTTCCCATTCTCTGTTTGTTCACCTAGTATTCATGTGTTCCTAGAAATTAGATTTTATTGGCTTGGCTACTATTCAATACTGGGCACTCTTGATGAGCAGAGTTCATATTAGATGATATTAGGGACAACTAACTTCTCTAAATTATCTAGTGTGACTATAGAATGTGCTATTTGAATTAGGACTCTTTTGAGAAGGTAAGAGGTTATTATTTGTAATTAGGCAGAGACAGTAGTCCAGCACTGCCCTGGGAAAACTGAAATATCTTGTCCCCTACTTATGACCTATATATGGGTATCAGGTGTCCTACATCACTCTTTGTACCAGTCACCTGTGGTGAGTATCAGACTGGTTTTATTGCAAACTTACTAGTCACAAAAACTTAGAGAGGAAGGTGCCTATTTGGAAAATTCACTGTGAAGAAGGAAGACTTGATGCTAACCTAAGATCTCCTGTATCCAACTTAGTACCCATCTTGCTGATTCCATCTCCTGAAGTTCTCTTACCCATCCCCATTTCTCTACCCCTGTTCCCCTCACCTTGGTCCCAGCCACCATCATTCTTCCCCCAGACTAATATGCAAGCCTCCTCATGTTCAACCCAGTCCAACCTTGCTCTCTTCCAGTCAGTTCTGTAGATGTCACAGCAGTTGTCTTTCAGCCAAAACCTGGTACTGTTCGGGGCACTTGGGATCCAGAAGTGAATGAACAAGGCAAGGTCAAACTTCCAAGGTACTTAATTTCCAGCAGCCTAAACACATGACAAACTAATAAATAATACTTTCAGACTTTGATAAAAGCCATGAAAATGAGGAACACAGTGAAGTAATAGGGAGTCAGGATAGCAAGGAAGAGGCTTTTTTTTTTTTTTTTAAAGATTATTTATTTATCTGACAGAGATCACAAGTAGGCAGAGAGGCAGGCAGGGAGAGAGAGTAGGAAGCAGGCTCCCTGCTGAGTAGAGAGCCCGATCCCAGGATCCTGGGATCATGACCTGAGCCTAAAGGCAGAGGCTTTAACCCACTGAGCCACCCAGGTACCCCAGGAAGAGGCTTCTTAAAGTGATCAGGGAAGCCTCTCTGGGAAGGTGATGTTAGGTTAGATTGGAAGGGCGAAAGCCAGGAAAAGAGCCTCACAAGGCAATGGGAAGAGGAACATTCAACACCTGAAAGTAGGAGGCGTTCAGGTGTTTTCAAGAAGCAGAACAGGAGGCCTGGGAGCCTGGCACAGCCACCAAAGGCGAGAGTGGTTTGCAGTGAGGTCAGAGGGTAGATGAGGACCAATCACTTAATGCCTTGTTCTCCAAGGTAATGGGTTTTCCTTGCTCCTAGCATAAAACTCCAAAGCCATGTAGAAGTGTTCAGCAGAGGAACCGATGGAACGAGTTATCTTTTTATTCACCTTGACTCTTGTTTCTGTATGAAGAACAGATAGTGGGTAAAAGGAATACCAGTTAGAAGACTAGAGTCCTCATTCTGGTGGAAGACAATGGAGGCTATGGGAAAGGAGTAAAGTTTTTTGATACGTGGCATTTACAGCTACTTAAATAAGTTTTGCAGTTAAATTTGAATCTTTTAGATGTATCACATTCTCCTTTTTCTCTTGAAGGCATGATTATTGCCATACTTTTATTTCATTTAGTGTTTGCTAAACATTTATTCTTTGAGAAAAGGATCTTTGATTTGTGTTTTTTGATTGTAGAGCTTTCTATACATTTTTATACTCTCCAAATAGGTATTTAATTTTAGAGAACCAGTTTTGAAATTTCGAGAGGTGTCTGTAAATGTCTAGAAGGTGGCTAGGAAATCTATACCTATGAGTCTAAAACTCAGTTCCTGGTGCTAACTTTAATTAGGAAAACCTTGAGTTTTTAAACCTACTGCTCTCTGATGTCGAACTCTACCCCAAGTTATTAATGTACTGGCTTTTTGGTTGCCAACAGAATAAAAAAATTGTTAAACTTTAGGAGTGAGTAATCAACTGCTTTGAAGTGGAGAAATTATACTCTTCAGTCTCTGGTGAAGGGAGGTATAATCATGCCAGATGATGGATATAGATAGGGATATCGCTGCAGAAAATGGGGAGATAGATGCAAATAGCCATGTATATCCTCAAATATACAAAGTCATGCCATGGTGATGGTCTACTGCTTTTAGAAGGTGTTAAAAACAATATAGAGTCCTGCTTACCTTCCATTCTTTAAAAAGTTAAGACCTATATTCTTTGTATATTTGCTTATTCTCTCCAAGAAGCAGTGGGAGTTGGTCCATAACTGATTGAATCCTAGTTTGATCCAGTTCAAAAATCAGCCATTTGCTTATTTGCAGAGCAACAGAAATACCTTTCTTAACTATCTTGATATGTCCCTGTGTGCCAGGAAGACACAGGCAATACAGATGTGTCTGGACCCACTTGCCACATGCTGGCTGTCAGAAGTCTGCAGGAGGAAATACCTTCTTGATTAAATTCTTCAAGGCTGACATTTTTTGTTGTTCACCCTGCTGAATGATTTCACATGTGGTTTTTTTGCTGAGTCAGAATTCTTCAGTGATGTACAGGATAGTTTTCTTGGATGCGTGAAGTTCTTTCGGCTAATAGAGTAGTGAAGTTATTTTAATTGTGTGAATAACAAGCAATTTCAGTTAGGAAGAGAAACCCATTACCTCTTGGTCATTTAAAATAAATTATAGGTCAATTAATTATGACATGAGGAAAATATTACCACCATCATTTAACAAATTTCAGATTTTTATGAGCATTCTGGCCCAGCCATATTCCTTCCTAAGGAACATCTCTAAAATAGAGTTGTAAAGAGTTCAAGTCTCACACCCTGTCATTTTGGGAGGGTCTGCCCTTTTGTGGGTGCATTGTATTGATCTTACCTGCAGATCATCTTCTTGGATTATGTTTGCACTAGATATGCCCTTGGGGAATAATATTGTAAAAAAAAAAGTCATGTTCTAGATCCACCCAGGATGATATAATATTAAGTGTTTTCCTTATTCAACAGTGATACTGTTTTGAGAACTCACAGCTGGTTTGAGTTTAGTTAAGTCCAGTGTTTTCTTTCTCTTTTTGGTTTGTAATTTCCCAGGGCCCTGCTACCTTTGTGCTGAGCTTTAAGTGTAGTATTCTTCCCACAGAAAACACTAGTGGGTAGATTTGAAGCAATTAAGAGCTCTGCAAGACAAACTGAGTTACATAGACAAAGATAATTGATGATCAGGTTTTTATTAGCTATGGAAATCTTCATTTCGTTAAAGGCATTATCAAATAAATTCTTACAGAGCTATTTTGTAAATTGAAAACAAGAAAAAAAACATCTTCCATGGTATAGGCTCTGTATTTCGCCTTTAGCCTCATTTCATGTCCTTCCCTCCAACAATGACTTGCCTGTTCTGATCCTTCCGTGAGGTCTCTGTGGCTTTGCTGCAGATAGGATGACCTAATGGGACTGAGGGCTTTTTGGGAGACCAGAGGTGGAAGTGGGCAAGTCCTGGGCAAACAAAGACAAATGGCTTACCCTAGGAAATACCACCTCCTTGGTAGACTGGCACAAAATGATGATTGCTCACAGTTCTGTGGCTGACTGGGTGGGAGTTCTACTGTTTTCACTGGAGTTCTCTGTAGGGCGGCTAGGCTGATGCTGGATAGGTTAAGATGCCGGGGCCTTAGGGATCCAGGAGGATGTCTGTGGAGACTGCAGGGCCTCTTGAAACTGTGCTCAGAAGTCCTGTGTTGTTGCTTCTGCTGCTTTTAGTAATGAAGACCCAAAGCCAGCCCAATTCATGGATTGGGGAAAATGACTTCATCTTATAATGGGAAAAGTTGTGGAGAATGTGGCCTTTTTAAAAATCTACTGTGAGCTTTGCACAGTGGCAGTATCGTAGCCAATGAGGTTTACCTGAGGCGCAATTATTGCTAATTAAAAATCTACTGTGAGGATTCTGAAATGGCGTAAAATTACATAATTTTACCAAGACCACATAGCTACAATGTGGCCTATCAGGGATTTGAACCCAGGTTTATGTGCCTGAAAAACTAATAATGTTTTCATGGACTTGGGCCACCAGGCCCTACTAGGGTAGAACTACATCATCTAATAATCCAGGGAGCAAGTGGACATTTTCCTGCTGTCCTGTGGTGGAATAGAGAAGATAGGGCTGCGGAAGGAAGAAGGAGATGGCAGAGAAGCCTGATGTGATGTCTGGATAACCAGCATCACAGGATATAATTCATACCACTCTGATTCTGTAAATACATTTGGCCTCTGTTCTCCTCCCACCCTATTCAATACAAACTTATCCCCCAAAGGGAATTCTTCAATGGGCCTCAGATTTATTATATTCTTGGTCTTGATGTTCCTTCTATTCTCTTATGCACTGGCCTCATTTTTTTCCCAGTATAAGCATTTGGATCATCTTCTCCAGTTGAGAGTCTGAAAGACAGTTGTTGTAATTCAGTTGTTTTCAAAAGTGTGGAAGTCCCTGAGACACTATCACAGAGTCTATGAAGTCAAAACAATTTTTATAACACTAAGATATTATTTGCTTTTTTCTACTCTTATTCTCTCTCGAGTGTAAGATGGAATTTTCCACAAGTAACATGATGTGTGATATTGCAACAGATTATAGCAAAAGCAAATAAAAGAATCCTACTCTCTTCTAAGAATTCCACACTCTTCTATTAAGACAGACCTTAAAGAGATTCGGGAAAAAAAATGCAAAGCAAAGCATTTTTTTGTTTTTCTTGTTTCCAGAAAATAGTTATTTTTTATTAAGTATTTTTTATGTTGGCATACAAAGGTTTTGTTGTAATTTTTAAATAAAACAAACATTTTTAAGCTTTCTTGCTTCATTTTTCATAGGTAAAATACATTTTAAAACACAAATAAGCCAAAGCTCTTTGGAGTCCTCAATAATTTAAGATTGAATTCTCAGAGCAAAAAGTCTGAGAATGATTTTCACCATCTTACCAGCTACCCCTTGCTGAGCTCCTCCCATGCACAGGCCATTTCTTACACATTCAGTCTGAATCCTCCCAACAACCCTGTCAGGAATGTACCCCATTGATCCCCAAACCCAGAGGCACAGACTGGTGCTCAAAACCATGAGTCATACAGCTTGTGTTCTGTGGAGCTACAATTTGAAGCTAGTTCTGACTCCTGAGTCCAATTTGCAGGAATAATTAACCTCCTCTCATGCAATATGCTTTTCACTCTTTTGGACAGAGAGAGAGGAAACCAGAGGTCCAAGATGAGTTGGATGAATTATTAAAATGGTGCAGGCAGCCAGAAACCAGGGCTTCCAAGAGCTGTCTGATCCATGAAGAGTCCGCTAGTCATAGTGAACTTGTCTTTTCAAATTGCTACTCCGAGAAAGGAATTCCTTCAAATTCAGGTGACACTCTGATCCTGGTGGGTTTTGTGTCCTTTGTAAGTGGCATTTCAAATCGCAGATGGTGTCAACTCTACGGAGCCCCCATGAGGATGAAATGTGTGCTTGTATAATGATCACATTCTAAGGTACAGAAATGTTCATTGGCTGAAACCTATTTTCCAGTTACTTTACAGATCAGCTTGTGCGTTCTGATCAATGGTGTCTCTTGTGTAACAATAAAAGAGTTGCTACCACTTAATTGAGTAAGGATGTGCCAGGTCCTGAGAGAGAGACTTCATGTCACAAGCTCTCCAAATTCTCAAAAGGATGCCCTGGGCCAATAGTGTTGGCCTCCTCCCTGCCTTATAGAGAAGACGCCTGGCTTGCAGAGGTGTCCCTGCTTGCCTGAGGTCACCCAGCTCATAGGTAGGTGGTGAGTCAGGAATCAAACCCTTGTTTGCAGGGTTCCCAGCCTCAGATTCTTAACCAGTGTGCTTTACGAGCCTCTAAAAGGCAATGTCCATTTGTCTATGGAAAAGTAATTCTGGGCACCTGGGTGGCTCAGTCATTAAATGCCTGCCTTCGGCTCAGGTCATGATCCATGGTCCTGGTATCGAGCCCCACATTGGGCTCCCTGCTCAGTGGGAAGTCTGCTTCTCCTTCTCCCACTCCCCCTCCTTGTGTTCCCTCTGTCACTGTGTCTCTCTGTGTCAAATAAATGAGATCTTAAAAAAAAAAAGAAAAGAAAAGTAACTCTTCAAAATCGACTTGAAGTAGCCTGGATAATTTAGGAGAAGGATACAATTTTACCTCTAGAGATTTTTTTTTTTTAAACAAAGCAGTGCAGCCTGATCATGTAATGAAGAAATAGATATAGTTTTTTTTTTTTTTTAAGATTTTATTTATTTATTTGAGAGAGAACGAGTGAGAGAGAGCATGAGAGAAGAGAAGGTCAGAGGGAGAATCAGACTCCCCGAGGAGCTGGGAGCCAGATGCGGGACTCGATCCTGGAAGTCCGGGATCATGACCTGAGCCGAAGGCAGTCGCTCAACCAACTGAGCCACCCAGGTGCCCCTATAGTTTTTTTTTTTTTTTTTTAATACCGTCTTAGCCCTTCACTTAACCTGGCAGCTGACAGTGGAGAGCAGATGGTAAAGTTCCTCATCCATGTTTGGTACTATCCAGTGGTATTTTAAGATAGCCAACAATGCCAGTGGGATTTGGGGTTTATTTGGATCAGGCATGCCTGCCTTCTGCCTGGAGGAGCTGTCCTTCCTTCAGTTTTTAAAATATCATGATAACACCAACAGTGTTAGAGGTGATAGGAGAGCTGAGGCTCACATGTGTCAGCAACAGATGGACATGGCCCCGTGAACACCAGACAGACTGCTAGGATTTCCCTTAGGGCTGCGCTCCAGGTCCTTGGGAGGGGTGAGGACAAAGCTTCTCACAATTTCTGTGTATATATATGTATTTGCTTATTTTCTTCTCACAATATATATTGACTCCTTGAGCTAACCAGGTGCTTTCAGCAAGGGTTGCAGCTGCAAACTCGGCTTGAACAGCCCGGACATCAACTTTCTGATTCCTTGCAAAGGGTCAGGTTGCTGCTACTGTTGTAAAAAGCCTAGAATTTTGTCAGAGGAAAGGAATATGTCTCCTTCGGGTTTGTAGACCATTGGATTCACATTTGTAAATAGTGTTTGAGCTTGAATGCAGAGAAATCCATATACTGTTAAGACATTTCTGACCAGAGCAATTTTTTGTTGCTTAGGAACGTAATATTAGAGACACGAAACAGACAACTTTTGTCATTCTAAATCCATGTACTTTATTATCTCCACCCTGTATTAGCTACAGAAGCAAAAACAAGCGAGTGTGTACAAATCTGGGTAATGTCAGAAGATGACAAGAAGGTGAAAGGTGGTACATGTGACCATCTCTATTCTGCCACCTCTGCTCTTCCTCTGATCTCCCAGCCCAGGAGGGCAATTTGTCAGCTGAGGAGTCCATGTCCGGTATTGCTGTCTGGCCACTGGTTTTAAAACAACAGTATATGTGAAGATCTCTTTGGTGTTCTGTTATTTGAGCAACGTGACTGAACTGTATCCTTCTTTATAATGTTTGTGATACTATAAAACCCCAATCAAATGCAGAATATCTGCATGGTTCTGCACTCTGACACTAGGTTCTAAGGTCAAAGCTGAGTTCTCATCTCTGCCACCATAACATCCCGACACTAGGGTTTTGCAAATGGTGCCCAAGTAAATACCATAAATAACTAATAGCTGTGGGGGGGTCTCTCTACGTGTCAGATACTCACTAAGGGCTTTATCCACCTCCTCAGGAGTAAATGCTATTAATACCCCCCCCATATTATCCCTCTTTTGCAAAATACTTGTTGACTGAATAAGCATCTTTGTAATTCATATTTTCTGTCCCCTCTCCTGCTTCCTCTCTTGTGTCATGGTGTTTCCTCCATGAGACTCAGCTGCCTATCTTCCTTTTTCCTCCAAATTCACAGCTGACTTGGAAAAGCACAAGGAAAGTATCTTTTTGTCTGTCTCTGAAGTCTTCAGTTACTTACAGTTTTGTCAGTTGACGTGGGATGGCTATTTAGTGCCTACCAAGTCATCTGAGTTCTAAAATACGTTCGCCCTGTGTACCAGCATCACGTCAAATTCTATTATCCCTGAGTACATCTCAGTCGTGTTCTTTTCTGTTCATTTTGCTTGTATGTGCCTGAAGACGACGTAGCTTTCTTTGTTCACCTAACTATAACCTTTCCCGGGCAGAGTGAGCTAGGGGAAAACAAAGCTTTACTTTTTCTTTTCTTTTCTTTTTTTTTTTAAGTTTTGTTTTTGTTTTGGAGTCATGGGTAACATTTTTCAAATTCTGTTCAATAACTTCAAATCTACTTAAGTTCTTATGCACTGGCCAGGCAAACATTTCTTGGGCCTGCACAACAACTTTAGGAAGGAACTGGGGGGCGGGGGGAGGGACAGTCAGGCCAGGGTGGTAGAAGTTCAGAGGCCTGGGATGCTGGGAAACATGTAGTGGGTTGACACCAAACACTGGGCCCTGTGTAATATTTCCAGGAAAGCCTGGATCTATGTTACTTACTACCCAGAAACAAAAAAGAAACTTCAATCTGCATCTGCATGGCCTGATTGCCCCATGGTGCACACATGTGCAGATACCATATTATTTGAAGGGGATCGCTAACCCTAGAAACCTCATTTGGGAAGAGGATAGAAAATTCCCTACTGACAGTGACAGCCCTGTGACTTGGCCAGTGATGGAATGTACCAAATCTCTGTTGTGGGACCTGTAGAGAGAAAGTAGTGGGAGCTCTACTGCACAGATTTGTCCTGGGGATTAACTTAGAGAAGAAATGCACAGCACTAAGAGTGTTCCGTGGTCCACAGGATACAACGAAAGAGAAGACCTGTTTCTCCCCTGGCCTACCCTTCCATTTGACATTCCCTGTGCTAGAGAATCCTTTCCATGGATTTAAGCGCTGCCCCTTGTTTTAAAATGCTCTTTCCAAGAGTATTTGTAAAATAATCCTTTGAGCCATGATTGTGCCTGAATTTACAATCATCAGGAGAGGAGGAACTTAAAGCTTCCTAGAAGAAAAGAGTGACTATCATTTATTTAGCACACACTATGTTCCAGGCCGGGAGCTCCATATGCTATGGCCAGTGTCTCATTAAATATTCTCAGCAATACCCTGAGTCCCTCTTAAAAAACCTGAACAATCTATCCAAGGTTACTGGATTTGAAGTGGTAGAATTGCAGCATTCATCCAGGACCGTCTGACCCCTGAGCCAGTGCCCTTGTTACTACGCTCTATGTCCCCTAACATGCTTTAATGGGACAGCAGAGGTCCAGAGAATGCCTAGGCAGTCTGGGTCTCTTGAGAGTGCCCAGGCCCAGGGTACAGGGTCAATTGGCAGGGGCAAAATGTAAGTGTTCCACCAAAGGGATGGCTGTGGGAAGTACAAAAGAGAAGGTGGGAAAACTGCTCACAAATTGCACTGCTTCTGACATATTTTCCAAGCTGTGACTGCTCTCCTTGTCTTACTTCTTTCTGTGTCTCTGGCCTGGTCTTAGCATATGCTATTCTATCTGCTACCAATACTTTGTTGCCTTTCTGAAGGAGAAAGGGGAGAAACACGAAAACTGTCTCCTCCATTGCTGACTGTTGTGGTAGCTCGGCAGACATTGATCACCCTACAATTTGGGGTTATATCTTGTGAGTGCAGAGTGGGCTCCCACTGGCACCCCATATCCCAGCATTAGAAAGAGCTAAGGCTTTATTGGGCCATCTGCGAGGCTGTAGTTGAAGTGTTGACCGGGGCTGGAGTCTCATTAGAGGTTCGCCTAGGGAAGGATCCACTTCAGGGTCCCATGATTATTGGCAGAATTCACTTCCTTACAGGCTGTCAGAACCTGGGCCTCAGTTTGCAGCTGAAGCCACTGGCATTTCCCTCTGCTCACTGCTATGTGCTCCTCTTCACAGGCAGCTCACAACTTTGAGCAACTTGCCTCTTCAAAGCCAGCAAGGGAGAGAGCTCCTTGTAAGATAGACATAATCATGGGTATTTTAATGACTTCTTTTCGGTAGGCTATATTCTGTCATATTTTATTGGTTAGTGGTAAGTCACGGGTTCTGATCACACTCACTAGGGAGGAGACCCACCACAGGGTGAAAGGTGGGAAATGAGAGTCATGGGACCCCTTCTGGAGCCTGTCTACTGCAGTGGCTAACAGGACGCAAAGTTATGAGGTCAGTGGGGCCAACACAAACTTAGTTGCTTCATGAATAGTACTAGAGGCTAACCTGAGCTGGCATAAAATCAGTCTCATGAAAACATCTACAACCCTGAGAAGGTCCAGTTTCTTAAAAAGCCCATGTACTGTCAATTTATAGAATCCCAAGTCCTCTCCTTAATAAAAGGGTGTTTTTTAAAAAAAATCTGAAAGATAGATACCTCCCCAGGGCCATTACTTGTAGTTTTTAGGTTCCCAAAGGATGAAAATTAAGTCCCTTTTAATTAAGTTTCTTTTCTCTATATAAAATTGTTCGGTGGCATTTTCCTTGACACTTGAGTCTTTGGCTTTTTAGCATAACTTTAATTACAGCGTTAACAAAATCTACTAGTTAGGTCAAATCATTGAAACTTAAAAAAACAAATCCCCCCCCCCCCAATAAATTTCCTTCTGTGGCTTTCCCTTTAATTAAAACTAGGAGAGCCGCTGTGGAGTACACTTATTTTTCATCACATTGTTTGCGGGAACATGTTTGTTTCTCCTTTGTTGTGCTTCATGTGGTATATCTTACAGATGTTGAAAATATTTCAGGATGTCTTGAAGGGACAATGAGAGGTTGTGGTTTAACAACAAAGCCTCTCGCAGTGCTGAGGTCTGTTGGTAACAGTTGGATTGTTGAAGTGTAAGATCCTCAGTTAGTCTTCAAAAGGAATGTGCTCTTGGCAGGGTAGAGCTGTGTATGTTTGTGTGCACGTCGGTGTCCTTTATGGTTAGTTTCCCCAAAGGCTTATTGTACTTATTGCATCATTTGTTTTTATTTGTGAGGGTATTTTGGAAGCTTCGGAATGGTTGTAGAGTCATTAGAGTTTCTAGCTGTAAATGGTTAAGACTCCCTGTAGGAATTGTGTTGAAGGCAAACAAAAGTAAATAAAAGTCCCTCTTCTGTACCCTTTTTCTTTATCTGCATTTCCAACCACTGTGAGCTGGGGAACACAGCTCTGTAGAATGACGCAGGACCACGCTAGTTCTGATTTATGACCTCTGTCTCCCAGGGAAGGCTGCGTGGACTTTGGGATGTAGGTGGACCGCTTGCATGAAAAATTAAAGCTGGCATATTTATGTTGAAGGGCAGAGTGAAGTTAATGACCCTACAAAATTCCTGACACATAAATTTATTTTTCCCATCCTTCAAATGAGGTAACAAAGCAAGTCTATATCCAGTCCTGGGGAAGTTGATGCTTCTGACCTAAAAGTCTATAAAATGGGTAAGCTGCCAGAGCCCTGGAAAAGCCATCCATCTTAGGGAAATGGAATTAGCTTTAACTATATTATTAAATACTATAAATTACCTTCCTGGGTCCAGCCAGTTAAGTATTCAGATTCCTTTACAACATGCTTACGTTTTCATTTCCAGCACAAAGTAAAACATGACATAGAGAAGTCTTACTATTCAAAATACATATTTTTCATAATAAAAAACATGGATGGCATTTCCTCCCATACTCACTGTGTAGTTTTGTTTGTGCGCATGTAAAGCTGTTGTTAATTGTTTCTATGCACATTTTGTGTTGTGTTGCTATGATTTAGTATAATGTGTTGGAGCAGGTGTTGTGAGGAAGAGAGGGAACCCTTTTCCTCAAAGTGCTGCCATTCCGGGTAAACTCTCTCAAACCTTGACCTTCTTAAATCTTCCAGTGGGTCCCATTGCCTTTGGAGTGGGAGTGCCCTCATAGTCAGAACTCAGAAGATCTGGATAATCTTGGCCTCCATCCACCTCTCCTGACATGCTCGAACAATTCAACCAGATAGGTGCTATTATTACCGTATGTCAGGTATGGAAACTGAGGCTCAAAGAGAATGAGTAAGTTGGCAAACTATTTCCAGGAAGCAGAGGGGGATTCGAAGGCAGAGCTATTACCCCTTAAATCTTTGATCTTCTTTCACTCCTCTAATCTGTGGTTACAACCAATCAATTCAGCGAGAGGAGGAACAGCGCCTCAAAACTGCAGACTTTATGAAACTGGGATCATACAGCAGCCTCAGCTGGAAAATACGAGATATAAAATGAGAAGGGTTACATTGTGCTCTTATCTGCCAGTAATTGCCCATGTGATCTTGGATAAGTCATTTACCTCATTATCTTCATTTATAAAGCAATGAACATCAACAAATAATTTCTAGGCAATATTCCTAAATCTGGTCCAAATAGTCAGGGTATGCTGCAAGTTACAGCAGTCCCACACTTGGAGATTTGTCATGTGCATTAGCATGTTCAAAGTGACATGAAATCCTGGGGGAGGAAACCAGTTAATCTATCACTTTTTAAACTCATTTGACCCTGGAAAACAGAGCTCCTGCTCCCTAGAAAATAGTCTGAAAAGGGATCTTTCAAACTCTCTTCAGGCTCTAACATTTTATAGTTGACATTTTTGCCTGTGAAATGTTCCATACCTACAAACCACGTGTTCTCTTTTAATTGTGACTTTCCACACTGCACCCCCCTCCAAGACTAAACACAGCAGGCAACAAATAAAGCTATTGACTGATTTATTCAGCTCTTAAGGTTAACGAATTCCTAACAGCGCTTATTTTATGTTTAGCAAAATTTAGTTGAATGCAGAACAGTGCTGGTGTGGGCAGCACTGTGCTCTGGGGGCTGGGTGAAAACCACCAACTCTCCCTAGAGCCATCCAGAGAGATGTCAGATGACATTTCAGCACCATTTGGCTATGAGAGTTTCATTCACTTGCAGAAACAAAAGACAAATTCTATCTCTGCTTAGCAGACTTCTGATCTAGGTGTCCTCCCTGAGTTGGGTCAGTGGAAAAGGAAAGCATTTGGTGTTGGGTGTCACTGAGCAGCCACCCTGATGAGACAGCCATCTTTTTCACCTCCCTCCAGTGGTTTGCAAGATATGTTTGCTCAGCCAGATTCTCCCAGAGAGAAAAACCCTCCTTTTCATCCCTAGAATGCCACTTGGTGCTTGTTTCCACAGTAAATTACCAAATGCCCCCCTCATGGTTTGAAAGAGCTTATTCATAGCGAAAGGGCTGAAGAGATTCCCAGGAATTACTTTGACAATGCAAAATTTTTAAATTTGTGTTTGCCCAAGAAAACACACTAATTTTAATATTCAATATAATAAATACACAGAAATGGATTTTTGAAAGCTATCATTTTTTTAGTAAGATAACTAGCGCTATTTTTCATCTTTAGAAAGCATGTGTGTCCAAGTGATTTAATATGGTAATAAAACTTTTTACAGTGTATCAAAAATCATAAAGATGCCTAACACCTTAAGAGCTGTGTAACTTCCTGCATCTATTAAGAAAAAACATTTTATCTTTTTTTTTTAAAGAAAAATAAAGATCCTGTGTAGATTGTGTACTGAGAAAACAGTTTTGATACTGTAGGTTTATAATTAAAAACACTGAGAAAAATATTTTTGTTCTAAGTTTTCTAGATGCAAATGAACTGTCAAAGTTTCTCTTGAGCATATTCTATAGCGTTCTGTGTAAATCAGCTGACATAGTTGAAAGCTGCAGTGTAGAATACTAAGTGTAGAGAACTAAGGTAGAACCAGAGTATGGGTCGTAGTTCTGCCTCTAACTAGCTATATGGTTATTTATTAAACCACCTTGAGTCTCAGTTTCCTTACACATAACTGGAAATACACAAATGGTGGTGGTTGTTCTTTTAAGATAAATTTATCTCAGAGAGAGAGAGAGAGAGTGAGTGCACATGTGGTGGGGAGGAACAGAGGAAGAGAGAGGGAATCACAAGCAGCATCCCTGCTGAGCGCAGAGCCTGACCCAGGGCTCCATCTCACGACCCTGAGATCATGACCTGAGCTGAAGCCAAGAGTCAGATGTTCAACTGACTGAACCACTTAGGCACCCCACCACAGACTGTCTCAAAGATAAAATGAGATAAAGTCTATGAAAGAATTACCCAACACCTGCCATATAATAACCAAGTAATAAATAAATAGTTGATTTATGGAGACCCGTTAATTAGTTCACTTGACAGAAGAACCAGAGGTAGGGTAGCACAGGCCAAGGAGCCTCCCTCCTTATTCTCCCTCCCTATTCCCCTTGACATTTGAATGAAGCTGAGCCTACTGGTAAAATTATTTGTCCAGTATCACCTACCTATTCACCAAAATCTCAGAATCACTAGTCAGGACATCTGCACCAAAGAGAAGCTTTTGATGATCTTCTGGTGATTGGTTTAAGGCCGAATCATAAAAATATATGAGGTCAGATTCTGAAGAGCTCAGTATGGAGGGAGAAAACTTTAACCAGGAAATTGTCCTTCTAAATACTTATTTTTAAAAATTCATGGAAAGAGAGTTACGCAGCAGTCTGCCTACATAACCGAGTCATCATACCGACATGCATAAATGAGCTCCCACATATACAGAGCAGACACCCACTTAGCCACGGGTGTTTCCCAAGAGCTCCTGCTACTGAAACCATGATCAACAGCTTGGGCTACAACGTAAACTTCTCCTGGACTCTCAGTCTTAGTTGGAAATCTGCTTCTACACAGGTAGAAGGACTGGAACATGGGAGGCAGTGAACTAGCACTTCCCAGGGCCCATTTAAAAGATGTGCACACTGAATCATAGAGGAAGCAAGAGGTTGTCACAGCACATGGCTCAGCCATCTTGTTCCCAGTAATTCTGTGATCTCCCCAACAGAGATAGAGATCAAGCCACGAACTACGTAATGGCCCATCCCATTGGGTTTGCCTTTGCAGTTTTACTCCACTGCCTTCAATTTGTTGGTGCCTGTTGGCTTTGCATATGTGTTAAGAATGTCATTTGGAGATTGAAATCTGTGAAATAATTTTGCTACCATTGGTAAAGTCAAAGGGAAGGTGATGGCTAGGCAGGGTTGGTGCTGCAAGTCCAATTTAGCAAGTTGTGTCCCTTTGCAAGGAATTCATAATACATAAACCGAGTTGTTTTGTTTAATATTTTGTGTCCTAAGAACAGTATTTAAAGTACATGGACCACTCTTTTTACTTCCAAGCTGACTGACTAAGGTATATCCCAGAGATCTTCATGCTTAAAGGTAGAAAAAACTAGAACACAGAATCTTATATCCAGTATCTGCTTGGTTTTCTGCTTGTTTTGTTTTGTTTTGTTTTTTTCTCTCTGATAATCAACAGACTTCAGGACCCATGAGTTTATAGTTGTGTGTAATTATCACAGTGGGCCAAGTCTCATTTCATTTGTGTGTTTATTTGTTGCATGTATTAGTCTGAATAAGCTCCTAAGAAGGATTGCAGAAAGCAAATAGATGATTGGTCTGTCTTCAGTAGCCTTCAGAGAAATTAGAGAAATTATTAAAAATCCAAAATGACCTAAACAACCAAAACTACTCATGTCCTCCATCATCAACATTCTATGCTCTAATGTCTTTAGGTCTTAACGATGTGAGTTGAAAACGGGCTCTTTGGTAATTCTTCTAGTCGAATCTTGAGTCAGCGCATCTTGGTATTCCCTTCGAATATGCATTTTCTCAGAGTAGAAAGTCTAGATTTCTATAACTCTTAAGTTGGCTAGTGGTTTGCTAAGTAAATGATGGTCATTTTCATTTGTCTTACAAATGTCATACAATGGGACATATCAAGAAGGTAGAATAATATTTAAGGGCTTTGAGTCAGCTCTCCAACACTCTAAGATACTAGCTGTTACCTCAGGTTCAGTTTTCTCCTCTGTATTATGGAGAGAATGTCATACCAATCTCTAAAAACCATGGGTATGAATAGATGACATGGTTGGCCTAAGCCAAGCACAGAGTAACTGCCTAGTACACGGCTGCCGTTGTTCACATTTCTGCTGCTCCTCCCTCCCCCGATCCGTAAGAGAAGACCCTTAAAAACTGAGTAATGGTCTGACATCAGTGTAACTCGGTATAAACAACACGATAAAACCTGACACTAACCCTAAAAACAAGCCTTAAGCCAGACAGTATTTTCTCATTTTCAGAATAGTCCAGTGTGGCCTTGAGAAAAAAACTAATGTTTCAGAGGAACTTAGCATATGGTTCCTGAAAACAATTCAGTTTCTGGGTGCAAAGTCTTACAGACTACTTTCCAGGGATAGTATCTAGCTTGAGCCAACACCAGTGTATGTCCCCAAGTTGCCTTTCTCTATAGATCATCTCAGGAAGGGCTGTTATGTGTATATTCTGATTGATGGGGATAGAAATATGCATGTGAAAGTAAGTCACTGACAGGCATCAGGTCCAGGCTTCTAACTGGTGATAAAGTATTTGCTAGTGTTTCTTCTGTACTCTCCCCTTGAGCTGCCACAGTGGTTTTGGACACTTTTCTGCTGTATTCTGTGAACTGGAGTTGGGCAAGAAGTCGAATCAATTGGTGGCTTAGCTGGATATATCCTGCCATTGTCTACAGCTCTTAAATGGTTTCCGAGCGGATTAAGATTCTGCTTTTTGCAGAGACAGAAAACTGAACATGACATAAGCTTAAGCTAAAAGGTGAGCTTACTGGCATGTATAAATGCAAAGTCTACGGTTTGGGTGGTTTTAGGAACTTAAATAACATCCCTAGGCCTTGTTTTTCTTGCCTCTCCTATGTATTCTGTGAAATCTGTTGCTTTCTCAGGTGTGCCGTAGTCCTCTCTGTAAACTACAGGTTTATATCTTTCCAAGAGAAAGTATGACCTGAAAGAGAAGACCAGAATCCTCAGCTTGACTGCTATTGGCCTGAGCTGAGTCAGGTTAGCAGAAAGGAATTCCTTGATATGCTTAGGACGGGGCCAGATGGGCACCCCTGGTGAACCACTGCAGTGGGGTTAACTCTACTCAGCTACTTGAAGTGAGAAGAGAGAAAGAGCCCATAAAAGAAAAAAAAATTGTACTATTTGTAAAAGAACACTTAGTAGCCAAAAAATCCAGTAAAGAACACTAGTGATGGTGAGTAAACCATGTCGCCATCTTGGCGCTAACACTTGGGAAAAGGAAAACAAGTTGCATGCCAGGCCGTGAGGGTGTGGAGAGCACAAAAGCTTCCATCCGTTTCTCATGTCATCCTGGTCATCAGTCATTTGCTTTCTTCCCACCTATTTCCTATCATTCCTGCCAGGGCCCAGAGCTGTCCACCGACGAAAGTTAGAGGTTTGTGAATGAGCAGGGTTTGGGGGGGTGGGGTGGAGGACAGTAGTGGTCTGTGTACAGTAGTATGTGCAGCTCAGTGCTTTTGAAGTTGTTTTCTGCAACTTGGAAAAGAAGACTTCCAAGGAAGTTTGGCCATTTCGGAGGAAGAGAGATGCGAGTCTGGATTTGTCACACTCTGTACTATCCCATGAAAATAAAGAGGCAGCGACTCTCATATTTTCCATAATTGAATATTCTGTCCAAACTGCACAAACAAGATGCCACTGATCCATGTTCCAGAAGACAGGTGCGGATTTGTTTTTACAGCCATGGAGGCTGATGGCTTTGACCCCCGCCCCTGAAACCAATGACACATGTTTCTGAGTGTCACTTTTTCTGCAAAATGTGTTCTGACCCTACCAATCGTTGTCTTTGTTGTTGGAGTAGCCACAGCAGTTATAGTTCTGTGTGGGGTGCAGATGGACCAGTCAGCATGTCAAAAGCGTCATATGTATTACATCATTTAGGTGTCACAACATTTCTTTGAACTGGGTGTTCTCTCTGCTTTTCAGTGGAGAAACCTAAGGCATAGGCAGGGTAAGAAACTTACCCAAGCTCACAGGACATAAAGGGATAGAGGTTGGGGTGCCAAGGTGGCTCAGTGGATTAGGCCTCTGACTTCGGCTCAGGTCATGATCTCAGGGTCCTGGGATCGGGCCCTGCATCGGGCTCTCTGCTCAGTGGGGAGCCTGCTTCCCCCCCTCTCTCTGCCTGCCTCTCTGCCTACTTGTGATCTCTCCCTCTGTCAAATAAATAAATAAAATCTTTAAAAAAAGAGGGGGATAGAGCTTGGCTTCTAAACTGCCTATGTGCATGGCCACCAAGCTCTCTGGCGATGCTGCCCATCCTGTAGCATATAACTAGCAGACAGGTATACCAGGACACTCGCTATGTGCTAGCTCTGAGGCTGACAGCTTTAGCAGCCTCATCCTCCTTAGTATGTATGGTAACTAGATACCGTACATCCTAGTGCATCCCCACATTATAGACGAGGAACCTGAGGCTCTCAGATGCTCAGGAACTTGCTCAAAGTCCAGAATCTGGCACTCAAGTTCATGATCTTCCCTGCGAGCTGGTACCACCTATGCCCTTTGAACTTCATCTCGCTGTTTAGGTGCCCCCTTCCCTTACTAGACTTCCCTTACTAGACCACTTCCCTTACTAGACTGTGCCCCCTTGAGGGCATGGACACTGCTTTAATCAGCTGGCTTATAACTGTGCTCAATAAATGTCTGACTCATTTGTTTTTTCGGTGCCAAATACAGTGCTTAACACACAAAAGGTGTTTTCAATACAGAATAAATGAATAAACAGAAGAAAGTGTGAGTGATAGCTCCTGATTTCAGAAAGAGTAATCTTTTTATATAGACTGGAAATCAGGCAGTCCCTCTCCTGGAAGGTTGAGCCTATAGCCTGTACTTTGCAAAAGTCAATTCCATGCAGGTGACTTGGTCTCGGGATGAAAATGATTTGGCCTTGGCTGGTCCTCTCCAAATATCACAGCACATTAGTCACTTCCCTATTACTATAATAGCCCCTATTCAAAACAAAACCAGATAAAATGAAGATTCAGGTATTACATAACATTTGTGGGATACAGCAAGACTCAGTCTCTAAGACCGTTCTCTCTGGTCTAGTCTTGGCCAGGTTTTAGCTCTCTTGGCCTTTAACAATTCTCTGCAGTAATTCTACAGATGTTACAGAAGATGCCATTGACATAGCAACTAATTCAGCATCCTGGGAACCAGACTTTGAGCTCTGGTACGATGCACCTTAAATATGTGGGAATTTAACATGAAATCAAAGAAGCAAAGTTGCCTTTTCCTAGGAGGGGAGTTCCTGCCAATAAAAAATGAAATAAAATAAAGCAACTATCCTGAAGCACACAATGAAAGAAGGCTGTGGTTTCTAGCCAGCTAGACAGGTGAAGAATACAAATAACTGGAAGTGTGTTTGTGAAGAACCTGTTTGGAAATCGAACATGAGCCCAATACGGTATCAAGACCCTACTTGCAAAACTCTATTGAAACAAGGCCATGTTCAAACAATTGTGGTTTCTTCAAGATCAGGAGACAGCTGTCCAGAAAAGTGACTCATCAGAGAGGCTAAATATATTGTAGAT
This sequence comes from Martes martes, assembly GCF_963455335.1. Taxonomy (NCBI): domain Eukaryota; kingdom Metazoa; phylum Chordata; class Mammalia; order Carnivora; family Mustelidae; genus Martes; species Martes martes. The sequence continues at coordinate 85,849,373 of NC_137892.1, forward strand.
GTTGCCTTGAGAGCAAGTTATCCACATGTGGGAATGACTTACTCAACCTGTTGTGGAATCAAGAGGTGACATTTGCATGAAATGAAAGAACTATGCAGTAAGCTATATTCCACTACCATGAACTCACATCCCAGTGGGAGGATTTGCTTTCTGTTTCTCCTCTGACCTCCACCTTTGACAATGATTCTCTGAGTCCTGTCAGACAGAGGATCATTATCCAGAGACCCCATCCTTTGGCAGTCCTTTTGGTTGCCCAGCTCTCAACCTATCCTCCCCCTTCCTTGCTGGCAAGAGCCTGGCTTTGTTTGGGTGTTCATACTCCATGTATGTGTGCAGAGTTCCAGGTGATGAATGTTCATTAGCCTAAGTCAGCCATGGTAAATCCATTCTCCTTACCAGAGATTGGTTTAAAAACAGGCTAACCTAGGGGATCTAGATCTAATCAGATGGCATAAGCAGTGAGTCATGAAGGGCTTTTTCCCTCCCTTAATAAAAAAGTATGTGGGAGGAAATACCCAACCTGGTTTTTGCTAGGTTTCTTCTGTCTTGTCTACATTAACTCCTGGAAGCATTGTAGCCATCTTGCTACCAGGAGGAATAAGCTTTCCCATATCCTGAGGGCATCATAAAGATGGCAAACACCTTGATCCTTGATGACAATATTGCACCACTAAAAAAAGCAAACTTGATGATAGATGTCTTGCTGTAGGAATTAACTTCTTGCTGCTGTGAAGCAGCCTTTGGCTAGGTAATTTTCTTGCTCACCTGATACAGGTGAATCTGATCCCTGTTCCAAGGCAACTTTTTATTTTCTTAAATATTTTTATCTTAGCAAGTATAACTAGTGTTTTTTGAGAAAACTGAGGCTACCCTAGTAGACAGTTTCGCATGGACCACATGCACCGTCCAAAAATGACTTAAGAATGCATAATCTAAAACAAGAGTTTGTACACCTGTTCTGTAAAGGGTCACATAGCCCATTAAAACTTCCCTCTTCGGGGCGCCTGGGTGGCTCAGTGGGTTAAAGCCTCTGCCTTCGGCTCAGGTCATGATCTCAGGGTCCTGGGATCAAGCCCTGTATTGGGCTCTCTGCTCAGTGGGGAGCCTGCTTCCCCCTCTCTCTCTGCCTGCCTCTCTGCCTACTTGTGATCTCTGTCTGTCAAATAAATAAATAAAATCTTTAAAACAACAACAAAACAACAAGCTTCCATCTTTACGGGCCATATAGTCTCTGTAGCAGCTTCACAATTCTGCCATCATAGTATAAAAGCCACCACAGACAATACACAAATGACTCAACATGACCGTGTTCCAAAAACACTTTATTTAACAAAACAGGCAGAGGGCTAGATTTAGCTTACAGGGTGTGGTTTGCCAGCCACGGTGTACTGTTCCCAAAAGATGCATCCCTTTACTATGAAAAACCTTCTGATGGCTTCCTCACATGACAGAGGCCCTGCCTAACCTGCTGACTTCATCTGGTACCACTGTTCACCTTCACACCAGCCACTCCAGCCTTCTTTTTTGTTAATCCATGAAATCTTTCCCCTCCCCCATCTTACGGCCTTTGCATTTGATGCTTCTTTTCCCAGAATGCTTTTTCCTGGCTCTTGCCTTGGTGGCTCTCTTCTCTTCATTCAGGAATAAACACAAATACCACCATCTCAAAGAGACTTTTCCTCAGAACTTAATCAAAGCCTCCTGTGTTCCCCAGTCACTTCCCTGTCCATTATTTGCTTTATTTTATTCTCTGTACTTATTAATGGCCATCTCTCCATTTCTCCACCATCAACCCTGCCCTCTTAGAAGTTTCTAAAGTCACTACTCAATTCCCCAAGTCCAGAAATGAAGTAGATAGTAAATATTTTTTGATTATTGAATGAATGAAACTCTTGTGGGCTCTTGTTAGCTTAAGGAAATGTTTTAAAGAGTTTCAAATATTTTCTTTTCTTTTTGAAGATTTTGTTTATTTATTTAAGAAGGAGAGAGAGCACACAAACAGTGGGGGAGGGGCAAAGAGAGATAGGGAGAAGCAGACTGCCCTCGGAGGAGGAAGCCCAATGTAGGGCTAGTCCCAGCATTCCAAAAACATGACCTGAGCCGAAGGCAGATGCTTAACTGACTGAGCCACCCAGGTGCCCCTCAAGTATTTTCTTTAATACAGAAAGTTTTTTTCTAATCTAACAGTCTGCTGATCTCTACAAGATGGCTCATGCATGACTTCCTTTAGGGTGTAAATTTTGCCTCTCAGTAGCTAAGTATGTTAGAGCTAGACACATAACTAAAGGGCTAATAGAAATATTAATACAATTGGTACTCGACGCTCTGAGACAAGAAGCTTTTACAAAAGTCAGGAGGGGGATACTTTCTTAGTTTTTCTACCTACCCAATAATCCTGGAGACACTAAAATGGCCCATTTGTCATGGTGTGTGCTCACGAGGGGTTTCCCTTCCATGAAGAATCAAAGCAGGTAACTGGCCCAGATCCATGTCAAGGCTGGAGCCCATATTCTGTATTAAGCTTGAATTACTACATTTTGGGGAGTCAGAGAATATCTACTTTATTGAATAGTACAAATAAAGGAGAGGAGATTCCAAGCTTGTGTGAAAGATATTTTTGCTTTATAAAATTGTACACATGGTGATTTTCCACCAGGAGTATGACCATATGAAAAGGCCACTTTATTCTGCTTGCCCATAAATAACTTCAGAAAGCCCTTGCAAATACACTTACAGATAAAATTCAATGCAGTAAGAGTGGGGAGAGGGGAGTAGGGATGGAAAGTATCCTTGTTTGGCGCTGTTTTCTAATATGAGTTAATACTAGATTTTCCAAAGTTTTGGGTCATCTTCTCCACACCCCTCAGTGTGTGAGTCAACCCTACCCTTGATGATTGCCTGCTTGGCTATGGGCCACTTGCCAGCCATCCTCAGACCAGGAAATCTGGTTAAAATATGATCTCTGGCTCTTGACTAAATATTTTTTTTAAGTCTTCTCATTAAAATATGTGACTCTCCCTTGAAACTCCCTCCCAAATACTTCTTTTAAAATCCCCCGAGGTATGTGGTGGAGAACAAAAATGTCCTTCAGAAAGAGAAGAATCACACAGAAGGAAATGAGAATGACAGATTTCTCATTAATGCTTCCCTTTTTATTCATCTAAAACTTATCTACCCATCTGAAAGTCGTGCCCAAGTGTTCTTAAAGTCCATGCTCTCAGTTTCTAGTGGAAGCAGGAAACGTCTTTCTTGTTCAGGGGGTAGAGATTGAGTTAATATGTACATGAACATTGGCTATTTCAACTGTTTCCAGCCAACTCACCTCTGTTTATGACCAGCATCGTGAGCCACAGTGAAAAAGGCTGGCTATTTTGGTCCAGCCCTAGCTCCTGCAAAAAGAGCAAACAGAAGTGTGTATAAGATAATGTAAATGAATACGAGGGGCCAGGTGGGAAACGTATGCATTGGAAACAGCCACTATGAGTTCCTTCCAAGTATGACACACATAAGAATGTGGGCCCAGAGGTGCCAGATCTTGTGATTTTTACAAACAAAATGCAGAAAGTTGGGTTATTCTTCCAATTTCTAAATATTGGAGCAATTTTTTAAAAAAGAAGAATTCCCCAAGCCAAGCATGTCCAACAAGGCTGGTTTGGGCTTGTGGGTTGCTTCTCTGAGGCTACTCTGTAGCAGTGACATAAATCTCTGATGGCTCCAGCGAGCTGGGGTGTTCCCACAGAGCATCATCAACAACTTCTGTGCTGGAAGCCAGGCTCGTGGCATGTTCCTAAGCTGCAGGTGCCAGAGTTCCTCCACCCTTCTTGACCATGACCAAGGAAGACCTCTCCTCTGCTTGGCTCCTTCCCCAAGCTTTATGGCACATGAGAGCAGGGCACATATATGAGGTTGACTGTTTGAGATCATCAGCCTCTTTGCCATCATGACTGGCCCCCAGGGGTGGAAGGGATGAAAACCTGGTTCTGATCAATGAAGAATTTTTTGGTTCTAGATTGAAATGGTGGGCTTCTCAGTCTAAATGTAGACCTCCACTCAAAGCCTTGCAATTTTTTTTTCTTGGACTCTAGCCAAATATGAGTTTCAAGTTGATATATATTTTGTTTTTCTAATCTTATCCTTGGTTTCTAGAACCAGAGGCAAAATGTAAAATAAAAATGAAGACACAATAATATCTTCACATAGCATCTGCTTTCATTTGGTTAGAAGCCCATGTTTTCTTTACTTACATTGAAGAGCTATGATTGAAGATAAAGACAAATAACTTTTGTTAAACTAAAGATTTATATTTAAAATACTTCTGCACATGTCATGAACCTAGAAGTGCCAATAGGCTCTTCTTCGTCAGTATGTCTGTTCCTACACCTCACTTTTCTCCAGGAATGCCTTGTGTGCCTTTCTCCTCTTGGTGTTGAGAATGGAACTGCCCCCAGAAGGCACCATTTGCCCCCGGAGGGCTTTCTGCAGAGGCAGCTATCCCTGTAGCCCCTGTTGGAATGAATGTGGCCACACAGACAGAGCAAGGAATTCTCCCGTGCCTGCTTGACCCAACTGCAATTTGTCCAGCCACTGAAGAGTTCTGTCTGTCTCACTCTGTGTTTTGGGAATCCTTCCAATTCACAGTGCTCAATTATTTTGAGCTGGTTAAGTACTACTTATAGTGATCTTACGTTACTTTTGCTTTGGGCTGTGTATCTCCTTCTGGATATATTTTGAGCTCCCTCAGAGTCTTTTTCTCATTATTAAAAATAGGGAAATCTAGGCAGTGGCAAATGGATTGCCAGATTTTAATCTACATCCAGAGGTAACCACTAAAGATATGTTGGTTTATTTCCTTAAGACGTTAAACATAGATAACACTTTCTTTTGTTTCTATGACACCATCTATTATAAAACACACCGTGGACTTAATTTGTGCTAATAGAACTTCGTGAAACTAGTTCCTTCCTATCACAGCTTCTCCTAACTCCAATGTCATCAGCTCAGATGAACCTCCTTGCTGACCTTTCCTAAAGCGATCATCCGTCCCCCTGCCCTGCATCTCTTGTTCTCTGTCTTATTCCTCCTATTCTCTTTATTTCTTAGGGCTTAATATTACCAGAAATTGTCTTATGTCTCTACTTGGCTGTATACTAACAACCCACCAGAACATAAGCTCAGGAGAGCATGAGACATCTGTCTTGTTCACTGCTGTAGTTTCAAAGCCTAGAACAGTGCCTCTGATCTCTTCTAGAACTGATAAAAGGATGGTACAAGGATTATTTTTTTAAAGCAATGAATCTGTAAAGACAGGAATAAGTGGACAGAAAAAGAGTGTAGTGGGGCTGAGGGTTGGTTCTAGAAAAAGTAAATGTAACACTATTGTGTTCCTGTATCAGCCCTACACGGATCCTGGCAAACTTGTGTCTCCACAGTCTACATCCAAATTCTGTATGTATCCTTTTATTTGGGTGGTGCTGATTTTGGCTTTGGTTTAAGGATCATGATTTTAAATATATTTTCCTGCCAGTAAAACAACGAAAGTATCAATTTCTTTAAACTCTTCTTACCAGAGATAACTGTTGTTATCATTTTAGTAAACTTTGAACCTTGTTTCTATACTTTTTTTTTTGGTGCCACAAGGAGGGTTGCTCTAATCTAAATAGATACTGATGCCATTGGCAAACTAGTAAGGTTAGGCTTAATTCTTTTTGCCTGTTTGGTCCACCAGAGTGCACTTAATAAATAATTCAAGTCACTAATGTAAAAGGAATCCAGAGGTCAAATGGCAAATGGGTAAAATTCCTATTAATTTATGTTTTTAATCCCCCTTATCCTTTGTGTCCTATTACAAGTGACATATGATTAAAACCAGGTCATTTCCTAATACCCATCTCCTGCTCTACATCTTTCATCTGAACGCATTACATCTCAGCTTGTGACACACATGTTAGTGGCTGGGGAAATGATTATAATGTCATTGTAGATGGTGGCTTCAGAGAGAAAATAACCAGCAGGGATAAAACCTAAGCCACAAAGTTCCAGTGTTGAGGCAAATCTCATTTGGAAGAAAAGAAAGAGGGCAGGGTAACACTGTGTGAACTGACCCCATAAATGCAAACTGGCTTAAACTTTTTTGTGTAATCTCTGAAACCATAGACTGGTAACCTTCAGGGTGACAAAAATGGGAGGCACAAACTATCCCTCAGTCTTTGAGGTACACTGAGGATAATTTTGGGAAATGGAGCTATAGCCAGATGAATTTCTGAAAACAAAATTCTATCAAAATAACTTATTTTTGTAACTTTGAGTCTAGTGATTAAGGGTGCTGTAAGTGATCTTTAAATGGTTGTGGTATTTCTTAGCAAAAAGAAAAACTTGGTTGATACTCTTTAGGAAAACGGCTGAGGTTTTAAGCAATTCTCATGTTCATTTTCAGTATCTTTTCAGCAGGGGGGCTTCCCAGAGTGTCTCAACTTTCCACACTGGTAATGAATGTTGATCGGTCTTCTCCTACTGGGAATGATGTAATAAGACCTTATTGGATGACTTCCTGCAGAAAATAGCTTTGAACCTTGACTTAATCCGAAAAGCTGGAGATACTAGGGAGTGAACAAAAGATGCCCTCTAGTAACACTTGAGGGTGGATAAAAGAGGAGCTGTGTAAATGAGGTTCCCATGTTCACGGCTTAGGTAAGCTAAGGGCAGTGGTGCAAGGCAGCAGGGGTGCTTAGGAAAAAAGACAGTCTTTCTGGCCAGAAAAACCAGAACAGGCCAAGAATGGGGGATTCATCACAAGGAGAGATCTACAAAATTTCTAAATTCTGTTTACCCATATCTCTTGCTGACTCTTAAACTATGCATGCAGGATTAGGGGTGCCTGCGTGGCTCAGTCAGTTAAGCATGTGACTTCAGCTCAGGTCATGATCCCAGGGTCCTGGGATTGAGCCCTGCATCAGGCTTCCTGCTCAGTGGGGATCCTCCTCCTCCCTCTCCCTCTGCGCCTCACCCACCATGTGCTCTTTCTCTCTCAAATGTTAAATGAAATCTTAAAAAACAAACAAATGAAAAAATCCATGCATGCAGGGTAGAGACTCAAAGCAAGTCAGCTGAAGACAAGAGACCAATTGAGACTGCAGTGGCCACCCGAGAAACAGTGTGAAGTTTAAGTTCATAAGACAATTGCTAGCTAAAATGAAAGAAATACCAAAGGGAAATAACAAGCATCCAGAATCTATACAACTAAATATTTACAGTGTTAAGGATACAATCCAAAATTACTCCACATGCAAAGAATCAAGAAAGTGGAGCATGTTCTCAAGAGAAAAGAAAGTCAATGGAGTCTGACCCCAGAATGAACCAGATGATGGAACTTTTAAAAAGCTAGAATTTTAATGTGGTTCTTACAGCTTATCCTGAATGGCACACTTCATGATGAAGTGAAAAGGCATGAGGTCTTCTCAGAAAAATAGGAACAAATAATGGAAATTATAGAAACAAAAAGGTAGTATTTGAAATTTTAAAAAAATTAACTGCTCACTTAAGAGTTGGTTGGAGATGTGGAAAAAAATAACAAGTGAACTTGAAGAAAGAAAAACAGAAATTATCCAATGTGAATAACAGACAAAAAAAGAAAGAAAGAATGAATTCTCAGAGACCTGTTAGATAATATCGTATAGTCCAATATATGTATTATATGTAAATGGAATTGCATAAGGCAAAGGGAGAGAGACTGGAGAAGTGAAAATATCTAGAGAATTAATGACCAATCCATTAATAAATATAATTAAACACAGATACAAAGATACACAATGATCAATGAAAACCAAGCAGAATAAACCTCAAGAAGCCCTCACTAAGCTCATCATAGTCAAACTGTTGAAATCCCAGGATAAATAGCAAACCTTGAAAGCAGTAAGAGAAAAACACCCCAAACATCCAGGGAATCTGTGATCTGATTACTAATTTGTCTCTCGGCAGAATTATGGAGCCCCAAAGAGGGTAGAACAACACCTTTGGAGTGCTACGAGAGAATAGAAATGGTCAAATCCTAATTCATCACCCAGAAAATATATCCTACAAACTGAAGGCTGATGACATTTTCGCATTAAACAAAACTAAAATAAATTGTCACCAGTACACCTGATCTTGAAGATCATCTAGAGGAAGTGCTCCAGGATGAAGGGAAATGATATAAGGTAGAAATTCAAATCATAATAATGAAAAGCATTGAAAAAGGGTAAATATTTGGGAAAATTCAAAATACTTTTATAATGTTTGATTCTTTTTCCTCTTAATTTACAAGCCATGGAACAATTTAAAGGAAAATTTGTAACATTGATTGGTGGGGTTTGTAAGGCATGGTGTCATAATACAACCAACTACTTTAGCACAAAGGAAGGGAGAAAGGATGTGGCCCTGTATGGATACATTTCCACACTTTACCCGAAATGGTAAAATACTAATTGTACATAGACCAAATAGCTAAGGAGGTATATTGTAATCCCCAGGGCAGCCACAAAAAATAATAATACCAAGAGAAATAGCTAAAAAGCCAATAGATCTGAGATATTTACATGAGGATAACATGAGAACTTAATGCCATTCTTTTTTTTTTTTTCTTAATGCCATTCTTGATCAATGTCCTCTAGCCATTTCTTGAGTTAAACTATTATTATTAGGAGTAGTCTTCATTAACAAGTAAAGTGTAACTCAAGGCATGACTAGAAGATATCAGCTTTCTTCCTTCATCTTAATATTTTACATTATAGACACCATAAGCAAAGACATCAGAAATAAACAAGTGGAATTACATTAGACTAGAAAGGTTTTGCAGAGCAAAGGAAACCATCAACAGGATAAAGAAGTGACCTGTGGTATGGAAGAAAATATTTGCAAATCATGTATCTGGTAAGGGGTTAAATGCAAAATATAGGGGCACCTGGGTGGCTCAGTGGGTCAAGCCTCTGCCTTCTGCTCAGGTCATGATCTCAGAGTCCTGGGATCAAGCCCCGCATCGGGCTGTCTGCTCAGGAGGGAGTCTGCTTCCCCTTCTCTCTCTGCCTGCCTCTCTGCCTATTTGTGATCTCTCTCTCAAATAAACAAATAAAATCTTTTTTTTTAAAGATTTTATTTATTTATAAAATCTTTTTAAAAATATGCAAAATATATAAAGAATGCCTACAACTCAACAGAAAAAAATCTCTGGTTAAGAAAATAGGCAGAGGAGGGCACCTGGCTGGTTCAGTCACTGGAGCATGCAACTCTTGATCTCAGGGTTGTGAATTCAGGCCCCACATTTGGTGTAGAGATTCCTTAAAAATAAAATATTTTTAAAAATGAAATGCCCAATTTAAAAAAAAAATGTGCAGAGGATCTGAGTAGACATTATTAGAAAGAAGATGGATAGATGACCAGGTACATAAAAAGATGCTCAACATCAGTAATCATCAGGGAAATCAGAATTAAGACTAGTAAACTACCACCTTATGTTTGTTAAATTGGTCAGTTTCAAAAAGATAAGAAATCACAAGTGTTGGTGAGGGTATGAACAAAAGGGAATGCTTATGCACTGTTGGTGGGGATATAAATCAGTGCAGCCACTGTGAAAAACAGCATGGTTTTTCCTCAAAAAATTAAAAATAGAAATAGTGTATAACCCAGTAATTCTACTTCTGGGTATTTCTCTGAAAGAAGTGAAATCACTATCTCAAAATGGTCTCTGTACCACTATGTTCATTGAAGCAATATGTATAATAGCCAAGACACAGAAACAGTGAAAGGTCAATGGATGAATGGATAAAGAAAATGTGAGATATAGATACATAGATAGGAATATATAGTGGAATATTATTTAGCCATATAAAGGAGGAAATCCTGCCATCTGTGACACTATGCGTGGACCTTTAGTGTGTTACTGCATTTAGTGCATTATGCTGAGTGAAATAATCAGAAAAAGACAAGATTTCACTAACTTACGGTAAAGACAAAGCAGGACCCTCATTTTAGAAAGAAAAAAACTGCAGAGAACAATAGATAGTTCCCCCAAAACAGTAGTTGAAAGAGTCTCACCCAAAATACAGTCTGTGCACCTCAGCTGCTCATCTGAAATGGCATGGAGGAGTCTCCTCTCTTGATGACTATGCTGAGGAAGGCCTACTTTTAGGGAAAGAATAGCTAGATTATAGGAAGAATAAAATCGGGGCGCCTGAGTGACTGAGTTGGTTAAGCAACTGCCTTTGGCTCAGGTCATGATCCTGGAGTCCCAGTGGGGAGTCTGCTTCTCCATCTGATTTCTCCCATCTCATGCTCTCTCTCATTCTATCTCTCAAATAAATAAAATCTTTTTTTAAAAAAAAGAATAAAATCAGAAATAGAGCACATATGTATGGGTCATATATTTATGTGGAAGAATATTATTGAGCATTGACACAAGTTGATGATACTGCAGTGTTTTTTCTCAAGGCAAAAATCACAATTTTAGGGGAAGTGGCAGTAATCTGAGCATAGGCCCCTTTTCCAAAATGATGTATGACCATCTCCATCAGGACCCTTAGACCAAAAAGCCTTTTTTGCCCACATATTCAATACCATTCAGTACCCATCTCTTTGGGATAGCCTTTGAGGAATCTTAAAAGAATTTTGCCAAAAATGATCTTTTTTTTTAATTGTTTTTTTAAAAGATTTTATTTATTTATTTGACAGACAGAGATCACTAGGCAGAGAGGCAGGCAGAGAGAGAGAGGGGGAAGCAGACTTCCTGCTGAGCAGAGAGCCCGATGTGGGGCTCAATCCCAGGACCCTGAGATCATGACCTGAGCCGAAGGCAGTGGCTTAACCCACTGAGCCACCCAGGCGCCCCTGACCTTTTTATTCATGGCAGAGAATAAATTTCTTGTTTGTGATTTGAAGGTCAAGTAAATAGAGGATTTGGGGGATATTCTGTATAGAAATTTAAAACTTAATAAGCTAACTATAACTAAAATTCTTAAAAAGTAAACTAATGAACCGTTGAACACTACATCAAAAACTAATGAGGTATTATGTGTTGGCTAATTGAACATAATAAAAAAAAGTTATTGATGACAATAGATATCTGAGTTGGCCACCAATTCTGCTTTTATGACTCACTGTGAATTTATTGGGCAGGGGGATGGAGATAGTTCTGGAGGGGATGATTTGATTATAATTTTCAATAGATAAAACTTCAAATGTGTTCATATTTTGCTATGACTCTTAAAATACCTAGGTGATTGAAATAGAATGAGTCACCACTGATTAAGAGGGGAAAGCCAAAGGGACAATATGGGCTTGAAATTTTCTATTCACCCTCTATGGGAGAGGCTTATAGAATCTACTGGAACATCTGTCCAGTAGAAAGAAAAGGGGAGAAGGGTGATGCAAGCATTTTCTTCAGTCCCTTTTATAAGCTGGGCCTTCTATTGGAGGGTTTACATTCATGATCTCATTTAATCCTCAGATCAACTCAATGAGGCAAATGGTATTGTATCCAATATACCAAGGAGGACACTGACTGTTTTGAAGTCAGACAGGAAGTGGGAGAGCCATAAAGCGGACCAGATCTACCTGACACTAAAGGCCATCTTCCTCTCTGTCTTCTATGTCCATTTGCTCCTCTTCTCTTTGACAATACACACTCCTTATTGGTCATCTGCTACCTAAAATGATTTTGAGAAGCCCAGCATTACAATATAACCACCTTAGAGATACTGTAAGAAAGGTTCAGGGGTATTTCAGAATTTCAATTAAAAGAAACCTCATTAGATGGACGGAATTCAAGGTTATAAATGCTAACTGTGTTAAATACTTTCATCTTAAAGCAGATCACCCTCCAAGAGAGGGCAGTCTATGCTTCTAGATGGTCAAGTCCCTGACTTTTTAATACCCAAGAAAATCTTGCAAAGTGATGTAATCAGGAAGCTTCTCAAATATTAGAATGAAAATGGTCTAGGCATAGGAGGGATTATTTGATAGGTGGCTGGCTAAGTTAAAATATGATTAAATAAAAGTCCTTTCCCAGACTTTTTATCACATAACTTACGTTGAAAATCTTTGCCTCATTGTTCTCATTAGTACAGCAGGAAATCTCTTCTGTTCGTGCCAATGAAAAATGCCTCCGTCCAAATATCAGACATATGTGACTTTATGCCAGTGGTTCTTGTCTCCATCAAATCCAAAGTCCACTTTTATAAAAAAATAACCACTTCTTTACCATCTTGTGTAGAAATTCATAGGTTATATAACTCATATAAAATTGGTAAGCTAAATAAATATTCTGTATATAGTGTAAAAGAAATAAAAATCATTTTAAATAACATTTCATCAGAGTAAATCTCAGGTATGGCAACACTAGAAGACATTTTTAAAAAGATGCAAAGTATTACCATGGGTAATGCTATTACTAATAGTGTTAGTATGGGGGTCCCTGGGTGGCTCAGTGGGTTAAAGCCCTGCCTTTGGCTCAGGTCATGATCTCAGGGTCCTGGGATCAAGCCCCGCATCTGGCTCTCGGCTCAGCAGGGAGCCTGCTTCCCCTTCTCTGTGTACTTGTGATCTCTGTCTGTCAGATAAATAAATAAAATCTTTAAAAAAAATAGTGTTAGTATGACTATGAATGCTACAGCCTCTGTGTAGCCCAACGCAGGTGTGTATATGGGTGATGCAAAAACCACTTGCTCATTGCTATCTGTGATGTGATTTTTTTTTTTTTTTGGTACCTCCCGATGATGAAAATCTCTTGGCAAAGTTCCAAACAAATCAAAACACAATCTCCTTTGATTTTTTTTTTTTTTTTGCTGTAGTTGCATTCCTAGAAAATTGAGACTACATTAAAACTGTATAAAAACAGTTTGTGATTATGTTAAAAAGAGTTTGGTTTAAGGCTGCAGGATGTCTGCCAGGACTGTTCTTTGTTGTATAACACTATCTGATTTAGCTTCTCTGGGCTCCACTCAGTAAATATCAGTCACATTACCTCCATCATTGCAACTAGCAATTTCCAAAACCTCTCTGAGGAGGTGCTCTCAACTTTGAGAACTGCTGGCTTTCTTCACCTTAGCAAGTTCTTGAAAACTATGTGTGTACACTTAATTTTCCTACTTGAATCTGAACTTTTACATACTAAGTTTTGTAAATCACAGAGCATTTTTAAAAAAGACATACTGTTTTTTGTGGCATGAACAAAGGCATTCCTGATTCACTGTAAGTAAATTTCTTGGCTCACCCTAGGTGGTGAAACAGGATACTGTTCACGAACATAAGGCAAGAAAGAACGCAAGTTCCCTTACATGTGTACACAAGTGGGTAAACAAAGAGCAGGTGGACCACAAGTATGATAAAGATGCCCGGGCATTGGTACAGACATTTGTATATTCAGCTGACTCAAGGATGGGGCACAAACCCTTGGCCGTCTCACTGGTTGATGGGGTCAATTCAGGAAAGAGGTGAACCCAGGGAAAAGTGGATGTCAGTAGTTGCTAGGAGGCTCAAAGTTTGTGAAGGAAACAAAGGATGTGAGTCAGGGTAGAGTGTGAATGTGTAAATGTGAACAAGGGTTAAGTAGTCATGTTACAGGTCAGGTGAAGGGGACTAAGGCTCAGAGAGCTACCTGCTGGATAGGACTTCCCGAATTAAATTCTCTTGCGTCAGGATCTTGCATTGGAGGGAGCTGCTGGTGGATGGCACAGAACTGTGTTTTGCTCCTCATCCCAGAGGGGTAGCAATGCATGGTTGATGAGCTTCCTTCCCCCACTGTGCCCCTGACAACTTCTGCTACCTTTGCACCTCTGGAAAGCCGAGTGTCTTCAGCTCTGTGAGGCAGACATCTGTTCACCATATTGCCTGTGCCATCCTAGTGTCTGTTTTCCTGTCCCTTTGGGAGAAAGAGTGGTGGGCAGGAGTCCACACAGAAATTCTGGCAGGCCAAGAAAGACCACTTTCCAAGTTCCCCAGGCTCGAGCTTCCCTCAGGTTGATCACGCACATCTCAGCCTCACTGGAGTTTGCACACCCACCTCAGATTCCCCACATGACAAGGGCTCCAAAAATCAGGCCCAGGCAGACTTGAATGCCGATTCACCCGGAGTTCACTAGGCAATGGGCCTGGTGTCATTTGAGCTAGCTGTATGGCAGCCAATTTTTTTTTTTTTTTAATAACATGATTGTCCTGGCTTTCAAATCCCATTATGAAACTTTTTATCCTTTACTCAGAACTTTCTCTCTTTCGTTTTTTTCTTTTTCTTTTTTTCTTTTTTTTTTTTTTGGTAATCTGTCATTTTAGTTTGATGGAAAGAGATGTTGAGGAGAAATACTTGGGAGTTTGTTCCGTGGGGCCAGATGATGTGGTGAGTCACAATCACTAAACACATCTGGGGAATCTGCAGTTGTTCCCGTTCTTCTCTGTCCTGAAACGCTTCTTGACAGCCAGTCACTGGCTCTGAGAGAAGCCAACACTGGCACGGAGAGGAAGCAGCAAGACTGATTCCCAGGAAAGCATGGAAGAGTATGAGAACAATCGGAAAGAGAGGCCTACCCAGGCACTGTCTCAGGGCCACCCCCATGCTCAGTGACAGAAAACCTGCTCTGCATTCAGGCCCCTGCAGGGATGCAGCCAGGCTGTTATGAGAAACAGTTCCCTGCCAACAGCAGGGTTCCGCCTGCTGCTTCGCTATGGTTACACATAACACGGGGGTTGCAATATGATCCACTTCCCACCGAGGGGCATATACAGTACAGAATGCATACCATAAGTCAAAACATGGGCCTCAGAATTGGCTTCAAGAGAAGCAGTTACATACTTTCATGGCCCTTCTCTTCGGGCATGACAGCTGTGAGGGAGTTCTCTCCTGTCAGCTTGTCTAGAGAAAGCCGTAGGTGATGTTCCAGCCTGCTACCCACATCTTCTCAAGTGGTCACACACAGTCAGTGTGCTGTGAGCAGTGGGTGCAGGATTCTTGAAGCCCTTAGCCTCATGAGAGTCAGAAAGTTAATAATCTTCACAGCCATGGCCAGCACCTGGTATGGCTCCTGGAGCACAGTAGGAATGAATCAATACGGAAGAGGTAAAATGACTGACTGGATGCGCCCTTCCTTCCTCATCCCACCTCCTCTCCTTACCTCCCCCATCTAGCTCCACCCCACTCCCCTTTCTCCAAAAAGCTGTGTCAGTCAGTATAAAATGTAGTCATGGAACAGAATTAGTCAATGTCAAATAACTAACAGAAGCAATGCCAATATTCGTTAAGAATATGGACATGGGAATTAGGAAAACCTGAATTTAAATCCTACACTCTACCACTTGTTAGTTGGGTGACCTTGGACAAACTGTTAAATCTTGTCTGTTTCCTCATTTGGCAAGTGGGATTAATAATAGTACCTATTCCACACCTTTGCTGCAAGGATTAGGGAGGATTCATATGAAGTGCTCGGCACTGTGTTTGGGGCTTGAGTATTCAATACATGTTAGCTGCTATTATTCTTTTCCATATGCTTACTAGCATTATGTGGGAATCATTTCAGCTAGGTGGGCATAGTTGGGCTTCTGACTCTGAGGAAAATTGCTATCTCATTCATCTCTGGGGCAACTAGAATTATCTTTGTACCAATTTGACCATTGATTAGCTTGGTTGCTATGGTTATGTTACTTAACCTTTTGGGCTTCAATTTCTTCATTGTAAACAGAGGTGTCTGCTCTTTCTACACTCAAAGATAATAACATATGAAAGTGATTGGAAAGGGCCCTAAAGAGGAACTTTGAGTTTTTGTTTTATGCCATTGTCTAGATGCCTAACATTTAAGGGTTAGGTGAGGGAGTGGAGGAGGGATATAAAAGTCAGGAAACACCGGGGCGCCTGAGTGGCTCAGTGGGGTTAAGCCTCTGCCTTCGGCTCGGGTCATGATCTCAGGGTCCTGGGATCAAGCCCCACATTGGGCTCTCTGCTCAGCAGGGAGCCTGCTTCCTCCTCTCTGTCTCTGCCTGCCTCTCTGCATACTTGTGATCTCTATCTGTCAAATTAAAAAAAAAAAAAAAAGCCAGGAAACACCTTGAAAGGAAGATCCAAAGGCATTTATCTCACCTTTATTGACTCATGCATTGATGAATTGAAGGATTCATGATTTAGAACAACTAAGCCGACCACTCTAGCTAGTGTAAATTAGTAAACATATCCTCTTTGGAAAGCTAAAGAAGTCACATGACCTCCGTTTTCATTCCAGCCATTCTGTATGGTGTCCAAATCATTTTTCTCTTTAGGGATTAGATAGTTACTACTAATTTAAGACACATTTTCCACCAGCATATGGTTCTTCCATTCATATGCAGTAAAGAATGGAAAAGAAGTGGCAAAGAAGGGAAAACAGTGCATACAATCAATCATCTTTAAAATTATGCTCATGTTATTAGAGCATACCATGTCATTTAGGGTTCCTGGACCCAGTTCCAACACAATGGAAGGGGTCCCCCCCACAACACTAGCCATTCTCAGATATCAGCTGGGTGTCTCAGAATTCAGGTCTGTTCTGACACTACCCAGAGACAGCATCAGGTTTCAGAGGTGAAGGGCGCAGTCATGCAAGACTGCCTTCCCACCTTCTACGTGACATGTCTATCACAATCCCTGGGCTGTGACCTGTGCTTCTGACTGGCCTGCTACAGATTCGAAGTTCCAACAACCCACTCCTTAGTTTCAATTAATTTGCAACAGTGGCTGACAGAATTTAAAGAAACACTTAGATTCACCACTTCATTAAAATATATAATAAACAATGTAAATCATCAGTCAGATGAAGAGACCCATAGGAGGTTGATCCATAGGAGGATTAATAAGGAGGTACCCATTTTACTTTTTAAAAGCATTTTCAGAAACTGGATGAAAACAAATATATCTGTGAAATATATATTTGGTCATTTAAATAATTATATCAAATCTTTAATCATCCTAAGTATTTTTGCCTACATAATCTCACTTGATTCCAGCCTATAGGGTAGATACATTATCTCCATTTTACATGGGAAGAAGAAATTAAGGCTTACAGATTTTAAGTAACTTGGCGAAGTCACACAGCTGTGAATTGCAGGACACTGACCTTTTTTAATGTCTGCTTTTTCTTATTTTGTTTCCTCAAGTTTGGTTGAGTGTCACTGCTCACCCTGGGTCATCACCTCTGTGGTGACAGAGCACGAGGTAGAATGACATTTAGAGCCCTGGGTGACTCAGGTTGCCATTAATCTCTTCTTGAACAGGCAAAAATTCAAGAATGAGCTTGTGCCATTGACACTTAGCCTATGGAATCCCATACACTTGATTTCTCATTGCTGGAGATCCGAGTCACTCTGTACTGATACAAGATTCTCCTCTTAAATACCATCAGTCCCTTAATCACTGCAATTATCTTGGGTGACTTTTCATCAATTAGCCTACTGTTCTGCTTCCTTTATCATCATCCGTGAGGTATGTACTATAAGCAAAATTCATCCGTATTGGGCACGTAGGATCAGAAAAAAGATCATCCCTGTCCCCCAAGAGAAGCTGCTCTAGGGAAATTAGCATACGTAAGTGGGTAGAAAGGAAGGTAGATAAGTAGGTAGATAGGCAAGACAGTGACAAATATGAAATGAAGGCCCTAATAATGTGCTGTGTGAGCAGGGATGGAAGAGTGACTAATTCCAGTTTAAGGCTGGAGATCTGCAGAGGCAGATTATCTGGCTTGGAAAGAAGAATGAGGGGTGAATCTGGTAGAAGGATTATACTACCAGTCAGAAAAAGCTATCTTGATTGTCAGACCCAGAGATGTCCATCATGTCTCTCTTTTTCACTGAGCCAAGGAATAGTAGTGTGAATTCCCTTCTCTATACCAACAAGGGATCATCACCAGTTCAAGCTAATTCATTGAATATGAGGTGAATCCTCTTGGCCAGCTACGTCTTACTCCTATAGTGACTCCAAAGGCAGTAATGTTAAGTCAAGTAATAGGGCAGTGGCTGTAAACCAAGAGACTCCGAGTTGATGGCCATTTGGATTCAGAGAGGAGCTTCCAATAAAAATAAAGCACACAACATATAACCACCTACTTATAGAAATGTCCTTGGGAACTCTTAGCTCATTTCCTACCTTTCACTTGTCCAAATATCTCTTAATGCTTAATTTACAGAGACATTTGTCATTCACCTATTTGGTGAAGGGCTTTATGCTAGATATACAATGATTTATGAGATATGGCTTCTGTCTTCAAAGAGTCATCTACTTATGAGAGTAACAAGACCAAAGTTGAGAAAACTCTAAACAAGTCCATATAATCAAAATGTCATCTCCATAGGCATTTTGAGGTCCTCCATTATCCCATCTACCACAAAGTGAACTGACATGAAAGAATTCTGGGTCTAAAATGTAGAGTCTGGTCTCAAGAAAAAGACTCCCACACAGAAAGATGACTTTTTTTTTTCTCTCAAGCTTTCTCAGCTTTTTTTCTTTCTATATGATCCCACATTCAAATTAGTTTCAAGATACATCAAAAATTTCTCTTTGAATTGAGCAGCATTATATACAGCAATCACAGTTGATCATCTTGCTTGAATAATGAACCCATAAAAGTAGAAGAAAAACAGGGCACCTGGGTGGCTCAGTGGGTTGGGGCCTCTGCCTTCGGCTCAGGTCATGATCTCAGGGTCCTGGGATCAAGTCCCGCATCGGGCTCTCTGCTCGGCAGGGAGCCTGCTTCCTCCTCTCTCTCTCTCTCTGCCTGCCTCTCTGCCTATTTGTGATCTCTCTCTATCAAATAAAAAAACAAAATATTTAAAAAAAAAAAAAAGTAGAAGAAAAACATATCCAGATAAAAATTGCTCTTAGATATTAATGTTGGAGCCAAATGGAATAAATGATTTTTATATCTGACCCTGCACATGTAGAAGACAAATAGAGAACCTGTATTTTCAACTAATTTAAATAGCATATGGAATTGAAACAGAAAGCCAATAACCAAATTAGTCTTCCTGTGACAAAGAAAATGTAACCTGCTTCATTATTGTAATGGAAAACATCAGTGGAGTAGAAAATTGACCATCCCTCTTATATTAGATTAAAAAAAAACAAAAACAAAAACAAAAAAACGTTGGTTGCCAAGGAAGTTCTGCTTATATAAACCTTGACTACATACTCTATAATGGATTAGAGCCTTTAAGGTCTCATTAGCACATCAGTAATAGAAATTGTCAAAACCATATTAAATAACATTAAAAGTTGCAGTATTGCTGTTGTGCTGACAGCATATGTTGAGATCAGGTTTAAAATTCCATAATATTTAAAGTTAACCTATTTGGTTTTGGAGATATTTGACACAGAATGAAATCACAGAGACCTATACCCAAAATTAAATAGAACATTGGAAAATTAAAGATGTCAGTCAAAGAGAGAAAGAGTTATCTCTTGTATCCAAAGCAAATTATCTTCCCAGATAAGTCACCTCACTAGTCTAGTCATGGATCAAGAAGTGTGATCCTAGCTTCATCAAACTGGATTGTAATTAAGACTCTATCATATAAGCTACATATTTTTCAATATCTTCATTAGCTATCTTTTCATACAGTGTGCTATTATCATGTTCACTCATTGTGGTTTTAAGGTCTCATAGTGGTGTGAATGAAATGCAACAGCAAACAAAGAAAACAAAGAAAAACAACATGGAGAAAAAGAGTACTTAACAGTAGCAGTATGCATGAGGGTAAACACTCAGCATGACTGCATTCAGATCATTTCTATTAAAATGGAATGTGCCACCACAGCATTCCAGTCCCTTTCCAACCTATAATTAATGTGTGTCTTCTTCGTGGCATGAAACTAAAAATGGTCTCAGAGGTGAGTGACAGGCATTTCTGAGCATGACAGATGCAGCATCACAGGGCTGTGAAGAGAACAGGAATACATTCCCACAGTACCACCATTTTTTTCTGTTCTCACCAAAATGTCCTAAGTGGAGCCACCTCCCCACAGGCAGGTATTAGAGGGTTTGGAGGTGCACTTTAGGTAGGAAAAAGGCACTGTGTGTATAAATGTGTGTATTAGATGTTCATTCACATATGTTACTGTCTTTTGTTTCACTCCCTGAATGTTTTACTATAATTAATGTATTCATTTTCTGTATTCATTCCCAGGAGCATATTGCAGTGGGCATAGTTTTCAAAATTGAAGAAATTCATTAAACAAATAATTAGTTGAAGTTGATAAAATAGATTAATTTAAATGATTGAAAACACCTAGTACCAGCTCTCAATTAAAATAATTCATTGAAGGAGGAAAATCACATTGTTAAAATTCCAGCCTCGGATTGCCTCTTGATTACTCTAAAAATACAAGGTTGGCTCTGAGCCTAGAAGGTTGGCAAGTGAGCTTTGATCAACCAAGATAGGCAGGGGATTCCAGAGCTGGGGGCCCCTGCCAGACATGCCCTGTCTCCAGTTGCCCTCCGTCTAAATTGGGGATCCATTAGCAGAGACCCACAGTGGATTTCAGCTGTCATGACTTGTGTTTACAGAGAGAACTTAACTTGAGTCAGGATGGGGAATCAGTACCTGAGGTTGAGAACAGATTGGAATTTTAGGTAGAGTTCAAGTTGAAAGGAGAAACACAAAAACTTATTTTAGTTGGAGGTTGGGTAGAATGTATGTGTAATACAAGCAAAACAGTATTATTCACTTTCTTTCAGGAACTGATTTCTCATAAATCATTGGGTCACGTATAGAATGTTCAAAGGTATACATCACTTACCTACTTGTAACAAGATTTTTATCAGCTGGCTAATTCATAGATGACTATAATACCGTTCAATTGAGATGCTTTGTCTTCATAGCTCAATCTGTCCCCTACACATTATTCCCCTGCCCTTAATTGGGTAATAAGTCTGTTGTGATCTGGGTCCCCCTTAATACTATGCTTTTTTTTGGGTGGGGGGCTCTCTAGAAATCTCTCTTCATGAAAGATGATTTGTCAGCCCCCCCAAAAATGAGATTAAGTACAGTAATGTTTGTGAAAGTGTTAAAGTGCAATAAAAATGCCAATGTTAAAGATTAAAAACTGGTATATAAATCTAAAAGTTCAAAATACATGTTTCACTGTTTAAGTCTCAAATTGGTGCTAAGAGTTTCTAGTATTGGCTGATTTCAGATTTTGCATATTCAGATTTTGATGACCACAGTTAAATTTAATTCATTTCAAGAGAAAAAGGAAGGTCCTTTTTTCTTCTTCCTCTGACTTTATTATTGATTTTTCTGTATTGGATATAAAATAGACTCGTTTTTAAAAACCTTCTAGAATCTGTTGACTATTTTTTTTCATAACTCTAATTGCTACAGAGAGATTTTTCTTATTTATCACATGACCTGACCCTGAAGCTCTTTGCTTATTTATAAAATGGACTAAAACAACTGCTTTCTTTTTCACAAGCAATGTGAGATTCAGCCCTTCATGTGTTATAAAAACATCTTTAAAATATGCAGAGTGTTACCAATGAGGTAGTATCCATTGCTGTCTGGGTTTTTTTTTTTTTTAATACCTTCTATGTGTTCAGAAGTTTTACTCTAAAAGTTATGTCATATTTTCTTAATGGTTTTATTTCAGGAAGAAAGCACCAGATCTAAATACAACTGAATTAATTAAAACTCGGGAGGTTTGTTTAATATAATGTATCCATACTATATCTCTCTGTACTTATTCCCTGTGCTTATTCTCTCTTTTGATTTTACTTTGTATCCTTTGAACCTGACAAAGGAAAGTATACAGAGGCCATAGTCAGATTTTCTGCTTTGGGGGTGGAGGGTGAGTAGTGCTCAGAAGGAAACAAATCTCCAAAATATCCAGTCATGTGTTTCAATTTTGCTTAGAAACAGCTGGGGAAATGTGCAGCCGTATATTCTAGGGACAGAAATTGATTATCTGAGCCCCTGGCCTCCCTAACAATGCCAGGCCACAAAAGGGAGGTGAAACCAGAGGGTCATCAGGTGTGGTAGTTTGGTCTTATCAGGGGCTTGGTTTTACCCTTGTTATTGAGACTAGGCATTCTAAGATGATTGTCTTTAGTGAATACTTTATTCTGAACACAGAATGAGGAATTGGAATTTAAACTCTGTAGAGCCATTTCTAAGAACACCTCCTTCCCTAATGTTGCTTTTCCAGAGCTTCATAGAGTCAACATCAAAAGTGGCCCCACTCTGTAAATGGATGGCCACTCACTGAGTCTGATGAGAATTTGAGATGTCCCAAGTGAAGTGATTATACAAAACACAGTCATTTTGCTTAGGCTCTAAAACATCTGTAAGAGGAAAGAAAAGTTAAATATGAAGCCAGAAACTTGACCGTCTTCTTTTTGCATGCTAAGGGAGTAGCAGAATCTACTTCATGAAAGATAGCTTTTTATTCTGGAAAATACCTTGTTAGGACTCTTTAACTGTGATGTGTGAACCCCTACCCCTTTTTCTTAGGGGTCCTATTTCCAATGAAGAAACAAAAATAGGAGCTAAATCATCTCACCTGACATAACAGAAGTAAAATTTGGGAAGGAGGACCGTGAGAAAGACAGACACCAGAAAATGGTCAAGGAAGAAGGAGACAGAGATCTAGAAGAAGGGAGAAGCAGAGAAGAGCTGCCAATGGCAGGTGGTGGGAGAACCACAGGTTGCTACTTGCCCTTGGCCCCTCCATCATTCAAGCAGTGTTAGGGGTGGTAGAAAGAATTCAGGGACAGGTTTGGGGAAAGAAAGTATGCCCTGTGCATATCCACCGTCCTGCTGTCCTGCAAATAGAAAGTGCCGTGAGTGTCAACAACCAACCAGCCAACTCTCACCTGGGGAGCCTGGACTTGACCATGAAGGTAAAGGATGAGTAGGTGCTTACCTCCTTGGTCAGGAGTGGCAGGCAAAGGATTCCACAGAGGACCCAGCACAGACGGAAGAGTGGTGGTCTAGAAGGACCCAAGCAGCTGGGAGAAGCCACCTGTGATGGCTCTGCTGTTTAGCCATTCTCAGTTTTTTTCTTTACTGTTTAAAAAAGGGGGGAGGGAGGTAAAAAAGGGAATTTAGACAGAAGAAAGACCTAATCATATTTTTGTCTTGAAAAGAAAGCTCTTGTGCATGACTTCTGACTATTTATTTTTTGAACAAATATTCACTGAGCTTCAATATGCCAGGACTGTGCTAGGCTCTGGGGATATAGTGATGAATTAAGGACCAGTTCTTTTTCTTACAGCACTTATAGTTTGGTTAGGAGGTAGATGTTATAAAATTATTCACAAAAATCAAAGTTTAATTATAAGTAGTAGAAAAGGTGCTTTGATTAAGCATCAGAAAAGAGACCTAATTTTGTTTGGAAGTTGGGTGGGGATTGAGTCAAGTCTGGCCCCTCAGGTGAAACTTAACAGATTGGCAATCACTGGCCAAGTAAAGAGGGGTACCGCAGCTCTGTAGAGTTTGGGGAAGTTTGAGGCTTAACAGTCAATTATGAAACTGTTCTAATAGTCCACGTAGGTTCCCAAGTCTGAAACTATAGAAATTAGGGGGTTGGTCTGTGTTGGTCTCCAAAGCCACCTCCAGCCGTGAAATTATTGAGAAGTAAGCATCTCCTATATGTTTCACATTGTGCTAGATACTGATTAGGAATGAAATAAAAGCTATGTAAGATATGGATCCCCAACAGAGTGACTGTCCAACAAAAAAGGGATTTTGTGCACATTCAGGGAGTTTAGCTCTGGCTAGATATGTTGTTTTATAGAACCTTAACAGAATTCATATAACAATTTTAGTTATTTCTTTTTGAAGTGACAGAACCATACACCACAGCCCAATATCTTTCTTAAAATCTTAAAGTTGCTTAAGTTTCTTTCCTTGGATTGCCTCTTATTTGAGGCTCTCCAGTAATGATGGATTGGATGATTGATAGATAGGTAGATAGGTAGGTAGGTAGGTATGTAGGTAGATAGATAGATAAAAGTTTGAAGCTTAAAATGTCTGATACAGTATATTGAACACCTGGTAGGACTCTGCTAGTCTTCTTTACAGTGGAGGTAAAGGGGTCATTAACAATTTGAGGAACTTCCGCTTAATTGGTGGCATTACTGTTAACTTACAGAGGCAGTGCCTTGCACATAAAAAGCACTCACATATTTGGGTGGATGAATAAGTGTACCAGTGAACACTGCTTCAAAGTGTTCCACTGAGAAATAGAATCACATGTCTGCCAGAAACTCCCTATGGCTCTGGCTACATCAACGTGGCTATAATGCTATCCTTAAGTGCTTTCGCTGATGTAAGGGACACAAAGTAGGATGTGTTCCCACTCTATCTCTGCCTACTCAAAATGATTCTCATTCTGCATCCCCCCCCACCCAGTTTTTCTCTCCACCTTTAATAAACTCCAAAGAGTTTCCCTTTCTAATTTTCAGGGTTCTAATATTCAGAACCGGGAGAAAGGTGAGCAAAGAAGGTCAAAAGATGTTCAGGATAGGGTTGAGGAATGAGTGATTTTATTTTTTTATTTTTTTAAATTTATTGAGGCATTTTGTCAGTAATTCTTATACTTCGGCATAAATGGAGACACATCATAAATTCTATTTTTATTGTGGACACAGTTTTAAAAAACCTTTGCTTTGCTTATTTGTTGATTTACTTACTCAAGCACCCCTAAGAAGAGTTTTTTTTGTCTGTCTGTCTATTTTTCTTTCTTCTTTTTTGGAAGAACAAAGTACTAAAGCAGACAAGGTGTGCAAGGGAAGAGGACAGGCAAAAGAAGGAATTTCTTTAAGGCAGGAATTATTTCCACAGTGCCCAAGGAAAGCAAGTAAAGGAGATGAGTTACTATAAAATTCTGTCTTGGCTGCTGGACTGTTTGAATCATTGGGACAAAGCTTTGAAAAGGGCTCAGGTAGGGACTGCTCCACCCTTCAAGGCCGTGGTTTCTTGTGTTTGCCTTCATATTTGATAAGGTCAGATTCCAATTCTATGAGTGTTGATCCTAGAACTGAGGCAGGTGCAGGACTCAAGTGATGGGTAGGAGTTCCAGTGAGGCACATTTCAGCTTGATACTTTGAAATGCTTTCTAACAGAGCTCATGGAAGAATAGGTTCCCTATCAAAGTGTTAAGTCAGTTGACAAAATAGATTTCATCTTGTCGGTGGTTAGGCTAAGTAACATTGAAGATATTCTTCAGTAAAATGTCTCTAGTTAGACACCCCCTAAAAGCATGTTGAACAGAGAAACACAGAGCCTCTGTGTAAACTCAGGGTAAGAACCCTTTCCCCTGTCCAACTTCTCTGGAACCCAGAGTAAGCTGGTTGTTTTTCAGGCTAGATTTTCAATAATTTTGATGGGGGGAATGTTCTTCATAAGGGTCCAGGTCCCCCCCCCCATTATAAAAATACTCATCTAACTGGTTAACCTACAACTACCACCAAACTCAGTATTGACGTTTAATTTTTTTCAAATAAAGATTTGCGTAGTTCAATGTAAATGAACTTAGTTACGAAGTGGTATGAAGTGTTTGGGAAAGCTTTCTCTTGTATCTGAGAGAGGCAGAAGTTCTGGCCATGATCTCAAATTAAGTACCTTCGATACTTAGGGCATGGCATGAAAAAGCTAAAATTCAAGATGACACTGAGAACAATATAATCTGAGGTTAATAACTAAAGTTAATTGACCACTGACTATGTACCATGCACTGTGCTAACATGCTCTGTCTGTTATAACTTTTACAATGACCTTCTAGTGAAGGGGCTGTTGTTCTCCCCTTACAGGTGAATAAAGAGGAGGGATGAAGGGGCTCATCAAATGTTTCCCAGGGAGTATATCGTAATGCAGGTAATCAAGCCTACATTTTCAGTTGCTATGCTTAAAGAGCCACTAAAGGAATGATCTTTACTGCAGATCGAACAGACCCAGAAGTAAGGAGATCCATCAGAGCCAGCAAAACAAACTCTGGAAGGGATCATGGAGACACTCTATTCTCCACCATTTCAGAGTATACACAGGTTCCAAATTGGCAAGAGTGAGTGTTAGGGGATAAAGCATGAGAGTGATTGTTTTTGCTCAGAAATGGGACTGGCCTCCCTCAGGGAGTGAACTTGGCTGGGAGGCAGTAGAGAGGTCTAAGCTCTTTGTGTCCCTCCAGTCTGGAAGACAGTTGAGGCAGCAGGGCCTGGGAAACATGGCCCAGTGCATTTGAGTGGATGTCCCCAGCCACTTGAATTGTCATTATATGGCTCTCTTGACAGAGTTGTTATTTGCAGCAGTAGCCTAAACAGTAGGTCATATTTCCACTTAAACTACAATCAACATGCATGAAAGCAACAAATATTATGAATATTCTAAGAATGTATGTACTCACTGCTAGCCAGGATTAAAGTCAATTTTAATTTATCTGCTCTTCTAAGGTCCTTTTAGACAATTTAGCTAATGGCAATCATCAAAGGCAGTGTTTCTTAAAGTCAGGTCTCTATGCCATCTATGTAGAATTATCTAGGATGCTTTTAAAACTTCAGATTCCTGAGCCCTATCCCAAATATGGCATATTGATTAGGATAGTCTCAGTTAACCTCAAAATCTAAGTGACTTGGCAAAACAAAGGCTTATTACCTCCTCACGTAAAGTTGGCTGCAGGTTTGGTGGTTCTCCATAGTAGTTATTTTCAAGTAGCGATCCAGCATCCAGTCCGCTGATATTTTCTGGTTCCATTATTTTATGAGGGAGTATAGAGAAGTCACATAACTCTACTGTTCTTGGCACGGTAGCCCATTGCCATAACTTGTACCGGTACCCACCTTCCTGCAAGTGCTGAGAAATACAAGATTACACTAAAACATAGAACGGACAATAAACATATCTGACACTTTCCATCCTTTGCCCCTTTTTCCTACACAGAGAACATACTCAATCCCTCCCTAAAAAAGACAACCCAAAGCCCCATCCAGTAGGTGCATTGAGCTCTAAGTCTAGGATTTCTGGGTGATGGCCAGTAGTCACTTCCTGGTCCAGATATGGTTCCTCTTACACTGGAGAACTATGATTTAAAAAAGCAAGTTATGTGCCACTTCTCCACAGACACTCCCAGTACGAATGATGAAACAGGGACATGTTAACTGCAGTTGGCAAACGGAAACAAAGGAGGTTCACCACAGTTATTGGTTGGTTTTAACTCTGAAGTCTTACTGGGAATTAGTATGGTGGCCTCCTATACTCATGTGGAAGAGGTTTCTTAACTAGACTCTAATGTTGTTTTTATGGAGGAAACAGGAAGTCTCTTGTCCACTCTTCTCTGAAGCACTTGGCTCTACCCTCCGGGAAATTCTTGTTTGATTTTCCTTTGCAGCATCTCAAATGGATATTGTGGTATATGCCCTCCTTAAGGACTTTCTAGTCAAGGGAGCTTGAGGTCTAACAGTCATTTTAGGTCTCTTGACTTTTAGACAAAAACATCTCCTTCAAAGATTGAAAAGAATTTCAGTGTATTTATTTGAAGTCAGTCCTTTCTGCCAAGAACCCCATCGACACATCTTGTCTGAGACATTGTTCTCAAAAAGGCCTTATTTCTTTGTTGGTCCCTTCCAACTGAATGGCCACACACTAAATCTGATCTCTGCCCAGAGTCATTTGGATCATCTGTGTTTCTGGAACTTTGTCATTCATAGCCCTTTCATATCCTCTTTCTCACAGTCCATGGTCCAATTGGAGTGGGTTTTCCAGTGTCTCAAGGCATCACATTGCTGGGCTCTGTTGCTTTTCATTTCTGCCAATTCATTCTAGAGCATTTCTCTCTTCTTTATTTCTCTTTTATAGCACTTTGCTGGTTGTAGCAAATATTCATTAATATGTACTATTGATGTTCTGTTTTCTAAACCACTCTTCCTGGAGTTGCCAGCTCAGTACTCTTGGGGTCTCCCCACCAAGTTATCATGGGTGACAGTTGAACAAGGGTTTTTGCCACAGACCAACATAATCTCACATTTCTAACTCCACTTTCAGTTTCCCTCTTGCCTTCCACCTGGCTGCTGAGCCAGTGCTGTATACTTTAGAGTTTTGTTATAGCAGCAGCCTACATTCGGTGTCAAGTTCTGGATTTGTCATAAGTTAGTTAACACTGCAAAAGCAGGCCCACCTCCAAAGGTGTTGTTTAACATAAAAAAAGAATGTTTTAAAAAATAATTTATGTAAAGCACCTAGGACAGTTACTGACACACGATCAGAGTCAGCTTGAAGTATTTTCATAGTATTTTTTTTTAAGATTTTTATTTATTTATTTGACAGACAGAGATCACAAGTAGGTACAGAGGCAAGCAGAGAGAGGAAGGGAAGCAGGCTTCCCTTCTGAGCAGAGAGCTGGATGCAGGGCCCAATCCCAGGACCCTGGGATCATGACCTGAGCTGAAGGCAGAGGCTTTAACCCACTGAGCCACCCAGGCACCCCAAGAGTGTTATTTTTTACTCCAAGCTGTCATGGTTCTAGAGATTCTGTAGGACCTCTCCATTCCAAGTAGTGATCCAGGGTTGTAGATGTTTCCATCATATAGGTACACAGCTGGCCCATGGGACTTGAGGGTCACCTGGTAAAGGGAGGAGGGAGCAGAGATAGCCATGCACCAGCTCCAAAATCCTTTGGCAAAGTAGTGATGCATGTCACTTCTTCCCCCAGCTGTTGAGATGGCAAACGACACTTGCCTCTTTAGTGAACAGTAAATGTCTCTGGCATACCAACTTAATCAGACTCTGAGGGTAGGGTCTGGAATCTGCATTTTAACAGGTATCCAGCGTGTGAGAAAATATGTTCTAAGATCAGCGATGGTGTTCGTAAGTTGTTTTTAACAAAACTGAAGTTCAGAGATGATGTGGTATACTCAAGGTCACACAAATTTAGAGGCAAAGTTCAAGTCAACTCCTAACCACTCAAGAATAATAAAAGCAAGTCATGATCTCTAATCTAATAATAAAAGCAAGTCATGATCTCTAATCACAATTACAGAGTGAGAAACCATGTTTTTGTCTTCTTTTCCTGAGCTGCTAGTTGTTGAAAGAAAACAGTGTAGGAAAGCAGATCGAAGGAGCATGTTAGCAAAATCCACCAAAAACCAAAACGCAGAAGCAGAGGCGGGAAAATAATTTTTGTTGGAGAAGAGAAAACAACTTGGTCAAGAGTAAGTTTGCTAAGGTTTCACACCTAGACGCTTAAGACAAGTGAAAAGCCCTGAATAGATCTCTCCCGACTTTCGCTGGACCAAATGACAGCGTGGGAAGGAAGTGTGATGTACCCAGGCATCCACACAGTAGTTGTGAGGATTGGGGCTAGTGCTTTGCACCTCCATGGTGACGACTTCTCCTATGAGCTCATTTTCAAAGAAAACCTACCAGCACACCTCTGAAATAAATGGGCCCATTTTCTGGGAGTAAAAGTAGTAATTCTGTCACGGTGAAAGGATAAGCTTCAGCATTGAGGGGATTCACTTTGTAAGTTGGAAATTTCATCTTTGGATCCTACCAGTGAAGGAAAACTAAATATGGCTTGAGGAAGAGGGAAGTTCTTCCTTGCTAAGAAGACCGAAATAGCTTGAGCTAATTATATTAACCTAAAAAAGTAAGTGAAAATTAATGAGAAATAAGAGGAATTCTAACTCTGGAAATAGCCTCTCTAATGTGTGTTGAAATCCTATACCCTTTGGTGGAATAAACTCAGGTCAGGAGCTAACCCACCAAAATGAAATTCTAGAAATGCAGAATGCTTCAGGGATCCTGAGTCCACCTGAGTATCTTGCAGTATTGTCCCAAATTTTTGGATTCAGTAAAATATGATTCAAGTTTGCCTCAGGACTTCACTTTTAGAAAGTCATATGTATTTATTTTTTTAAGATATTATTTATTTATTTGTCAGAGAGAGAGAGAGGCAGGCAGAGGGAGAAGCAGGCTCCCTGCTGAGCAAGGAGCCCGATGCAGGACTCAATCCTAGGACTCTGGGATCATGACCTGAGCCAAAGACAGAGGCTGAACTGACTGAGTCACCAGGCATCCCGAAGTCATCTGTATTTATTAACAATTTCAATTTGGATGTTTCTTATTTTCTTGCCCTTTAGCCCATTCAAATGTTACCTTGTAGGAGTTATTTGTTCAGGAAGCGGTCTGATTCTTCTGAAAAATTTTTGTAAGATTTTGTTGTTGGGTTAAGAAGCAAATTCTGTCTGTTCTTGAGTAAATACACTGAAATTGAACTAGAACGTTATAGAAAGTGTCTGAATTGGGGATTTTTAAAGTGTGGTCCCCAGGCCAGTGTCATATTATCACCTGGACACAGGGCCCTAACACAGGAGGGCCTCATACTTGGTTTAGCACTCTTGCTATCTTCAAATTCTTATTTATTTCTGCAAGTGAAGTCCATTTAGTAGTGTAAAATCCATAAAGTAAGTAAAGATGGTAGGACATGAAAGCATTGGTGTGGGTAGGGAAGAAACAGGCATGTGGTATGGCCCCATTCACAGATGGTATTCGCACTGTCCCATGAGCACAATTCCAGTGGACCCACAGTGTGGGAGTTCAGCGAGATTCAGAGCCAGTATATGGTAAGCGTGTTTTATCTATAACGGAATAAACCGGGGGACATGGCAGAGCCACTGACAGCCCAGAGCAGTCACAATTTCCATTTGAGCTAGAACTCTCTCTGAACCCAGAAAAAAACAATGGCATTCTGAGAGGTACAACCTTCTGAGGAACACTATCCATCCTTTCCTGTGAATTAGCCACCTGCTGACCCTCAGGAGGAAAGGGGAAGATAGGGCCAACCATGGTTCCTGATTCTCTCCATACTTCCTTAATCCTTATGAAGTCAAAAGTGAAGAAAGTTGAGAGAATACTTGCATATCAAGAAGTCAAATAAAGACAATTCAAACAGTTTTGTGTGGCAATTCCACTCTTCTGGTCAGAACAGTATATATGATCCAAAGATAAATTGTCTCAGGTCAGTGATTTCACAAACAAGTGAAATGATCTTTCAGATTGTCATTGTTCAGTCTACGGGTGAACAGTCAAATTCGGGGTCATTATTTGCTATAACACAGCAAATAGCCAATGAAGAATACCATGGTTAGTTGAGAGAGACCATGAAAGAACAGAAATGTTTTATATTTTAGTATCTTATTTAAAGGGAGTTTTTTCTTGGTTTTTGAATAAGTAGCTCTGCCTCTTAATTTCTCTCTGGGTCCCACAAATTAGGTCACCATTCCTGGGCAGTGGATAGAAGTGTAGGTTCCCAGACCACACACCAGACTGACATAACCAAAACTCACCATGATGGGGTGGGGAGGAGGGTGGCCACATGTGTTTGAGCCAGCCCTCCAGGTGATTCTGAACTGAGGTCCCATTTAAAAACCACTGGTCTCAGTCATTTAAGCTAGCGAACCCCATGGTTCTATTTCTCTAGAAGTTCCAGGTGTGCTTGCTTTATTTTAACCCTTATGAAGCGACAGAAAGCATCACCGCCTTCATAACTGGCCTCTAGATGTCCGTCATCTACAGCTTGTGTGACTCTGCTGTGGAGTGACCCATCTGTGTGCAAAATAAGGCAGCCATGCAACTTTGAACAGGATTCTCAACCCTTCTGACCCTCCATGTTCTCAGTTGCCAAATGGGAGTATTCATGCCCACCTCACAGTGTGGTTAGAGGAATTAAATATGTTAATATATGTAAAGTGTTTACCACAGTGTTTGCTACGTAATAAACCCTGAAGGAAAAGGCATTGCATCTAAACTATTAATAATTATTACCTGTGTTCCTCATCACCAGTGCTCTTAGTGTCATCCTAGATAAAGCTCTGAGGCATCACCCTTGCCTCCCTTTTGCTGGTGCACCTTTATACCTCTGCTTCACCTTTATACCCATAGGCGCAAAAGAGTAGAACTTTTCCTTTTATGAGTGGAAAGGAGAGATTGAGAAACAGAATATGATGTTTCTTATTGTTGACTAGACATGTGCTTGTCTAGGAATTG
This sequence comes from Martes martes, assembly GCF_963455335.1. NCBI lineage: Eukaryota > Metazoa > Chordata > Mammalia > Carnivora > Mustelidae > Martes > Martes martes. The sequence goes on from NC_137892.1 coordinate 85,881,380, forward strand.
TGATCACTGCTTACGAACCAGAGCTCAGAGCCACTCTGGTTCCACATCTTACCATCATTTGCGTTGGCAAGTACCTGCCCGACCTCCCTTCTTCACTATCCAGCTGGCATAGTACAAAGTCTCTCTTGCCCATCTGTAAATACGAGCCCAAAGAAATATCCAAAAGCACTCTGTAAAGTATCAAAGTTCCAAAGAGCACGAGGGAGTTTTCTTACTGATGCTGCTATCATCAGAACAAAGAAAGGATGTGTTGCTGTTGACCCATGATTCTGCGTCTTATGTGAGTTCGTAACATGTCATAGGAACCAAGTCCTTATTCATTTCAGTGTATTTATTGTAACAGGAGAAGGTGTATGTTAACACCAATCTAGAAGTGATCTCTAAAAAGACTAATGTTGAGTGTTAAATGTTCTCCTGTTTTTCCCAAGATCCTGAGAAGGAGGCAGTGCTCAGAGCAGAGGCACCCTGAGCATTATTAGAACTTGAATCCAGGACTGCCTGTGGTTTCCTCAGTTTAAGTGTGGTACCTGATCTGTAGTGATCATGCCTCTCCAATAGGCTATGGGAGGAATCCCCTTCGTTCTCTCTTTTTCTTAAGATTTTATTTTTAATTCATCTCTATACCCAACATGGGGCTCAAACTTACAACCTGGAGATCAAGAGTTGCATTCTCCACCAACGGAGCCAGCCAGCCGCCCCGCCTTCTTTCCCTTACCCATACATCTGGATCCTCCCATGGATCCTGTGTTCCTTGAGGATAGATGTTGACTTCTCAAGTGAGTTACATTTTGCAGCTGTCTTTCTCAAACATAACATGCATGTAAATCAACCAGGAAGCTTCTTAAAAAGTGGTTTCTAATTCCTGAGGACCCCTTCAGGCTGGAGAGTCTGCATTTCTAACAAGCTCCAGGTGGTGCCAGTGCTGATGATTCACAGACTGCACACACGTTGTGTAGTAAGGGTTTATGATGACAGCCCCACTGGGATTTTACAGAGCACATAGGTTGAAGGCTTTGTGTTGAAGAGAGAGCACTGAGCAAAAAGAAACTGTGGGTGGAGGCGTGGATGGGTGGTGCCCGTGACCAGCTGAGGATGACAGCATTGGCAAGGGGTTGTTGAGGGATTGTAAGGCAGTAGAGGTTCCAACTTGAGTCTATGGTCTTGAAGGACAAAGATAGGAGTTTTGACTAGCCTCAATCTACTGGAGACTAAAGGGGTTTCAGGTAGGGATCTCTGGTTAATACTGTGCCTGGAAAAACATTCCAGCAAATAGCAGAGTAGGAGACGGCTGCAATGACTCTGCCCCACACACTCCCCATACTCAGCACGTCTCCTTAGCCCAACTGCCTGCTCTTTTCAAGACCGGATTTCTAGAGTCTAGTGATACTGTGATATTAGTGGTGGTGGTTGCTATTTCAGAGTAGAAACTGTTTTTGCATGACACCAGGTTATACAAGGATTTAAAAGGGAGAAAAAGTGGCAGAGTGAGGAGGGGAGCCAACACTCAGGAGGGGCTGGCTGCAGCAGTGGCACATAGCAGGACCCCTCACCCTCAAGAATGACTCCATCTGTTTCCCCAATGCGCCCTCCATGCATCCCAGGTCCTCTGATTGGCTGAAGGCTGCACAGATCCCGGGCTAAGCCATCGTTTAGGAGATCTCATATTTGTTAGCACTCATAGGCCAGTAGCTCCAGGCTGATCAGCTGCTCCTGGCAGTCCTAAGCCTTCTGCTGGGCTTCTGAGCCATCCACGAACTCCAGCTTTCTCTTCTGGTCTTTCTTCTTCTATGGATCTCAGCTTTTGGGAATGCTGCCTGCTCCTGAATCACTTGTAGGGGTATCACTGTAGCCTTTTTGAGGGGGCTTAGCTAGGGCGACTGTACACAGGAAAGTGGTGAGAAAAAAGAATTCTTTTTCATTTGGGTCCACAGCCTCCTGGGCCAGAACCTTGCCTTCCTGTTCTTTTTGCTTCATCTCAAGCCTCTCAGCCCCCAGATCTTTTTCCTCATAAACGCTATCCACTCTGGCATCGGGGTGCTCAGCCCATGGGTACCCTGACTCCCCTGGGAGCCCAGCAGATGGTCTAAGTAATGGCCATAGCTGCGGTTAATACTGGAGAACTCAGGCTGCAAATGTCCTGAAATCTATTTTATTTAATACAGCCACCCTACAAGGTAGTGGCAATTAGTATCCCCATTTTCCAAGTAGAGACACTAAAACACCGGGAGTGTTTTAGGGGACCAGGTCACACACCTAATTAGTGAATGTCTCACTGTTTCCCACCCTTTGCCCTGCCACTGGCCATTGACCGTCATGTTGTATGCAGTCATTAAAAAAATCCTGGTTTTCTGCAGGTTGTAGTAAATGCCCAGGTAGTGATGAGGGGACTCAAAAGTATCTGGCAGGCCTTTTCTTCCTGGACGTGGGGGGAAGAAGTTATAAGCAAATGGAAAACACCCTTAGTGTTTGGGCAGCAGCCACTGTGCCATAGGAACTCATCACCAAATCTTTCTCATGAGGGGCAAAGACTTAAATACAGTGAATGAGGGCTTCACTATGAAAACAATGGAAGAACGTTTGCCATGAAGCTTTCAGGGAAACTACCTGTTATCTCCTGTCTGCTACTCAGCTACTGTCCTGGATAGGCTCTAGAGAGAGCTTTCTGTCTCCTTGTTCAAAGATTCAGCGATTCATCCCCAGAAGGCAAGCTCCTTCATTTCCTTATCTCAGCCTTGTCACAGAGCCTGGCTGGTGGGGTATATTCAGCACAGACCACTAAGGGGCTAATTAATCCATCTACCAAACATGGCCTTCACTCTCCTCAGTAAAACTAATAAAAGTTGTGCTTGAGTGCCTTCTGCTAAGCAGAGGAATACAGTTGAAGGTGATGTCATAATTTATTCCACAAATGTCACCAGTCACTGCCCTGCCTCGGTGCCATGGTGACAATGACCAGGATCACAATGTGGCTGTGAGCTTCACACAGTCCTACAGCTGAGTCACTGATATAACTTGAGAAGAAGGTCTCAGCATCTTTGTGCCTCAGTTTCCTTATATCTGTAAAATGGGAATGATAATAGTGCTCACCTCAGAGTTGTTGATTAGATAAGTTAATGCACGTGATGGGGCGCCTGGGTGGCTCAGTGGGTTAAGCCTCTGCCTTCGGCTCAGGTCATGGTCTCAGGGTCCTGGGATCGAGCCCCGCATCGGGCTCTCTGCTCAGCAGGGAGCCTGCTTCCCTCTCTCTCTCTCTGCCTGCCTCTCTGCCTACTTGTGATCTCTCTCTGTCAAATAAATAAATAAAATCTTTAAAAAAAAAAAAAAGTTAATGCACGTGAAGAGTGTAGTGCTCATCCCATGGTAATTCTACGTATCCGCTATAGGAATAAGACATTATGGACTCTGCCCACAGAGCAGGTGCTAGCAATTTTTTTTTTTTTGTAATTGAGCAGATAGTAAAAATCTTACACGTTGTGTGCTGCATATAGTCTCTGTCAGAGCAACTCAGTTCTGCCATTATAGCATGAAAGGAAACACACATGATACTTCATTGAATCTCCTATTTTAATATGGCATGAAATAGTATTTTTCTTTTGTTTGTTCTTAACAGTTTGAAAGTGTAAAATACATTCTTAATTTACAAACTGTACAAAAACGGGCAACAGGCCAGATTTGGCCCATGGGCCAGAGTTTGCTCATCCTGGTCTGGAGAGAAAATTTACAAACTGTTTGCAATACAGCTTGTTTGTTCAAAGTGCTGAGAAGGGAAGGCTTTATTCTGCCAGGAAGTGAAAAGACGGGGATTAAGAATGGCTCCAGAAGGGAAGAAACATTTGAGCTGGGCTTTAGAGAGCAAGTAGGAGTTCACCAGATGGGACAGATAAGAGAAGGAACAATAATGAGAAAAAGAATGAGCAAAAGGGGAAAAACAGTATTTAAAGGGAATTAACCAAAGTTCATTGCCGTATAGAAAGTGAAATCACATGGGAAGTAAAGAGGAAAGATTCTTGTGGTTTAGCTATTTGTTTTTCTCCTTAATTTAATTATTTTCTGAAGCCACTGTTAGGTCTGGGCTGATATTACAAAGATCCCCAGAATAGACCCTTCATTTGTGTTCCATTACCATGTTTGTACCCCCAACACCAGCCATCATGACTGTTTTCTGAGCAATTCTAACAATGTCCTGACAGTCTGTCCAAAAATTTTCTGAATAAGCATTCATTGACGGAGAACATAGCCTTTTCTTTTGGATAATTATGTTACTCAGATCTTTAAAAAAAAAAAAAGTGAAAATCTTAATAAGATCACTCTACTCTTTTTAAGATTTTATAGAGAATTAGTGCCCTAGCAGGGGAGGGGAGCAGGGGCAAAGGGAGAGGGAGAGAGAATCTCAAGCAGACACTGCACTGATGGAGCCAGAGATGGGGCTCAGTCCCATGACCCTGAGATCATGATCATAAGCCAAAATCAAGAGTCTAATGCCTAATGGACCGAGCCACACAGGCTTTCTCAAGATTTCAGATTTTTTAAGTGAGACTCTATGTTAATAGCCCGAGTGTCCTCAACTCTTCCAACAATACCATGAAACACTCACCAAGAGTTACACTTAACTGCTTAACTGAAAGAGCCACCCAGGTGCCCCAATCAATTTACTGCTCTTAATTTAGTAAGTTAAGTCAATTGGTTACCTCTGTCAGGTGTTTGCTGAAAATGTGTTTTTTAGATATCATTGGTATATAACATTGTGTTGCAGGTGTACAACATAATGATTTGATATTTGTACACATTGTGAAAGGATCACTCTTAGAAGTCTAGATACCATCCATTATGACACAGTTATAAAATGTCTTTTCCTTGAAATTAAAACTTTTAATTTGCTATACTACTAGCAACTTTCAAATATACATTACAGTATTATTAATTATCCTTCTAAGAAATGCATTTTTAGGCAGATTTTTGAAAAATGCTGTTCTTTGTTATCTTTGGTAATCTCAACTATAAAAAGTGGCCAGGTCTTTTGTCTGCAAAATTACATCTCTGAAATTTTTAAAACCAGATAGAGATGGATTTGCCTAAAGAAAACTGAGATGAATTGGAGTTGTTTTTAAATCCATCTGCCTGGAATCTGCAGATTATTGGTTCTACCATGTTTTCAGTATTTAGAATGTGTTCAGTGATAACTATATTAAACAGATTTTAAAGTAGGAAGGAATTTGTTCTATTTTTAAGCAGCTCTTGGGGTCCTGGGATGGAGCCTCATGATGAGTTCCACACTTGGTGGGGAGTCTGCTTGGGATTTCTCTCCTTCCCTGTCCCCCACACCCCCGCCAACTGTGCTCGCTCTCAAATAAAAATAAATCTTTAAATAAAACAACTCTGATTTTTCAACCCTTTAAGCATCTGAGTCTTGAAAAACTATAGAAAAGAAATTACTTAGGTTTGTTGTGTCTTTGATTCAAACAAACTTGTGTTAAGCACCTACTATGCACCAGACACTTTGCAGGACACTGAGGAAGCACAAAGGCACATTCTCTCCTCTCACAATGAGATCAGGGAACACAGCACTGTTTTGAAGCAGGTCCAACACAAAAGTTGTACAAAGGAGAAGACATTCTATCGAAGCCATTACTAAGCAGACCATTATGGGAGCTCCTATTTTTAGCCAGAGGCGCTTCTTCTATAGTCTTCATCCCATCCAAACTAATAGTGGCAATTTGTAGTGGTAATAAAAGTAAAAGCCAGTAGTTATTGAATTATCAAATTATTGAATTCCTACTATGTGTCAGACTTTGCTAACTGCTTTGCTACACTATGATACTAAATCCTCACAAAATCTCTATGAGGTAATTTCCATTATATCTTGATAAAAGTGCCTGAGATCACACAGTTAGTGTGTATTGGAATCCTGACCCAACCCAGCCTTTTTTCACAGCCCATGCTGTTCCCACCACACTATACTGGTGTTTTCTCTAGTATATACATCAGAGGCTGAATCATTCTCTATACAGGAATCTGCAAAGCAGCCTCAAAATTTTTGAGGCTTAATTTTAACCATGGGCAGGCATTAGTAAGTCTCTGACTACTTTATTGATATGTTCTCTAGGTGTCCCAGTCATCTGAGGAAATGAATAAGGGAATGCTGAGGTGTATATACTGCACTAATTCATAAAACCACATAACAAAACCAAAGGAGAAGATGAGGTGGTGTAGAGGGCTAGGGATGGGTTATTTCAGACCATTTTGGTTATTACCCTCCAGTATTGCTTTTGAATCCATTCCAGGGCAATTAGGATAATTAAAAAGCAAGAAACCTGACCTTGTCATATCTGCAAGTGTAAAGATGTTGCTCACTCTTCAGTGAGAACTGGTTTCCTTGGATTAAGTAATCATCAAAGAAAGTAGAGTATAGCAGGGTGTTGAAGGTCAGCTCTCCAAGGCAAGAGAAAGACAATAGAAAAGGAGGAGTCTAGAGGCTAGAATCGCAAAAGCAGAAGGGTGAAAGGCAGCAGGCAATAGGCAGTGTAGGTTATCTGTAATTTGAAATTCATGGACCCCTATAGAGAGAAGATTTTTTTTTTTTCATGATTAGCTGTCCAGGAAACAAACCGACAGTTGGCTCTTCATTGTTTTTTCTCTGAATTAAGCCATGATTAGAAGAACCAAGAGGAAAGGATATGAACTGCAAGTTGTTTTACTCTGTGGGACGCGTCCTGTTCCATGCCTTTCACGTATGGTTTTTTTGGCTGTCCCAGCACATCACACAAGAATTGCCTTTACCCATGGCAGAGGCACCACAACAAAACAATTTCTCTGTTCAGATTTGCCAGTGAGTCAGCCGAGCGAATATCTGTAAGAGAAGGAGAGAACATTAATTTTTTTTAATATCTCTGGAAAGTTTTATTACCAGAAATCTGAATAGGCAATACTAAATGAAAATAATAATCAAATTGGAAGCAGACCCATTTGTCATAGTAACATATCTGATCCCAGAGCCTAGTCAGGATGAAAAACAATTCATAGAAAGTCCATGAGGCTCCAAGATCTTATTTTCTATAAGATTTTCTGTAGGAAGCATTTTTGGTTTCTTCCTTTGAATTTATGCTTAGTGGAAACTGTCCAATATCATAATTGTCTTTTTGAGGACATTTAGGAAAGGGAAAGAAGTATTTATTACAAGATTCAGATAAACCTGCATTGCTAAACTGTCCTTGCTCAATTAATTCATTAATATCTCTACAGACTGTAGTAATAGCCTCCTATCTTATCCCTGTCTCTCCCTCCCCTAAAATGCCACTCAGATTCTTCCCATGGGCAACTCAATCTCACTGTGAGGTTTCAGATTAATGCCACTTCCTCAGAGAGACCTCTGCTGACTGCTGTGCCCAGCACTTACTGTCTATTTCATTTGTTTGTGTGTGTGGTTTTTTTTTCTCGATTGTTTTTGTAGCTCTTAACATAATATTCTTAATCTGGTTTATTGGCTGGAGGAATCATTTACTCCTGCATCTCCCTGGCATAAGGTCTGGCATATAATAGGTGCTACATGTTTGGTTAATGAATAAATAACTATGACAAATAAAATGATAACTATAAACAAATGAAAAATTCAGTGGGACAAACAAAAGCCTTAATAATTTAGAAATATTTACTTGTTTTGGGGGCTCATGGGTGGCTCAGTTGTTAAGCATCTGCCTTCAGTTCAGGTCATGATCCCAGGGTCCTGGGATCGAGCCTCTCATTGGACTCTCTCTTCTGCGGGAAGCCTGCTTTTCCCTCTCCCATTCCCCCTGCTTGTGTTCCCTCTCTCGCTGTGTCTCTCTTTGTCAAATAAATAAATAAAGTCTTAAAAAAATATTTACCTTTTTAATCTTGTAAAAATCCTCTTGTGAAGGAGCTGTTGCCCTCATTCAATGCACAGGGAGACAAATGCAAAGATAAGGTCCCATAGCTTATAGGTGGAAAATGAGGATTTACACTCAGGTGTGACTCCAGAGCCACTTTTATTTCTACCAAATCATATTACCTTCCAAATAGGAAAATTTTTACATGAAAGAGGTTTTTGAACTTTTTTAATATCCAAAGACTTTGGATTCCAGCCTACAGAGCTTGATCTTGGACCAAAATTCCTATAATGATATCTTACCCTGTGAATAAAAAATGTAAAGAATGGGCTTTCCATTTCCTGTTAAATGGATTTGACATCCTTAACCATTGTGTGCACACATATGCCAACCCAAAACTGTCAGGAGGAATCTTCATGCTAATTAATAAATTTGCAATGTTCAGTCAGAGAATAACTATGATTGACATTCCTCTTATAATGGTTCTTGAACTAGTTTCTTGTACATAAATCGGGACCATCAGCTATGCACAAGCATAATTCACAGGACCATTCTAGTTTAGGAGTACATAATCTTCATGAAGTATACAACAGCATAAGCACTCACAATATAAATGAATGATACATAGATATACACCCATGTATATACATACATGTGCCCACAAATACGAATAGACAGTGTATTTGAAACAGGGTTGTATATATAGCACTGTACCTCACTGGAAAACAATATTGTCAAAATATTGCCAGGAAATATAATTAGCCCATTTATTAAGTTCCCCTTTGTGTTCCTGTTTTCTGACTAGTTATTTGAACTAAGACTTTTTTTCTTAGACTTTCATGCCTAATGCCAATAGTATACTTGCCAAAATATGCCTGAGATTTAATCTTTTATGCCAGAGACCCATGATCCATAATATCTTAATTTATTTGAAACCATATTGGAAGACATTAAACCAAGTACTGCTTAAAGGGAGGTACTCACACCACTAACAGTACACAGATGACTTAGTGCAACACTCCACGGGATAACCAGACATGAAGGGGAAATCAGTGTACTCCATCAGAGTGGGGCAGGTCTCTGGCTGCAGAGGCCAAAATTTCATAGTATTTATTTATATGGATACCTGTTCTTTATGGTAAGTGATACTAGTTTCCCATTAATGAAAGTCACTTAATTTCATTTGGGGGTAAATATATTTAAGGAAAATATGTCAATTTAAAAATACATGAATAATAGTACAAGCAGTATGCAAGGTGGCAAAAATTATGCAAGTCATATGCAAAGGACCAGTGGAAAAAAACAAAGGCAGCAGAGGTCTGGAAGTCATAGTTCATCATTTCATATCTGAGTAAACCTGAGTAAGTTACTTAACCTCACTTAAAATAGCCACAGTAACCTCAGAGCTTTTGTCTGTTCAAATGGAAAATATATCAAGTGGAACATAGCAGAGGCTAAGGAAATGATCTTTGTAATGATAATAACTGTTCTTATTACTATGAACTGTCATTAATGAAAAGGTGTATGTAAGCACTTGGCACAGAACCTAGTCTGCAGTATATACTCAGCAAATAGGGATGAACATTTCCTCACCAATTTGGCTTCTTTCACAATAGACCTGTGCACACACGTATGATTCATAACTCAGTTGTAGCTGAAGATGTGAGTGTTCTGTGGCCCATTTTAAGAAGGGAGCTTAAAGACTACATTGCATATGATTGATATGGAATACAGAATTCTAAGTAAATACATAGTGAGTGATCTTACTGTCTCAGCAGTATCTGGAAGGAATGGCATCACAAAAACAAAAAGGTTTTGTCCAGAAAGCAGCTTTATGTAATGGGGAGCATATTCACCTTCTATTTCTCCTATAATGAAGTGGGTTAAATATTAATCATACGTCTGTTTGCAATTGTAAATTTAAAGGTTAAAGCTGTCTCTTAGAAGAACTTCAAAAGTCCTTTCCTAGACAGAATAATATACCAGAAAATTCACCCACAAATCCAGCACAAACTGAAAAGGCTTCTCAAGAAGAAAAATAAATGAAGACAGATAATTTGAGATGATTGAAAAAATAGACACAGGGTCTTACATTAGCTAGGGGTATGGAAAAAGTGTTATATATATAGGATCTCTTCCCAAGACCCCTATGAAGAAAACAGGATGAGATAAATGGAATTAGAAATTTGTTGACTTAAAGGAAACACAGTGAATCCAGAAATTGGGGACTTAGCAAGACAAAGATCTTGCCTACGATGAAAAAAGTGAGAAATACAGAGAAACTACAGGAGTCAGTGAACCCTGGCTGAATGTACAGACACAACAGCACATCTTTCTCTGTGATCCTGTACTTTTAAAATATTTTTTTTTATTTTATTTATTTATTTGACAGACAGAGATCACAAGTAGGCAGAGAGGCAGGCAGAGAGAGAGGAGGAAGCAGGCTCCCTGCCGAGCAGAGAGCCCCATGTGGGGCTCGATCCCAGGACCCTGAGATCATGACCCGAGCCAAAGGCAGCGGCTTAATCCACTGAGCCACCCAGGCGCCCTTAAAATATTTTATTATGGAAATTTTCAAGCATTCACAGAGAAGGGAGAGTAAGTTAATAATTTTCATATGTCCACCACCTAACTTCAACACCAATCAACATACTGCCAGTCATGCTTCATCTAGCCTTCTCTGGTTGGGTTGGTAGGGTAGTGCAATTGGGAATGGGGCTGGAGAATTTAAGGTCCAAATCTTAGACCTTGTGTCAACCATAATGACATAAATGCTTCAGTATGCATTTTTACATGATAAGGAATATTTTACATAGTTACTATGCTATTATCACTCTTAAAAAATTAACAGATTCCTTAATACCATCTAATACCTAATTTCCCAAATTATTTCAAGGATGTTTCTGCAAAAAATGGGTCTAAATCAGGATTAAAACATAGTTCACAAAATGCATTTTTTCTCCTAAATCTCTTCTAGAAAAGTCCCCCGAGACACCTTTTTGTACCATTGATTTCTTGGAGAAATTGAGTGTACTACACATTCTGAATTTCATTCATCATAGTGTCATTTAACTTGTTCTTCTGTCATCCATATTTCTTACAAATGGTGGCTAGATCCAGAGGCTTGATTAGATTCTAGTTTATATTTTTAGGCAAGAATGCTTCATAGATGGCACTGTAGAATTCAAGGAATTCTTGATGCTTTTCCTTTATCAGTCTTCAGAGCAGTAAGTTGATATCCTAGTAACAGTGGATTTTTCCTTTTGAATTTTCTTATATGTTTCTTGGGTTTCAGTCCATCATCATTATTCTTTTTGATATTTAAGTTGTCCTGTATGAGTACAGTGGGAATGCCTTATGGTTGACTCCTGCATCTCTTGACACTATCCCTCTTAGTCCTTCAAGGCTTCCTTGCTTGCTAGCCCAACAAGATTTCCCAGGCTTATCTCACTCATTTCCAGCTCCAGACTAGAATCAGCTTCTTTCTGAGAACTCTGGTTCCTTCCAGAGAGACATAGCGTTTGAAAACTACAATCTGAGTGCTAAGGTTACTCATTACTCCTGCATTGTCTTTATTTCTAAGCCTTCCCAATAGAGAAAGCTGCAACAACAAAAAAATAAGAGGGAAAAAATAATGAATTCTCAATGATATCCAATTCATATTTTGGATAAAAGTTTTTTTCTTTGACTTCATACTTGTATATATTTTCTTTTATGCCAAAAAAATCTAGGTTCTTAACAGTAACATAATTGTTTTATTTTACATGTATAATATGTACATATTTTATGTATTATATGTATATGTGTGAATATAAACATACAGTATTTTACATGGATAATAGCTTAAAATAAGATTACAATATACCACTGATTATAAGACTCCTGAGTACATAAATTGGTTTTGTTGTTGCAAAAAGATAACATTAGCAGCATACATGGATTTATTGAAAAATCTGTTTGTGTACACCAGACTTTGAATTTGCCATTTCACATTAGTTTAAAGTGTATCAGTTTGAGTACTTGGTGTACTCATTTTTTGAAGACTTCAGCAAGGTAACTGAAGGTAGAATTTAATGACCAGTTTAATTTATCCCAGCAGCTTGGGGGTACTCAACCTAACTCAGCTCTACCAGCTAACACAACAACATACACTCCACAAGGGTAGGACCATGTCTTTTCTTCACAAGTATATTATGCAGTACCTAGCATTGTACTTGTAGTAAACATGCATGCACAAATCAGTCAATCATCCCACATGGCTTAGAGGAAGTCACTAGAGGGGAAAGTTTCTTTCCAGATGTGTTGAGATAGTCATAAGTGACAACACAGTGGCCATCTATTTCTTCAGATTCTCTACCACTGTTTTCCATGCAAAAGACTCCACGAGTGTTATTTATGGACTAAAAGCTAAAGAGGCTTTCAGAAGCCTAATTCACTCTCTTCATTTCTCAAATAAGAAAAATGAGCCATCCAAAGATTCATTGCTTTTCCACAATCACCCAGCTCCCTTCCAGCAGAGTCAGAACTAAGATCCAGAGCCCTCCTTCCCTGGTCTGGGGTCCTTTCTTCTGGGGGGCAGGTGACCTGCATTTTCATCCATCAGTAGTGTCCCATGCGTCCATGTTGTACTGATAAACAAGGCAGATGAAAGTTAAACAGTATGTTTAATCCCTTTTAGAAAGTTTGGATACATTCTGTCTCATTAGGCCCAGATTATTGGCAAATTCAACCTGACTTGTGATTGGCTTGTTCTAACTGAAGCCATCAGGAGTGACTTAACAAGTTGCCATAAACATAGTTTTGTTCCTAACTTCACTTTGTATTAGAATGCAAACTCCAGTATTGTGAGAAACAGTAATAAATTATTTCTTTGTCTAACCCAGGAAAAAAAACAGTGAATTAACAAAAAATGTGACCAACATCTATAGACTTCATATTTGATTGACTTCCTAATTTTATACTTTAGATAAAAATGGAAGTTTGCTTATTAATTTTTGTTCTTGATTACCAGTTGTCATTTGACTCTACAGCATAATAAGAGGACTGGCCATTCTCCCCCTTCATTAAATCCAAGTTGAAACATCTGAGCATTATTAGAGGCTTTATAAGCATAATGGCTCCATAGTAGTTCCTTGCCCAGAAAAAAGCTCAAAAAACCTTTTAAATCATGAGATTTTGAGCAATGTGGTGACTGCACTTTGGTGCTGAACTTATTTTGTATTTGAACTTTTAAATTCCCTTGCTAGTATTTAAAGTATAGAAAAAAATACCAAATTTTTAAAGATTTTTTTTTATTTTAGAGAGAGAGAGAATGTGAATGCACAAGCAGAGGGGAGAGACAGAGGGGGAGGGAGAGAAGAAGGGAGACGTATAAGTAGTCTCTGCACTGAGCACAGAGCCCACTGTGGGGTTCAATCCCACACACCCCCTCACCCAAGATGACCTGAGTTGAAATCAAGAGTGAGACACTTACTGACTGAGCCACCAAGGTGCACCCCCCCAAAAATACCAAGTTTTAAGACACTTTTAAGCCAGGATTAGAGAGCATATGCTAATTAAGTGATGCTATTATTTGAATGGTAATGAAAGTGGCCATTATGTACAAAAAATATGGACTCTTCTTTAAAAATCAAATTCCATCTGTAATACATCAAATTCAGGTGCTTGTTTTTATTTCAGCCTTGTACAGTCTCAACATCTTAAGCGTTTCCAGGTAATATAGTGTAATGGAAATTTTATCAGCTTCAATTTATCATTGAGACCCTGTCTTAATGCTTTTATATCTTTACTGGTTTTTTATTTGTAAAATTTTATTTATTTAGTTAAAACATTCACATATATATGGGTTTTTCAGTGATATTATTGGAAGAACTATCATTTATCTTGGGGAGAAACTATAAAACAGTATTTCAAAATTCATCCAGTTAAAGGTTTTTGAATTGAATGCTTTTGAAAAGAGATTACGGTTTCATTTAGGTAAGGGAGGATTTAGATGGCATAGTCAATTTTTTTTTAAAGCAAATGAGCCTTTATTCACAACAATATTGCTACATATGTAATCCTTGTTTAAAAATACAGTACAACAAAGCAGGAAAGGCTCTTTTTATAAGAAAAGCAATAAATATTCATAGAAAACAAAAGGTCACTTAATATACACAGATGTAAAATGAAAAGTAAAATGCTCCCACATACATATTTCCCTTTGAAAATGTTAGTGAGTATATTGATTGAGCAAATTTCTAGAAGTATAATTGCTGTGTCAAGGAATATGTGCATTCACATTTTGACATCTACAGCATCCCCATGAAGAGTTTGTACGAATGGATATCCCTATAGGAGAGTATAAGATAGCCTGTGTCTTCACATTCTTGACTGCATAGTATGTTGTTAAACATTTTAATCTTTGTCAATCTGATAGATGAAAAAATACATCTTATCTTTGAGTAACTTGAATATCTTTTCTTTTCACTTTGATAAGCCACTTAAGTTTCTTTTTTTCTAAACAGGAAGTTCTTACCTTTTTCCTTTCCAATTTTTCTTTGATTCATCTTCATTTCTTGTTCTATAAGAGCCCTTTTTAAATTAAAAAAAAAAAAACCTACTTTTTTATCATGTGTGCTGAAAGTATTTTCCCAGTTTGCTCTTGTTTCTGCCATACAAAAAAAAAAAGTTTAATTCTTATCTATCTAAATTTATCATTTATTTCCTATCTGGCTTTTGTGTTTAGTATCTTGCTGAGAAAGGACTTCACCATTTGAGGGTTTTCTTCTCTTGTTTTCTTCTAGTACTTCATTAGTTTCACTCTTTAAATATAAAATATTTAAATCTTTAACCTATCTCATAGAAGGAATGATACAGCTTTATTTTTCCTCAAAATGATTGTTAATTATTTCAAAAATATTTATTTGTATTTTCCTTTCCAGTTCGAAGTCTTTCTTTATTATATACTAAATATCCGTCTGAGTTTTCTTGGATAGTTAGGCTTATTTCTAGACTCCGTGCCATTTATTGTTTTGTCTTTCTTTGTCAGAACACTGATAATGGCTATAGTTTTTAATTTTAATGTACTTTCAAACCAGCTTGTCAAGTTCTGAAAAATGGAGCTCAAGTGAGCAAAGGAAAGAGAAAATGAAAGAGCCTTAGTATTGTGGTCAAGATCATTTTTAATTGCTCAATTTAGAGTGAATTAATATCTTTATGGTATTAAATATTCCCACTCAAGCTGATGGTATGGTTTCTACTTAAGTTTTCTTTATAGAAATAAAGTTTTAAAGTTTTCTTTATATAACATTCTTAAGCATGTTTGTTATTTCAGATATTATATATTTTTTATTTTTATAAATGGGATATACCTGATTCTTATAGAACTGCAAATGGCTTTTCTTATGGCAAGTTATATCTACTATTTATCAATAATTTTTATTGGCTACTGCAGTTTGTCAAATGAATTTTTGGCATCTGTACAGAAATGGTCAAATGACTCTTCTCCTTTGACCTATTACTATGGTGAATGATATCAATAGATTAACTACTATCGAACCATCCTTGCATTGCTTGCATAGAGTAGAATGTATTATACTGTAAATGTCCTGGCTTGGTTCTATTTGCTAGTGTTTTAGTTGAGAGTAATCTCAAACTTTCAGAACAAGCAAGAGCTGCCACATCTGTTTTATTCTCTGCTTTATACCTAGTACATAATACCAAGCCCTGTGTCTGAAGCAGAAAAAATTCTCAATATTTGTGAAAAGCAGGGTAGTTCCATGAGTCACTGGATTTAATTCTCTCTTGACTCTTCTGGTCTGTTCTAGAAAGAGAATCCATGACTAAGAGCAGCATAAAAGCCAATGAGTTGATCATGTGAGGATGCATCCAGGTCCTTTGAAAAATTCTTTGTGTATTCACATGATTTTTTTGATTACTCATAACCTTTTTGGGTCCATTCTCCCCTGTTTTGACTAGACATGTTTTTCATCTTGAGCAATCCTCCAGACATCAGGAAGGACATCTCTGACACAAGCCTAAGTTTTCAGAACAAGCTGTTTTGCATTACTGTGAGGCACAGCTAGGGTGTCTGACCAAACCCATGGGGAGCAGAAAACAGAGATTGAGCTGGACCTGGCAGATGCCTGTGTTGGCTTAGTGGTCCCAACTTAATTGACATAGATAAATTACCTGGCCAGGGCTCCAGGCAGTGGCCCAGGTCTCCACCAAGATAATTCCTGTAGGCGCCTTTCTTTCACTCCTACCCACTGGCTTCCAGCAATGACAAATGAAGTCCCCTGTCCTTTTGTGCTCCATGACCATCACCATTAATATCTCTGAAAACCTCAGTGGCCTGTGTGTGCAGACCAGTTCTCTGAATAAAGACCTATGTGCAAACCACAAGAGCAGAAGAAAGGTAGGGAAAAGGTGGCTTTCTGTCCTAACAGCTGTGATGCTGCTGCTGCAGATGAGAAGCGACTAATTATGACCAGTCTTCTCACCTACATTCAATCAGATACTCCTTCATTTTCTTTTCTACCATGGTGGGTTTTTTTCAAAATTTTTTTCAAACTTTCCCTATGACTTCTGTCTTAGAACACAAATTTGACTCAAAATCTTCTAAAACTTCCATATAGTTCCTTTTCCCTTTTTCTCATATTCTATATTTCTAATTGTCCCCTTTTGGTTTTCCTTATGGCCAGTTATAACAACTATTTGATTTCAGGCAATACTCATGGGAGTTGTACATAACCATATTCAATTAAACTGACTGCCCAGTTGAAAATTCTATTTCCAACTTGATTTATTGTTTATTATATCTGATTTAATAAATGGTATACTTAAGGAAATTGATCAAAACAAAGTTTATCGGCTTTCATACCATAAACTCTCTTACAGCTAGTAAAGAGTCAGTTTATACTGCTGACTAAATGAGTAGCTTATGTGATAACCTAGTTCAATGCTAATTTTCCTTCCTAGCTAGAGAACCACACAAGTTCTAGGACAGATATCTTTATAATTATATTATATTATATTATATTACATATATAATATATATATTATAATATAGTATAGTATAATATAAAAATGTTCTGAAGTGCAACGGTGTTGACATCTGTTTGTGGACCTGAGAGTCTAAGCCTTTCTCTATAAAGTCAAAGTGAAATGTCTGATTACATTGGTTATTGGCAAAATTAAAACTGCAAATAACTCTTAGACAAGGGATATCGTGATGAACTGGAGAATTCAGAGCCAATCAGAGTTATTCCACGTTTAAAACTATACTTTTAGACAAGAATTATCTACTTTGGTCATATTATCATGTTAGCTAAAAGGTTCCCAAATTTTTGCTTCGCTCCATGGTGCAGACTTGGCATGAGAATACTTAGTATTCTCTCCCTAACATCTTCCATTCAAGCAGGAACTACAATCAGTAGATGATCCCTACTGAACCACTCCTGCTTCAAAGATGAGGTTTTGCTATATAGCACCAACTCTCACTTTTTCCACATGACATAATTCTCTGTTCCCCAGCATCTCCATATTGCCATCCTTTAAGTGGAACCAGGAGTGTGGTTTGGTTAATGCTTCATTTTGATACTGATGGACTAGGACTAGCATGTTCCTTGTTGCCTGGCAACCAAGGAAAGTATCTCTGCCTACTGAACTCAGTATGGGTACCACTTGCACAAATGCAGCTCCGTCTCTGAATGGATTATTGTTGTGTTATTCCTGATGATCCCCAGCCAGATTTAGTGCCTTCGGCCCACCCTGATGAAGCTTCTGATTGAAGGGAAGGACTGTGCTGTTTATCCCCCTCAGAGTCTGAAGTTCAATCATAAAACAAGTGCCATAAACTAATCCAAATGTCCTTATTTAATAACTCTATTGTCACTGAATCTGGGACCAGGCAACTCAATATAGAGTCCTTGATGGAGAATTAAAGTTCACTTGCTCATCATCCTCAGTATGTAGATGCGTTAAAATGTACTTGGTGCAGTATTTTTTTTTTTGCCATCAATTTTCTTTTGTAAGTTTCATAAAAGTTAAGGTACCACAGAGCAATTAACTTGCTTCTTTTGTGGTAAGCACTTAATATACATTATACTTTTTAATCATCAGAACAGTATGAGGAAAATACTAATAGTATCCTCATATTTTAGATGAGAAAGCTGAGTGAGATTTTGCTGTTGAGACCAAAGTACAGATATGGTTAAGTAACCAAGCTGTGGATCAAATACAGATTTACTAGATTGTAAAGCGTGTGTACATTATGCTGCCTCAGGAGATTAAGAGCAAGTGACATAAATAATACATTTATTTCTAAAAACACATCCTGTTTCCCAATCAAAATAATTAGCAAAATGACTAGCTTTCAAAATGTTCAACTCTGAAGGACCACTCACACAGAGCAAGCATGGGAAGAGATCAGGAATCTGAGTAAACTAGAAGCAGATGACGGACCTCGGCTAGTATACTGATCACCTCAAAAGTAAATCAAAGAAAATAATCTAATAGAAGTTCAATTTTATTTCATGACCGTTAAAGTAATATTACTGAATGTTTACAATGTACCTCATCATCAAAACCAGCCTTCTCTGACCTAACTACTTTGTTATCCACATTTAAGGTCAATTAACAGGAATTCTACATGAAGGAAACTGAAACTCAGCAGCTTTTTCCAAGTTACCCTGTGAATAAGTGGTGAAATAGAGATTTATATGGATTGTCCAACTCAAAAGACAGTCTTTGGGTTTTTTGGATTTACACATCAGAAAAGAAAACCTGCTAGCAAGATCCTTTGCCATTGTACAAGAAGGGAAACTTCTTAACATTCTAGAGTTACTTATGTAGCCACAGAGTATTGCTAATAATTAAAATATTCATGATAACGACCACAGGGGTTGACATTTGCAGATATTTTACTGTCTGGTTCCTGACCCATTGCTGAGCACTTGGCACAGAACATCATTGCATTGAAGCCTCATAGCCACCCCGGGCTGCCTATACCTGTAATATCCCCATTTTACAGCAGAGGAAAATGGAATTGCCTCAGGGCACATGGAGTTGGCTTAGCATCCCAATCAGTCAAGCTCAGGCCCAGCTTTCAACTTTGATAGTCATTGCTCCTGAGAGCCAGCATATCCGTAGGATCCCCTAATTCTCCGTGACGATGTATGAGAAGATTTTTGGCTCTCTCTGCTATTGAAAAGGAACTCCTCTCTCAAGAATACTTTAGTCTGGGGATGCCTGGGTGGCTCAGTCATTGAGCATCTGCCTTCGGCTCAGGTCATGATCCCAGGGTCCTGGGATCAAGCCCCAGGTCAGGCTCCCTGCTCAGTGGGAAACCTGCTTCTCCCTCTCCCAGACCCCCTGCTTGTGTTCCCTCTTTTGCTGTGTCTCTTTCTTTCAAATAAGTAAATTAAGTCTTAAAAAAAAAAAAAAAGAATACTTTAGTCTGTGTGGACCCACCTTGCTACTGGGTACAATATTGGGGGAGAGAGAGAGAGCGAGCCTCTGTGGATAGGCAGCTGCCAGAGAGAGGCAGCCCATAGTTGTTCTCATTAACCAAGGAGGGATGAATTCATGCTGGGCAATAGGGTGACTTTGTCCAAAGCACAGAGACAAGTGAGACTGAGAGCCAGCAAGAAAGAGGGAGTTTTATGGTGTGCTGTCTGCCCAACCCATCGACTGAATCCAAGTTGGCAGGCACTCCCCTGATCCAGCTAAGGAGTGCCAAACACAATATCCGAAGTGTGCAGCCACCCTAGCTGAGCATACTTAGTGCTCTTACAAACCATTACAGTTTAAAGTGGAATGAAAATTATCCTGGGAACACTGGCTCCGTTACTGTGAATTCATTTGGGCTTGAAACACTGAAGGAGGCTTGAAGGTCCCAGAGGTACGTGACCACGATTTCTGTTTCAATTTTTCTGTCCCTGCTGACCTGAGGTGAGAGAACAGAGCAACAAAAAGTGACATTATATCCCAGGGGCCAGAGAATGCCCTTTGTTACTCTGTTGGTTTGGGATGTAGTAGCCCAGTAGCTGAGCTTATTAAAAATTGTTTGATATGAAGCCAGAAGTGGTTTCTGGGTGAGACATAAGGAACTCCCTTATTAGTTAAGTGGGCAAAGTTCAGTGCCAAGGCCTGGTAACATTTGTTGTGTTGCTCAAAGAATTGCTCTGCTCATTTCTGGTTTCTTATTTGTTCAAGACCAGGAGCATCAAGGGAACACCTCAGTTCATAGGAGCTCCTAAGAGATGTTTACAGGGCATCTTAGGGGTCAGGGGTGCAGGCGTGGGGCTCCAGGCAGGTCCTTCTACACCCATAGCAGCAAGCACCTTCTCTTTCCTGTGTTTTATGAAGTGGGGTTCTGTTGGGAACACCAGTTTTGTTTTGTTTTGTTTTTTTAAGATTTTATTTATTTGACAGAGATTACAAGAGGCAGAGAGGCAGGCAGAGAGAGAGGAGGAAGCAGGCTCCCTGCTGAGCAGAGAGCCCGATGCGGGGCTCGATCTCAGGACCCCGGGATCATGACCCGAGCCGAAGGCAGAGGCTTTAACCCTCTGAGCCACCCAGGCACCCTGGGAACACCAGTTGTTTTAACACAACCTTTCCTTCGGGGAGTACCCTGGTTTTCTTCAGAAATCTACCACTCTCTGTATGTCTTGGGTGATGTGAGGTGAACTCCACTACCAGACGCGGGACAGGCGTGTACAAGACTCAGGCTGAACCAACCAGAGTCCCTGATTCATCCCATCCCATAGGCAGTTCAGGAAAGGGCCAATGAGACTGAGCTTGCCCAAGCCCTCCTGTAGCCCCCGCCCTTTCCAGCATAGTTCCTTCATCTGGATCCTAGGGATGATACTCTTTATGCCTAGAAGGGTGCATGGCAAGCACTATACCTTTTATGAAACATGAGCCGTTGTTTATGAACCTCAAAGCACAATCTATTGCTCAGTTTTATTAGATCCTTCCTAATTTTTCCACTGAACAGTTACCCTAAATGCCCTCTATAACTTCCCTTCCCTCTCAAACAAAAATAGCAGCACTTCCTCCTTTTCAAGCCAATTATCTCTCCACCCACTGAAACCCCTATCCAATTTGCTTTCACTTCTCCTCCTTCTCATTCCTGTTCTTCCCTCTGTGTGCCTGTGGGACCTAGAGGAAGTTTGTCTTCTGCTGGACGTTGGATGCTCACAATACCACAAGGCCGTTGTGACGTTTCTCCAGCATTTTGTCCACCTCCGCCTCAAGACGAAATAGTCCTTTTGTAACACCATCTTGCAGGTATAACCACGCTTAGGTACAAGGTCCACTTCCCTGGCTGAAATTCCAGCTCTTTTCAGCATTACCTTCCCTTCGGTTCACTTCAGTTTGGCCCTCTGCACATTTTCCAAAGTCCCTCCCCCAATTCTTTTATTCGGAGGAAGTTGACAGAGGCAGACAAGGCAGGGAAAAACAGAAACCCTTTGGGGAAGAAAAAGGGGAGGCTTCTGCATCTTATGAATATTTACAGCTCTTTGAGGACATGATGTTTAATGTCCTAAAAAGGCAGAGAGAGGTAAACCAAGGAATGCCTTTGAGGATGAGGCAAGAAAAAGGAGATGTGTCTTTGATCCTGGGAAGGGGAAAAACCAGATGGCCATTGAAGAATCAGAATCCAGTGTCCCTCATAGTACCCACTCCACTCCCCCACCCCCCCCCCCACCCTCCACGCCAGCCAAGGAGACAGTGAGATGTTGAAGTAGTAGGCGTTCTGGTACTTTTGAGGAGGCTGACCCTGGGCAGAGACTCTCCAGGCTCGGCAGCTTTCCTGTGCCAATGGTGGGCCTGTGGAGAGACTACAGGACTTGAAGAGAATTCCAGGCCTGGATGGTGAGGATGTCAGCAGCAACCATGATGAACTGGTGGAGGGGCATGGATTTAGCCTCTTGTGTCACCCAAGGTGGGGAGCGCCCTAACCATGGCCAGCATTAGCCTCCTGCCATGCTCTGGTAGGAGGCTGACTTGAATGGAAATGAAGCACAAGAAAGGGATGAGGACTGCACACAGCTTGCACCCTGAAGTGTGCTCTGGGCTTGAGCCCCACATCTCAGCACCGGCAGCTTCCTGTGGGGTTTGCCTATGTGTGCGCATTTCAGTACAGGGCTGCAGCAGGAATGCAAATGCACAGCCCCTCTCTAGGGTAAGACAGCTTCATCGGAGGCCCCAGGATTAGCCCTCAGTGTGGGTTGAAGTACCAATAGCCAAAATAGATCCTTTTGGGGGGAAAAATCACTTTGCTACCCCCAGGAAATTGATCCAACTGTACCCATCTGGGATTTTCTGAAGCCAAATCCACTCATCAATGTCAAAACCAGAATGAGAGGAAACTTTCTGAAGAAACACCCTCCCGTCCTCCCATGTCATAGGTGAAAAATGGCCAGCTTTGTTTTCTTTGCTTGTGAAGGAAGAAAAAATATTTAAAAACCCAGAGTGGATCATGATCCTGAGTCTCAAGCATCCTCATTTCCAGATGCCTTTATAGTTCCCAAGTTGTCCCATCAAACTGAGTTACAAGTCTATTAAAATGTCACACTCAATATATATATATATATATTTTTTGTCTAATCCCCTAACACCCCAATCCCTGGCTGTCAGCAGACACATCAGGAAACTCCGCCACCCGCCACCCGAAGGATTTGGTTTGGGTTTGTTTTGGCCCAGGAAAGAAAGCACTGAGGAGAAGGGCTGAGCTGCAGAGAGTGCAAACATGAGCACTGGGGGAGGGTCAGCAGCCTTCTTCATTCCTGAGGTATCTTTAGTCAGTGGCCCCAGGGGTGGGCAGGTGGGCGGGGTGGATGAAATGCCAACTTGAAGGAGATGTGTGACCAGACTCAAGGAGTGCCCATTAGCCACCAAGTGAAGGGAGAGAACCCTGCTGACCATTCTTGACTCCTTACCAAGGAGTGGGGGAAGGTGGCCCAGGAGTGACTCACCCAGCAGACCCTGCCCCAGGACAATGATGGAATGCAAATATTGATAAATCCTGTGGTGGTTTAATGCTCTTCAGAGTGCTCAACACACACTCTGAGTCACCAAATCAAGATGAATGAGTGCTACTTGTTAGGTTCCCTGACAGGCAAAGATAAAAGGAAAGAAACTGTCAGACAAAGGCCATTTCCTCCATCTTGTGATTATAAATGTCTATACACAGACATTATTTTCTGGTCCTGAGTGTCTTCCTCATGGAGGCAGGTTGCTTTGGCTATGGGGAATTATCAGCATTCTGGTAACTCTGCTCTCCCCATGGCTTATATTGGGAAGGAACTAGAAGTGGAGCAAGAGGAGGAGGGATTAGACATCTCTACTGGGTGTTGTTCTTCACCGCATACCTTCTCCAGCACAGTGTTTGGGCCTCTGCCTAACAAGCACACATGGGGTGGTGAAGGGCACCCGGTGGGGTTCAGACAGAGGCCAGGTGGTAGTGCTCTGTGAGAAAAGACAGCTGGCCTCCTTGGCATTACTGGCTTTTCTCTGAGCCACCACCATATTTCCTTTTTTTGAAAGCAAATACAGAATACTAAAAAGTCTGAAATAGTTGAGGACTTCTTGAAGGGATAAATACCATCCTCATACATGGCTAAAGCCTACAGGAATTAATAACACAGCTGGATGGTACTCTGGAATTACTAGGGTATTTCTTTTCTGATCAAAGTGAAGTGGAGAAGTAATTGAAAAATCACCCTGGAGTCTTGAGTAGAAATCTCAAATGTGCACCAGGAGCTCACCTATTGTGTACCTCAGTGGTAAAGAGACAAAAGGAAAGCTTAGGGGAAAATGTCTCGCTGGAATACCTGGCCACGCAAATGGGAAAACATGGCCAACTGCAGCCAGAAGAACTGTGGCTCCTTCCAGAAGTTATGAGTATGAAAATAGTAGAGGCTAAAAGCAAATGTAATCCGTTCATGAGCTCACTGACAAGGTTCAGGTTGAGTGATTGTCAGTTGCATGCTGTAATTGTAATAATTGCTTATGGCAATTACACTGCCACACTCTGTCCACTCTGTCTTCCCCTAAGATCTCCCATAGCAGTGCCACCGTGCTAGCCTAATCTCTCACAGCTGAACATGGTGATGCCCTCAGATCCAATATGCGTTATCAACCATGTAATCATAAAATAAGAGAAGTTGGGATAATTGAAAATCAGAATCAGTAAAAGCTATAAGACTGGGTCAGGCTGCTTTAAAAATAATAATAATAAAAAATCCCAGGATTGACAGCCAAGCCGTTAGCTGGCTGGATGGGATGAGAGTATGATGTTTGACTCAAGAAGTGGCTCTCAAAGTGTGGTACTGGACCGGTACCATCAGCATCACCTGGGAAATGGATAGAAATGCAAATTATCAAGTCCATTGGACTCAACTCCACTGAATTAGAAACTCTGGGGGCAGAGCTCACTGTGTGTGCTATAATAACCCCCCACCCCCCACCCCTGGTGATTCTGATACAGCTGAAGTTTGAGAACCAATGGAGTAAGAACAAAAGCCAATTAAGGAACACAACACTACTTCACTTGCCAGAGACTGTGGCCTTGTGGGTTTCCAGGGAGCAGTTGTCCTAGTGATAATTCTTTCTTTAAGAGATAAACACTTCTCTTTTGAAAGTATCTTCAGAGACTAGACCCAGAACGGATCTTGTTTGTTCATCTGCTTCCTCATTTGGATGGATCTTCACAAAAAAGCCACATCACACAGCCTGATGACCAAACGCAACCTTAAATGTCATTTGCCAGGTTTTCAAACTCAAATTCAACCTCAGAGGAAACAGGTTTCACATAGAGAGTGTTCAAAAGAATGTGCTTAGGGCAACTAGGTCAGACATGTTCACTGTGACTTTGAGCTCATTGCGCCCTTATCTTTTCTCTTTTAAAATATAGCACACATCTGGAACAATCTGAAAATGTGGCTCTTCTAGGTAGGATAGGGCCCAAGTACACAATAACAAAGGATAAACCGATAGACTTCAGGAGACACCAGATTGTGGGTCAGAGGCCATGTGAGCCAAGAAATGGATGGATAAATTTTCCAGGGTGGTTCAACTTGCATGATTTGGATTCTCAGGGTAATTTGACAGTGATGGGCCACGAAACAGCTGCAAGATCCCAACAGCTCAAGACCAGAGCAGTGGGAGCAAAAATCCCATCGAGAGTTTATGGGGTAGTTCGGGGACCAAGATGTGACACAGGCTAATTCTACAAAATTCCACAGCAGGTCTCCCATTTGGCCATCACAGTGAAATGTAACCTGTGCCTAATTAACGTATGGAAAATATTAAGACTGTAATGACTCAAAGCATCCCCATGCCTTGGGAGTCAGGCAGTATGGCTAGATTTAAACATAACTCAGATATGTTTGCATCAAGCTCCTATTAAAGCAATCATAATTGCCGTATTTTTTAAACTTCCCCATATGGCTGCCCCCTCCATTCTTGTGGCAATCAAGATATCAAGAAGAGCAAAGGGAGAGATTTATGTTCTCATATTGACCAGAGGCTTTAACTAATTTCTTTGATAGTCCAAGATTTACACATTCACCAAAACTTCCAGTAATATCATTTTTATGTATCCCATGTCTCTATCACTCGTTGGGGAATGTTGTTAGTAGATGTTATTCTAAATCAGTTACTTATGGAAATACAATTTTTGCAAAAAAGGAACAACGAAAGGGGTGCCTGAGTGGCTCAGTTGATTAAGCATCTGCCTCTGGTTCAGGTCCTGGGATCTAGCCCCGCATCAGGCTCCCTGCTCAGTGGGGAGTCAACTTCTCCCTCTCTCTACCCCTCCCCCTGCTTGTGCTTTCACTCGCACCCTCTCTTTGTCTCAAATAAATAAATAAAATCTTTAAAAAAAAAAAAAAAGGAACAACCAAAAAGCCATCGTTAACACCTTATTTTGTCCCACCTTGATGAACCTCAGCAAGGACTAGTAAAGAGAGCAAATGCAAATTTGATCTGCTTGTCTGAATGATGAGACACTGTTACGGGTAGGAAATGGATTCAGCTCAACTGACAGCAAACAGATAGTCATTTAAATACAGGAAGATCACAGAGATGAGAACATCATATTTGCCATCAGAAGGTTGCTTTCGAGAATCAGGTTTTTCTGTCTTCTTGGTCCCCAACCCTTGGATTTTGCCCTTTGGCCTGATGGTAGCAACCAAGGTGTACCTCCAACACTGTGTCCAAGTTTCAGGCAAAAGAAGAGAAAGTATTAGCAAGCTTCTGGTTATGTCTCATTGGCAGAACTGTTACATGACCATGTCTGGCTGGAAGGGAGGCTAGAAAATCAGGTTTTTAGTATTTTCAACCTCTGAAGGAGAAAAGGAAATTGGGTCAATGAATCTAGAGTCTGTAGTATTACAGATATCATAATAAATAACAGAACTCTGGATTAGTATGTCCTAACATGTTTCAGCAAACATCATCAAGGGCCTTCTCCGATTATAGGTTCATGTAAGCAACTAATCATGATACAGTGTCATAAAGACTAAATGCCAGGTGTGTAATTAGAGCTTTTGTTTTGCTGGAGGGGTTTAGGGAAGCTTCAGTGCTTGTCAGGCTTTAATGGGATTTTATTAAAATGCAGATTCAGGATTCAGTGGATGGGGGTAGGGCCTGAGATTCTGCACACCATAAAAAGTAAGGGTGTAGGTTAACATTTAAACAGAGCCTGAAATGTAAGTAGGAATTCAAGTGGAGATAAGGGGTGGGGGAACATAAGACTAGAGAAGAGCGTGCACAAATGAACATGCCTTCCCCCACTCATGCGGTCCTTTGCCACACTATATCTATCTATATAGAGAGACCAAAAGGTACTTGGGTAAGTTTTTAAAGATACATACAATAAGTAAATATTATATATTATATATTTAATCAACTACACTACATACTCATGGTGAGTATTAACACACGTTTTCAGCCAATGAGCACCTTACCATAGTCTTGTAATTCAATGTGTTGTTTTTTGTTTCTGTGACCTTTTCTCTGGTCATTGATGTTGTAATCTAGGAAGCAGGTTTGGCCCATTAGGATTGGTGAAAGACTTGCCAGTATTATCACTCCTGAAGCTGGCCAAGAACACAAAGGAAGAGTACCATGTTAGAGCTTAAATGGTGAACTCCACTTCTTGAGTCGCTTCAAAAACTGGTCAGGGGCATCAACAATATAGATCATCCCTTAAATATTAGAAAACCAATCACAGTGTAACCTCAGCTTGGGATGATTGACCAATAATTGTGGGACCCATGTCCTCAAAGAAACTATGGCCAGAGGGATGTCATGACTTCAGAGGAGTTGAGATAATCTGGAGACTCATTGCCAGTGTACAGTGCCAGACATACCTCTCTGGGGACACCATGCTGAAATGACCCCATATACAGCTGGCTCAAGTAGCATTTCCATTTCCAGGGGCTCATCCCTCATACCAAATGAGGAATGCCACTAGGGGACACATTTAGAGACAAGCACATAGTTTGGTTTTTTGGAGTACAGAACAAGACAGGAGGAATGGTAGTAGATGAACCTGTTCTCATCTCAAAATTAGGTTGGCTTAATCATGGTGTGTTCCATCTTACCCTACAGACTATGAGGAACTGTCAAAGTTCACAGTGGAATCACATAGACACATTTGGGCTTTAGAGACATAACTTCACTGACTATTCATTGGATGGACTCAGGGAAAATAGAGCAGCTAAACTGGAGTTAGGGAGGTGTGGGGGTAGGGGAAAGACAAGATAAAAGGCACTGAACCCAAGCACTGACTGTAGCAGGGGAGAAAAGGAGCAAGCTGTAACAGCCTACCATGTCGAAGGTAGGCTCAATAGCACAGACTAAACTTTAAGATGTGTGGCTTAGGAATAAAGAGAAGTTGAAGGTGACCTTGAGACCAGAGTAGCAGTTTGGACCAGGATGATGTGACTTTTTTCTTTTTAAATTTACATTTGAAGTCTTTCAGTTGTTCACAGGTTCAAAAGCCCTTTATATCCATTTGCCTTATTCTTGACCACTTCATGTATCTTCGGCAGCTGCCAGAACCTGAAAGCTTCTGGGACTGAGCATGAGTGGTTTTAGTTTGGCCAACAGGATGAATGAAAGTGCTTCTAACTGTGAAAGTTAATATAGGAGTAGAGTTTGCATAACAAAGACAATTCAGTCAAGAGTTTTACCAATAGAGGGGACTATGGTTTGGCCCTCATAGATCGAGGATTAGCCTGAACCTTGATTCACTTTCTTCTGTGACCTTGAGCCAGTTCCCTGGCCTTCCAGTAGCTATAAAGCAGAAGTAAACATCCACCACCCCGTGAATAGCTCCCCAAAGCCACCAGGCTCAAAACACTGATTCTGACCAGTACCATTAATCAATGTCATCTTTCCGTCCTTTCAGACATCTTTACAAGCCCTCCTTTCCCCACACACTCAGCTCTCTAGACTCAGAAAATACATGTTGATAACCCAGACTCAGGGTGCTTCCCCAGAGAAATGCTGTCCTATGGAATCAAAACTGAGAGGAGAAAAAACAAGTTGGTGTTTCAAATTTCTCTGGGACCCAGCATCTTTTTCTCAGTATACAAGAATTTTTTTGAAAAAATGCAGTGTTTATTTTCATGGTTGCACTAAAGACCTCTGGAAATACCACAGATAACCACAGCACCAATAACGATTTAATTTATTACATTTCTACATGCAGATGGAAAGAAACCAGTCTTGGCGTGAAGACAACTATAAACAAATGTAAATTATAAATCAGACAGTCAAATTGGAAATTGAGGTAAAAAGATTTAAAATATATCTTAAGTTTTCCAATTCCTGTGTAGCATTGTTATCAAATCTTTTTAGATTTATTTCCACTAATAGGAAGTCCCTCTTCAGTGAATGAACTTTCTTTTCTTCTCCTTATGCATTCAATTAAAAAAAATCAGGTATTGGTCTAGGCTCTGGGAATGCAAAGATCAAATAAGACCCTGTCCCTCATCAAATCATGATTTAATTCTGTGCCTTTTGCAAAGTTCAGTTGTAAAAAAAAAATTAATTAATTAAATTAAATTAAAAAATAATGGATGAGTAAATGGACTACTTTAACGTATTAAATGTCTCAAACCCTTTTTTGAAGAGTGGAGGGAGAGTTTGTTCTTTTTAAGGAGGCATTGTGAATAAACTATAGCTGAAGATGAAAAGAAATCAAATTCTATTCTTTTTAGTTTTTTATCATGACTTTTGGCCCCTGATTAACTCAAATAGGCATTTATTTCCTCAAGCTGGATTATCTCTTTTTTTAATTTTTAAATTTTTTTATTAACATATAATGTATTATTAGCCCCGGGGGTACAGGTCTGTGAATCGCCGGGTTTACACACTTCACAGCACTCACCATAGCACATACCCTCCCCAATGTTCATAACCCCACCATCCTCTCCCTACCACCCACCCCCTGGAAACCCTCAGTTTGTTTTGTGAGATTAAGAGTCTCTTATGGTTTGTCTCCCTCCGGATCCCATCTTGTTTTGTTTATTCTTTTCCTACCTCCCAACCCCCTACCCCGGTTGCATCTCCACTTCCTCATATCAGGGAGATCATATGAAAGTTGTCTTTCTCTGATTGACTTATTTCACTAAGCGTAATATCCTCTAGTTCTATCCACGTCATCGCAAATGGCAAGATTTCATTTTCTGATGGCTGCATAGTATTCCATTGTATATATATACCACCTCTTCTTTATCCATTCATCTGTTGATGGACACCTAGGTTCTTTCCATAGTTTGGCTATTGTGGACATTGCTGCTATAAACATTCGGGTGCATGTGCCCTTTCGGATCACTACATTTGTATCTTTAGGGTAAATACCCAGTAGTGCGATTGCTGGGTCGTAGGGTAGCTCTATTTTCAACTTTTTGAGGAACCTCCATGCTGTTTTCCAGAGTGGTCGCACCAGCTTGCATTTCCACCAACAGTGTAGGAGGGTTTCCCTTTCTCCGCATCCTCGCCAGCATCTGTCGTTTCCTGACTTGTTAATTTTAGCCATTCTGACGTGTGTGAGGTGGTATCTCATTGTGGTTTTGATATGTATTTCCCTGATGCTGAATGATGTGGAGCATTTTTTCATGTGACTGTTAGCCATCTGGCTGTCTTCTTTGCAGAAATGTCTGTTCATGTCTTCTGCCCATTTCTTGATTGGATTATTTGTTCTTTGGGTGTTGAGTTTGATAAGTTCTTTATAGATTTTGGATACTAGCCCTTTATCTGATATGTCGTTTGCAAATATTTTCTCCCATTCTGTCAGTTGTCTTTTGGTTTTGTTAACTGTTTCCTTTGCTGTGCAAAAGCTTTTGATCTTGATGAAGTCCCAATAGTTCATTTTTGCCCTTGCTTCCCTTGCCTTTGGCGATGTTCCTAGGAAGAAGTTGCTGTAGCTGAGGTCAAAGAGGTTGCTGCCTGTGTTCTCCTCAAGGATTTTGATGGATTCCGTTCTCACATTGAGGTCCTTCATCCATTTTGAGTCTATTTTCGTGTGTGGTGTAAGGAAATGGTCCAGTTTCATTTTTCTGCATGTGGCTGTCCAATTTTCCCAACACCATTTGTTGAAGAGACTATCTTTTTTCCATTGGACATTCTTTCCTGTCAAGCTGGATTATCTTGATTAAATCAATGTATATATTTTAATATCTAAAGTAAAAGCAAATAGGTGGTATATTTCTTTCTAGTGGGATAGCAATAGTTTCCCTCCACCTGCTAATGAGTAGCCTCAGTAGGTTTAGTAAACTCGTAGACTTCTATTTGAAATCAGTACAGTGAAATCACCTTGTTTCTAGCTTCCTGAGGCTCTAATCCTGGTTAATGTCACTATCTATTCTCGATTAGATCTATGCAAAAATTGATGTCTGTACATCCTCTCTTGCCTCCTCCCATTCCATTCTCTATACCATAAATAAATAAAGTGGTCTTTTGAAAACACAGGTTAATTATATTAACTCAGTGGCTCAAACCTTCCCATTGCTCTTGGGATAAATACATGAATACTTAAAGTGGTCTTACACCCAACAAGATAAACACATCCCCATGTCTCTAGACTCAGCTTGTACCATGATTCTTTTCCCCTTATAATGGGATGTCATTGTCCCATACATCTCTCTTTGAAGTAATTATCATAGGTATAATTTTGGTTATATTTTAATTACTCGATGACTTTCTTCCTCACTGGATAATAAGCAGCAAGAACAGAGTGGCCATGTTTTTTATGGCTCATAGCTGTATCTCTAGTGGCTAGCTTAGGAGCCTTACACAGGAAAGGAATTTAATACACACTGGTTGCATGACTGAAAGAATACATGAGTAAATGATTAGTTGTTGATCCAATCACCTGGTACTGTTTTTAATACTCAGAAAACTTATTTATGAGATGAAAATTCTATTTTGTTTAATTGTACAGTAAATACTACTTTCTATGTATTTCAAAGTCTTAATGATAGACAATCAAGGTGGTTGACTAAAGGATTTGTATTTCTCCTATTTCAGAAGAATGGAGGGAGAGGAAAAACATAGTTATGACCTAGTATCTACAAAATTCTCTGTGATTGTCTGGATTTACCTGGTGTGGAATGAATCTTGACCTCTCTAAAAAGAAAGTTTTGTCTGTAGAAATCACAAATTTTTAATATAGTCATTCATTTTACAAATCATGGTATAGAAAACATTCTTGATTATTTCAACTTCATTTATGCACTGGCCCACCTTTTTGAGTTCAACACTTAAGATACTAAACATTGAACTACAAACATGAATAAGATATATTCACTAGTCTTGAAGAGATCTAAGCCCAGCAAGGAGGGATGAACTCTTAAACAATACATAGAATAAATATTATAATATAAATGTGTACCAGTCCTAAATGAGGAGAGGGATATGAGAGGAGAGTATAGAAACTTATTCTGAGTTTTATATGGTCAGGTAGTCAAAGAAGTTTATCATACTTGGCTAGCTGCTATGAATACCCAATGAAAAATAACGTCCTTTCTTTTATGTGTCTAATTAAAACTTGTATCCAATTAAATTTTGCCCTGAATGACAGCTTGCTTTATCATTGCTCTCTATGAACCTACTGTTGCTCTGAATGGTTTTCTTCATTTCTGATCTTTGACTCTTTTTTTTTTTTTTAAGATTTTATTTATCTATTTGACAGAGAGAGAGAGAGAGAGAGCAAGAGGAAACACAAGTAGGGAGAGCGTGTGAAGGAGAAGCAGGCCCCCTGCTGAGGAGGGAGCCCAACATGGGGCTGGATCCCAGGACACTGGGATCATGACCTGAGCCGAAGGCAGATGTTTAAGGGCTTAGCTACCCAGGCACCCCTGATCTTTGACTCTTGTTACTAACTCTATGGCATTTTCCTTCTCGTAACTCTCCAATAATCAACCTTGCCTACTCTGACACTTCTGCCTCCTGGATAAAACCAGTGGATGAACCCTTTACTTGTCCTGTTATCCATCCATCCCTTCAACATGAGTTAATACATGGTTGTCATCTACGGAAGGAAACAGACATGAACAGAAATAAATGGCAACACCAGCAAAATGAAACAGCATGGTATGAGAAGCTGCATGGCATGTACTGAATGGAATAAGAAGACTGAGTTCAAACCCTGGCACCATCTCTTGCTAGCTGGATGAAATCAAGCAAATTTATTAACCTCATCAGTCAATCGGAATAATAATCCCCATCTCTTGAAGCTGTAGCAAGTATTAAATGAAGAAATCTATGTAAGGTCTTTAACACTGTTTCCAGAACGTAGTAGGCACACAATAAATGATAATCATGACAATGATGAATGAAAGGATCATGAAGGCATGTATAAAATGTTATAGGATATCCAATCAAGGTATGGGCAATTCTGCTTAAGAAAAGGTTCATGGAGGAGAAGCATTTGAGCTAAATCTGGAAGGTTAGGAGGAAGCCAGGAGGAAGACTGGGAGATTCACTTCAGAAAAAAGAAACATCATAAACTAAAAATGTAGATTTAAGGCTTACGAGACTACAGAAGAAATAAATGATATCCTAGCTTGAATCATGGGCTCAGCTATGGGTAGTAGGGAAGAAGAATCCGAGCCAGATCTTGGAGCTATTCCCCAGACTGGGTTTCAATTAATGACATAAATTGTGTTAAAGTGATGTATGTGTTAAGTATATGCAGTTAGCAGTTTGGACGTCATGAGATGGGGCTTTTATTAAACGCCCATACTCTTCTTTTCAGACATTTATATCGAGCACCCCAAGTGTGTCATGAGCCTGTTTATCAGCTACTTCTGTTGTTGAAAACTCTTCTCAACCATTTTTTTTAATCCAGGTGCATATTTTCAGGGTCTAACTAAAAATTCGAAGATATGAAATATGCATTCTCTCTTTACTTCAGAGGCTACATTGTTCATCTAGGTCTAGCAAGAGCTCTTCAAAACTGTTTCCAAAAAAAGGTTTCATTCATTACAATCAAAAAGAACACTCTCCTAAAAGCTTGCTTTTTTGTGTCTATGTCTGTCTCTGTCTCTCCACACCTCCAACTCAGACCCTTCTCTCTGTCAGTTCCACTTCTTTCATGATTGACTACCTCGCCATGAGACTTTGAGCAATTTGATATTTTGTTTATGATTGTTTTTAAGCCCCACATACTCTAAATCACCCAATACTTTCTATTCCATTACTACCCAGCTGACACTTGAGAAACACAGGTTGCTATTTTGTTTTCCTCTCCGATTATTCACCCAGCCCCTCCATATGTATTTTTCTTACACATAAATCCAGTACTAAAAATACATGTCAGTTGAAGGTTTTGCCAAAATACTTAGTAAGTGAGTAATGCAACTTGCCCAAGACCAGAAGTGTGGGGGTCCTAAAATAAATCCCTTTGAAATGAATGAACCGATTTGTCTGGAACCTGACTTCGCTAAGACATTATGAATAACTATGTGGGATACAAAGTCAGTGGGCTGGTATGAGGCTCAGCGCACACATTACATCCGCCTTCAGGAATTGACATCTCTCCCTGAATGTCGCCGGTTCAGCCAGTAGAAGTTCTCAGGGCACACGTGTATTGCAACCCCTGTTTTGTTTTGTTTTAATTCTTTCATTGCTCTCATCGTTAAGTATCCTATGTATTTATTTCCCTACTTACTGTTTGTACCTTCCCTCTGGATTGTAACTCCATGAAGGGAAACCCGACTATGCTGTTTCCCACTGTGTCCCCAGCGCTAAGTCAGTGCTTTGCACAGCGTAGGTGCTCAGAGTTGTTGAATAGATTTCAAACCCAAAGTCCTGTAAGGCCAAACTAACAATTAACTACTTTTATGCTTGTATGTCTCCTAAGAATAAAATAATGAAGCTGGATATAGTTGATAAACATGTGCTACATGGCAAGTACTGAGCTAGCATGCCAACATAGATCCTGCGACATACTCGATAATTCCCACAGCTATCCTGCATGATCTGTGTTTGCAATCCCTTTGCACATAACTCACCTAGGGTCGGATAGCTGGAAAGCAGAAACCTTAGCGTTTAAATCTAGGACTCATTTATCACAGCTTCTCAATTTATCACTCTGCTACTCCTTCCCATCAAGTACCATGTATCTTTTCAACATTCTCAGGGTGTAACCCCTTTTGTATTGATTCTGAATTGAAATGAAAAAAAGTAACTATTGGTTTTAGTGGCTTGCTGCTCCTTCTCTCAGATGTTGCAGTTACAGAATGGTTACTTATCCTCCCACTTCTTACCCCTCTGGCTACTTCAGTCTTCCACATCCTTTAGGAAGAGCAAAATAAAACTGATCCCTTTTCCAAAACTCATCAATCTTTCCCAGTTCCATTTCCAAGCAAATCTGGATGGGCTGGGGCCTCACAGGGAAGTTCCCCCATCGCATGAGTCCAGATTCTCTCCCTGGTCTTGAAGAATTTTACAGTCTACCTGAACCATTTAACTAGCTACTTCAAGAGTGGTAAACTCTCCATTCAGATGCAAAGCAGGAAGGGAAATGTGCCTGCTCTTTGCCTGCTGACTGGATTTTTTCTTCTGGATTCCATTCCAAGCCACTACCTGAAGTTTTTTAAGAACTCTGGATCCATTGACTCTCTCCAATGCCTCTGGGGTCACAACACCACCCATTTGAATAAGGCAGACTACTTCTTTTATTTATTTATTTGCTTGAAAAAGATCTGAGATATGTACATATTATAATTTTTCCCCCTTGCATGTGGTGATGAGTCCAGTGAAAAGTTGCCGCAGCTGAGGTCAACAAGGTTGCAGCCTGTGTTCTCTTCTAGGATTTTGATAGTTTCCTGTCTCACATTTAGGCCTTTCATTCATTTTGAATTTATTTGTGTGTAAGATGATGTAAGAAAGTGGTCCAGTTTCATTCTTCTGCATGTGGCTGTCCAGTTTTCCCAATACCCTTTGTTAAAGAGACTTTTTTCCATTGGACATTCTTTCCTGCTTTGTCAAAATTTAGTTGGCCATAGAGTGTGGATCCATTTCTGGATTTTCTGTTCTGTTCCATTGATCTGTGGGTCTGTTTTTGTGCCAATACAATACTGCCTTGATGACTACAGCTTTGTAATAGAGCTTGAAATCCAGAATCGTGATGCCCCCAGTTTTCTTTTTCAGGATTACTTCAGTTATTCAAGGCCTTTATGGTTCCATACAAATTCTAGGATTGTTTGTTATAGCTCTGTGAAACACACTGATGCTATTTTGATGGGGATTGCATTAAATGTGTACATTGCTTTGGGTAGCATAAACATTTTAACAATGTTTGTTCTTTTATTCCATGAGCATGGAATGCTTTTCCATTTCCTTCTGTCTTCTTCAATTTCTTTTGTAAGTGTTCTGTAGTTTTCAGAGTATAGACCTTTTACTTCTTTAGTTAAACTTATTCCTAGGTATCTTATGGTTTTTGGTGCAATTGCAAATTGGATTGATTCCTTTCTTTTTCTGCTGCTTCATTATTGGTGTATAGAAATGAAACAGATTTCTCCACTTTGATTTTATATCCTGCAAATTTGCTGAATTCATAAAGAGTTCTAGCAATATTTTGGTAGTGTCTTTCAGGTTTTCTACAAAGAGTATCATGTTACCTGCAAATAATGAAAGTTTGACTTCTTCCTTGCCAATCTGGATGCCTTTTATTTCTTTTGTTGTCTAATTGTCTGCAAGGCTAAGACTCCCAATACTATGTTAAATAGTAATGGTGAGAGTGGACATCCTTCTCTTGTTCCTGACTACAGGGGAAAGGCTCTCAGTTTTTCCCGATTGAGGATGATATTAGCTGTGGGTCTTTTGTATATGAATTATTGGGACTTCATCAAGATGAGAAGCTTCTACACAACAAAGGAAACAATCAAAACTAAAAGATAGCCTGTGGAATGGGAGAAGATATTTGCAAATGACATACTTATAAAGGCTTAGTATCCAAAATCTACAGAACTTATCAAAGTCAATACACAAAAACAAATAACCCAATTGAGAAACGGGCAAAAGACATAAATACATGCTTTTCCAAAAAAGACACCCAGATGGCTAACAGACACATGAAAAGATGCTCACTATCACTCATCATCAGGGGAATACAAATCAAAACCATGATGAAATACCATCTCACACCTGTCAGGATGGCTAAAATTAACAACACAAGAACAACAGGAGTTGGGGAAGATGCAGAGAAAAGGAAACCTTCTTGCACTGGTGGTGGGAATGCAAACTAGTTCTATCACTCTGAAGAGCAGTATGAAGGTTCCTCAAAATGTTAAATATAGAAATACCCTAGGACCCAGTGACTGCACTCCTAGTTATTTACCCAAAGAATACAAAAACAAAGATTTGAAGGGGTACAGGAACCCCGATGTTTATAGCAGCATTATCAATAATAGCCAGACTATGCAGAGAGCCCGATGTCCATTGATTGATGAATGGATAAAAAGGTGCAGTATATGTATAAAATGGAATGTTACTGAGCCATCAAAAGAACAGAATCTTGTCCTTTGCAATTCCATGGATGGAGCTAGAGGATCTTATGTTAAGTGAAATGAGTCAGTGAGAAAAAGACAAAACCATATGATCTCACTCATATGTGGAATTTAAGGAAGAAAACAGATGAACATGTGGGAAGGGGGAGAAGAGAAAAAGGAGAAGGGGAAACAATGCATCAAAGACTTTTAACAATGGAGAACAAACTGAGGGGTGATGGAGAGAGGTAGGTGGGGGAAAGGGTTAGATGGGTGATGAGGATTAAGGAGGGCACTTGCTGTGATGAGCCCTGGGGGTTGTATGTAAGTGAAGAATAACTAAAAACCAATATTGCACTGTATGTTCACTGCCTAAAATTTAAATAAATAAATAAATATTTTTTAAAAAAACGTGTCTTATTCCATTCCATCACCAT
Source organism: Martes martes (assembly GCF_963455335.1). NCBI lineage: Eukaryota > Metazoa > Chordata > Mammalia > Carnivora > Mustelidae > Martes > Martes martes. Next base: position 85,918,658 of record NC_137892.1, read on the forward strand.
TGTGTTTGTTTGTCTTGCCTTTATAAGATGGAATAAGTTCTGGAGACTTTGAAAGACTTTAAAATCACTGCGTTTACCCCACATCGATATTTTACTCCTCTGCAATACAAACTCTGAACTGTTATTCAATACACAGCAAATATAACTTCTGTGCAGTGTTTTCGGATTATCCAAAGAGTGCATCGTCTCCATGAAAGTTCGCACAAACTCTGCAATATCACTTACCACACAAAATAATTACCTATTTACCTGTCATTTACCCATCATAGATTATAAATACTCTGGGGTCAGACATCGTATCTCATTAATTTGTGATTCCTTGCCTGTCACTTGGTATTTAGTAGATCCTCAATAAGTGTTGAATGAATTCTGTATACCTGCAGGTTATTCATCCTCTTTGGAAACACTTTGATTGATAGCTCACTATTTTAAGATCTAGCTCTTTCTCTTGTTGTGCAGATATAGTTATTATAAGATCATGTATCTTTGTTGTAGTGAGCTAAGCTCAGTGTCCCTAACACTTCCAGCTCTTGTCCTAGTTTTGCCTTCTGGCTTTGCTCCTCTGAAAGTATTTGAAGACAGTTAATGTGCCCCTTCAAGGTTGGTACCTGATTTGCCTTTACTGAGGGCCTTACAGGATGGCTTCTAAATTTGAACCATCATGGCTCCTCTTCCCAGGATAGCCTAATTATCAAAGTTCCTCTGAAAGAGGTGCCGTGCCATGTCCCAGACATGATCATTCCACCAAGTACTATGAGATTCTACTGAGTGGACACTACATTTTTGCAAATAGCCTCAGCAACATGACATTGTTCTGTATTATATCAATTTTCCTACATCTTATTTCCCCCCCCGTAAGTAGATTAGATTTCTAATTGATCCTGCTCGAGTTCATTTTCCAACCTTAAAAGTGAGACGTCACATTTGTCAATGTCTAAAGATGTTTGGGATCTTAGGGTACTGAGGCACAGGACCCTGAACTCTGAGTACACTCATGTATTTTGGTAGTTAACAGATAGGCTTTCTCCTTTTGTAGCTGACTGATACCCTCTTTACTGATAAGCCTATAAATAATTAGGTTTTAAATAGTTGCATTCTGAGTACATTTCCAGGCATATGCTGGCCTTCATTCACTCCTCTGGGTAGGCGCCAACACGTTGTAACAATAGCAGCAGCAAGGCTTTGTGCACTGAGGACCAGGCTCTCTGCTAAGCACTTTACATGCTTGTCAGCTAGGATACGCAGGATTGGCATGATGCTAAACAATCCCTAATTCTCAGTGGTTTAAACAACATTTATTTTTTTTAATCTCACTAGTGTGGGAGAGAAGGGGTAGAATTTCACTCAACCTAGACACTGGAGAGCCGGTTGAATAGTTCTTTCTCAACATGTAATTCTTCGTCATCATGAGAAAGGGAAGGAAGCCTAACATTTCTTTCCCTTGTTGGTTCTAAAAGTTCCTTCCCAGAAGTAACACAGGCCATTTCTGCTCACATTTCCTCAGCCAAAACAAGGTGCATAACCTACGTACTGGACTTCAGTTTTTGAATTTCGAGATCCAGCCCTTAGTAGCGTTTCTGGCCACTAGAGTGGCCAGAATGACCACCAAAAAAATATGTGGTGAATGAATGAATGGATGGATGGATTGAGTCAGATGCTTCTGGCCTAACCGACCCCGGCTTAAAATGGCTTAAGGCATGAGAAAACTTATTGTCTGAGAACTTCTAAAGTGGGCAGCTCCAGAATTGAGTGAGTCTGAGGTTTGCGGAAGTCATTAAGGATCCAGATCCTTTCATCTCTCTGCTCTACCATCCCCTGAATGTGCTTTGGCAACATCCCCATCACCATGGTCATAAGGTGGCTGCAGCAGACCATATCCAATGACAGCAACACCCAGAGGAAGAAGAAACCAGTTCTTCTGTGGGATCCTCTCTAACGAAAAATTTGCCAGAAGCTCCCCCAACAGATTTCCCATCATGTCCCTGTGGCCAGAGTGGTGTCACATGCTCATGCCTAAACCATCATCGGCAGGTGGCATGGGGCTACTATGATTCATTTAGTCCAATCAGACCCATATCCAGCCTTGGGATAGGATCATTGTCTTTTGAGGAAGAAGGTGGATCCCTGAATACACTTGGAGTTTAGTTAACAAGAAAAAAAGGAAGGAATGGATGTTAGGTGGAGCACATAGGGGTCCCCAAATGTCTTATGACATTGACAGCTTTTCACCATTACAACTTTGATTCCCTCCAGCTTTATGGGTCCGTTGATGATCTTCTGAGATATTTTTTCATTAATTTCATCACCACCCCCACTGACTTCAATTAAGTCAGAAGTTTATTGTGAGTCAGTAGGCTTTACAAGGGCCAGATTCATTTTATATAGAATAACTTGATATTAGCTGTATAAAGTAAACTATCTAACATATAGAAGGCATAAATTAAATATAATTTCTTCATAAAATCCTTATAGACCACCAATCTACCAACATTTATATCACCTTGGTTACTACCTCATCAGGGAGAAATCACTCAATGTGGAAACAAAGAGCATTAGAAAAAAAGGCTAGCATGTATCCTCCATTACATGATCCAGAGCTCTTGGCCATGCCTTATCTGTGCTGAGATGAGATCACAGGACTCACCAGAATCCTATTCCTAGAATCTGCACCTCTTTTTCATTCCCTACTTCTTCTGCTTCCCTGCCTGACTCCTAATTATAATTTGTGTCACCACTGAAATACTGTAGGCACAGTGAGTACCCTGTTGTATTCTTTCAGACCACCAGAAGACACCTGTCATAGTGCTTATCACACTTCATTTTAAGACTTGTTTTATTGTTGGTCTCTGCTTTTAAGACCATAAATAAGCTCATGAACTGTAGAGACCCCATTCACGTGCTCAGCCTTGTATCTGCCGTGCTTACCACAGAGGAGAGGGTGACTTATCATTCTGTTTCTTAATGAAGGAATGACTGAATAGCATCTGTCAACATTACAGCAGCACATTCTGTGGTAGCATCTGCCAGATCCACCGTTTTTAACTGCACCACAGAATATAGCTTGTCATTGTCTTGTCTCAGTTCATGGGGTTGGGGCTGCAAGAGGCCCATCTGACTGCTGCGGGAAGAGGGTTTATTGGTGGTATTGGTGATACAATAATTTGCAGTTGCAAATCATTGTGCATTTGCAGTTGCACAACCCTGTTAGTTTTGTGCTCATTTCTATGGTGAATTTGTTCATGGAGAATAATACTTGTTTTCCATTTTCAGCAGTAATTTCTTTTTGTTTCCTTTTTAAAAAAATCAATAAAGCTTTGTACATAATAGCCCAAAACTAGAAACAGTCCAAATGTCCATCAATAGGCAAATGGATGAATAGATTATGGCATATCTGTACAAAAGAATATTCTATTAATGCTAATTATCAAGAAGCAGTAAAAAGGAACAAACCATCAATGGATGAATGGATGCAGAAAACATGGTGTTTGTATGTATATATAGATATATACACACACATATTTATGTATATATGTGTATGTATGTATGTGTGTATATATATACATATACATACATACATAGTATATATATACATATACACACATATACATACATACATAGTACATATATACATATACACATACATACATACTTACATAGTATATATATATACATACATACACATAATGGAATATTACTCAGCCATCAACAGGATGAAATTTTTTTTTTTTACTTTTCTTTTTTCAGTATTTTAAGATTCATTGTTTATGCACCGCACCCAGTGCTCCATGCAATACATGCCCTCCTTAATGCCCACCACCAGGCTCTCCCATCCCCCAACCCCTCTCCCCTCCAAAACCCTCAGTTTGTTTCTCAGAGTCAGTCTCTCATGGTTCATCTCCCCCTCCGATTTCCCCCAATTCACTTTTCCTTTCCTTCTCCTAATGTCCTCCATGTTATTCCTTATGCTCCACAAGTAGGTGAAACCATATGATCATTGACTCTCTCTGCTTGACTTATTTCGCTCAGCATAATCTCCTCCAATCCTGCCCATGTTGATAAAATGTTGGGTATTCATCCTTTCTGATGGAGGTGTAATATTCTATTGTATATATGAACCATACCCTCTTTATCCATTCATCTGTTGAAGGGCATCTTGGCTCTTTCCACAGTTTGGCCGCTGTGGCCACTGCTGCTATGAACATTGGGGTACATATGGCCCTTCTTTTCACTGCATCTGTATCTTGGGGTAAATACCCAGTAGTGCAATTACTGGGTCATAGGGTAGCTCTATTTTTAATTTCTTAAGGAATGTCCACACTGTTTTTCAAAGTGGCTGCACCAACTTGCATTCCCACCAACAGTGTAAGAGGGTTCCCCTTTCCCACATCCTCTCCAGCACTTGTTGTTTCTTGTCTTGTTAATTTTGGCCATTCTAACTGGTATAAGGTGGTATCTCAATGTGGTTTTGATTTGAATTTCCCTGATGGCTAAAGAGATGAACATTTTTTCATGTGTCTGTTAGCCATTTGTATCTCTTCTTTGGAGAAGTGTCTGGTCATATCTTCTGCCCTTTTTTGACATGATTATCTGCTTTTTGGGTGTTGAGTTTGAGGAGTTCTTTATGGATCTTGGATATCAGTCCTTTGTCTGTAGTGTCATTTGCAAATATCTTCTCCCATTCTGTGGGTTGCCTCTTTGTTTTGTTGACTGTTTACAGGATGAAATCTTACCAGTTATATCGATGTGGATGGAACTGGAGGGTATTATGCTGAACAAAACAAGTTAATCAGAGAAAGACAATTACCATGTGGTTTCACTCATGTGCAATATGAGAAATAGTGCAGAGGAACATAGGGGAAGGGAGGGAAAATGGAATGGGAAAAAATCACAGTGGGAGACAAACCATGAGAGATTCTTAACTATGGGAAAGAAACTAAGGGTTGCTGGAGGGGAAAGAGGAGGGGGATGTGGTAACTTGGTAACTGGGTGATGGGCATTAAGGAGGGCACGTGATGTGATGAACACTGGGTGTTATATGCAACTCGTGCATCACGGAACTCTACCTCTGAAACTAATGATGTCCTATATGTTGGCTAGTTGAAGTTAAATTTTAAAAAATGTACAAACTATTGATACATGCAACAACATGGATGACTTTCAAAATTATTATACACAGTCAAACAAGGCAGGCAAAAAAGTACATATTTTTACATAAAATTGTGGAAAATGCAAACCAGTATGTAGTGGCAGAAAGCAAATCAATGGTTGCTTGAGCGTGGGTATAAAAGGAGACATGGATTTTAAAGGATTTTAAAAACTGTAGGGAGTGATGGATCTGTTCTTCATTCATTATCTTGATTGTGGTGATGGCAGACAACATGACCAGTTTTGACATAATCAAAACTGACCAAGTTGTATATCTTAATTATGTCAGGTCCTTGTGTTTCACTATGTCCTCAACATTGTTTTTTAAAAAGCCAGGTTTTGTGGGGCTGTGGGAGTCACTGGCACAAAGTTTAAATTAAACTCTAAATACAATGGGGAGCTACTAATGGGTTCTAAACAAAGGAAGGGCATGATTAGATTTAATATCTAATGTGACAGAGGCACTCATGTTTTTTAAATATCTTATGTGACCGAACCTCATATTTCTCAAAATAAGGCAGGCTCGGAACACTCCACTGATACTTGCTTATACGAACTTCTCTGACTTTGGATTAGTCTGAGTATTTGCTCTCTTTCATGGAAAGAAAGGTCAAAGCTGGCATGGGGATACCACAGTGCCGTAGGTGTACATGGAGTAAGCAACAGGCAGAAAATGTGAAACCAAACATCTCTCGTCCTACAACAGGCTGAGGAAGAACACACCATCACGGTGGCAGAGCTCATCCCCTGGGCACTTCCTACCTAAAATCTACAGGATAACATCTGCTCTTTCTAATAGTTCTTTGACAAGAATTGATGTACCCAGGAGACTGAGAAAGCAAATCTCTGACCCAGCCCTTTCGTAGAGGAAGAGAAAGGAGCCAGGAAATGTTAGACCAGGAAGTCTGATTTTGATAGCAAGTGGGATTCTTAGAGATGAATAAGGGATGAGCTCTCCCCCACTACGGTTCCAGCTTGCCGCCACCACCATTTGGGAGAACCCAGCACCCCTGAGAGCCTCAATGGCCATGTTCTTAGAAGATGAAATATGAAAAGAAGTGATGGAACATCTAAGATAATAATTTTTTAAAAAACAACTTGGATTTAAAAATTCTTAAGATACAAAATTTTTACCTTAAAGCTAATGGTTTGTTTAGGCCTCGAGTTTAAACATTAATGGCTAAGGGTTAAGAAGAAAGGAGGGACCGACTCTGTGTCCACTGCAACTGGTTTCTGAGGTACTTTAAAGCCCTTAAAGAAGCACTTTTGAATGATCTTAAACTTACTAGGTTGTCACTGACAGAACGTTTTCCTCACACTTGTCAACTAGGATACTGCTCTGGTTGAGGTAGAAGAAATTTTACACATTGTTTTATCATTCAATTCATCATGACACTGTATAAACAGTCTGACCAAACCCAATCTGTTGTCAGTGCTGGGAAATGCCTCTTACCTCCCACTCTGACAGGAAGTCACCACTGTTGGTTTAGCTAAGAGAAATTTCTTAAAATTTCCTTTGACACAGCCGCTGGAAGTTGTGCTTTCTCCTCCTCATAAAGAGTGAGACTTCCTACTTGGGCACATTTATGAAATGCCTGCCACAGACGGGACCAGAAGCACTCAGGAGAGTGTGCTTTCTGGCTGGATGTGTAAGGGGGCCCAGCACCTGGGGTCTCAGCTGGTGTAGAACAGTCGAGAATAAGCAGAATTAGTGAAATTGCATTATCATCCGTGTTTGAATAAGAAAGGCAAAAGAGACGATGCCTGTAAGTGGAGCCTGCCTTTAAGTTAAATACAAATCTAGTTGAGAGAGTGGACTTTTCAAAGACATACTTCAAGAGAAGGAATTGAAAATGAAAACATGGTCGGGGCACCTGGGTGGCTCAGTGGTTTAAGCCTCTGCCTTCAGCTCAGGTCATGATCTCAGGGTCCTGGGATCGAGCCCCGCGTCTGGCTCTCTGCTCAGCAGGGAGCCTGCTTCCCCCTCTCTCTGCCTGATTCTCTGCCTACTTGTGATCTCTCTCTCTGTGAAATAAATAAATAAAATCTTAAAAAAAATTATTTAAAAATGAAAACATGGTTGCTTCTGGAATTGTTAGAACCAGAAATTTTGCCCTACTGTACCACTGCCTCCCTAAGATGATAAACTCCTAAAGACGAAAGGAGGTGTCGAAGTTGCACTTTGCTCAGTGCCCAAAAGACATTTTGTTCCTAGGAGAATAAAGACATAGACCCAACTGCAGAAAAGAGCCAGAGACTGCCCTTTGGCTTGGTAGTGTGGTCCTTCTTAGCTCCTCTCCCTCTCTGAGAGATAGGGATGCAAAAGAAGTTAATAAACATAGATTTTCTCCAGGTTCTATATAAATATGGTCAGAAGATGGGAATCTAACTTGTGGGACTCTGAGTCATTCTCTTTTGTGAAATCATGAAAGCATGAATTTCATAATGGCAGCGATCTGTATTTGTATTATCCTCTACTGTCTTCCCAGTGCTGACACCTCATAGATGCACGCTAAGTTTTTTTGAATAAAATCAAGAAAATATATCTTCCCACTTGTGTAAAAAACAGACAAGAAACTATGAATTTCTGGAAACATGTAAGGAATAGAGGAGTTACTTCTGAGAAGAAGAGGAGAAAGAAATTTTATCTTCCAGCTTTTCTCATATTTAAATTTTTCATTGTGAGTTTGAATCGTCTTTATAATTAGGGTGAGAAATTAGTTAAAAAGAAATCACTCCTTGATTCCTTTTGAGAAATGGGCTTTAGCAGAACTTAAAGGAAAGAAAGAAAGAAAGAAAGAAAAAGGTCTTTTCCCTTTGACCTGAAAGGCAGCCTTGCCCTGGGGAGGGGAGAGGCGGGTGGGATGGAGTTCAGAAACTTTAGCGCAGCCTCTGAGTAAGTCTCATGGGGTGTTTGTGTCAATGCCTGTGGCTCCTAACCTTGAGGAAATACTGAAGAGGGATACTCCAAGGGATGTTTTGGAGTTAAAGAGAGAAAATAAAAAGACTGAAGGCATTTAGCATAAAGAGGAGGGAATCTGGAGGCAGGTTGCCAGAGGCTGAGCCCTGCTCCTTCTCTTACTAGCTGTACCATTAATCTTCATCAGCTCAACTTGCTAGGCCTCAGCCTCCCCATCTGCCAAATAGGGATGAGAGCTGTACCCGGCTTCTTAGGTTGCCGGGAAGACAGACCCCTAGAGTGACGTCTGGCATTATCATTCTCTCAGTGTGCGTCAGCTGTCACAGACGCAGTGGAGTACAGAAAAAATGAAGTTCAAAAACACCGTGGATATTGATGCAAATTCATATGCATCAGCCTGTCTGGGTTCTTTTCTATGAATGCAAAAACCTAATAATACCCTTTTTCTTTCCTTTTGTGCGTACTAAATTGTTCTCCATTTGACATAGGTACAATTCCATTTTTCAACTGGTAGATGTAAGGGCAGCCCCAGAGGTGAGACATAAAAGATCCCATGGTGAAATGAGAGTCTTTGCACAGAAGTGAGCATTGAAATGTCTTCTCATTTTACCTCTAAACAGACTTATTTAAGAGGAAAGACAGGAAAGCAAAAATCCAAACACGAAGTAAGTGGCTACGCTCACACAGTACAAACGACTTGGGCTGTGTTTTGTGAACACGCCTATGTTTGTTCACAGAAAGACAGATAGGAATAGAGATTTCAAAAGAAACTGCAGGTCTTACTCTGAAAGTGGGTGGCTGGGTGGATTTAGGAGCCTAAAGCTTCAGTTTCTCTGATCTGCCCACTTAGAGTAATTGGAAGTCCTAGCCCAGTTTCTGGGATGGTCTCCTAAAGGAGGAAACCAAAGACGCAGGGGGTGCGTCCACCACTCGTCCAGCTGGTATTTCCCCGGCACGCTTTCTCTGTCGTGTGTCTGTCAAACATACCTTTTCTGTCTGCCCCCTCAGAGAACAGGTTCCTGGCTAGTCTTTGACTCATACTTCCCCTCATTTCCCAGTGAAAAGCATCTACTCCACCTCACGTAACATAAACATTATGGGTCAAATCAATCCAAGTGACTTGAAAATCAAAGTAACCCCTGACACACACATACAAAAGTCTCCACTGAGTATCAGTTTTGGCTTCCTGCTTTGGCTGTTTTCTTTGGGTGCTAATCAGAAATATGTTTCTGCTGTTGCTCAGTTTTAGAGGGAATATTTTAATTGTATTTTTTTTTCTACATCTTTCATCACGGAATTTTTTTTACACAGGAGAAAATGTGGCTTTTCTTTTATCCCTTCCAAACAGAGACTTATTTTTGCTATGATATATGACGTATTGAATAATTAAAACTATCTGGCAGAGCTGTGAGGCTGTCTTGTCCCATTCCCGGTCACCTGTCCCCTGCTCCCTACAGATGGCCTCCCCTCCCCAGTTGGCCAGCATTGAGGTGCACACACAGATCTCCCCATTTAACCACACAATCTCAATTCACCCTCTGCCCAGCAGTTCCTCCTGCCCCACTGGGACCGACACCCTGATGTGTGTTCACTTAACGGCTGCTCCAGATTGAAAAAGGAAGGCTGTCAGTGTGCAGAGCAGGGGCTATTCAAGTAAGCCACCGAGGGACACATCTTGCCCCTGGCTTGAGGTGACTTGTCCCAAGGCTCATCTTCGTTTCCCTATGAAACTGTTAGACATCTCCATGAAATCAGAAGTCCTTGGACTTCTAGCCTCAGAATTAAAAGGTAACATCAACTACCACTTGAGTACTTTTGATGAATCAGGGACTTCCTAAACACTTTATGTCGATTAATTCATTCACTCCTCACAACAGCTCTGTGGAGCAGGTGATATTATTACCCCCGAGGTAATAATTTTACAGGCGAGGAAAGTGAGGCTCAGAGATGTTACATAATCTGTCCAAGGCCACACAGTAGTAAGCTGAGATCTTGGGAAACTTAGCAACTAGCCCACCAGTTGAATGTCCTGATGTCACCCACTTGAGTTCCCTACCCGGGCCCCACCCTGGTGAAACTGGTCATTTTGTGCTTCTCCTGTTCCCTCCACAAACTCTGTTCCTATCATCTGTACCACTTTACTGTTCTTATCTATTTGTACTGAGTCTCTTCCTTCTGGTCTTCTAGATGGGGGACCTGTCGTACTGACCTGTAGATTCCCAGGGCCTAGCATATCCCGGGCACTTAATCCCACTGCCAGTGGTTTTCTTCTCTTAATTTAATTCTGATCAATTGGCAGTGACTACCAGGAGTGCTGTGTTGAGGAGGCTTCTGAGCAAGTGTGCAGTCATTGGAGAAAGAGTGATAAGCCATGGCTGTCTTGGGAGGGAGTGTGGCAGACCTCTGTCACTCATTTACTCTTCCTCATTCCAGGGGTCCTCTCAGGGTCTGGAACAGTGCGCACTCAGTTTGGTTCATTTGTGACTCTTCTGAGCATTTTGAATAGTTTTGAATTGTCTGTTCCAGTGCCCTTTAGGCTCAAGAATGTTTTACCCATAAACCCCAGCACTTTCAGAATTATTGCTGGGCTGTGATTCTAACCACATTGAGGGGGGAAAGAAAATCACCATTCCCAAAATCCTTTTGATGACAATACTTGGGAATGTCCGTCTTTGGAATTCTGGCCAAACTGGAGCAAATCAGAAAAAGGTTAAGGCTATGGATAGAGATTTGAGAGTTTTTGTGCATGGGTAGGTTTAGACAGCAAGGTAAGAGATGAGTATGGAAAAAGGAGGCAGATCCCTAGGGCAAGTGTCAGGCATATAGGTTGGAGGAGATTCTGTAAGGAAAAGGAAAGCCAAGGGGATTAGGGAGTTTGAAGACCAGAGCTCACCCAGTCCAAGTGTCACGGAGAGTAGTACCAGGCCCCTGGAATGGAAAGATCAGTAAGAAGCAGCCACACAACACACCAAGCAAGAAGTAGTGTGAGCATTATCTGTAGAGAACTTAAAAATAATGGAATAAATAAAAGTGTATTGCCTTTTAAGGGCACCTGCATAGCTCAGTTGGTTAAGTGTCTGACTCCTGATTTTGGCTCAGGGTCCCGGGATCAAGTCCCGTGTCAAGCTCCACACTGGGTGTGGAGCCTGCCTAATATTCTATCTCTCTCTCTCTCCCTCTGCACCCCCACCCCCTTCTCATGTGCTCTTTCTCTAAAACAAACAAACAAAAATAATAACGATGATGATGATGATGATGATGATAATAAAATATTGCCTTTTATTATCACGATGCGCTGGGAATTCTCAACAATGCCAGTGATAAAATATTCATCCCTCAAAAAATCTCTTGTTGACCTAAGTTGTAATCAATTACTGCAGTTACAGTTGAGTTTTGGTAATAAATACGTAAGAATCATATTAGCAGATTTCTACTTCCTATCTTTAATGGATGTCTTTGTATTGTACATGGGAGATAAATCAGAGAATTCCCAGTTATATAATTGCTACCTGTGTTCTTTTCTTTTTTTTTTTTTCCTGAAGATTTTATTTATTTATTTGACAGACAGAGGTTACAAGTAGGCGGAGAGGCAGGCAGAGAGAGGAGGAAGCAGGCTCCCCGTGGAGCAGAGAGCCCAATGTGGGGCTCGATCCCAGGACCCTGGGATCATGTCCTGAGCCGAAGGCAGAAGCTTTAAACCACTGAGCCACCCAGGCGCCCCTGTGTTCTTTTCTAATGTAGGTTTATAATGGTTTAGAATTATTTAGGTGTGCTTCAAGCTCAGTGTGTCTCCAAACCCTTGGTACCACATATTCCTGAGTTTAAACAGAAGATATAAAATTAAAAAATGATAATATGGGAATCATAAAAATGAAGAAATACAATTTGAGTTATTTCAACTCTACCATTCTCACATGGCATTATTTGTATTTAAAATTATTTGACTGGAGAGGAGCCTGTGGGTGGCTCACTCAGCTAAGTGACAGACTCTTGATTTCAGCTCAGGTAGATCTCAGGGTCATGATTTCATGGGATTGGCTCCTGGGTTCAAGCCCAGTGTCAGGCTGTGTGCTCAGCAGGGAGACTGCTTGAGGATTCTCGCTCTCTTTCTCCCTCTGCCCTTCCTCCCACTCCCATGTCTCTCTTTCTCTCCTTCCCTCCCTCTCTCCAATAATAAATCTTTAAAATTATTTGACTGGAGAACCATTTGAAGGCTGTTAGAATTGATTCCAAATAAGCAAAGACATGGACATTATTGCAATTTCTGGAGTTTTTGGTAAGGTGGGAATTTTCCAAGTGTCTGCCAAACTCATATTTCAGAATTTTTCTCTACATATGCTTCATGCAAAAGAAACTTTTCAAAATTAAAAATTTTTAATGTGTTCTACAGTCTACCATAAGAGAAGATAGATTGACAAATCTGATTATCCATCTGAGCAGCATGAATTTATGAAAAGAGCTACTTTGATAAAATCATTGGCAAAGATGTAAAAGTTAAGGAACCAAATTGTAATACTGACATTCATTTCTCAGGCAGAGCAATTAGTAGGTATGAGTCTTCCCTTTTGTTCAAAAAATACAAAAATGGAATTAAAATGCATTGGTCCGTTTACCTTTTGGTGCATGGTAATACTAGGTTTTTTATATTCTCAACTGGCGTGAGCAAATATAATATTCTATTCTACATCAAACCCAGTAACAGAGACTTTTGGTTTTCTGCATTTCTTTTCTGGCCACAATGATTGATTTTGTTTCCCCCGATCATGACCGGAAACAGCACACTCATAGTGAGGAGGAAGAGGTTTCCCTCAGGGTGGTCTCCTCGGGGTGTCTGTGTTGCTGACTGTGCCCACAGGGGGATCCACCCTGGAGATGCCTGCAGCCCCCCGAGAGGGACCCAACAGGAGCCCATAAGTTTCCCGAAAGGGTGCAGGTGATATGAAAGCAATCCTGTGCAGGTAACGGGGGGGGGGGGGGGGGGGTGGGGGTGATGTTGCCAGTTCCGCCCAGGGCGAGGGTTGGGTGGGGAGTTTCAGGAAAAACTGGGTAGAGGGGCTGTTATCTAGCTGTGGGAGTTGAGGCGAGTGCCAGGGCCACACTTCCTGTCAAGTGGTAAAGTGCAGAAGGCTGAAAGGACCTGTGGTAAAGGATGCACTTTCCTCCACTTACAAAGCTATGAGCCTTGAGCAAGTTATGTAAGGCCTCAGGGCCCATATGTAAAAAGAAAAACAAGAGTGATAACAGGACATGCCTTGTTCTGCTGCTGGGAGAGTTCAAGAACAGGGCTTAGAACACAAAGAGCGTGCTTGAATAACATTTGGGAGGAAATCTGGGAGGGATTGCAGTGATGTCAGGCAGTAAAGGTAAAGGAATTAATGGGTGGCAGCAGAGATTCAGGTCAGAGTAGATCCAGCCCTACTTCTAGAAGTTAGGCTCTGAATGGCTCAAGATGCTACTGAAGATGGAAGGAAGGGAACAGACCTCATGGAGCGTGTCACACCTTCATCCAACTCTTCTAGGTGGTCTTCTGCCTGCCCCATCCATCTCTGTCATCCCCTGTTTTATTTTCTGCGTAGTGCTTGACACTCCCTGACATGGTCTTGTTTGTTTGTTTGCTTATCATCCTCCCCTTCCACCCGAGAATGTAAATTTGCAGAGAACAGCATTTTGACTGTCTTGTCTGCAAACCTAGAATTATCCCTGGCCATCACTCAATAAATAGAGCTGTTAAATGAATTAATTCTTGAATTGATGTCGTATACCCTCATCACCACCTAAATGAAGGGGGATTTGAGCTTGTTGGCCAGCAGAGACAAAGAATGCAGGCATGAGGGAAACCTCGACGAACTGGAGAGCAAGAATTATTAGGAGCCTCAGCTCAAAAGCACAGGTGGGGAATGAGAGGATAGAGAATATTTCTTGCCCTTAATATTGGGTTTCATCTAGAGCTGACTAATATCCCTCTAGCTTTCACTCTCAGACAGCTGGGCTCTGATAGTTGTGTGATTAGGCACTTGCTGTAATTAATCATCTTTATAAAATAGCTCATAGGATTATATCCAGCAAGTAGCCATCCAGCCTTGTTAAGATCTTCACAGCCTTTCCTTCTTAGGTTGGTTTGTTACCTACAATAAGTAGACTTTTCTTACTCTATTAGTAACTCTAAAAGATGCAGGAGTGGTTTGCATGAACCTTGTTGAGACAGCTCCATGTGCACATGGAAAGAAGTTCATCTAAACATACTCAGCAAATGAGAGTCTGAACCTCCAGAAAGTATTTAACGGAAAGGAAAATGTCCACCCATGGGTAGGAAGTTACAGTTAAGGAAGGACTAGCAGAAAAGAGAGAATTTCCCTGACTTCTCAACTTTAACCCAGTAAATACACACCCTGAAGTGAAGGCTACATAGCTCACCCTGTATTTTAATGTATGATCATAGAGATGATACTTTCCTTTGACATTTACCTTTAATATAGTTATTTATCTTTGGAAATGAGTCTTAATGGAACACTTGGCAAAGATAAAAATCAGCCCATGGCTGTTGATGCAGAAATGCATAAAATTCTGAGATCTGTAGCAAACTGCGTGATAAACATTAAACTGAAACTATAAAAGTGATCAAAAGATATTTTTCCAGACTTTGGTAGTAGTAAATAATAAAAGTTGAATTTGTTTTTCAGTGCAATTACTATTAATGGTGAAATCAGATGATTTGCTAAACAATAAAAATGTCATGAGTGCTTTCTTTGAAAAGTTAGAAAAAAAGACATCTGATTAAGATAAAAAAAGATTCTCTATAGGGTGCCTGGTTGGCCCAGTTGGTTGAGCAACTGCCTTTGGCTCAGGTCATGATCCTGGAGTCCCAGGATTGAGTCCTCATTGGGCTCCCAGCTCCACAGGGAGTCTGCTTCTCCCTCTAACCTTCTCCTCTCTCATGCTCTCTCTCACTGTCTCTCTCTCAAATAAATAAATAAACAAAATCTCAAAAAAAAAAAAAGATTCTCTATAGTCATCCCTTAGAAGCATCACTGAGCCACCTTTGATGTAGAAGATCTAATGAGCAACTTTGTTAGCAGTGAGAATCTGGAGATGGGGGAGAGCTTGACCATATTAGAAAGCAAGAATCATTGGAAACCCTCATTGCCAGTGTTGGCCCTTATTCATTCAACCAACATTGATCAAGCTCCTTTCTCATGTTAGGCATTTTTATAGACCCTGGGGATAGAGGGGTAAACATGATAAAGACTACACTCCTGGATAAGCTCATCTAGACAGAAGGTAGATAAAGAAGACAGGAAAGCTGAGGACAGAGCAGCGGGCACATTGAGAATCTGATGGAGCAGTAAAAACAAGGCTAAGAGAGTCGTAAGCACCTTGTAGGGCAGAAGGGAAACAAGAGGAGCTTGGAATCATGAGAGATTTCAAGATCCTCGTTTTGAGAAGGAAGTCATGGTCACTAGGGAACAACTGCTACTGCAAGACACCAAGTACAGTGAAGATGAAGCATTGGCCACTGGATTTGGCAAGATTCCAGAAGGCAAAGAGATTGAAAAGAGCAAATTCGGTGGAGTGATGAGGGACAAAAGCCATTTAAAGACAATGAGGAGGGAAATGGGAGGTCCCAACACAGAAGCATTAAGTTTTGACAACTTTGACTATAAAGAGAATTTTGAAAATGAAGCTTATCTGGGAACTAGATGAGTTCACTTCAAAAGACAGTAAGTCACAAGGACAGTGATAAAACGGGATACCCAGAGCCTCTTGGCTCAGCTCACCTTCAGCTCTTTTGCCCATGTAGAAATTGAAGGCTGATGTGTCAGATTTCTAACTTTTCAAGAAAATCTAGAAGGCCATCTAGTATTTTAATCTCCCAATTGTACATGTTGACTCAATTTATTTTAAAAATTCATGTGACAATCAAATCACATCTGTGGGCCAGACTGTTGAACAAATGAGAAACCCTGGTCTACTGGGGAAGTTGGATGCCTGTCTTGTGCTCTTGCTTCAGCCTCTCTTCTCTTTCTGAACAATACCCATCTCACATACTTACTTTTCTGTATTCTCCTCTCAAGTGGAAAAAATGTTAACCACTAGATTCTTGTCTAAGTCATACCAAATAACTGCTTTTACCTTTCCTCAATTGAACCCATGAGTTGTTTTGATTTGCTCAAATAAATGTTTGTTAAACCAACAGTAAACAAGCAGAAAACTTAAAAAAGCAATAGTACTTACCTTTCTTTCTTTTTTATGGTAAGAACACTCAAGATCTATTCTTTTAGCACATTTCAAGTACATAATACTGTATTGTCAACTCTGGCCACATTGCTGTACACCAGTTCTCCAGAGCTTATTCATCTCACACAGCTAAAAATTTGTGCATCGTGACCAATGTCTCCACATTTCCCCCTTCCCTAGCCCCTGGCAACCACTATTTCACTCCCTGTTTCTATGAGTTTGACATTTTGGGTTCCACATACAAGTGAGATCATACAGTATTTATCCTTCTATGACTGGCTAATTTCACTTAGCATAATGCCCTCAAGGTCCAGCCATCCATATTGTCACAAATGACAGGACATCCTTCGTTTTTGTTTTTTTTTTTTCATCGTTCATTTTCAAGGCTGAACAATATTTCATTGTGTGTGTATCTCACATTTTCTTTATCCATTCATCTGTAGATGAACAGTGAGCTTGTTTCCTTATCTTGGCTCTTATGACTATAGGTGAATATTTCACAACATATTTGTATATTGGGTTATCAGGTTTTACACCTTAAATACATATAAATTTTTTATTGTCAATTATACCTCAATAAAGCTGGGGGAAAAAAGAATGGTGGGAAATCACCCATAGCATACACACACACTCCATGTCGGTGACGGGACAGAACAAACTGTTTGGGCAGCTGCTAGGCCTTCCAACAAATGGAAGATGCTCTACTTCTGTATCACATACGCTGCACCATTCTCTAATGGTAAAGAAGTATAGTATTAGATTAAAACAAAAAGCAATAACATTTACAATAGCAGTAAAGAAAACATCTAATGTCAAAGTATAGAAAGTTAACAAAATTAGGCAAAACCTCTACACAAACCTACAAAACATTATTAAAACAGAAAGTGATGATGATATTAAACAAATGAAGATATTCCATGTTCCATGATTGGAGTATTCAATATGTAAATTATGTCCATTCTTTCCCAGTGGATCTATTGACTTAGTAGCTGGCCTTGCAGTAGGCAATCCCAATAAAAATTCCAGAAGGCTTTTCTTACCAAAGAGATCCTAAAATTTAAATGGCAATGCAAAAGGCAAAGAATGCCACAGTAGCACTAAAGGAAAACAAAGTTGGATTTCAAGATTCACTGTAAAACTACAATAATTAGGGGCACCTGGGTGGCTCAGTGGGTTGAGCCTCTGCCTTCGGCTCAGGTCATGGTCTCAGGGTCCTGGGATCAAGGCCCACATCAGGCTCTCTGCTTGGTGGGGAGCCTGCTTCCCCCTCTCCTTCTGCCTGCCTCTCTGCCTACTTGTGATCTCTTTCTCTCTGTCAAATAAATAAATAAAATCTTTAAAAAAAAAACTACAATAATTAAAACTGTGGTATTGGCATTAGAATAGACAAACAGTGGAAGAGAATAAAGAATGCAGGAATAGATCCATGGATATATAATCACTTGAATTATGACAAGTGGCCTTTTTGTGGTGCTAGGACATGTAGAAATTGAAGTTTTATCAACCATACACAAAAATCAATCCAGTTATATTTTCAGTTTGAGAGGCAAAACAAAGTATCTGTAAGAAAACATTGGAAAATATCTTCACGATCTTGAGGCAGCCAAAGATTTTTTAAAATGTATTTATATTTGAGAGAGAAAAAGAATGGTTACAGTGGTGAGGTAGAGGGAGAGAGAGAGAGAATGTCAAGCAGAGTGCCTGCTGAGCATGGAGCCCAGAAGTGGGACTTGGTCTCAAGACCCAGAGTTTATGACTTGAGCCAAAATCAAGACTCTGATGCTCAACTGTCTGAGCCACCCAGGTGTTCCTGAGGTAGCCAAAGATTTTTATTTTTAAGATTTTATTTATTTATTTGAGAGAGAGAGAGAGAACATAAGCAAGCACCAGCGGGGAGCGGAGCAGAGGGAAGGGGGGACAAGCAGGCCCCCCATGCGCACAGAGCCTGACTCAGAGCTTGATCCCAGGACCCTGAGATCATAACCTGAGGCAAAGCTAGAAGTCTGACTGTCAACTGATTGAGCCACCCAGGTGCCCCGAGATTGTTAAACAAGACACAAAAAGTGTTAAAGTACCATAAAAGAAAAGATGGATTAATTGGATCACATTAAAATAAGAAGTTATATGTAGCAAAACTATCTTTAGGAGAGTAAAAAGGCAGGCCACAGAGTAGGAGAATATATTTGCAGTACCTATACTATTTAAACCAAGCAGTTATATCCAAAATATGTAAATACTGCAAAGGGAAAAAGGACCAATAACCAGATAAAAGAAAAAAAATGGGCAAAAGATTTAAAGGGCACATCACCAAAGAAGATATTTATATTACCAAAAAAAATTTGAATAGGTGATCAACAATACTGGTCATCAGAGAAATGCATGCCAAAGCCACAGTGAGATACAAGATGGATAATTTCAAGTTGCTGACAAGCATGAGGAACTACTGAAACTCATACTGCTGAGAGGAATGTAAACCAGTATAACCACTTAGAAAAGTTTGGTAGTTCCTACTCATGTCCAACTATACACTGGGATTTTACTCACAACCCACCAATTCTATTTCTAGGATATTCCTAATAGAAATTTGTGCATGTATACCAAAAGATATAGTCAAGAATCTTATTAACAACATTACTCTTAAGAGCTCCCAACCCAAATATCTATCAACAGAAGAATGAATAAATTGTGTCATATCCATGTAACACTATTTAGCAAGATAATGAACAGTCTTAAACTACATGCAAGGATATGGATGAATCTCTCAAGCATAACATTTAGCAAAAGAAGCCAGAGGCAAGGAATTATACATACTGTATAATTCCATTTACATAAAACCCAAAATCTGGCAAAAGTAATTTATGATAGTGCTTATCCTTTTAAGGGTAGTGATTGGGAGGAACTATGAGTATCTTCTGGGGTGGTAGTAATATACCCTTCCCTGCTCGTGGTGGTGGTGTTCACATTATGAAAATTTATCATACTGGGCACTTACAATCTGTGCACTTTATGTGTTTTCATTCAGTAAATAGTTTTCTTTGAGAGATACTTAGTGAGCACCTATGATGCACCAGACATGATAAAAGTCTAGAGAGCATGGCAATAAACAAAAGGAACATGGACTTCATGGGACTTAGTCCTATGAGGGATTAAATGAACTAGCTCTTTTTTCCCCAGTGTGTAGAAATGACAGACCTTTTTGAAGCTTGAAGATAAATGCACAGAAAACCCAAACTTAGAGACTATTTCCTCATTAGGGCATTTGTAAGAAATGGTGGACCTTCACTTTCCTTGAAATTGCATTCACTATTTCCTCCTCCTCGCCCAGTCACAAAGTAGAGGTATTCTTTGTCCTGTCCAAAGCTCATCCTTCCAACTCTCCTCTGGGCTCTAACTTCTTATTTGTGTCTACATCTTTCAACATGATTTACATGAATTGTTGTTTTTCATTTATGTGCATGTTTCCCCCACTAGACTGAATTTGTTGATAGCAGAGGAGTAATAGCACCATCCTTTAACCCTCATGCCTAGCAGAGTGCTTGGTTTACAGTAGATACTCTGTAAATATTAGCTGGATGGATGGCTGAATGGATGCAAACATACAATTTCCCCTAGGATACTCAACATTCTTTCCTTCTACTGCTGATGTATCTTAAACATAAATTCAAACAATCCTTTAGTTGTTTCCTGATATGTCAGCTGATTAAAGACTAAGAAGAAGGAATATAATTGGTGACATAGGGTGTTCCCTTCTCATAATTTCTAACACTACCTGATATATGATAGTTGAGTTATCTCAGTCACTAGGTGACTCCAAGTGACTTCAGCTTGTGTGCACTGATTAGTGACTAAAACCAAGCTACTAAATATATCTAAAGTCAGTACTTTCTAGCCCTTAAATGGTGTTTTTTTGTTTGTTTGGTTGGTTGGTTGGTTGGTTTTTTTGGTAACCATTAGTTCTTTAATACAGTGTGAACTTTCATAGCAAAATAAATTCAGACACATGACAAAAAAGAATATACTAGTGATGTGGCACTTAAAAATAACATCCTTTGAGGGTGCCTGGGTGGCACAGTCGATTAAGTGTCTGACTCTTGGTTTTGACTCAGGTCGTGATCTCAGGGCCGTGAGATTGAGCCCTGTGTCAGACTCTATGCTCGATGAAGAGTCTGCTTGAGATTCTCTCTCTCTTCCTCTGCCCTTCCTGCTTGAGGTCTCTCTCTCAAATAAATAAATCTTTAAAAATATAACATCATCTATAACCTAGCCACCCAGTCCCCTGAGCTTGCAAAAGCATCTGATAATCTTACTTGGAATAATTTTTGTAGTATCTTCCCATAATAACTTTCCATACCTTTGCCCTGAATGGGCCCTCAGCAATCACCTGCTACCACAGGAGCCCATCCCACCAGTCACTGTTGACCAGACAAGGGCTGGACACTGGGCACAAGCAGAGCCAGAGAGTTTGAAATTAGGATCAAGGGAAAGAGACTTAGTCTTTCCACTTGACTAGTATTGTACTGTTTAAGTTTGAGAGTCATAAGGCACCATGTTGTGCCATGTGGGCCGGGGAGCAGCAAAAACAAGTCTCTGAGGAGTAAGAGTGAGACATGTTGAGAAAAACAGAGGAAAGAGATGGGGAAAGGCTATGGCCTGAGTTCTCCATGGTTTGCCATTTCCAGGTATTTCTGAGGACAGGCTCTGTGCTTCATGCCACCAGTTTCCATAAAATAAGATTCTCTCATAAAAATATTCCTTGGGAAAAAAAAAATACTCCTTGGGGCGCCTGGGTAGCTCAGTGGGTTGAAGCCTCTGTCTTTGGCTCAGGTCATGATCCCAGGGTCCTGGGATCGAGCCCCTCATCAGCGGGGAGCCTGCTTCCCCACCTCTCTCTGCCTGCCTCTCTGCCTACTTGTGATCTCTGTCTGTCAAATAAGTAAATAAAATCTTTAAAAGAAAATACTCCTTTATGTGTAGCTTGAGTTGGTTTTTGTCACTTAAAGTAGGATGTCCTAAGTCATATGTTTTCATTTTATTGTTTTGTAAGGGGGAATTAATGGCTTCTAAATCTTCTGTTAGGTTTCATTAAGTTTGATTTATATATGGTAAAAGTTAATCCACGATCATGGAATCAGCATATGAAGTGAGAGGTAAAAATTCCCCCCTCATCCTCAGTCCCTAAATAATTATCCTTAATAGAACCTTATATATCTCCTAAGAAAATTTTTATGAATATATAGGCAGATGTATTTACATCCTATTTTACATAAATGGAATCATTTTATAAATGTCCTACAGCTTGTTTTTTTTTTATTATGGATATGTTCCCATATCAGAAAATATAGGTCTGTTTTATTTATAAAGGCTGTTTGATATTCCATTGAATGGAAATGCTGTAATTTATTTAATATATCCCCTAGGATTTAAGATTTTTTTTTTTAGTTCTTTAGCATTACAATCCATGCTGTGATGTGTCTTGCTCATATATCTTTGAGTATTTTCATGAGTCTATTTGAAGTATAAATTCCTAAATTGTAATTGCTAGGGCCCATGATTTAGACACCCAGTGAATACTGTTTGATTTCTCCCCCCAACCATGAGCCTAACTTTGAAGAAAGGGGCATTAGAACCTCCTCTAAATGTGCCCAGAAAGAGCGTGGAGAGGTGAGTCAGATGAAGCACAGAAACCCTCAAGTGTTAAAGGTAATATGGTTTTGTGTGACAGAAGCCAAAACGGTGTTCGATTCTTCCTCATCTGATAAAACCAAGACCAGCGAGTTCTTAATGGACTATGTTGAGTCACCATGCTATAAACTCACATTCACCCACATCCTGCCTGCTAGAGTGAGACGTGACAATAAAAGTCCCATCCCTCTTTTGTAAGAATTCTTGAATTCAGGAAATCCCAGGAGATGGGGATTCTCCCTCTAACCCTCTGCTCCTTTCCAAAAGTTCTTCTTAACAAAATGGAAGAACAGTAAGGATTTCTCCACCATCTAAAGGTTAATATGGCACTTAGGAGTTTAGAAAGCACATTTCAGTCCTTATAGGACTCTGGGAAAGCTGAAAGTACAATACCCATTTTGCAGACAATCAAACTAAAAAGCTGAAGTATTTGGTGACTCTCTCATTAATAGAACCAGTAAGTTTTAGAGTCTAGATTCAAACCAAGGGCTTCTGGTTACAAAACAGGCTGCCTTTAAGCAGTACCACTTAGCTGAAATAGCTGATTTTGACCCCCAAAATAAACCATTTATTTGTAGCTAGTACAAGCCCTTTGTTAAAAAATAATTAGCTTTTCA
Source organism: Martes martes (assembly GCF_963455335.1). Lineage (NCBI taxonomy): Eukaryota > Metazoa > Chordata > Mammalia > Carnivora > Mustelidae > Martes > Martes martes. The sequence goes on from NC_137892.1 coordinate 85,941,257, forward strand.
GTTGGGAATCTGGGAGTCATGGAAACACAGCTCTGGGGTACGAGCAAGGGTCTGTTAGGGTTTGAATCCTTGAGGTTCCTCTCTCAGGTTCTTGGGTCAAAACCCACCAAGTCAGAAAAGAATGAATGCCACTTAGCTGAGAGTGTATTGAACAGGGGCTCTTAGGAAAGACATGAGTGAATACTTCTGATAATCAGTCAAGAAGTCCTAAATTAGCAAAGCTTTCTGAGAAACTTTGACATGTTAGGAAACCCTTACAACTATAGAGCTGGTTTTCTGCAACCACTTACTGCTCCCTTGCGCGCACACACACACATCCCACACACAAGCGACCAAAGGTCATCCTTACATTCTTGTGGTTTGAGCTCTGTTGCCAAATCAGCAGCAGTAAATGTTGGCCCACAGGGGCATACCACATTCTGTGTCCGGTTGCCCTGGGTCTCCGTTGGGAAACGTAGTTTCCTCAAGTGACAAGGGCTTTGCCTTGCAATAATGAGTGTTAAAAATAGATGTGTACCAGCAAAAGGAACAGCCATGGGAAGTGGGTTTTGGCATTTCCTTTGGTCATATGTGCATCTGTTACCCACCAACTGATTTCTAGAATGTGATTACAGATAGCTTACAGTAACGATTTTTATACCAAATACCTAATTAATAAAAATTTGAGACTTTTCAGAAGTAAGAAAGCAAACTATCCTGAAGAATGGAAGAAACTATCAGGATGATTCAGACCCTAAAATAAATCAGCATAAATTCTAGGCCTAAATATTCAAGGAGTTCAACTCCCTCCTTCCACCATTCTTAACCACCTACTTTCCATCAGTGATCTATTTCAGAACCATTATATGTTGGTGACTCCACAGCTCCATCTCTAGGCCTAGACCTTTCCACTGAGCTCAAAACTTGTGTGCCCACCTGCCAGTGACATCTCCAGGTAACTGTGGAATAAGTGTCTCAGACTTCCCCTCAAATCCTATTTCTTTGCTTATTTTCCCCAAAGGAGTAAATGATACGATTATTCACCCAATTGCTCAAGTTCACCCTTGATTCCACTTCTCCCCATATCCAATTCATCGGTTGATCTTCATCTTCCCATATCTACGGCTGCTCTTCTAGAGCAGGCCTCCTCCATTTTTCACCTGCATGGCTAAAATGCACCTATTCTTGCTCCTGACTCACTCATGACAACCCAGTCTCCCTGCCAAAACCCACTCATGTCTTCCCATCCCACTGAGAATAAAGTACAAAAACCTTATCAAGACCTGTATTACTATGCAGGGCCCAGTTCCTACCTATCGGCCTCCTCCTTACCTTATCCCAGTCCACAGAGGCTCCCTATGCTCCTGTGGCTTTGTTGCTGTTCCTCAAACAAACCACACTCATCTCCTGGGGCATTTGCTGCTTCTCCTTCCTGGAATGTTCTTCACAGATCTCCACAGAGCTGGTTCACTTTGTCATTTGGATCTCAATACAACCACCATGTCCTCAGGCCTTCCCTGTGCACACACATCTGTATGACTCCTTCCACCCCTTCATCCTTATCACATCTGTAACGTAACCACATTCTATTTTCAACGTGGTTCCCATCAGTACCTGAAATTAACTTTTCTTTTTTAAGTTTTGGTCTCTCTGTTAGAAGGTGAATTCTTTGAGGATTAGGGACTTTGTCTAACCCCTCCCTGAATTCCCCAAAACTGGCCAAATTGAAACCTTGACTGACTTTGGAGACATGGGCAAAGTCTGACCTAGTCAGAAAAGGCTGAGTCACTCCAAATGAGAAGCATCGTTATGTATCCAGTCTCTGCCTCCTCTAAGAATTTCTTCTGGTTACAGAAACAAAGAGTCTATCCAGGGTGACATGATAAAATGAGGCAATTTGGGCACAAATTTGATCTCACTTGCAGCTTCATGTTTCCAGACATGAAGAACAGAAAGCTGGCAACAGATTCATGTTTTCATTTATTTTGCAAATATTTGTTGAGAGCCTATTATATGCAGAGACTGGGGTAGGTAGAAAGAATTTAGTAGTGAGTGAGACAGAAGTAGTCTCTGCTTTTGTGGAACTCATAGGCAGGTGGAGGGGACATGATTCACAGTTAACTACAGAAATAGTGTTCAATTATTTTGTGATGGGGATGTGGAGGAAAACACAGGATACCATGACAGGGAGACCTATGTACTATGGATACTCAGAGAAGGACTCCCTGAGGACCTACCATGCTGGGTTGGCTTTGAGGCAAACTGACAGAACAACAATCACCAGGCCAATCCTTGTTCCTGTCTCATTTCCCTTCCCCCTCCTGCTATTGCCATTCTCTTCACTAGGAAGGAGGGCATCTTCTCTACACAAACAGCAGCACAAGGTCAGGTGACCCCACTGCATGTGACAGTTGGTCCTGTGTGACCTGCGTTGGGTGGTGAAGGGAAAAGCAGATGACCCATCTGAGCCAGCTTATCTGTGATATCCTCACCCTTGTCCTTACATATCTTCCCTGAAAATCAGCAGATAGCCAAGAACTTACCCAGTCAGTAACAATACCTCCATGACTAACTAGTACTATCACCTCATCATCTTCCTCATTGACTACCATTTACTTAGAGCTTCCTGTGTACCAGCTAGTGTCTTCAGCATATACTTTCCTGATCTCTTTCCATCCTCACCACTATTGTGGTAGCTACAGCCATTCATGTTCCTTTCCAGAAGAGAAAACTAGTAAATCAAGACTTTAAGCAACTTGGCCAGGGTCTTACAAGAAAGTGATCAACCCAGAGTTAAAATCCAGGTTTATCAGTACATGCTTAGCCCCCACTCCAAAGCCATTTTTCACTGGTAGAACTCAAACCCTGGAAGCTTCTCTAGAGCAATCTGATTTACTCAAGAAGTTGAATGAGATGCATCTGAGGTCCTACCATCCCTGAGATAATTTGGAATGGAAAGAGAAGACTCATTTATATTCAAGGCTTTGTGTCTCTTGATTTTACAGGATGTGAACCTTCCAGAGTAAACTGTTTACTAGTTACATTTTGTACTTTCAAAGGCACAGTGTACTTTGAAGATAAGACCTTATTTATTCTCAGAAAATTTATTTGAGTCAGAAACCATTGTCACCACTTTGCAGATAAGGCAACTGAGGCAGAGGAACGACAAACCAATATGGGCCAAATCTCCAGAAGCCGGTGACAAACTACAGGTCCCATCTTTTTGCCTTAGACTGGCCACCAAACATCTCTGAGCTTCAGTTTCCTTATTCAGAGCATAAGGGATCTAGGCAAGGGCTTCTCTGCGAATGTCAGTTTTCTCCAAATTCACATTACCCGGTGCTAGGTGTTGTGGTCTCCAGTTAATTCTGCCTGTCCAATGAGAGTACTCTTTTCTTTTGGTCCCAGTTTGTCAATGCTCTGGTGAGGAACCACCCTCCCTAGAGACCCCAAGGGCAGCTCCCCAGCCAGGGGAGTGCAGGCCATGTAGACCAGTACCCTACCCTACTGCATTCAAACAGAAAGGTATGGTTTCCCAAAGGAACGTGAAGGTGTCATTAAGCAAAACCCACCTATATCTGCCACCAAGGATATTCTTCAAAGTGCTGGAAAATGTCAGCTTCTCCACACCTGGAGGCAAGAAGCCCCAGCCATGACTTCAGTGAGGCAAATGATACCTTTAAACAGGAAGGCAGGAAGGGCATCACAGGGGAATGAAGGATCAATAGAAAGCTGAGCATCTCTTTGGAGGTTCAAGGTAAGGCTCTGAGGAACGGAAACAGACTATCTGGCTCTTATTCCAAGTTTTCTTCTAACTCCTCTTCACTTTTACTCCAACGCCTGTGCCAGGTGGCTATGTTCTCCTGTAAAAGGAAGGCTTATTTTTCGTTTTGGTTTTGAACTTCCCAAACAAAGTGATTTCTGAGGAAGATCCTTACTGTCTCATTCTTCCTTAAGGAATGAAGAAAGGAAAAATCTAGACCAATTTAAGGCCATTTATGTGAGAGGAAACAAATGTGACACCAAGCCAGAAAGACACTGGTGAGATAATGGAAGAGAACAGCAGTGGTTAGTACTTTGGGCAGGCATCGCATAGGGGCCCAGAGAACACTCGGTCCCTCTGAGGTGTGTTTTTCAGCCAGCACAATGAGTCTTTTTAACTAAGTTAATTGCCAATATTTAGAAGTGAAGTATTTTATACCAAAAGGTTTTGTATGGGAACATAAGGCTAAAATGGAGGGGAGTGTATTCCCTCTGCTGCCATCTCTATCCTCCCTTTTCCACATCTCCTTACGCCTACTCTTCATTAAGGTTAGTTGCTAAGCCCCCAGAGCCATCTGTATTTTGCAACCTCTGCTCTAGATAGTTGTTCTACCAGGAGCAACTGCAAACACCAGGAGTCAGTGCAGGCATTTCTCTGGACTTTCGTGCTCACCCTGGAAACTGAGCAGCTCCTCAGAACATTGTTAGAAGCTGTGTTGTTTATCTTGTCATGCTTTGTCAGCCATCTCTTTGAGGAAGAGAACCTAAATCAATACCCAGTCTGGTTGGAGAAAACAAGATCCATTACAGAGGGGGTTTACATGTCACTTAGGCTTCTGCTGCCAGACCCCGGGGTTCCATACAAACTCTTAAAAGAAAGTGAGTCAGGGAGAATGGGATGGAATGAGATCTGCCAGGCAGAGTACATGGCCAGCTTCTAGAAAATGCCAAAGCCTGGATGGGGCAAGGTGAAAGAAGGGATGCACTAGTTCAAACCATGAGCCCCACAAAGGAACTGCAGAATAATACAGAAAAATAACAAGATAGGTGTCTTAAATATTTCTGGTCAGGTGACAATTTACCAGTTCTATTTATTGGCAAATTTAAGCCATTTTAGAAGGTTAATAAATTTAGATTACAGACTTAACTGTTTTCAGTAAGTGAGTTCTTTGTCTATTCATTCAGCCAACATTTATTGATTCCCTACTGTGTGTCAGACACTGTCCTAGGGTTTAGAAATTCTGAGCAGGGAGATGAGCAAAGTTTAGTTTTAACTTGTTATTTTTATTTGTTTAGCTTATCAATATGAATTTTGGCCTGAATTTTCCCTAAGCCTCTGTAGTATATATGACAGTAAAATCCTAGAATAGTAACTTCAGGATTCAAGTCAGAGTAGCCTTTGACATGGGTAACAGATTCACCAGAAAGGTGGTGGAGAATCACTCAATCAGTAAAAAGCTTTTAGGACCACCTTGTATACATATATTTATTTGTTTAAAGTTATATAATACAACATATATTACATATAATTATGCATGTAACATATTATATATATTAATATATAATTACATATATGTTTTGCACTTGTGTGCTCTCTGGAGCATGGCACCCCATGGTGGAGAATCTTGGATTAAGCAACCCATTCCTAAAAATGTTGTGGGCCTCTTTGGCCAGTGTATCAAATGTTCACATCCATAGGAATTTGGATGGTCTTCACTGATCCTGTAAGAAGATGATTGTCAGCTCAACACCTTCCCAAGGCTGATAGGGTCCCAAGTGGTCCTCTAACACACTTTACTCACAGAGCAAAGACTGATCCTCCCAAAAAGTAAACCTGTTTATGGAACTCCACTGCTTGCAGTCCTTTGGAGGCTGTCCTTGCATTCAGTCGTAAAGCACAGAACACCAGAAGGTCCTTCAAGGCCCTGCTTCTGCCGCTGTACCACGTTACCCACCCCCTGGGCTTCCCCAGGAGCTCCTGCCCTCAAAGAGCCCACTTTGTGTCTTGCATGTCACCTCCTCAGTGTCTCTTTCCTGACCTTCTCATTCTCAGTCCAGGTACCCATTAATATTTTCTGGTGCTAACATTTCAAATATTTCCTTCACAAAGAATAATTGAGAATCACAAATATATTTGTATGTTTCTATTTAGCGTGTATCTCCCCAATAGACTGTAAGCTCTTCAAAGAGGAGCTCCTTGGAGTTCTGCAGCCGCTGGGTGTCCTGGCCAAGTGGATGGCAGTTAGAATATGCTAAAAAAAACTTACTAGAGGAAAAAAGGAAAGGAAAGAAGGATGCAATTGATTTCTTTACAAATATACAAGCACATACAGGTATATTTGTAGAGTACTGAGAAAGAACAAGAAAGTTCCTAATAGATGCTGGCAAAAATGTTGGTGAATTGCCTAATAACACCTGCTGGTGAGATGCACCACTAAATGTGTCTGTAATTACAAGAAAAGGGAAAAAAAAATGTCAACCATGTTAGGCCAGCATTAACTTTCTTTTAAGTCATTAAAAAAGAGTGATTCAGATGTTCTTATGATCTTAGCTCATGATAGATACTAAAAAAAAATGTCAGAAGACTGAATAAATGAACAAATGATTAAACAAGACATAAGAGGCCAGGAAATATGAAATACTACAATAATACAAATAACATCTAATGGTGATAAACTAGTGAAATAAAAATAGTAGGGAAATAGAAGAGATACGAAAATAGTAACACATTAGAAATATAATAGTAGTAAATATTTATATAGTGGTTACTTCATACCAGGCCCCACCTCAGAAACTTTACATATATTAACTCATTTCATTCTCACACCTATCCTTAGAAGATAGGTTCTATTATTATCCCCATTGAATAGACAGGGAAACTGAGGCAGAGTGACTCCACATTGTGCCCCCAGGCTTAGAGATGTAGGTGACAGACCCAGAGTCCCCACCCAGGGCACCTTGCTTCTGTCCTCCAAATGTCTCAGGTATTGCACTGGTACTACTGCTTTCAACTACGTGAAAACATACACACACACTGTGACATCTGTTGTTTCAAAGAGCAAACAAATTTATTCTCACCCATTGCCCCTAAGAGCTCGATTCCAGGTTTTTATTTGTATGGTACTTAGAAAGTACTGTTAATATTTGAGGTTAACTTGTGTGTCTTGAAAAGGGAAGAGTGCCCTGACTTTCTAGGGGAGTAGATGAATGCCACCCAACATTATAAATCTTTATAGAAGGGAATTGATGCACTTAGCAAATTTTTATTTATAGCCACTGAGTTGGAGTCACTGCTAGGACCTGGGTCTTGACCAGCTATCCAGAAAAGCACAGTCACGGTCCTCAAAGAAACAAGTAAGTCCTCATTGATTACTGTGGTGAGAGCAGTTAGAGAAGAAAGGTCAAAAGTCGGGGTGCTAGGAGCAGGGAGAGGCCAGCCTGGTGAGTAGCTGGGGACAGGGTGGAGCTCTGGAGCCTTTGTCCCAGCCCTCAGCATATGTTTGCCCCACAGGCCAGAGGAGACACTTCTTTGTTCAAATCCCACCCTTCCCCACCCCATGAGATGTGTGACCTTGGGCAACTCAGAGCATCTCTCAGCTCCCTATTCATGTCTGTGAAATAGGGATAGTATGACTACTCCTCTTACAAATAGTAACGTGAAGATTAAATGAGACCATAATTATACAGAACTATGGACGTCTAGCTGCTACCATTATTAGGAGACATGTCATAGTATTTGAAAACCAGAAACCTAAATCTAATAAAATCAGAAAGCTTATCAGAGGGAGAATAAATATGAGGGAATACTTTAAAGAAAGATGAATTTTCACACCAAATCACTAAGGGGTTTCCTGAGGCACCTGCCAGATCTAATAGTGGCTCTCCTGAGGGTGTCCCCTTATCTCTCTGTGCTCATCCCAGATCCGAGTTCCCAGAGTCAGAGAGAGAAGAGTCTATTTCAGACTCTCCCTGAAGTTTAATTCAGTGTTGCTGGTGTTCTAGACACTGCACCCTGATATTTCAGAGTTTACTAATGTCATTTGGGTTTGTAGGAAGGGTCTTGGATTCCCCTCCACCTTTTGCCAATTTTCCCCGTATTATTATTTTTTAAATGATAGTGACCATAATTGTAATTCTAGATCCTTTTAAGTAAATTTCAAATTGAAATTTTTAATCTTAGTATTTCTTATTCCTGTAAAACAGAACAAAACTGTATTTCTATTTCATCAGACCTCGATAACCTGTTGCCCTGAATTTTATTTTGCATGTAGCAGGCATCTAGATTTTCAATATCAGAGGGATCAATTGAAGGTTCCTATTTTCTAGATGCAGTAGCAAAAGGCCCTCGTGAAGGAAACTCCCTGCAAACATCTCCCCGCCCATATGGCATCCGAGCAAGTTCTTGGGGCTATCACAGATGGCAGAGTCGGAGACATACCCACCACAGAGACCTGCTAGGAGGTTGCGGCTGGGGGCGGGGGGAGAGCAAGGTGGTTGATTCCCCAGGCCTGAGCAAAGGAAAAGAAATATTTACACCGTTCATAAGTCATGGAGTCAGGTCTGTCCAGCATGCTCAGGGGGCCTCCTGAACTTTGAAACTTGGACATAGCCCAGACATGAAATATGGAAAAGTGCTCTTTCTACAGCCCTTGTGTCACCCGCCCCACTTTCATCGCTTTGATCTCGGCCGAGAGATACAAGACAGGTTCTTGCAACTGTTCCCTGGGATTGCCCTGCTAACAAAATTGTTGACATGGAAATCAGGAAGATTTCAGAATCAAAGGGCATGTGGACATGGGAATCAAGAAAATGTCTTCATGTTCACAGGCCTGTGCCCATATGGTAACGATTCCGTCTGGATGCGAATTCTCTTTCAATACTTGCATGGCATGTTTATTAGTGTTCGATTATTATCTGTGTAGTGTGCAGTTAGATCTCCCTGTATATGGATGAGGCCACAGTATTAGTCTTATGCATGACGAGAAAGATCCATCCTTCATGAGGGTTACCCAAACACACACACACACACACACACACACACACACACACACACACACACGTGTGCTTGTCAGATTCAAAAATCACTTAAGCTCCTAATGAAGAAACTGCCGATTTGACACCAGTCATCCCGAGCTCCCCACATGGCCAGCTGTCTCCTAAGCAGCGGGGATCATGCCATCCCCATCCCAGAGGGAAAGGGGTTAGAACCCACAGAAGGCAAAATCTGGGCAACCACAGCCTCCTCTCCCAAGGCGCCTTCCCCTTTAAGCCAATCCTCCCCACAAAAGAAAGATAACGTTTATTTGTATTTTTCAGTTAAGTTGACTATTTATCCACATTTCCTGTCGATGAGTCATTTATGCAGTTTACTGAAAAAAAAAATAAATTGAGAACTGAAGCGCTGCAAAATTAAGGATCAAAGACGCAAAACTGACGTAAGCCCCAAATAGGTATGGGTTAAGAATTTAATCAGCAGACTCATCAGTCAGACACCAGGATAGGACTGCCAGGAAGGCTGCCTTTTCAATTGTTTGTTGTTGTTGTTGTTTTTACCTGGGGTCAACGCAGCCTGCCTCTCTCTGGAGCACCTTTGTTGGTTTTGCTCATCAGATCTTTGTAAATAAAGCACATACTGGTATTTGGTCAAGGAACCAACCCACATTTGCCTGGGGTCCACTTTCCATGAGGAAAGATCCCAGGCTGGCTACATAAAAGGTGTGTGTGTTTGTCTCTGTAAAAAGAAGCCTGAGTTGAGGGAAGACCAGAGGAAAATTGCTGTTTACAGCGTGCAAAGGCAGAGAGAGGCACCAGTCCTCAGGGTGAGGTGGTTAGCTGTGCATCTGGGAAAACAGAAATGAGATCCCTGCATACACCCTGAGTGGCTGGGGCTGCACTGTGCACACACATGCACAGGCACATGCATGTACACACATGCACGTACACTGATTTGTCATTTTCTACTCCAGGACTCATTTGGCTACAAAGCTGGATGATGAGTGTTATTTTATTTTTGTCTCTTCCTCTGGACACAATTTACCCAACTTAAAAAAAAAAAAAAATCAGAGAGGCAGGTATGCCTAACCACACAACAGCTTCACAAAAATATCTGAAATGATTCAAAACATCACCAGAGAGCTTAGAAATGGATACACACAACATGAATTTAGTGAGTATGTGCTAGGCACCACATGCATTACCTGTGTTGATTAATCCTGAAAACAATCCTTTGAAAAGCTTACATGAGTATTCCCTTTTCATAGATGAAGAACCCGAGATGTGACTTCACCCATGTCCACAGCAAGTAAAGGATGGTCTGTTTTGGCTTGAAGTTCAAGTTATTAGCCATGACTGTGTTATGTCCCTTTGAAGATGAATCACTTCTGTCTGATGTTCTCTGTCTCATGGTATTATCATATCAAGTCCTTTGTACTTTGGGAAAAAAAAATTCTCCAAATTAAGAGCCTCCTAACACCATCCTAAATCCATACTCCGGAAAGCACATCTTTGAATTATTATATACATTTTCTTTATAATGAACAAAGAGAAAACTTTGGTCTTTTCATTCAACTGATTGAAATGCTGACTGTCACCTTTTTCTAACACAATAGGCTAAGTTATGCAATCATTTTCTAGCCCCAGTCCTGTCTCTGCTCTTATGATTGCCCTCTATAAAACCCACAGGGCTTTCTGGAGCTCATACAGTGTACCAAGTGCTCAGCCACAGTTAGTAGGTATGTTCTCACCTGTCCCAGGTGTTCCACATGTCTTCACTTTCCTGAACAGAAAAGACCCTTCTGCTCCAATTCTGTTTCTACTTTTACAAAGCCTGCTTTCAACTACCCCCTCTGCCCACCTGTTCCTTCAACCTCATTCTTCTCAGATTTGCATACTTCCACAAGTGTAATACCATGAAACTTCAGTGAAAACTGTACTATTTTCCAAGATCAGATAGTGCCTCTGATTTCACCCAGGGTTTCAGAAAAGGATCAGCTTGAAAAGTCAGTCCCTGCGCTCTCTCCCCTCTTTGTATCTGCTTGGGCATCCCCTGTCCTCCTACTGTCTATAGACGATGACTAATCTTGAAAGTGAGATAGTGGAATGACCCACATTAACCTTTATTTTCTAAAGCTCAGCTTAAAATATCTAGAATGGAATCAGCTACATGTGAACTTCCGCTCTGTGGAATCCAATAACGCACTCTTCATAAATGTATATTCATCCAAAATTAACCCTTGTCAGTCAGCACAGCACTTCTTAAGCCCTCATGGGTTCACTCTCTTCCACTCATTGGGCCCCAGTTTGCCCACCTATAAAAATAAAGGAGTGGGTTAAACCATTTCTAAAGTCTCAGGTACTTCCAACTCTCAGGTACTTTGATTCTAATCTGGGTTCCCATCTTCCTCCATCAGAGTTTCCATCCATCCATCCATCCGTCCATCCATTGAAAAAAATGTATCTGTGGAATGCTTGCTGTGCACTAGATAATGTTCTAGGCGGAGGAATTAGGTGATAACCAGGATGAATAACATCTCTCCCCATGGGGTTTATGACCTCTCTTTCCTCTCCCCAAATAATGTGAAAGTGTAAAGAAAATCCATGGTTAGGTTGACCCAATAATGATGTATAATCAAATGAAATATGAGTTCAGATTCCCTTGCTACATGTATAACCTTGGGTCAATCACTTAATTTCTCTGAGCTATTGTTTATATAGAAAAATAGAGACCAAAATCTATGTCATGGAGTTGTTATAAAGAGTAGAGATGTCTGCAGAGTGCCTGTAACATAGTAAGTGCTCAGTTATGATAGATGACATTGGTATTATTGGGAACAGTAAGAGCTATTAAGGAACCCTACATGTTTCCCTTGGGCTACTCTCCTTGTTTTTATTTAATGATGGGAGTGTTGCCAGACAGGACATATCCTCTAAGAATTTAGTCTTTATCAGAACATCCTTGCCTCCCTCCCTTGTTGAAGCACATGGGATTGCACTATAATGAGCCAATGGATTGTATCCTATATGAGATTTCTATTACTATTGTAACAAATCACCACAAATTTAGGCTTAAAACAACGTAAATATAATATCTTGTGGTTTGGGAGGTCAGAAGTTGGTGTCAGCAGACCTGCCTTCCTTCCGCAGAACCCGGGGATAATCTGTTACCATGATTTTTCTAGCTTCTGGAGACCTTCTGATTTCTTAGTTCATAGCTCCTTCTGCCATCTTCAAAGCCAGCTGTGTAGTGTCTAAGCCAGCTGTGTAGTGTCTTCAAATCTCTGACTCCAAGTCCTATTCTACCTCCTTCTTCCATTCTGAAGGCCCTTGCAATTGCCTTTGGCCCACCTAGACAATCCAAGATTTTATCTCCTTATTCTAACACTAACTGATTAGCAGCCTTAATTCCATCCACATTCCAACCTTAATTCCCCTTTGCCGTGTGACACAACACATTCCTGACTCTCAAAATCAGACTAGGGACATCTTTGGGAGGTAACTGTTTGGGCTACTGCAACTCTCCTTGGGTTCCCTTCAGCTATATCCATTTTTGCCTTACTGTTATTATTTCCCTAACTTTGCCTCTAGTCTCCTCTCTGTAGAAACAACATCAGTATAGAAGATAACACCTTCCATGAGGCTCAAATGACTTAATGTACAGAAAGACCTAGCTCAGCACCTGGCACATCATTGTTTATTTAATAGAAGCCACATAGCAGGGATCAGCAAACTTTTTCTGTAAAAAGCCAAATAGTGAATAATTTAGGCTTTGTGAACCAGATAGCCTCTGTTGAAGATATTCAGATTCACCATTATAGTGTGAAAACAGCCGCAGACAAAAAGTAAACAAACAGGCATAGCTGTGTTTCAATAAAACTTTATTTACAAAACAAGTAGAAGGCCATGTTTGGTCTGCAGACCAGTTTGCTGACCCCTGCTACATAGGCGTATATCAGAGGTGCCCAATTAATGGTCACTGGCTCACTGTTACCAAAGTGAATTAAATAAATATAAATGTTAAGAGTTCCAGACTCTTCCACATACTGTACCTGCCTTTGAACTTAGAGAATCAGAGTCCCTACTCACACTTGACTGACCTTCAACTGACCTTTTGTTGTTGTTGTTGTTGAATTAACAAATTAAAATTTTATTTATTTGACAGATTTTTTTTGTTGAATTAACGAATTAAGATTTTATTTATTTATTTGACATCTATTGACCTTTTTAATATCACATACTAATGTGTCTGCTTGTGTGATAGGCTAACAGTGGCCTCAAAGTCTTTGCAAACTCTTTGTATTGAGAGGATGAATCTAATTCCCCTTGCCTTGAATCTGAGTTGGCCTCAGTGATTTGTTTGACCAGTAGATGTGGCAGACGTGACATTTTGGGACTTGTGAGGTTGGATCATAAGAAGACCGGAAGCATAAGTCAATATAACTTTTTAAAAAGAAGGAGGAGGAGAAGGCAAAGGAGGAGGAGGAGGAGGAGGAGGAGGAGGGGGAGGGGGAGGGGGAGGGGGAGGGGGGGAGGAGGAGGAGGAGGAGGAGGAGGAGGAGGAGGGGAAGGAGGAGGAGGAGGAGGAGGGGGAGGAGGAGGAGGAAGAAGAAGAAAGTGAAACAGGGAGGGGAGGGGGAGAAGGGAAGAAGAGGCTGCAACAGCCGCTGCTTCTCAGGCCTCTTGGAATGCTCAGTCATAACGCCAAAACTTTACAGACAGGTCGATGACAACCCCAGCAGATCTCCCGGCCATGAACCAGCATCAGGCCGGGATTTGGTCATGCCAGTGAAGCCCCAGTGATTCTGTGTTGAGATGAACAAACCAGAAAAACCCTTCCCAATTTCCTGAAACACACATTCTGAGCAAGATAAATGGCCACTTTAAGCCTCTCGGTTTTTAGGTGGTTGGTTACATAGCAATAGAAACTCGGCACAACTGGGAATTTAGGAGCATAGCAATTTTTGTTGTATTTGCTCACTAGTGTTTCCTAATAATCTAGAACAGTGCCTGGCAATAAGAAGTATTCGATAAGTATCAAATCATCCAGTGAATGATGAGTCCGTTCTACCCACTTTGCCTGGCCAACCTCCGTGTACATTTCAAGCCTCAGCTTAAATATCACTTTCTCCCTAAAGGCTTCTCTCACTATCTACCCTCTCCCCCATTAGATCAGATTCCTCCATTCTTTGCCTTTTTCTTCATGATGCTAATCCCTATTATAATTCACATAATGATACTTTTAAGCACATGTTTAATGTTTAATGCCTGTCTCCCTTCTAGAACATGAGCTCCCTGAGAGCTAAGATGAGGTCTGCCAGGTTCCCTGCTCTACAGAGCACCCAGCAAGTGCCCAGCATCAGTTAGGGTCATAGTGAATATTGTTGAAAAAACGACAGAGGCTGCCACACACACACAAAAGATTTCATCTAGAAAGTTCTGTGGATTTGTACAGATCCAGCCCACAGAGCAGAATATATCATCATTGTGCATGAAATACCAAAAAGGTTTAAAATCTCTTACAGGGGCTTTTCTTCTTGACCTTTTCCAATTTTTTTTTCCCCTCAACTGCCTGGCAGAGGTTTCTGCTCTCCCCAGGCCCTGAGCATCCACACAGCTGCATGCTGAGCCAGACTTACTCCCCGAGAGACAGCTTCCTTCCAGACTTCCTGTCACTCCGGAATTAGTGCTCTGCCACAGCTGAGTAGTCACAGGGCCTGAGCCCACCTTGGCTCATGCTCAGGTTGATCCTGAGCTCTAGACTCTCCAGTGCAGCCGCCTCTGCGGGCTCGGCCCCAGCGGCCAGGGTGCCAGGAGGAAGGAGATGGTCTGGTTCTTCATGGACACCTAGAGGAAGGGGGTCATGAAGAGGGAGGCTGACAGGAGACTGTTACAGGGCCTCCTGTGTGCAAACCTGGGAGAGAGTGCTGTCTCCACAACAGGTCCCTCACCAACTGCTGATGTCCAGCTTCCCACCTCTACCAAGGGGATCGGTTAATGGTGTCATAGGTATCAGAGAACTAACCTGAGGGCAGCAAGTTACCTCTGCCACTTACTCATATGAGTCAGGCATTTGAGGGTCCTGAGCCTCCGTTCCCTCCTAGGATGAAATGACCTTAATGCCTAGCCAAGGCTGCCATGGTAGGCATTCGGGACTCATCCCGCCAGGAATCAGCACCCTGGCAGATAACCCCGTGTCAGCACTTACTATGCATGGGCCTTGTAGGCCAAACTCTGGGTCTGTGACCTCATGGAATCCTCACAACTTGCTTCTGAGGAACAGCTTGTTGTTCCCATTTTGTAGATAAGGAAACTGAGGCTGCGAAGAGGTTCAGCTGCTAGCCCAAGGCCCTCCAGCTGCCAGCAGTGTCATGGAATCCCTAGGACTTCCTGTGACCTCCCCAGTTCCGGAGCCTGACAGTGTAGTTTAAAACTCAGGCTCTGCAACAGAGCAACCGGATGAGCTTCCTCCGTCCGCCCGCTCATTCCTCAGCCTGGCCAAGCAGCTCTGCGGAAAGGATTTCCCAGGAAGCCTCCCGCTCACCTCGATGGTTGCCCCAGCCACACAAGTGGGTAGCAATTTATGGGGAAGCTCCGTTGGGCAGGAATACAGGCACCTTCATAAAAGCTCTCGTTTCTACCCCCGGATATAGAAAGGCACTGTTCTAAAAGAGGCTTTTAATACGCTGCCCTGTTCCCCATATTTTAAGTTGGTCTTCTTCCAGACACAAGAGCTGAATATACTTTTTATACCTGCCCTTGTTATTCTGTCTTCCGAAGACGACTGGGAAGCGGGTGGGGCTCCTTGGAGCCCACAGAATGGCAGGCCCGGGCTCTAACCCCAAAAGGAATCTCACTGCGGTAGCAGGAGAATTGGGAGGATTATAAAGTAAAATTGTCCCCGGTGGTAAAAATCAGACCAAATAGTCAATACCCGCCTGGGTGTCTTCTCAGTAAACAGTCTGAAATCCTGTTTCCCCTGGAATTACCAGCTTGTTGAAATTTGCTTTTGGTATTTACCAGATATTTTGAAGGCATGGATATGCTGCAGGAAACAGAATCCCACTAGGACACCCCCAAGCTCTGCTGACCCCACCCTGCCCAAAAGCCAAGCTGCCTTTAGCCTAAACCCCAAGACTTCTTTCGAGCCAGAAAAGAGGTCTTTGCTCACTTTAAAAAAGCAACCAAGAAGGAAACCTCTGGACCAGATGATAATTTCAGGATGATTCTGCTTTAAAAACAAACACCAATGCTTTTCCTCAGTATGCTTACAAGGACGCAGGAGACATGGCAGGCGCTGTGCTAGGTGCATTTAATCCTTTGGAACTGAACTGCAGAATACACTACCCCCATTTACAGATAGGGAAACTGAGGCCCAGAGAGGTCAAGGAACTTGCCCGCAGTCACAGCCTCTGAGGGCAGTCAGGACTCTGACCTAGGTCTGTCAGACTCCAAAGGTCAGTTTTCCTTCTCTGAAAGCTGGATCGATTTCATCTCTTGAGCTGAGAAGTCCTTTGGCCCCCTCCATCCTCCTGCCAAGAAGCAGTGTCAAAGATCGTTAGAACAAAGGAGAAGCTGACAATTTAAGTTAATAGAGGAGCGCCAAGCACATTTTCCGTATGCCTGTGCAAGAAGGGACAGCTACTGGTGAAAAAGGGAACGTCTCAGTCTAATAATTGGGCATATTGTCTGCATGATAACAAGTATAACTAGTTGGACTGATGTAGTCAAGGAGCTCTATGGGGAATGGATAAGTTCAGTTTGGTATTTGAAACAACTAGTTATATTAACCGAGCTTTCCTCTTTGCAAATTGTCCCTGGGCACCACAGAGACAGAACCAAGACGTTCCGCTCGGAGGTCTCACATGTTTGCATGAGGTTTGCCACCTGGCTAACTAACTCTCTAGAATCCTAGGTTTGACTTTGAAAGGTCAGGTCTGAAGCCTTTCTCTTTATAGGAATTTTCAAAATGTTCAAGTCCAACCCTGTGCAGCGGAAACTTGCCAACCATTCATCACCTGGCTGGCCTGATACTCCTGCCTGCTGCCTAAAGTGGTATGCCATTGAAGTTTAAAGTGTAATTTTTATGTTTTCACAAGAGTATTGCATGAATATTGCTTGGTATAAAAAAAATTCAAATGATACAGCATTATATGAAGTCAAAGTTAATATCCTTTTTATCCACCCTATGCCTGTTCCAAACTTTTTCCCTTCCCTAGAAATACAGACTGTGAAAAGGTTGTGCACATTTTTCATGCTTTTTCTAAATAATTAGGTTGGAAGATAGATAGATGATAGATAATGTGGTATGTGTATGTGTGTAGGGTTTTTAAAATTATAATTGGTATCAGATTATATAAATTATTCGACAGCATGCTGTTTTATTCAACAATCTCTTTTCACTCAGTACGTGAAACTTTGTAATATTCTCTTAAGCTGCTATACAGCATTCTATAATTTATTTAACCATTTCCCTATAATTGGACGTTTAGGTTACTTACAGTTTGTTACTGTTAGAAACAACGTGGTAATGAACTCACACTCTTATCCTTGTATATTCTTTAGAAAGCATCTGAGGCCAGATTTCTAGAAATAGAATTGCAGAAACAAAGGATGTGTGTTTTCATGGGCTTTTCTTTCTTTCTTTCTTTCTTTCTTTTTTTTTTTTTTTTTTTTGATAGAGAAATGACCAAAGGACTTGTCCCTCTCCTCAATAAATAAACAAAAAACAATACCAGTTTCCTCTCTGACCGGTAGTATATGAAAGGAAATGTGAAAATTCTGCAAGCTGGTTCTGCAGAGGCATTTGGGGAGGTGTCCCCTACCCTACCTCAGCTAGGAGGACAGCAACACTCCACTGTCAGCTTGGGCCTCCACCGTGCTGTGTCCTTCTAAGCACTCATCTTTCCCTGTTATAATTGAAGTACTCTTGTTCTGAACTAGGGAATGACCTCCTCTGGGGCAGAAATGATGCCTTCGTGTTTCCCTCTCTACCCCTAACACCTGTCACAGGGTTTGACACTCGTCAGTACTGTCTGAGCTGTTGCTTGAATGAATAGCAGAAGGCAGGGAGGGAGAGAAGGAAAGAGGGAGGAAGGAAGCGAGAGGGGAAAAAGGCAGGCTGGTTCCCTAACAAAGCTGTGAGATCAAGTAAAGCTCTATGTGAAGCTGAGAGACTCAAGGTTGCTAGTCCTGTGCTACCCTAGAAATCTGAGCATTTGGAACCAGGGACAGAATGTATTTTATGTCTTTTTTTTTTTCTTTTCAAATTTTTATTTAAATTCTAGTTAGTTATCATACAGTGCAGTATTGGTTTCAGGGGTAGAATTCAGTGACTGATCACTTGCATACAACACCCAGTGCTCATCACAACAGGTGCCTTCTTTAGTGCCCATGCCCCATCTAGCCCATTCCCCACCCACCTCCCTCCATCAACCCCCAGTTTGTTCTCTCTCATTAAGAGTCTCTTATGGTTTGCTTCTCTCTCTCTCTCTCTCTCTCTCTCTCTCTCTCTCTCTCTTCTTTTAAAAAATGTGTCTTATTTCTAAGACATTACCCAGCCACATAAGTGGAAGGGGTGACTTCCTCATTCAAATAACTGCAAGATAAATGCAGGGATTTTGAGACTGAAAAGCCACATTCATTTTGTTCTTTGGAGTTCTCAAACACTGCACTCTTTGCTTTTCCCGCAGCTGTCTTAGATATGACAAAGTTGTGTGTGGAAAAATGAAGACCAGGGGAGTTTCTCCTTTGATGCCAAGGGTCTTTCCCAAGATCTGTCCTCATAGTGCTTAGAGGGCTTCCTACCACCACCCAGTCTTCTTTCCCCACTTAATTTTCCAGGCATTGTGCAAGCTTCCTTCCATGCTGCCTTAACTTTCTTTCCAAAGCGAAAGAACCCCCTGAAGGGAATCCTGTACTCATTATTTAAACAGCTGGAGAATTGCTTTGTCTTGCCTCTGCCTCCACGTGGTGTACAGGACTTACAAGATATGTTTTATCATTGGTCTTGCACTGACTCAGGCAATTTCCAGGAAATATTAAAAATTTCCCAAATGCAGTCAAGTTCAAGAAACTGCTAGAGCTGCTCAGGCTGAACTTGCATAAAGCATATCTAAGGCCCCCATCATTTAATGATCTCAAGTAAAAGAGGAAGATCCATACATAAAGGCCCACATCCACACAGAAGGGGAAGGAAAGGAGAAAAATGACAGAAATGACAGGAAGGGGGTAGATCCTGAAGGAAGGACCTGAACATCGTAATTGAGGACATGGCAAAAGGTGTCATGTCTTATTTCAGTCAACTAAAATGCCGGAGCCTCAGATGCTGCCTTCTCTGGAAGATCCCCTGGGGTGCTGGTTTAGAGATGCTACATTCATGCAAACTAGCTGCCTGTGTTCCCGGAACACTCGTTTTTTCAGTTAATGACTGAGTGTATACTATATCCACCAGCTGCTTCAAAACCCCAGGCCTCTGAGCTATCTGTCCCACACCAGAAGCCCTGAGCAGCAGCCTCCCCCGCAGGATTCAGTATTTTCAGGTCATACAGACCACCTACTCTCCGCAGGTGCTTTCTGTCCCGCTAGCATGCCTCTCCCATTACCTTTCCTGAATGTTAGCTTTGTGATTGGAAGACTCCTCTAGTAAGTCTCTATATTCGAAAGCCAATTAGGAAATAAAAGTAGTTTCTTATCTGGAATTTTCTTTTTCTGTCTCCTGTGTCCTTTGCTGCATACCCCAACTACTACCTCTCCCTCCAAGGCAAGGACATCTTTCTAAATACTTTCTGATTTTATATATTTCTATTATTTATATATACATAATATATACATATGTACATACAATGGATGGAACTATGTCCTGTGTAATGATAATCATTATTACGGGCATATTATGATCTATTTCATCCGTCCAACTAGTAACATATTTGAACTTCCTTGAAATCAGAAGTTCTTAGCCACAGCATGGAAAGACTTGTTATGTATACTGTTGCTTTTGGTAGTAAGTTCCCAGCATCCAACCCAAAATGGGTTAAACAGTAAAAGGAATGTATTATCCCCTGAAATTAAAAGAGAGAGAGAGAGGGAGAATTGATATGTTTATACACATGTTACATGGACTTCAGACATGTTTGCATATCACTCCAGATCCTCTGATCTCTAATTCTCTCAGCTATGCTGAATTTAGCTCTAGCTTGCTTCACTCAGGGTAGCACAATGACAGCAGCAGTCCTGGATTTCACATCCACACTGCCCTGCATCTGGGAAAAAGAGCTTGTCTTCCTTACGCTACCCCTCTACCCAACCACTGAACCACAGTCCTGGCTTTTTCTCCAGGAAAACATAGATCACATGCCTTCCCCTGAACCAAACAAAATGTTCACAGGTTTGCTTAAGTCAATCAGAGCCTGCTCGCAGAGCTGGGGATGGGTTCAGATCAACCTAACCCTATAACTACTGTGCCCTGGGGGAGGTATGAAATGGGGATGGGGAGGTTGGCAGGAATGTCCCCAACGGAAGCAGTGGAAGAATAGGAGGAGAGTATCCTGTCAGTGTCATGGTCTAGAAGTGTCTTTACTAATAAGGTGAGTGGGTTGAGGATGTGGCATATTATCTAACAGGTATGACTCAAAAGGTTGAGGACCTCTGTTCTAAACCATCAACTCAAGGGCAAGAAGTGTGTGTTATTGTTTTCTGTTGCTACAGCACATAGCAAGTGTGAACTGAATTTGATCCTGCTCTCGCTTACTGCCCAGCCGCCCCCCTCTGTTTTCTGTCTTCTGTTAATACCCGCCTATGGACCATCCTCTTTCCTAGACCTGCCTTCTGTTGCCTCAGAAGGTGCACCGTCAAGAAAAGTAAGTCCACTGGCCCTGCCCACCACCCTCTTCTGGAGAATACAATTTGGTAAAAAGATTATAAATGATTGCATGTGTGATCAAGTGAAGTGACTTCATTAAGAGGGTCACAGAGAGAAAGCTGTGTTTCCTGTGTGAACAGCAAAAGGCACCCATCTATGAACTTAGATGCCATTTGTGAAGCCACGTGTCCAGGCCTGGAGCTTCGTAAGGCTTCGGTGCAACTGGATTTTACAAAGTACAAAGCCTCATTTAGACTGAACATGTGCCATTTGTCCCACTATTGTAGAATGTACATTTCCCATTATTATTCTCATGGAGGTGATGGATTAAAGTTGAGCTACAGGTGGACTTTTTCAGTCCCCCTTGGGATAGGCACTTGACAAAGATCTGTTTGCATAATCTGGGGTAGAATCTGTGGCTATAGATTTCTTTTCCTCAGAGGAAGCTGGTTTAAACAGGACTAGATTATGATGTTTAGAAATCCTAAGCATGGACACATTATGGTGCCCTTCCTTCTGTAATTAAAAACAGAACAATGCTTAACTGAGAATACTAAATACTAAATTTGCTTGCATGTGGAAATCAGAGTAACTTCACTTGGGCTTTCTAAAGGCCAAATGCTGAATACAATCATTTAATTTGAATTCTTCTCTCCCTCCCCACACCTCCCTTTTCATGTCCTTGCTTTGTCAGTGGAACTGTAAGTACATGCCTATTTTATCTTTCAAATAATCCAGACACAGGTCTAAAAGGGAATCAGATAGCTATCTTTGCCTAGGAAGGTTAGCTATTCTAACATGCTGAGTGAACTTTTCCTGGCAAAAACAAAAACAAAAACAGGTAGAAGCCTTAGGGAAGCTTACTTAGATCTAGCAAAGACAGTGTTAAGGTCACCAAAAGAATCCAGCCTCCCAGACATGGAACACTCCTTCTGCTGGTGTGGTGATCTCACGGAGAGAGAGGTACTTTCTTTGACCAGGAGATATTAGAATTACTCAAGAGTCCATGTCCTTCACCCCACTGATGGATAGCTCTCTTATCCTGTGCTCTGTCCAAATCCAATCCTCACTCTTGTAGCACTTGATCCAATCCCTTTTAGCTACTCAAAAACAATGCTTCAGCAATTCTTCCCTTCCCACATCCTTGGAACTTTCTCCTTTATACTGGATCATTTCCATCAGCCAATGAACATGCCATTACTTGTCTTACATTTGATAAAATTAATAACCTCCAAATCCCCCAAAGCCATACCCCATTTCTCTGCTCTCTTTGGCAAGAAAACTTCTAAAAACGGGGTTTCTTCTTGGAGACTAATTCCTCCCCTCCCATGAGGTCCTAAATCCAGTCCAGAGGATTTTCCCTGCTCCCTGACCCCACAGAAAGGGTTCTCTTCACAGTAACCAGTGACTTCCAATTACTAAAGCCAATGGCCAATCTTCAGTTCTGGCATTGGTTCGTGGGACACCACTCTCTCTTGGTTTACTTCCTACCGCCCCAGGCTCTCCTCTTCAGATTCCTTTGCTTGTCCCTCACCTCTGCAAAGTCAAAATACCCTAGGGACTCCCTTCTGCTCCTTTTATGCTCTGTCCCTTGGTGATCTCATTCATCTCCTGACTTTAATCTTATGTTAACAACTCCAAGAATTCTATCTCTTTCTAAGGTACTATGTAATTACTTGCTTTCAGTGCCTATTGTTTATTGTCAGTCTCTGAGGAACCTATAGAATATAAGCCCTGGTTAGGGGCCAGAGGGGTGTGAAGTGTCTGTTTTATCCACTTTATATCCCAGATGCCTAGCACAGTGCCTAGTACTTACTAGGTCCTTGATAAATTGTAATTGATTTCTATTCTATAATCAACTATTTTCAGTTTATACATGGTGACCATTTTCTGTGATTAACACTTTCTTTTATTAAGTTTTTTATTTAAATTCAGGGTAGTCAACATACAGTGTAATAATACTAGTTTCAGGTATATGATATAGTGATTCAGCACTTCTATACATGACCCAGTGTCCATCACAACCACTCCTTAATCCCCATCACCTATTTCACCTGTGTCCCCCTCAACCACCTCCCCTCTGGTTACCCTTAATTCTGTAGTTAAGAATCTGTCTCTTGCTTTGTGTCTCTCTCTCTCCTTTTTTTTCATTTGCTTGTTTTGTTTCTAAAATTCCACATAGGAGTGAAATCATATGCTATTTGTCTTTCTCTGGTTGATTTATTTCACTTAGCATAATACCCTCTAGCTCCATCCATGCTGTTGCAAATGGCAAGATTTCATTTTTTATGGCTGAGTAATATTCCATTGTGTGTGTGTATATATACACATAGAGATGTGTGTGTATATATACACATAGAGATATGTGTGTGTGTGTATATATGTGTGTGTGTGTGTGTGTGTGTGTGTGTGTGTATATATATATATGTCACATCTTCTCACCCATTCATCTACTGATGGGCACTTAGACTGCTTCCATAATGTGACTATTGTAAATAATCCTGCAATAAACATAGGGGTGCATGTATCCTTTCAAATTAGTGGGGTCTTTTAAGTTTTTATTTAAATTTCAGTAGTTAACATACCATGTTATATTAGTTTCAGGTGTACCATTTAGTGATTCAATAATTCCGTACATCACCTGGTGTTCATAACAAGTGTACTCCTTTTTCTTTTAAAGATTATATTTATTTAGAGAGAGAGAGAGAGCAGGGAGAGGAGCAGAGGAAGAAGGACAAGCAGACTGCACGGAGCACAGAGCCTGACACAGAGCTCTATCTCACAACCCTGAGATCACGACCTGAGCCGAAATCAAGTCTGGCACTTACCCAGCTGAGCCAGCCAGATACCCCAACAAGTGCACTCCTTAATCTAATTCACCTATTTAGCGTTTTTTGTATTCTTTGGGTAAATATCCACTAGTATGATTACTAGATCCTAGGATGGATCTATTTTCAAGGGAAGCTCCACACTGTTTTCCTGAGTGGCTGCTCCGGTTTGCATTCCCACCAACAGTGCATGAGCGTTCCTTTTTCTCCACATCCTCACCAAACGCTTACTGTTTCTTATGCTCTTGATTTTAGCCATTCTGACAGGTGCGAGATGATATCTCATTGTGGTTTTGACTTGCATTTTCCTGATGATGAGTGATGTTGAGCATCTTTTCATGTGTCTGTTGGCCATCTGGGTGTCTTCTTTGGAGGGATATCTGTTCGTGTCTTCTACCTATTTTTCAACTGGATTATTTGGTTTTAGGGTGTTGAGTTGTGTAAGTTCTTTATATATTTTGGATAGTAACACTTTATTGGATATGTCATTCGCAACTCTCTTCTCCCAGTCAGTAGGTGGCCTTTTAGTTTTATTGATTG
This sequence comes from Martes martes, assembly GCF_963455335.1. Classification (NCBI taxonomy): domain Eukaryota; kingdom Metazoa; phylum Chordata; class Mammalia; order Carnivora; family Mustelidae; genus Martes; species Martes martes. The sequence continues at coordinate 85,965,218 of NC_137892.1, forward strand.
TTTCCTTCACTGTGCAGGAGATTTTTATTCTAATGTCATCCCAATAGTTTATTTTTGCTTTTGTTTCCCTTGCCTCAGGAGACCTATCTAGAAAAATGTTGCTACGGCCGATGTCAGAGAAATTACTGCCTGTGTTCTTTTCTAGGATTTTAATGGCCTCCTGTCTCACATTTAGGTCTTTAATCCATTCTGAGTTTATTTCTGTGTATGGTGTAAGAAAGTGATCCAATTTCATTCTTTTGCATGTAGCTGTCCAGTTTTGCAACACCATTTGTTGAAGAGACTGGCTTTTTCCCATTGCATATTCTTACATCTTTTATTGAAGATTAATCGACCATACAATCGTGGGTTTATTTCTGGGCTTTCTATCCTATTCTATTGATCTATGTGTCTGTTTTTGTGCCAGTACCATACTGTTTTGATTAGTACAGCTTTGCAGTAAAACTAGAAGTCTGGAATTGTGATGCCTCTAGCTTTGTTTTCCTTTTACAAGATTGGTTTGACTATTCAGGGTTTCTTATGGGTCCACACAAACTTTAGGGTTTTTTTGTTGTTGTTGTTCTAGCTCTGTGAAAAATGCTGTTGCTAATTTGATAGGGATTGCATTAAATGTACAAATGGCTTTGGGTAGTATGGACATTTTAACAATACTTTTTCCTTCAATCCATGAACGTGGAATGTCTTTCCATTTGTTTGTGTCCTCTTTAAATTCTTGCATCATTGTTTTGTATTTGTCAAAGTACAGGTCTTTCACTTCCTTGGTTAGGTTTATTCCTCACTGTTTTGTTATTTTTAGTACAATTGTAAATGGGATTGTTTTCTTAATTTCTCTTTCTGTTGCTTCATTATTAGTGTGAAAAGCAACAGATTTCTGTACATTGATTTTATATCCTGTGACTTTACTGAATTGATTTACCAGCTCTGGTAGTTTTTTGGTGGAGTCTTTAGGGTTTTCTACATATAATATCTTGTCTTCTGCAAATAGTGAAAGTTTTACTTCTTCCTTACCAAGTTAGATAATTTTATTCCTTTCAGTTGCCTGATGGCTATGGCTTGGACTTCCAGTACTACATTGAATAAAAGTAGTGAAAGGGGAAATCCTAGTCTTATTCCTGATTTTAGGGAGAAAGCTTTCAGTTTTCCTGTGTTGAGTATGATATCAGTTGTGGGTTTTTCATATATGGCCATTATTATGTTGTGGTATGTTCCCTCTAAACTTACTTTGTTGAGGGTTTATATCATAAGTAGGTATTGTATTTTGTCAAATGCTTTTTCTGTGTCTGTTGAGATGAGGATATCATTTTTATCCTTTTTCTCAGTAATATGATGTATCATATTGATGGATTTCTGAATATTGGATGCCCCTAGCATTCCAGGAATAAATCCCAAATGATTGTGGTGAATCATTTTTTTAAATGTTTTGTTGGATTAGGTTTGCTAATATTTTGTTGAGGATTTTTACATCTATGTTCATCAGAGGTATTGGCCTATAGTTCCCTCTATTTTTTTTTTTTTTTTGTAATGTCTTTATCTGATTTTGGCATCAGGGTAATGCAGTCTCATAGAATGAATTTGGAAGCTTTCCTTCCTCTTCCATTTTTTTTGAAAGAGCTTGAGAAGAATAGGTATTAACTCTTCTTTATCTATTTTTCTTTCAAGTTTTTATTTAACTTCAAGTTAGTTAACATATAGTGTAGTATTGATATCTGGAGTTGAATTTAGTGATTCATCACTTACATACAACAGCCAGTGCCTATCCCAACAAGTGTCTTCCTTAATGCCCATCACCCATCTAGCCCATCTCCCACCCACAGCCCCTCCAGCAATCATCAGTTTGTTCTCTATATTTATGAGTCTCTTGCGGTTTGCCTCCCTTTCTGTTTTAATTTACTTTATTTTTCCTTCCCTTCCCCTGTGTTCATCTGTTTCGTTTCTTAAATTCCACATATATGTGGAATCATACTGTATTTGTGTTTCTCTGTCTTTATTTTGCTTAGCATAATACCTTTAGTTCTAATCATGTTGTTACAAATGACAAGACTTCATTCTTTAATGGCTAAGTAATATTACATTATAACCATATATAATGTAATATTACTATAATATTACATTATAACCACATATAATGTAATATTACTATATATATATATATAATATATATCTTCTTTATCCATTCATTAGTCAGTGGACATTTGCATTCTTTCCATAATTTGGCTATAGTGGACATAGGTGCTATAAACATTCAGGTGCACATGCCCCTTCAAATCAGTGTCATCTTTTGAATAAATACCTAGTAGTACAATTGCTGGGTCATAGAGTAGTTCTATTTTTAACTTTTTGAGGAAACTCCGTACCGTTTTACAGAGTGTTTGCACCAGTCTGCATTCCCACCAACAGTATAAGAGGGTTCCCCTTTCCCTGCATTCTTGCCAACATCTGTCATTTCCTGAGTTGGTATCAACTCTTCTTTAAATGTTGTATAAAATTCTCCTGTGAAGCCATCTGCTCCTGGACTTTGGTTTGTTGGGAGTTTTTTGATTACTGATTCAATTTTATTGAATCAGTAATCAAATTTTCAAATTTTCTGTTTGTTCCTGGTATATGATTAATCCTTTTATATTGATTCTGTGTCCCATTCTACGTGTATAAGTGACATACGTAAGACCCTAATCCCATGACTTTGTCACTGCTGGGTGAGTAAAAATATTCAGATTTCCTCTTTAAATGGAAAGGACTTTCAAGCCTCCATCTCTCCAGACCCATCCTGAAACCTCACTTATGTACTGAGATACCACAAGGAATTTAGCAAGAGGTAATGAAAATCTGAACTAAAATAGCAATTTGTTGTCTGTCCAAATTGCAGAATGTGTAGTTCAAACACTTCAGCAGTGGCCTAGTGGTTAAGGACACAAGCTTTGGGGTCAGATTGCCTGATTTCTTTTCATGGGCCTAGGATTTACTAGGCGTCCTGTTTGTTGATTGTAACACTGGTATTGTTCTTTTTCATTATTGTTGTTCCCCAAGTAATTGAATGAAGGTGTGGTAGGCAGTATGGTGGCTCCCAAAACATGTCCATATCCTCATCCTGGAAACTATGACTGTGTTACTTTCCACAACAAACAGAAATATTGCAGATGGAATTAAGCCCTAGAGATTCTCCTAAATTATCTAAGTGGGTCCAGTGGTCTCACTATAGGCCCAAAAAAGCAGAAGATGAGGAAGAAGAATCAATTAGAAGAAGCAGGAAGAGCATGAGTCATGGGAAAGGCTCGACCCACTGTTGCTGGCTTAGAAATGAAGGGGCAATGAGCCAAGGAATACAGGCCACCTCCAGAAGCTGAGAAAAACCCCAGCCAGAAACCAGTCAGGAAAAAAGACCCCAACCCTATTGCTATGTGGACATGAACTCTGCCAAGCACCTGAATGAGTCTAGATGTGGATTTTCCCCCATATACATCCCATATATACTATACCACTTATTATATGCCATATACTGCTGCAGAACAGCTCTCAAGTGGGATGGTGTGACTAGAAACAGATGTGCTTGCCCTGTGATAGACACCATGCTAGAATCTTCTCATGTGTCATCTCATTTAAAGACACAGTGACTGGAGCACGTATATAGCAAGACCTTTACAATCAGGGTAGAAGGTCAAGAGTTGGACAACAAAAGGGAAAAATTTGGACCAGAAATCATGGCCGAGTTTACTGGATTTCACAATTAGAGTAGTCTTCATGAAAATATATTATTTTTATTATAAAAAGTTCAAAGATGTAGGACAGAGGAATAATAAGACAAAAATCAATTTACCCTTCATCCAGATTTAACAAATAATGCCATATTTGACTCAGATCTTTTCTTTTATAATGAAAACAAAAATGTCCCCAATATGCTATTGTCCCCATTGTGCCTGGCCTACTTTTGCCCCCTCCTTACTTCCCAGAGGTCACCACCTTCTTGAAGTGATGGGAATGCTCTGTCCAGATTTCCATACTTTTACTACCTATGCATGTACCCACATAACATTATCTGTTGTTGTTCTGTCAGCCTTACACAGATGGTGCTGCGTCTTCTGTCACTTGCCTTTTCAATCCCAAATTGTTCTCAGTGTTTATCTACATTGATATCAGCAGGTTGAAGTTATTTGTTTTAATTGCTTGAAGAGCATTCTATGGAATGAATTACCCACAGTTTATTTACTTGTTTCCATATTGATAGACATTTAGCCTGTTTGCACATTTTTGCCATTATGGGACCTGCTGTCATGAGCTCTCTTGTACACGTGTTGCTGCGCACATGTGAAGACTGTCTCTAGTTTGTGTACCTGCAACTCACATCTGGGAGAGGGCTCCTGCCACAGAGGCCATCACATCTGTGCAGCTTCACCTTCTCTTGGCACTGAGAGTTCTCAAAAATACTTGTCTTGATTGACACACCCACCAGCAGCATAGCAGAATTTCTCCACATCTTCGCAGCAATAGTTATTATCAGACTTTTAAAACATTTCCCTGGGACGCCTGAGTGGCTCAGTCGGTTAATCACCTTATTCTTGATTTCAGCTCAGGTCATGACCTCGGGGTCATGAGATCGAGCCCCACATTGGACTCTGCGCTGAGCAAGGGGTGTGCCTGGGATTCTCTCTTTCCCTCTCCCTCTGCTCCTCCCACTCCCCACCTTGCCCTCTCTCTCTAATAAAAAAAAATATATAATCTAAAAAACAAATAAACAAACCATTTCCCTGGTACTTGTGAAATTGTTCTTTTAATTACAACTTCCTAATTTCTAGTGCAATTGACCATCTTTCCATATCTCAACTGGCCAGTTTCTCTCTTCTAGAAATTGCTTATTTATATCTCTTGTCCATTTTTTTAATTGGAAGGTTTGTCTTTTTCTGGTTCATTTGTTACTCATTATATAATCCCAAACACATTCCTTGCTCATTTAAGAATTAGAAATATCTTCTCCCTATTGATTTCTTTCTTACTTTATTTTATTTTGGGTGCCTTTTTTTAAAATACAGAAACTAACTTGATATAGTCCTATGTATTGATCCTTTCCTTTGTGCTGTGTGCTTTCTGGATCTTGATCGTGGAACCCTCTCTACCCCAAGAGAGATCTTAGAAGTTGACTTTGAGACCACCAAGAAAGGAGGGAGGTGAGAAGAGGCCAGATTCGTGAGCTATTCTGTCTTTGCTGCACTCAGAATAGTACTTCATATGTCTGTTTTATATTTGGACACCTGCATAGATTAGCACTGAAGATGTCTTGTTATTAAAAAAAACAGAACTTTGAATATGGTTGCATTTGCTCAGAGTTTCCTGTCCACCAAGACAAAAACAGAAAGATGGTGAGTGACATGAACTCCTAAGAGAAAACAAATAAAAAATACAATGTGCCATGTAAGTTTTGTGCACTGGGAAAAGGAGGACTGCCAATTTGCTTAGAGAGGGAAACTCTGAGCACTAAGTCTCAGGGGGAATGTGCCCTGTGGAGCCTGGTGTGAAGGAGGAACAGAGAAATAGCATAGATACTAGTTTTCAGAAGGTTCGGAGAGAGTCTCATATGGCCTTGGTTATGGAACTAGCAGGAGACTAGGAGTTCATCTCAGAATATAGGGTCCTTTCAGGGCTTTATTGAAACAAGAAAGTATGTGTATTCTGGCTGTGGCCCAAGTCACAGAACTGCTATGAGCTTCACGTAAGAGCACACATTGGTGCCTTTGCATCTGGTGAATCAAAGGGTCTGGCTGAGAGAGCAATTCTTCCCTCACCGGGCATCCACCCTGGTTTTCAGCCTCTGCTCTCCTCTCTCTCCTCTCTGGTAGGAGGGAGAGGGCTTACTAGTTAATGAACTCCAATCCTTCGTGTTTTGATTGATTTGTGTGTTCAGCAGTTACGGAGGTGAACTCAGCAAGCTCGAATCACTGCAACCTTCCAGTTTGTAAAACTTTGCCCTCCCCCAACTCTACAGTTGTGAATTTTGTTCCTGTGACCACGTGGGGAAATCAAGCTCATTCTTTATTGTCGGTGATAACTGGAGAACCCCCAGTAGCTGGTGTAACTTATTTTGAAACATATGTGTCTTGAGAGATGTGTTTCTATCCCTGACAAAAGAATAAAACATTTTACTTTATTATTAACCTGCCTTCTTCTTTAACTCTCTTGCTACTCTCCACATATTTATGTTTTTTCCTATTTTTTTTTCTTTTTTCGGTTTATATTATGCTACATTCTCTGTGCTAGGGCTCTTTGATTATGCTTCACTTCATTGTTTTTTTGTTTGTTTGGGGGTTTTTTTGTTTTGTTTTGTTTTTATGTAACCTGCTTAGGTTTAAAATGGTCTGTTTTCTCAAACAGAGTTAGCACACATGATAATATGTTTCCTGGCATTCTGCCACTGCCCCGTCACCTCACTCTGTGGATTTAAGGCTTGCTTCCTCAGGAATGTGCAGAACTATTCTGGATAAAGATAAAGTAAAGAATTCAAAACTCTTCTCTCAGGAAAGGCATGCAGAGTGATTTTTCATACCTGTACAGTAAAGAGGTTGAGTCAAGCATTTCCTTTGAGCTGTCAGAACATTAGTATTAAGCAATACTCAGCCAGATTTTTCTACCCTCTCCCTAAATATATATCAGAGAAACTTCCAATGTGTGTTAATCTGTGGGCATTTCCCCCAAGAAGTCTTTGTTCCATGGGTCTGGAAATTGAACGAACTAAAAAGGACACAAAGATTTCTTGCCAGATTGTGAAAGACCTGAAGGCCCAGCTCTGAACAACTTTAAAACCAACACACATGCAGACTCCCATGTTTACTCGCCAAACACTATGGATCTCAACTTATACACGTTTCCAAGTGCAGAGGAACTGGATTCACTGGCTATTGTTAGGGTGTGGGCAGGCAGGAAATAGAATTCCATTCACAGGGTTTCATCAGAGTGTCTTTTTTTTTTTTTAAGATTTTATTTATTTATTTGACAGATCACAAGTAGGCAGAGAGGCAGGCAGAGAGAGAGAAGGGAGGAAGCAGGCTCCCTGCTGAGCAGAGAGCCCGATGCAGGGCTCGAACCCAGGACCCTGGGATCATGACCTGAGCCGAAGGCAGAGGCTTTAACCTACTGAGCCACCCAGGCGCCCCTCAAAGTGTCTTTAATAAAGGAATTAGTTAGAGGGTAAATGGATCCAACAAAGGATGTTGAAGCTTCAGGGACTGACAGTGAACAGCAAGGAGACATTTCCAGCCCTAGAGCTGGAAAGGAAGGGAAGACAAGTGTGTTCTAGAGCTCAGTGAGAACTGGAGATAGGAGAATAGAGCTGCCTCATAGGCACTGGGGTCACAGACCAGTGTGGCAATGGCAGCGAGGAGACAAAGAAGGAGCAGGTGCAGCATAGCCCTTCTCCCATTCTGCCTCTCCTCTCCTGGCCAAACCCAATCAGCAAAGCTGACATGCCAGAGACCCAGCATAGGAGGTCCATGGATCAGCCTCCTGGGACAGAAAAGGGTGGAGGAATGGCTGGCAGGAAAGGGATGGTTGGAAGTGGGCAGATGGAAAATAACCATCACTGGAGTTAAAAGTGAGAAGCTTTGAAATTTGCTCCAGACAGTCTTTTTAAGGACAATCTGACTTAGCTCATGAGACTTGGGATTGCAGATGGCTTAATTTATTGTGAAGAAGCACTCCAGTCTTCCAAATGACCTGGCCTTGGTAAGACACAGGAGCCAAGAACAGGCCATGAGAATTCTCCTAACCTGCCAGAGTGATATAGTGTTTGAGCTAGAAGGGCCCTTAGAGAAAGCCTCTAACTCAACCACTGATCTTTAGAAATAGGAAAAATGAAATTTTTAATGTTCCTCCCTTCATTCCTCCCTTCCTTCTTAATAAGACAAATATTTATTTGATTGCCTACTGGGTACCAGGTACTGTTCTCGTGATGAGAATTCAACAGTGAACAGAACAAAATCCCGTTCTCCTGGAGCTTATGTTCTAACAGAGGGAAAGAGACAATAAACAACAATAATAAAAAATAAATAGGATAGGTCAAAAGGGGATATGTGCTGTGAAGAAAAATCAGGCAAGATAAAGGGTGGGAGAGCCAAGAAGGACAAGAGATGGGGTTTCTCCTTTATGCCATAGATGTGGAAGACCTCTGTGGTTGACATTATTTGAGCTGGGATCAGAAATATGTAGAGGCTGAGCCATGTGGACATCCAGGGCAAGAGCATGCCAGGCAGGCAGGACTAGGAAGCGTCAGGGCCCTGAGCGGTAGCACGCTTGGCACAGAGTTCAGTGAGAGAGGGGAAGGTGACAGGAGCTGGAACTGGTGAGCCTGCGCTGTGAGCCAGGGCTGAGGAGCCTTGCAGGCTGTGTGGAACTTGGTGTCGTTCCCAGGGTGATGGGAAGCCACTGGAGGGTATCAAGCAGAGCAGTGACATGGCTTCTGTTTTAGTAAGCTCCCTCTGAATTTGAGAGGCAGGGCAGGGAGTTTTGGGGGGTAGGGAAGGAAAAAAAGAAACAAGCTGGGATTGAGAGGGAGACAGACCATAAGAGACTCTTAATCTCACAAAACAAACTGAGGGTTGCTAGGGAGTGGGGGGTAGGGAGGGGGTGGCTGGGATATGGCCATTAGGGAGGGTATGTGCTATGGTGAGTGCTGTGGAATATGTAAGCCTGATGACTCACAGACCTGTATCCCTGGAGCAAATAATACATTATATGTTAATAAAAAAATAAATAAATTAAACAACAACAACAAAAAAGCTCCTTCTGGCTCCGTGGAGAGTGGCCCGAGGGGGGCAAGGACAGAAGCAGGGGCCAAGGCCAGTGAGAAGGCTGTAGCAGTCCTCTGGGGAAGAGGGAAGGATGGCTAGGAGCAGAGTAGACGTGGGGGGAGGTGGTGACAAGTGGTCGGATTCCAGATGTGTTGGAACAGAGAGCCAATAGGATTTGCTGCTGGATGACCAGCAGGGTAGTGGGACACTGGAATCAAGGATGACTCCCAAGCATTCTGGCTTAAGCATCAGGAAAGGTGGTGCTGACATTGCTGAGCTAGGAGAGGAGAAGGTTTAGTGGAGCCAGGGTAGAGACAGGAGTCAGGTGAGAGGCATGGAAGGCTTCAAAGTGTTGTTTAGATGTCTATGCAAAGAAACCCATACACATGTATACTCATATAGATGTGCATATGTGTGAGTGTGACTCTGACGCTCAGGACAGGGGTAAGGCTTGCATAAATTTGGAGTCATGAGCAACTGAGGTCATCTACAGAGTAAGTGTAGCTATAAAACAGAATAAAACTTAGCACTGAAACTGGAACATGCTAAGAATATTAATATTTATTATTATTGTTGTTGTTATCATTGCTAATGGTCACCACGAGGTGCCAGGCATGGTGTTCAACATTCCACATTATTTAATGCTCCTACGGACTCTGTAAGAAATTTACTCTCATCCCCATTTTCCCTATAACTAAAGTGAGGCACTAGGAATCCATCAGTCCCTGAAGTCACATGGCTAGAATGTGGCAAGGCTGGGAAGGGAGCCCAGACAGTCTGACTCCAGTGGAAGCCGCCAGTCCCAGCGCACAGAGCAAGTCTGCGGCAGACGATGTCTGATAAGCTTCTCTCTGTGCTACGCTGCCTCTGCTGACAAAGTTCTTTCGTTTCCATGCAGTTACTCACAATGCAGAATCATACTCGAGCCTCACAGCAGCCAGATGTCAATCACACCCCATGCCCAGCCCCAGTTTGCAGACTTGATGCCGTGTCTCCCTGAGGCATCATGAAAGAGGTTTGACTCCGGTGACTTGGAATCACCTACCTTTTGTGTCCCACTGGTGCTCAGCTCAGGACCTTACCCACAGCAGTGGCTCTGTCACTGCGAACCCACTGACCACAGGTGCGCTGTGACTTGTCTTGGTGATGAGGCAGAGAGGGCGAGAGGAAGTGCTAGCCTCATGGCTGGGAGTATAAACTAGGGCCAAGAAGAAACTCACCTTTTGGGAGTCACACAAGACAGATGGCTTGTCTAGGAGAGTGAATCCCAGCTGAGGACATGAACTGGCAGGTGGTGAGCACCCTGGCCAGAGGCTCTGTTTGGTATCAGCCTTCCCTGGGGCATGGCTCTCCTGGCCCCAGTCAGGGCTCCTCTCAAAGAAAGCTGTTTTACCGTGTTCTGCAGCTAAGGGGGGTAGTACAGAGAAGAACATCACTTTGACTCCCTACCACTAGCCTTCAGAAATGTGGTGGAACTGTAATTGGCACCTTTCAAAGAGATAGTTGCGTGAATAGACTATCAGTTCTTGGTTGTAAATAAACTGCCGTGAACCATCTGAAAAAGACAAAATGATCAGCAGCGTAACAAAATACAAAGAGACACACACCTCAAAACGCCACTCTGGTCGACCCCAATTGTATCATCTGTCACTTCCTCAACCTCCACTTCTGAAAGTTATCAGGAGCGTGGGGCAAGGGGAAGAGCTCAGGCTTCAGAACCTGGCAGGCATGGGTCTGAATCTAGCCCTGATGTTCCCTGGTGGGGACTTGAGGCACCTTGTCATTCTCCCTCACAAAGTAGGGCAAAAGGGAGAATAGTGCTTAGTGCTTAGAGTTGCTGTGAGAATATAGCAGAACAGACATGGAAAGCACCAATGGAGGAACTGGGTCATCATGGCGCTTAGGATATCATGGTTCTAGGGATGCTGAGGAGGAGGAGAATGGTGACATAGTCATGGTGATGATGGTGGTGATAGTGACAGTGGTGGTGGTAATTGTCATCATTGAGCATGAGAGAGGCCTGGCTGGACCCACAAGTCTGTGGGATACAGCCTGGAAGCCTGAGAGGGAATGTCTGCTTTAAAGAAGAATGTTTAGGTGCACCTGGGAGGCTCAGTGGGTTAAGCCTCTGCCTTCGGCCCAGGTCTGGTCTCAGGGTCCTGGGATCAAGTCCTGCTTGATTGGACTGAGCTCCCTGCTAGCGGGGAGTCTGCTTCCCCCCTCTCTCTCTCTGCCTGTCTCTCTGCCTATGTGTGATCTCTCTCTCTCTGTCAGATAAATAAATAAAATCTTAAAAAAAAAAAATAAAGAAGGATGTTTAATGAGGTTTCACTAAAATGCTTGAAAACCTGCCACTCAGTAAACTACTGTTTATTATTAACAATGAGAATATGTAACATCTGTTCAATGTTCAGTTATGGGCCAGTCATGGCCCCAAGTAGTTTATATGTATTTCATTTGCTGCTCTTGACAGCCCTTTGAAGAACAAAGTATAACTAACTCCATGTCAGAATAGAAACCCAAGGCTCCCAAATGTTAAGTGTCAGATCCAAGGTCACACAGAAGAGCTGAAAGTCTGGGGAGAGCTAAAGCAGGAAGTCAAGCCTAGGGCTATCAGATTCCAGAGCCCCAGCTCATAACCCCTGCACCATATTGCCTGGGTTCAGAACAGAGCTATCACAGCCATTCTAAGAGTTCAGGGCTCTCTGAGATAGTACAGGGTACTTAGGGATGTTGCTGAGGTCTCTTATGAGAAGTTCACACACATCAATAGAAGTGTGTTTGAGAGACACATGAGGGTTTAACCTAGAGACTGCAAACAAGCAAATCAGAGAGATACCTTATTAGCCCTGCCTAGTATTTCTGCATTTAAGAGCAGGATGTTTCCCTTTGAAAATCCAGATGTTTTGTTTTTCTTTGAAAGTGGGATGGTCTAGAAAAACTGGATCATATTCCAGAATGCCTTCAGTTAACTGGAGGGCTCCTACCTTTAGCTCAGGTGTATTTTCTCCAGTTGGCCCAGTGCCCGGAACTCCTTCTTTCTTTTGCCTGCCAAGTTTGTTTGTTTGTCCCTCTGGCCTGACCCTGTAGCTATTTGCAGAGCACCCTGTTGTTGAAGCTCACATGGGGACCAACACACAGTTCAGGCTGCAGTTAACAGAGCAGAGGTCCTTGTCCAGTAAATGTCAACCCTGAAGGAAGTGGTGAAGACCCAGACTTCCTGTGGATCACCTCCGTCAGGAAGCCATCTCCACTGGAGGAAGATCAGTCTGTTGCTGTAGCAACAGGAGTTTGCTCTGATCAGTCCTACCATCAGCCAAGGTCCCCCAGTGCCTGGTTTGCCTGCCCTCCTTCCTGGCTGTTGACCATCACTTCCTTTCTGTCCCTTTCACAATATTCCGGCGACTCTTTGTTTGTCCTGTGGGCTTCCTCCTAAAACTACTTGGGAAGGGCATTGTTTTCTTGTTTAAAAATATCTTGCTTTCAGCTTACCACAGTAAGTTTCCAAGTTCGTGAGCCAGCAGGACCCTAGCAAGCCAGTGAGATAATATAAAACCTCCTTTTGAATCTTTTGCTGAAAAGAGGCAGGTGTAAATAGAAGTAGAAATAAGAAACCATCTTGTCTATATTGTACTTTATGATTTTCAAGACACGGGCACATCTCCTCTCTTGTTTGATCCTCAGAATAGTCCAGTGGGGTGAGTAGAGTGGGAGTAACATGTCCATTTTTCAGAGACTACAGCTCAGAAGAGACATGCTCTGAAAGGCTCAGTGGTCAGTAGGAGAGAGAATGTGGACTGGTGCCCAGGCCTGACCTGGAATGAATCTCCATGGCATAACTCAGCTCTTGCCTCACCAATTAGTTGACCACCTTATCATGGACCTTTGCTCTGAGGGAACTGAAGCTAACATGCAAAGGCCAAGGACCTACTTATTCTACTGGACTTCCTCCAGTCTTTCCTTCTCCTCCTTCCACAAATGGCTCTGGAGCACCCACTCTGTGCCAGGCCCTGTGCTCAGCCAAGGCTGTGCAACTAAGTCCGTATGAATAATGGCAAGAGAAGATGGGCTCCCCTGCTGAAGAATGCCTCTTTGTGGGTTTTTGGCTTTTTTTTTTTTTTTTTTAAAGCCATTGTGCAGCAACCCTATGTGCTGAGTGTGCCTATTTTGCAGATGGGATTTTTGGCTCTGAAGAGCCACGTGACATACAGCTAGTGGGCCACAGAGCAGAAACACGTACTCTGGCCTTCATACTTTGGGCTCAGTGCTCTTTCCACGACTGATACTACTAAAATTTAATAGTGCTTGGCACACAGTAGGTGTTTAAGCAATATTTGCAAAACATAAATTAACATCACAATACCTCTCAAAATGACTAAGAACTTCTAACATTAACGTTTCTCTTTCAAGGCCAAGAAAACAAGGCCTTTCAGAAATCTTACAAACCTATTCCTTAGAAGAAGCCAACAATGCCTGAAATTAATCACCATTATTTTCACCTAAAGCAATGTATGAAGCTAAAGGGATAGAAAAGCAAACACCTCAGCTGTGACAGATAACTGCAGATAAAGCTTTTTCTTAGGTTTGTTGACATTCTTCTTTGCCCAAGGACAATCTGTTAAGAAGAAAATATTTTTCCCTATCTACTTCAAACTACATTCCAGACTCGAAGTCCAATATTGGATAGTAAGTAGTAAAGCAAATTGCTTAAACTTCTCAGGCTCCTTTTCCCCTAGGTGGCTTTCCTGATCTACCATGGGGAGGCTCCCAAGAATCTCCTCACTGGGTTTTACTCTCTTTTGCAATGTGGTGGGAGATCCCTGGGGAGCACTTTGATAGGAAAGCTTAGGCTTGGATTGGTTCATACATCAGTACAGAAGCGTAAGTAAGTTCAAGACCATTTCTGTGGCATGAACCTTTCCTCTTGGAGGCCTGGCTGTCCACACCCTTCACCTTGGGATGATTCCAGCGGCTCTACTGCCTGGCACCACTCTCTAAACTGGCCCACCCTTCCTTGCAGAAGGTGGGGCCAGAGTCAGTTTTCCTCTGAAAAGGGCAGCCTAGATGCAGGCAGGTAACGGAACTACTGTCTCATTCCCAAGCTAACAGCCTCCTCTCCCTCCTCCATCACTTGGCTCATCTTTTTTTCTTTTTCTTTTTTTTTTTTTACTTGACACAGAGAGAGATCACAAGTAGGCAGAGAGACAGGCAGAGAGGGGGGGAAGCAGGCTCCCTGCTGAGCAGAGAGCCAGATACAGGGCTGGATCCCAGGACCCTGAGATCATGACCTGAGCCGAAGGCAGAGCTTAACCCACTGAGCCACCCAGGCACCCCCATCACTTGGCTCATCTAACTCTTCTCCCCTTCAGCCCTCTCTCCACCACTCCCAGAATTAATAGCTATCACATTGGACCGGCCATGGAAATGATTGACAGCAAGAGTGTGGACCCTGGAAAATGAAGGATATGGAACTGTAGGGAATAAAATTCTTTTTTTTTTTTAACATTGATATTTATTTTTTTTATTATGTTCAGTTAGCCACTGTATAGTACATCACTGGTTTTGTAGTGTTCAATGATTCATTAGTTGCATATAACACCCAGTGCTTATCACATGTGCCCTCCTTAATACCTATCACCCAGCGACCCCATCCCCCCACCCCCTTCCCTCTGAAACCCTCAGATTGTTTACTGGAGTTCATAGTCTCTCATGGTTCATCTCCTCTGACTTCTCCCCCTACAGTTTTCCCTCCCTTGCCCCATGGTTCTCTGTGCTATTCCTTATGTTCCACATATGAATGAAACAGTATGATAACTGTCTTTCTCTGCTTGTCTTATTTCACTTAACATAATTCCCTCCAGTTCCAACCATGTTGATGCAAATGCTGGGTATTCATCCTTTCTGATGGCTGAGTAATATTCCATTGTATGTATGAACCACATCTTCTTTATCCATTCATCTTTTGAAGGGCATTACTTATTTTATATTTAACCCTCTGGCCTAGTGTCTTTTCCATTCTCATTTAAATCAGCCTGTGTTTCTCAAAGTGAAATCACTAGACCAGAGGCAGCAACATCACCTGTGGATTTGTCAGAAGTGTAAATTCTCAGCCCCTCCCCCAGACCCCCTGAATCTCTCTGGGTGGGGCTTAGCAATTTATATTTTAGCCAGCCCTGCAGGTGAGTCTGAAGCACACTCAAGCCAGAGAACCACTGGTTTAAATCATTTCTTCTTCCCACTGAATATCATCCTCCCACATAGTATCATTTCAGCCTCACAGTTTTGTCTTCTAATATTTATATAGATGGACAGAGATTTTGTGATCACACTAACTGATATGGTATCTTCAGACTATAACCTTTGAGATGATGTCAGAAGAAATGTCAACCTCTGAAAATCCAGCTAAAAGTAGTCAGTAAGTTGTGGTGGAAAGAGCATGGACCATGATATCAGACAGCTCTAGGTTCAAGTCCACCAGATGTTCAAAGGCACCTGCTAGTCCTGGGGTTTTAGTGTAATTATTCACGCATTCTATACATTGTCCATAAAATGTGGATAATAGGCTAAAGTTATAGGGTCATTAGGAAGAATAAGCACAAGTGAAGTGACTATAATACACACCAACCACTCTGGAAACATTCCTTTCTTCTTCTCCTTCCACTTCCAGTATAACCACCGTAGAAATACACACACCTGCTCCTTGGTGTCCCTCCTTGCCTCTCCCAGAACTCTATCAGGAGGTCAAGGTATCTCCTAAGGCCAGACAAAAACCAAAATATGCCCCAGTCTGGCATCTAATTGAGATGCCCAGCCTATTTCCTTAGAGTTAGCCTATTTCATTTTCCAATAGAAAAAAGGTTATAACCTAGTCCTTTTATTTGATCTAATCATATGATTGCTGTCCGAGAAGAGTGGTAGTAAGGCATGAAATTTAGAGAAGGGAGATTCGGTGTTTAAGAATTTATCAGTATTGGGGCATCTTGGTGGCACAGTTGGCTAAGTGTCTGACTCTTGATTTTGGCTCAGGTCATGATGTCAGGATTGTAAGACTGAGTCTGGCGTTGGGCTCCCCGCTCAGTGGGGAGTCTACTGGGATTTTCTCTCTCTCTCCCTTTGCCCCTTCCCTGCCAAAAAAAGAAGAAAAAAAAGAATTTATTGATATTCATCCAAAAGTACCCAATGAAAAGAAAGTGACAGATACTTTATCAGAGGAATGCTAATGATTTGGGCTCCTACCAAGAAGGAGGGGCCGTTCAAAACTCTTCCACAGTCTGGGCAAAACAGTCCTTAAAAATATCCTTTCCCTTTGTGCTGAGTCTGCAATAATTCATTGTGTATTGACTTTTTCTATGTGACCAATCTTAAGCTATTAAATGATGCATGTGCATTGAATCCTCAGAAGTAATTACTCTAACTTCCCGCACCCCAGATATCCAGATGAGAAAACAGATTTAGAAGCTAAACCCAGATTTTCTGATATCACCAAGACCTGGATTCAAACTTGGGATTCTACCCCAGAATCTGAACTCTTAACCATTAAGCCTCCCAATTCCTAAAACACTTTTCCAGGTAGCTCAATATGAAGGAGTGAATCTGCCAAGTAAAAAAAAAACCAGCATTCTACCCACTGGAAAGTTTTGCACTCCCACTATGAATCAGTCAGCTGGCATTCTCATTTATAAATCTGTCTCTAGTTAGTATCCTCCTGAGTCAGTGCCTGGGAGCTTGATAAACTCAGGGACAGCTGATTGAATAAGGTTTCTAAAAATATGAAGGTGAGGGTTAGGGCCTGTCCTGAGATTACCTCTCCAAGGAACTGCCTACCTGAGCAGACGTGCTGGAGGTGGTGAGCAAGCCAGACAGTTATCTTCTTTCATCCCACCTTAAATGCAATACAATTCAAATATAGCTATTTAATATTAGACAATTTAGAGAAGAATTTAGGATGATTACATTGGAAAGAGTAAGCTTCTAGGAGCTTTAAGGATATAGGAGAATTAAATGTTGCCAGAAATTCTAAAGATGATAGAAAGCTTTTATTTCAAGTAACAGAGCCAGTCAACTGGTGGTAGTAATTGCCTGGAACCCTGCATCAAGAAGGATTCTCAGACCCCTTATGGACTAAATAGTGGAGAAGGTCATGATTGATTAGCAATGTCTGCCATGATCACAGATGATTGATGTGGGAGGCCATGTGTCTTATATTTTATCCTCCATTCCCTAAGTACTAGTATCTCAATAGATATTGACAATTATATTGAATTCAGTGTCCAATTATATTTAGGTAGAAAATAATATATCTTGAAAAATATTTAAATTGTTGGAAATCATACAGGAGGGTACTTGCTGGTATAGATGCAGACTTGAATTAACTTTTCAGTACTTTTTTTTTTCTTTAAAGATTTTATTTATTTATTTGACAGAGAGATCACAAGTAGGCAGAGAGGCAGGCAGAGAGAGAGGGAAGCAGGCTCCCTGCTGAGCAGAGAGCCAGATGCGGGGCTCGATCCCAGGACCCTATCCCAGGACCCTGGGATCACGACCTGAGCTGAAGGCAGAGGCTTTAACCCACTGAGCCACCCAGGTGCCCCAACTTTTCAGTACTTTTGTCCACAGAGATTAATTTCTACCTTAGCATGGTAAAATACAAAAGGAAAACTTTGTTGCCCTGTAGGAAATGTGGGGGTTCCTTTGGGTGCTGAATTTTCTTGTAGACAGAAATAGATGTTGTTTTTGAGACATGAGTTTGTTTATCCCACACAATCACAAAAATGTAAGTTAAACATTTTAAGGGTAGAAAAAAAAACACAGTTAATGTTTTATTTTAAATGCTGTGATTGGAAATGTGTCTGTTCTGTAAATTGGAAATGTAAGTAATTTAACTCCCCCCAAAATGCACTTTAGCTGTCATTATTTGCAGTTGATAAGATTGTGTACACAGAATTTTTTTAAATTTACAGATTCAAACTAATAATTTATAGATTTACAGATTCAAATTAATAATTGAATTTAGCAAAATTGGTGAATATAGAGTCAGTGTACAAAAAAACCATTTGTACTTCTATATATATGCCAGCAATGATTCGGAAAGGAAATTTTTAAACCAGCATATATAATAGCATCAAACAAGTATTATGTAAGTTAGGACAAATCTAGTGAAGATGTACAAGACTTCTATACTGAAAAGAACACTGAAACAAATTAAAGAAAACCTAAATAAATGAAGGGCTCTTCCATGTTCATTGATTAAAATATTCAATATTTTTATCCCTAAATTTGTCTATAGATTTAATGCAATCTGAATCAAAATCACAGATTTGTCTCTCAGTATATGTGTGTGTGTGTGTGTGTGTGTGTGGTGCATGTACATGCAAAAAAAAAAAAAAATCCCCACGTTGTTTTAAGCTTTAAGAAGAAGAAAACAGGAAGCCTTGTATTACCAGATCTTAAGATTTAGCATAAAGCAAAATAATTAAGAAAGTGCAATAATAACATAAGAGCAGACGAATCAATGAAATAAAATCCAGAGACGATGTCTACCTGTGTGGTTACCAGATATCTGACAATAGTGTCATTACTCCACATTGAGGAAAGGATGGCCTTTACAACATACGATGCTGAGTCACTTGAATTTCCATATTGGGAGGGTTGGTAAATGAAAATGACCCCTTCTTCACACTATTCAGAAAAATCACCTTCAGATGTAAAAGGAAAAACAATCATCTTCTAGAAGGTAACATAGGAAAATATTTCATCACATTAGGATGAGCAATGATTTTTTTTTTTTTTAGAGAGAGAAGAGAGAACACAAGTACTGGGGAAGGAGCAGAGGAAGAGGGATGGAGAGAATCTTAAGCAGACTCCATACCCAGCCTGTTGGACGATTAACTGACTGAGCCACCCAGGCATCCCAAGCAATGATTTCTTAAATAGGACATGAAAAGCACCAACTATGAGAAATAATTGATATGAGAAAATAATTGATAAATTGAACTAATGTAAATTTAAAACCTCTGCTCATCAAAAGACATCATCAAGAACATGAAAAGGCAAGCAGCGCAGTGGGAACAGATATTTGTATAATTAACAAAAGACGTGTGTTTATGGTTTTTTTTGTAAGCTTTCATACATCAGTAAGAAAAAGGTAATACAATAGAAAAATGGACAAAAAGATATAAGTAAGTATTTCACAAAAGAGGATAGGAAAACGGCCAATGTAAGAACTCAACATCTTATTTTTCAGGGAAGTGCAAATTACAATCTTAATGAGATAATACTATATACCGCCTTTTAGACAGAGCTAAAAGGAGTGGTGTTGACTACATTGCTGCTCCTTCTGAATCGCTAAATTAAAAAAAAAAAATCAAACAAACTTGTAATTACAAGTGTTGGTGAGAATAGAGAGCAACCAGAGCTTTCCTGTATTGCTGGCATGTAAATTGGTACAACATTGAAAATTGCTTGGCATTGTCTACTAAAAACACATTAGCACCCAACAATGTTGCCAATTTCCTTCTAACATATATGAGAAATAAAAATGTGTATATAAGAGCACTGAAAGACACGTACAAGAATGTTCACAGCAGCATTATTTGTAACAGCAAAAAACTGGGACCCACACAAATATTCATCAACATAAAATGGACAAATATATTGTGGAATATTCCTATAGTGCAATACTATATAACAATGAGAAGAAATGAATGTCTGCTTATGCAGCACCATGGACGAAACTCACAAGGAAACATACGGTTGAGCAAAAGAAGCCAGACAGAAAACAGCACATACTGTTCTGTATACATTATACATGATCTGTATAATTCTATCCATATAAAACCAAAACAAAATTTATTGGAATAGAAATCATAAGAGTCGTTCTCTTTGGGTGGGATGGGAATCCATTTGGCTTGCTGAAAATGTTCTGTATTTTCATCTGGGTGGTGCTTAGGACAATGATTTCACTTTAAAAACTAATCTCTAGAGGCAGAAGTCAGAAGAGCGGGAATAGTGACTTTGAAGGGGCACATGGAAGATTCTGGGAGCTAGTGATGCTATAAGAAGCTGCGTATTTTGATAGGTGGTGCTTACATGGACCTTCATTTTGCAAACACGCATCAAGCTAATCATGGTTTCTGCCTTTTGCATTGTGGATTTTTTACCTCAGTAAATCTTATCTTTAAAAAAAAAAGTTATATATTATGTATTTGGGGGAGAGAGGACAGTAAAAGCCCTAAATGATATGGACTGACCATCCTCCTTGGTGGTAACAATAAGAGAAAACATTTAGGGGCATCTGGGTGGCTCAGGCAGTTAAGCATCTGCCTTCAGCTCAGGTCATGATCCCAGGGTCCTGGGGTTGAGCCTGGGGTTGAGCCTGGTGTTGGGCTCCCTGCTCAGCCCATATTTGTTTTAAATAAATAAATTATTTTAAAAAAGAGAGAGAGTGGGAAAAAAAAAATTTACTGAGCAGGTAATACACGCCAGGCCCTGTGCTTAGTACTTTGCAGACACTTATATTTTCTTCTCACATGTCCCATGAGGATTGGTTCTGTTAGTATCCTCCCCATTTTACAGATGAAGAATCTGAGGGTTAGCAAGATTATGGGACTTGCCCGAGGTCTTACAGTTAGTAAGCTGCAGCAGAGCTGGGATTCCAGCCCTGGTAGTCTGCAAATGGAAAAACAGAATTCAAATAATATTTCTTAAAAAAGAAAAGAAAAAAAGACAAGGGTGTTGTCACGGATACCCAGTCGTATGTGCCCTCAGGAAGCTGCCCACTGTCCACCTGCACAGTGAATTCACCCTCTGCCTCGCAGGCCCAACAGAAGGATGTTGTGAATTGGCTTTTCCTTCACACGTCGTCAGCCTCCAGGGCTGTGGAGAGGTGGTGTGTTTGAGTTGGATCTCAGGGAACTGCTGTGGCAGGCACTTGCTGGATTTCCTGGAACGGCAGGAGTGATGTAATGGTTTTGGACCAGGCTGGAAAACAGGCCTCACCATGAGCAGCGTGTAAACCACCCTGTGTCATGCCGGGCCTCAGATAGGCCCTCAGCCCACCCCACCGTGTATCTCCAGCACACATACCCTTCACACCTCCTCTCCTAGCCCCCTCTCTGTCTTCTCAATGCACTATGACTGAAAATACTAATGTGTAGGCCATTCCTAAGCACTGCCTTTCACGAGAACTTTCACGAGTTATTCATCAGCTACAAGGTTTCCCTGGTCTGTGTTGGAAGGTTAAGATGGGGTACTGCACTTGGAGAAATTCTGTAGAAGTTTTCCACAGACCAAGGGGTGAGTGACCAATTTCTATCATTTCTTCAAGACTATGAAGAAGCCCAAGAAGCAGGAGACAATGAGGTGCCTGAGGTTTGGAGAGGGTTCTAGAGTTTGCAGATCAGAAGCCAGACTCAGGTATAGAGACCTTCAGCTCCCCTCAGAGCCATGAGTGTGATGTTTGAGCCACAGGAGGTCCCAATATCCACTCGAGGTTACTAACCTGGATGAACAATTCTCTCTTCCTCCCACTGTGTTCCAGAGTGATTCCATGAGATTTTACTTTTCCCAAGAAAGCTTTAAGTGCCTAATGTAAGTTTTATCAACATTTCTAGAAAAATCACCAGTATCCAAAGGTTCTCCTAGCCAGTAATTCATTCATCCTGACCCATTCTGAGTGTTTATCCACTCGTATTTCTTCTAATGTTTCAATTCATTGCAATTCTTTTTATTTTTTATATGTGAGTATAGTTGACACACAATGTTGTATTATTTTCAGGTGTGTCCACTCATATATTTTTTTATTAACTGATTAACTGGCTTAATCCATCATTCGTTTAACAAATGTTTATTGACTACCTACTATGTGCTCTGGAGTATCAGCTGTAAGGAACATTGTTCTTCTCTTTCCCAAGTTATATAGTTACACATTCCCAATTCAATTTTTATATGTCATTATACATCTAAATAGCATTTACTGAGCACCTACTATGTGCTAGGCACTCTTCTATTTTTACATTTATGATCTCACTCATCCTCACAGTACCCCAGGAGAAATTTCTCTTCTGTAGATGAGGAAACTGAGACAGAAGAGCTAAAAGTAATTGCGCTGAAGCCCCCTGCTAATAACAGACACAGCTGAGGTGTAAGCCAGGCTGTCTTAGGCCATAATCTAAGCCCTTACCCACTGAATATGTATATAGAGATGAATAGAGAACAAATCTGGAGGGCTACAACCAAATGTCAGTCGAAGTCATTTGTTCTTTGGAGAGAGGGAGAGGGTACAATGGTGATTTGTATTTTATTCTCGCTCTATTATTCTCTGTTATCGTGCGTGTGCGTGCTCGCTCTTGCTCTCTCTTGCTCTCTTTCTCTCTCTCCTGATTCTCTTTTCCTTGTACAATGAGAAACAGCCAATAAGGGTAGAAAAGCATCTGAAAGCAGGTCTGTAGGAGTGAAGGGGTAGAATAGGCAAGACGGGGCAGGAGCTTGCCTGGGGGTCAAGGTCCAGCTCATGAAGACGCCTTTTCCTCAAGCAGTGGCACGCAAGAAGGAGATGCATGTTCCCTTCGGGATTCTTTCGGCTCCCCTGCCTAGGCTGGAAGCCTTTTTTAGTGACATTGCCTGGGATTTGCAAATAGGAATATTTTGAAGTAGGTAGGATTTTTAGTGACTATACCAGCCACTTGAGAACAATGTGTACTCAGGGGACAAACATGTTGCATAATCATCGGCCCAGAGAAGGTTAACTGCACAAAAATACCTGCTCCAGAGTAAGGTTTGGGGTCAGCTCAGTCACTGTGACAAGACAGTGGTGACCCAGGCTGCAGATGCTCCTTGCCCCAGCCACTCCCCTGCTGGAAGGAAACAATGACATCATCCTTATTTCAGAGACATTCCCTTATCCCCCTATCAGTTTGTCTATTTGCTACAGCAAAGGGTGCATGCTGCTTCCTTTGCTCACAGGCAGAAAGACAGACTGCAGTGTTCATGCGCTGACAGGTGTTTTCCCCTTGAGGTCCCTTGATCTCCTTGCAAATGTATAAAGTAGAAGATTGAACATCCCCATTTGATTGATGAGGAAACTGAAATTTGGAGAAGCTAAATGCTTATCATATAGCAGTTTTCCTGGAGATGATCTGATCATCAAAGGAAGACCAATCTTTAAAAAAAGAAAAAGAAGAAGAAACCTAAGAAAAATGTTGGTACAAAACAAAAGGCATTGTCAGCTCATTCACATGGATGTTGAAAATGAATAGATTGGAGAGGAAAACCATTCTTCTGAGACTTCATTTGCTTTTTGTAAAGTAGACCTGAAACCCTATTTGCTCCCCTAATGATATATTCAGACCAAAATGCTATCTTTTGTGGCTTAACATAGTCAGATTATGTTGGGAATTTCCGTTTTATTCTACGTGCCACAGAAAACCACAGAAAGGCTTTTGTGAGAGAACTGACCTGGTCTGATTTGTGTTTATAGCTCAGGCTGGGTGCCGAGGGGATAATGGCCTGAATATCTGTCTTCCCAACTGGACAGGAAGCACTATTCTTATTTGCTTTTTATTCACTTAGACCTGTCTGTGCCCACTCGAGAGTCCGCTCCATGAAGAGGAGAGACCGTGTCTGTTTTTTCACTACTATGTCACTAATGGCTGGAACAGTATCTGATCCAGATTAGGCTCCTGATAAATAAATGCTGGTTGAATGAGTGAATGAATTTATACAAGAATAAGAAAATGAATCAAGTGCCAAAGGAATGAACGTAAGGTATGTTGAGCGCTACGAAAGAAAGGATAGGGTGGCAGGAAAGCATATAAAAGGGGAATTAGGAAGGTGATGAGATAGCCCTTGACTCAATTAGCTTGGAGACAAAAATGAAGAGAAGCAGATTCAAGGCATATTGGTGACATAAAATGAATAGGACTTACTTGATATGAAGGCTGGGGGAACGCCCTAGGTATGAAGACGAGCTTCATTTGCTCAGCCCTCCAAACTGGACATCCAGTTCAATTTGAGATGAGTGAGTATTTTCTAAGTTGTTTATTAGCCATTTGTACAGAAAAGCTGCAGACTTACAAGCCTGATTTTCCCAATAGCGAAAGTCTGTCACTGAAAATAGGATGATAAGAGTGGTTATTTTTATAGTATTTACAGGAATCAGTTGGTAGCAGTCTCTCTATGATGCTTTCTTCAATACTCCCTCCCTTAATCTCCTGATATTTCTATAAGGTTTCCATGGCTAGGTTTCCATGACACCACAACAGTCATTTTCATCCATTCTGTCAAAAAATAATAATAATAATAATAACCGGTCAAGATAAAAAAGAAAAAAAGCTTTTTCCTGCACCTGAATGAATGCATCTTCTCTCCAACCCACAAAGCACATACACACACATACACAAACACACACCAGTGTTCCTAGCACAGAACTAGGTACACAGATATTTACAACAATCGATTGCTTTGCCTACTTGGGTTAAAACAGGCTTCGTATCTTAAAGACTTTTGTAAACCATCTGATTAATATTTATAAAGAGCAATTTCCAAGTTAAGTGTTCTTCCACTCTGGACTCCGAAAGTGATTCTCTTGAGATTAGTTGTTAAAGGCAGATGCTATTGTTTTACAAATTACAAATGAAATTCCTCTCATCTTATCATCCTCAAAGACTTGCTATTATTTTATTATCTTGATTTCAAAAGCTAGTAGCAGAGATGATTTTCACAGATGTGTAGGAAGCATAGATTTTCCTTTTCCCCTCAACTTTCTTATTCAGAATTTGTTGGCTGGACAGCCCTCCTGAGCTTGCGCTGTGATGGTTTTTATCTGAAATTTCCATTAAAATAAAATGTTAACCTTTGACTCCCTTCACGCATTTCTTGCAACCCCCCACCTCTACCCCTCCCACCACCCCTGGCAACCACCAATCTTTTCTCTGCACCTCTGAGCCTGTTTTTGTTTTAGATTCCACATAGAAATATGATACTTGACTTATTTCACTTAGCATAATGCGCTTTAGATTGATCATGTTGTCACAAATAGCAAAATTTCCTTCTTTTATGACTAAATAATAATCCACTGTGGGTGTGTGTGTGTGCTTGTGTGTGTGTGTGTGTGTGTGTGTGTGTGTGCATATATCCATCAATTTCTTTATCCATTCATCCATTGGTCTATTTCTCTGACATGAATATTTTGGCTGAGCTTACAAATTTCAGATCTACTCTCCAGATCCAAGGTGTGTCCTTCTGTAACACAGTGGGCTTTTGAATCCTTGCCATGGTGAGTGGTGGATATTTCCAAGTCACCAATCTTGGATGACTAAACAAACAGCCTGTGGACTCAATCACTTCCTCCTTCCTCCTTTGACTATAGCATGTTAGTTTTTGTTGGGTGGGTTGCACCTGTAGATGGTGCACAATTCTTGTGAAAACAGCTGGGAGGCTGTGCTATCTTCTCAGGCTAAATGCTCTGCAAGGCAGTAGCCACATAAACCACCTCTGAACCATCACCCTTCTGGGGGATTTAAATAACAGAGCAAGAGCACAGCAGTCTCTCTGACACCAAAAGTGTTGTTCAGAAGTCTCAGAAATACCACACTCATTGTCATTGTTTTCAGTTTGCAGCAGAGCCAATTTCTATTGATTTTCTCTTTTGTTTTCTTAAGTGTGAAGTCCTATTCACTCTGTAAACACAATGAAAGCCCAAACCAGGCACTTCACTAGGAGAGCCTTATGGGCTCAGCCAGGAATTTTGTACCTTCTTGATGTCTGCAGAGTGGCTCTATACTGTGACGTGTCTCAGCTTCATAACGGGCTCGATGGAGGATCTCTGTGATGGACAGATCACAGAAGTAAATGAACGTGTCATTTTAAAATCTCTCTGGGAGTTGTTCTGCCGTGGTTCTGCTCAGATCCCTGAACAAGAATTTGAGACAATTTCCATAGACAGGTGTGTACAGTATAGCACAATGCCTTGGTGGCTTTTGGACATAGGTTTCCTCTTTGTTTTTCTTGTGTCTAACGTGTATTGGGTAAAGGGAGCATATTTGATCTTGCTTAGAATCTTCAAAGTTTGCCCATTGCATCTTTCTCTTGCCGTAGTTTACAATGCCGTGCATATTATGGTCCCTGCTTTTTCTCATTTCAGGCTCAATTACTTGACCCTGTTTCTGTGTGGTTCAGAGAACCTGTCATCTTTACATCTTCCTCAATACCTTTGTCCACCCTGCCCCTCCGCACCCAAAGCCTTTATACATTCAGTTCCAGTGCTGGACAGCTAACCCCACAAACACAGGCACACACACACACACACATACACTCACCAACAATCCTTACTCATCCACCACACACCCTCTTCTACCCAGTTAACACCTAGTCATCCCTCCTATCTTAATTCAAGCAGCACTTTTGCAGGAAAGCCTACCCTGCCCTCCCAGGTAGATTAGGTTCTTATCTTATACATTGTCATAGAACCTATTCTTTTCCTTCAGAGCACTTGACTCAGCGGGCAATTATATAACCATTTGGGTAATTCCTTATCAATGGCATTCTCCACCCTCGATTTTGTAAATCCTGTGCAAACAAAGCGTGGATCTATTTTGGGTTCACCTTTGTATCCTCAGCCTTGTGCACAGAGCCTGGCATAGAGTTGAATTACAGTGAATATCAGACAGATGGATGGATGGATGGACGGACGGACGGATATGTGTGAGTGCATGTGTGTATCTGTTAGGCAATGAGGCTATTGCTACAGTAACTCACCAAGTATATTTTCAGTTTTCTTTAAACTGTTCTGATAAACAGAAAGTAGAAGTGACACTATTCTTCATGTGAATCGACTTCTTCGCTAATTCTACTTACAAAATGAACATTGATTCAGTCACATAAACACCATGAGTGATTTTTTTTTAAAGATTTTCATTCATTTATTTGACTGACAGGGATCACAAGTAGGCAGAGAGGCAGGCAGAGAGAGAAGGAGGGGAAGCATGCTCCCTGCTGAGCAGAGAGCCCGATGATGCGATGCGGGGCTTGATCCCAAGACCCTGGGATCATGACCCAAACTGAAGGCAGAGGCTTTAACCCACTGAGCCACCCAGGCACCTCACCATGAATGATTCTTGAGGCGAGCATTCAAGGAAGAAAAATTTATTTGTAGGACTTAGGAAAATCCTAGAGATACCATGTCTTGTTAACCATGCATCTTTGTTCATTTCAACTTAATCACAAAATAGCAATTGCTCCTCTTTAACACCATTAACAAATCGTAATGTGCCAGAGATGAATTACCCAATAAACACATGTTTAAGTGCATTAGCAGTGACCAGCTGAGTGTTCTGTTACACATGCTGGACACTCAGCAGCAGCCGCCTTCTAACTCCACCTCCCCGGTGGAACAGCCTGTGGAATTTGGGACAGTTCCAAACAGATAGGATGAAGAGTATGAATACGTATGCTGATGCTTACAGAGAAATGATATGGGAAGGTCCCGTCACCCACTACTGACTGGTACAATACAGCTGGGAATGCATTTTTTGATTGTGTACCAGATAATTCAAATAGTTGCAGAATGGAGAAAGGTTGATAAAAAGCACACAGGGAATCAGAGAGCTTAAAATAGTCAAGATTGCCTACCAAGGTCGGGTTGAATTCTGGCTAACTGCTGGTGCCCATCCAAAAGCTGGCTTAGGGAGAAATGGTCATGGTAGCATTCTGCTAGTAAAATTACATTTAAATATAGAAACTAAGGCATTTTAGAGTACCTTGTACTTTGGTTTCCAAGTACGCCGTCTAGTCTTGCCTCAAGGCTGCAACGATCAGTGGAATCATGGACAATTTGTGCTTCACGGCAAATGCCCTCTGTAGGGCCTATTCTGTGAAGACCGTAGTGGTGAACTCTAGAGCAACAGGCATCAAGTGCCCATAATGCAAGTCTGAGTTATAGTTTCCATTTCTTTTAAAAATTTCAAACTTAGAAAAACTAATATTTTAAAGCTCAAAGTCATCTACATGGATTTGCCATCATAGAAATCATTCACCTAAATGTATTGTTTTGGGTGTTTTTAAAAATAAAAGCTACATGCTCATTGAAATATGTATCTATTTTTACATACAGATATAGGGACATCTAAAGGGATATATAGATATAGATATCTACATTAAGTAGTCCGGATATTCACAAATTAAAAAGTGCATTTCGTTCACTCCTTTTCCTGCTGCATCTCATGACCTGTTCCCCAGAGAAACCTGTGCTTGCAATCTGACATATTTACTTTTATTTTAACAAAAATAGGACCCTACCCTATATGCGATTCTGCAACATACTTTGTTTACCTTCAGGATGTATTTTAATGTCCTATTGAAGGAAGATAAAGGAAGGGTACACAAGACTTTTCGTACCCACTGTACTATTTTTGTAACTTCTTGCAAGTCCATTAATATATCAGAATCAAATGGTTTTTTAAAAAGTAGAAACCTTTCATTTTTTTCCCATTTTATTTTCAGTGTTCCAGAATTCATTGCTTATGTACCACATCCAGTGCTCCATGCAATCCGTGCCCTCCTTAATACCCACCACCAGGCTCACCCAACCCCCCACCCCTCCAAAACCCTCAGTCTGTTTCTCAGAGTCCACAGTCTCTCATGGTTTGTCTCCCCCTACGATTTCCCCCAACTCCCTTCTCCTCTCCATCTCCCCATGTCCTCCATTTTATTCCTTATGCTCCAACCTTTCATTTTTAAAAAAATGTGTCTTAGTTATAGTGTCACTTTGGTACATTATAAATACTTCATTCTGTTGACTGGGTTATTAATATTTTATTGTTTGGATATATAATAATTCTTTTAATTAGTCTCCTCTTGATGGGTATTTATGTTGTTTTTCAGTCCTCTGGTGTTACACTAACAGTGCAGTGAACAACCTTGTACTTCTACCTCTAGTGGTCATACACTTTCACCGGAGAGCACCTCACATCTTTCAACTGTTCTGTATAAGGCGTGTATCTAAACTTTACGGTCTCGGGTAATTGCATCTAGGAAGGTTTGTACTAGCAGATTCACATTTTTATAAGAAACATCTTGGCAGAGCAGACATAAATTACTGAAAGATTTGTGTCTGCTACCTGGAAATCGGCTTTGTTTTTCAGCCAGGGTTTCTCCTGAAGGGGGCACGTGCACACCAGATCTTTCCCGTGTGTCTGGAGGACAGTCTGTAGGAGGCCTGCGTGACTGAGCAGCCTTCACCCTTGACACAACCAAACAAACAAAGCCATCTGCAAGTTCAACAGAGAAGAGAGAAGGAGTTTCCCCAAATTGGTTGAAAACACAGGCAAAGAAATAATGAACTTCTCAAAACCAGCTGCTTAAAACTGTGCATTTGTCAGGCCTTCTAAACTTGGAACCAATTCCTGTTTGCCAACCAATGACAGACTTCATCACAATTCAATATTTCATCCCTAGCATGAAGTCAGTCTTGTTTTGAATGTTAATATTTGCCACCACAACATGGACTCCAATTTTGTAGGTATTAATGCAACAAATTTAGGATCCTGTACTATTGCTGGGCACTGCAACACAGGAATTGGAATATAAAAGATAACTAAGGAGACCTCTAAACCCCCCCCCCCAAAAAGCACTCTATCCAGACCAGCAGTTCTTAACCATTTTTGTGGCCGTGGTCCCCTTTGAGGACCTGATAAAACCATGGAGACAGAAGTCTACAGATGATCTCAGCTAGTACTCCAAGCTGGGGAGCTAACCATTAATCCAGGGACCTAAATTAAGCTCTCTTGGTCTACTGGAAGTACAAGATGGGCAACTAGGAAAATTAGAAATCATCCAGCTGGAAAAGTCCTGTAGTGAAGAATATAGTCACCACCACATCATACTTGTCATTTGCAAAGTGCTTCCCCCTATCAGTGTTCTCCTATAGAGAGTGGACTCCATTCCCATCAAATAAGGCAATATGCTCAGAGAAATTATGTGACCAGCCCAAGGACGCTCAGCTATAAGCTGCCAGAACTCCAACCAGAAGCCAGGTCTATAACATACACCCTGTTTTGCCAAGTGGAATAGATTACTAATATAAAACACTGTGAGAGTAATTTAAAAAAAAGAATCCTAGTGCCCATCATGACAAGTTGACAAGTTCCCATTAGTCATCAGGATTACTTGCACGTATGGACATTATTAATTTTATTATTAATTCTTAATTAAATCAATTAAATTAATTAATAAAATTATATATTATATAAATAAAATCAATAAAATGTATTATTAAATTAAATTTTATAAATTATATATGTTATTTTATGTATAATATAAATATATATTATTTACATTATAAATAATATTTTATTTATAATATAAATTTATATATAGTTATATATTAATTTTATAAATTTAATAATATAAATTATTAAATTTATTAAATTTTGAATAATATTTCTCCCAAATACCCTCAATCTCTCTCAATCTCTTTCTCTTTCTCACTTAGTACTTCTTTGTTCTACAATTAGTTCCCCCTATTAAATTATGAATTCCTTGAAGACAGGGGCTATAGTTGGTTTGTTTCCATTTCCTCAGTGCCTTGCGAAGTATCTGGCATAGTCAGGACTCATTGTTGAGTTAAGGAAAGTTCATTACACAGAGATTAAGGAGACTAGATTCTGCCAAGTGTGTCCCTCAGTTCATGTCGCGCCTTCAAAGATTATCTCTAGGAAATGAAATTTGTCATCAGTTCATTGACACATTACACTGTTTTCCCAGCATTTTTTGTTCTCCTTCCTCCCCCCATCCCCCTCTTATTAGCTATCTGTGATATTTGATAAGTGGAACCAAGGTGGGTTGAGTCTAATTTAAACATTCAACACTAAGCAGTCTTTCACTTGACATAATCAAAATTTTTTTTCCATTTTCTATGCCAAAATACAAGAAAACTTAAGCAATAATTTAATTATTTAAATTAGTTACAGGATTTGGATATTTTTTCTCTGAGAGCTTATTGGAAAGAAAAAAAAAAGGAAAAAGCCAACTGTGACTTACCACCCATCCCAAGCCAAATGACAACTTTGGAAGCATTGTGGTTGCTGGAACAATAAGTGAATGGTTTAACCCCTCTCGGGTCTTAGAAACTATAGCCAGCCTTGCCAAGAAGGAGGGAGGGATAAATCTATGTGATTTAACCACACTGAACTCCTTGAGGGCAGAATCTATTTTTGACCCATCTTTGTGTTATAAAAAAAAAAAAATTGCCTGGCACATAGGAAGCACTCGGTAATTTTTTTGCTAAATTGAATTTTTGCAAAATCTATACATATCTGTAATACATGTTTATATGTGTCTCCACATTGTGTAAATATCCTATGTGGCTGGATATCCTAAAAAGGCAGGCTATGCCCCATACCTTCCCATACACAAACTATATAAAGCCCGTAGGACTTATCTGTATGATCACAGCTGAAGTCAGTTTCGTTATAGAATTCTACACAGGGGTGGGAGGTTGGGGGAACCAGGTGGTGGGTATTAGGGAGGGCACAGATTGCATGGAGCACTGGGTGTGGTGAAAAAACAATGAATACTGTTACGCTGAAAATAAATTAAAATAAATAAATAAATAAATAAATAAAATCTTTTAAAAAAATTTAAAAAAAGGAATTCTACATAGTATGCACATACTCTGGTTAAAACCACCCTTTATAGAACCAACTCTTTATAATAATGTCTCTGAAACATTTTCCTAAGTAGGTAAGATGAAATGACCCTTTACAGCCTATAGTTCATGTATTCTTTTAAACACAAGCCAAGAATGGAGATAGTACAGCCCCACCTCAGCCACTAAGGTACGCTCTACCCCACAGACCTCGCACTCACACAGGAGGCTCCACTGCACCATCTTGAGCTGAGTGTGGGTCAACAGAGTGGGTTGTTTCCCCGCAAGACTGGCCTCTTTCTGCTGTTCATTTTAGCTTCGCTGGACATTCCTGATCCACAGTGGCTGGTAAAGGGGGGCTGGTGGTGGAGCTGGACTCACAGCCAAGAAGCTAAGGAAGGATTTTTTAAAAATGATGCAAAAATGGCCGTTTTATGAAGCCTCAATGCATTTTTTTAGGAAATAGTTGACAAAATCTGACTAAAATCAACAGGTAACTGGGGATATGTGAAGTTAAGCAACAATATCAAGAGTCTGGGAGACACACCACTGTAGACGATGAGAGTCACCCACAGCCTGAAGCAAGTAGGGCCCTGGTTAAGTCAGGACTCAGAGGAATTGAAGGAACCAGGAAAGCAATTGTTCAAGCACAGTCCCAGGAACACACTGAGACAAGTCCCCTTTTCAGAAATACATCGTGCTCATGCCATGACATTCTGGAGTTTCCTGCTTCTTAGAAGCATCTACACATTCCAGGAACAACAAGGTGGCCCAGGAGAAGGTTCCAACCTACTTTTCTGTCCAAGTGACTTTTGCAATAAGAAATGCTGAACTGGGGGGAGGCATTTGGAGTTACTAGCACTCAACACACAGTAATTCCAGTTTCTCTACAACTACCTCTCCCCATCCAGGGAGTGAAACCTGAGGGCTCTGAGGAAGGGGGCCAGGCCATCTCCACACCTCTCTTCCTTGCGCTCTCTGGACCCACACTGGCTGGACTGAAATGTGGTCACTCTCTACCATCACCTAATTTAACACCCTGGCACTTAATGAATATTTAACACTATCAAATGTGCTTGCAGGAAACAGCTTGGAAATGAATTACCTTGTTTTTAAGCGCTGCCTGGGAATTGTGCGTTTTACAAAAATGGAATTGACTTGTTAATAAAAACAAATGAATCCATGTGTTACATGATTTTTTTTTAGTGTTACTTTCAAAGCCACATGCCCCAGAAAATAGCTCCCTTACTAAGAAGGAATGACTCAATTTTTTATTAAAATGATGGTGTTATTCATCTGTTCATTCAGCAAATATTTGTGCACCTATTATGTGTTCAGTTCTATTCTAGACCCTGAGAATGCCGTGGTGAACAAGGCAGACAAGCTTTCAGGGTGATTACATTCTAAAAAGCAAAAGTAAATACACAAACAGATAGCTACATGATGTCATGTACTGTGAAGAAAAAGAAAGTAGGGAAGGGGAATAAAGAGTGATAAGAGATGCCATTTTACAGAGTCGAAGGCATCTCAGAAGAGGGGACACTCAAGGAGGAGACCAAAAGGGAATGAGAATACAAAGCATATGAATATCTGGAGAGAGTTTCAGGGAGATGGGAGAACAAGGGCAAAGGCCACGTGCTAAGGATGTCTTTGGCAATACTCAAGGAACAGTAAGGAAGCTACGGTGGGGGCGCCTGGGTGGCTCAGTGGGTTAAGAGTCTGCCTTTGGCTCAGGTCATGATCTCAGGGTCCTGGGATTGAGTCCCGCATCGAGCTCCCTGCTCATCAGGGAATGAGTCTGCTTCTCCCTTTGCCCTCCCCCTGTTTGTTCTCTCTCTTTATCTCTCTGACAAATGAATAAATAAAATCTTTAAAAAAAAGAAAAAGAGAAAGCTAGAGTGTTTGGATGAGTGAGGAGGAAATAGAAGATGAAGTTGAAGAGAGAGCAGGAAGTCACATTTTGCCAGGGTTTGCCAGGCCATGCTGAGGACTCCAGCTATCATTCCAAGTGTGATGGAAAGTCATGGAAGCATTTGAGTAAGGTATGATCAGATGGAACTCTAGATTAAACACCCCAGACAAATTTCAGACCATCCAAGTGAAAGCTTCTGTTTCCAGTCGAAGATGGGCTGGATGTTTACGGAAGGCCTCCTGTAATAGCCCATCACAAAGTGATGGATGTACACTCCAAATGTACGTTCAGCTGCCCTACATGGAAAGCAGTTCCTTGGAAGACAAAAATATAAGTGAAGAAGCTTAAGTAAGCACCAGAGTGGCATTGCCACGGGCATATCGGCTAATCCCTGGTGACTTAAAATCTGTATTTTAAAAGGCTTTTCATCTAGAGAGTGAAAGCAAATCCTGAGAGACAAGCAGGGCAGTATACTAGATCATGAGACTCGTAGTTGACACCTCAGTGGTTAAAAAAAAAGAGAAGAACCATTCTACAGTAGGAGATGGTGGTGATAGATGTCTGTCTGAGTTAAGGCCTTGGGCGGTGGCATGTAAAAAAAAAAAAAAATTAAGTGCCACTGAAAATTCCTAAATATAATACTCTGGTCACATATATTTGGGAGAGTAATTCATAAAACTTTTGTGGCAAAAAAAAAAAAAAGAGAGAGAGAGAGAGAGAGGAAAAAAAGAGGAAAGAAAAAGGAAAAGAGAAAGAAAAAGAAAATTAAATTGACATGAGGTTAGGCGTTTCCCCAGAAGCCTGCTTGTAGCAACACAAATCCTTTTGGGAATAAGACACACCTCACAGATAAAGTTTGCAAAAAAATATGAGATCACTATCAAAAATTTAAAAAAGGCATGAGGAACTAAGCCATGATGAGTGAGAGATGATAGAACTACAAAGCACAGAATCAGACAAACCAAAAAGTCTGGTTATATACAATATATCAGCTACAGAACATAAGAAAGTTTGAATAAATGTCTAAATGGTACTGAAGTTGTAACAAAGAAATAAGATACTATCAAACTGACCAGGCAGATATGAAAAAAAAACCTACATATTTCCCAGAAATGAAAATATAAAAATTAAAAATAGAAATTCAGTGGAGTGGGGCACCGGGGTGCCCCACCGCTTCATATCAGCTCAGGTCATGATCTCATGGGTCATGAGAGAGAGCCCTAAGTCAAATTCCGTAATCAGTGGGGAGTCTGTTTGAAGATTCTCTCCCTGTGACCCTCCCCTCAGTTGTGCAAGTATGTAGGTACACTCTCTCTCTCAAGTAAATAACTAAATCTTTAAAAAAAAAAAAAAGAAAGAAAGAAATTCAGTGGAGTGATTAAAAGCAAATTAGACATAACTAAGGAGAAAATTAATTAAAAATTAATGGGGAGATAGAAGAAAATAGCTAGAAAAAAACACACACAAAAAAGATATAAAAATAAAAGAGGAAAAAAATAAGAGAACATAAGTGACAAAAAAATAGTGAGAAAGTCTAGATATAAATTCTTTAGAGTTATAGAAGAAAATCATGGGATAGAAATATTTTAAGAGGAAAGTGACTTAGAATTTTCCAGAATTGATGAAGTAAATATTCAAGTTCAAAGATCCCAAGCATGATTTAGAAAGAGGAAGAAGAAGTGGGTGGGGGAGGAGAAAACACCAATGAACAAATCAAAGAACACATGCTTGGATATATAATGGATACCACGTAACTGAAAGTGAAGGGAAAAGTCTGATTGTGTAGTTTTTAAAAGTCAGGATGAAACTAAAATCTTTTATACTAATAAAGTGTTGCCACTTCTAAAGCAACAGTTGAAGGGCAATCTAACGCGTATATTAGAAAATATGAAAGGCTATAAGTTACTTCACTCGTTATCTACTTTGAGTGCTAGGGAAGTTTTTTAAAGGATAGTAGAAGGAAATAAATAATAAAATATAGAGTAGACGTTAATAAAAATACATTCACTAGAAATGATCAGCAAAATGAAAAGTTGGCTCTTTGAAAGGACTGATAAAATTTGCAATACAATCAGTAATTGACAAGATTGATCAAGGTAATAATGAAAGAAAACAAATAATTTTATAAATGCAAACCAGAACATAAATAACATATGGCATAGACATTAAAAAGGTAAGAGAATCTGACAAAGAATTTTTATCTGAAATACATAAAGAACTCTTACAATTCAATAATAAAAAAACACAAACAGCCCAATAAAAACTAAAATGGAGATATGCATAAGATATAGAAAAATGATTTTAAAAACACTTTGCCAAAGAACAAGTATAGGAAATGATATCCAATGTCATTCGTCATGAAAACCACGGTAAGACACACATGTACTAGAATGGCTAAGATTCTCTAAACTGGGAATGGAAGGAAGGAAAGAAGAGCCAAAGGAAGAAAGAAAGGAAGAAAAAAGAAATCTGATGTTATCAAGTGAGACAAGTATGTGTAGCAACTGGAATTTCATATATCACTAACGGAACACAAATGATACAGCTACTTTGAAGAACATTCTAGTGGTTTCTCAACACAGTTAAGCATATACTTCCTATGTGACCTAGGAGTTTCACTCCTCAGTATCTACCCAAGAAAAATGAAAACATAAGTTCACGTGAAGATTTGTATACAACGTTCAGAGTAGCCATAGTGCAAAATAACCAAAAAGTGGAAATAATCCAAATGCGCCTCAGCAAGAGAATGATTTTAACACAATGTGGTATAGACATGCAATGGAATATTACTCAACAATAAAGAGAAAGAAAGTACTAACAAATAGCATGAATTAATTTCAAAAATATCAAGCTAAATAAAGCAGTGTACAAGAGACCAAATACCACATGATTCCATTTATATTAAATTCTGGAAAAGGTAAAACCATAGAGGCAGGAAAAAAATATATCATTGCCTAGGGGCAAGGATTGGACAAAAAGGGGTATAAGAATTATTTTTTTTTAAAGATTTTATTTATTTATTTGACAGAGATCACAAGTAGGCAGAGAAGCAGGCAGAGAGAAAGGGGGGGGAAGCAGGCTCCCTGCTGAGCAGAGAGCCCGATGTGGGGCTCGATCCCAGGACCCTGAGATCATGAACTGAGCTGAAGGCAGAGGCTTAACCCACTGAGCCACCCAGGTGCCCAAGAATTATTTTTGAGGTGACCAATGTATTCTAAAGCACACTTAGTTTTATTTGCATGACTGAACACACTTATCAAAACTCAATGGAATTTATACTTAAAATGGATGAATTTATGGCATTTCAATTACACAAGAAAACTGGAAAAATACTAAAAATAAAACAAGATGAGAGGATATTAGAAACAACACTATGTCAACAAATTTGAAAACACATATTAAATGGACAGTGAAAATTGCTAAAAACTAGAAAACAAAAAGAATACTTACCTGGTACTATGACCTTTAATAAAAATCAAACAGCAGTTACAAATATTCTTTGAATATTACATAGGCTCCAGACAGTTTTACAGGTTGAGTTTTATCAAATAATCAAGAAACAGATCATTTTAATATTAAACTATCCAGAAAACAGGAAAAAAAAAAAGTGGGAGGGGAAACACTTTCTAGTTACTTTTTTTTTTTTTTAAAGATTTTATTTATTTGACAGAGATCACAAGTAGGCAGAGAGGTAGGCAGAGAGAAAGAGAGAGAGAGAGAGAGGGGTGGGGGGAAGCAGGCTCCCTGCCAAGCAGAGAGCCCGATGGGGGGCTCAATCCCAGGACCCTGGGATCATGACCTGAGCTGAAGGCAGAGGCTTAACCCACTGAGCCACCCAGGCGCCCCTCTAGTTACTTTTAAAAACTTGTGTAACCTTGACAGAGGAAACTGACAAGAAAAACTGGAGAAAGTCAACTTAGCCTCCAATCTCATTTATGAATGTAGATACAAAAAAATCCTAAGCAATATGTTAGCAAAACAAATTAAGCAATGTATAAAAAACATAACTCATAACTTAGGCTTTGAGCTTATTCTCAAAACACAAATGTAATCAAATTTACAAAAACCTATTATGTAGTTCACCATATCATCCAGTGAAAGGGGAAAAAAACGTGATCGTTACAATAGATCAGAAAACAGAATCAACAAAAAAAAATTTTAGATTTATTTATTTATTTATTTGACAGAGAGAGAGGGAGAGAGACAGGGAGAGAGGGAACACAAGCAAGGGGAGTGGGAGAGGGAGAAGCAGGCTTCCTACCAAGCAGGAAGCCCGATGTGGGGCTCAATCCCAGGACCCCGGGATCATGACCCAAACCTAAGGCAGACACTTAACGACCGAGCCACCCAGGCACCTAGGAATCAATAAAAATTAACAACCATCATGATAAAACCTCTCAGCAAACTAGGAATGGGAAGGAAGAGTCTTAACCTGATAAATGGTATCTCCAGAGGATTTGGAGTCACCCTAATATTCAGTGGAAAAATATTTCAAGCATCCCTATTAAAATCAACATTAAGAAAATAATGCCCTCCCATCACCACTTGTATTCGATGACATATTGGAGATCCTAGGCAGAATAGCAAGCAGAGAAAAAGAAATATATAAGCCTTGAAAAAGAAATAAAACTCACTATTGTCATAATTATCTGCATAGCCCCAAAATATCTACAGACGGGGTGCCTGAGTGGCTTAGTCAGCTGAGCATCCAACTCTTGATTTTGACTCAGATCACTCTTGATTTCGACTCAGATCACAATCCCAGGGTCATGGGATGAAGCCCCGGGTCAGGCTCCATGCTCACCCGGGAGTCTGAGATTCTCTCTCTCCCTCTGCCTCTGCCTCTGTTCCTCCCCTCACTCTCTCTCTTTCTCTCTCAGATAAATAAAACCTTTAAAAAAAAAAATCTACAGACAAATTCTTAAAATTAGCAAGCAGTTTTAGCAATATTACTGGATATAAGATCAACATGTCAGAATCGGTTGCAAATCTAGTTACCAGCCATAAGCAGGTAGAAAATTTCTATTTTTAAAAAGGTACCACTATAATAGCTACCAAAATACAAGGTATTCCTCCAAACAGATGTGTAAAGCTTTCTGTAGGGGATTATAAGCCTATTTAAAAGATCTTGATTAAGTCCTGGCAGTGTGCCAGGCACTCTGCTAGCTAGTAGAAATGCCAAGTAAGATATATGGTCCCCACTCTCCAGTGCCAACAGGCTGGAGAGAGAAACTGTGCCTGAGCAAATGGATACCACGCCTTGGATCAAATACAATGGATGTGTGTTTGGAAATGATAACAGGGATGAGTCATGTTTAAGAGGGTGAGAAAAGGGGCATTCAAAGTCGGACACACTTAGGCTTACTCTTGCGGATGAGTGGGGATTTTCCAGGAGAGCAAGAGGAGAGAAGGAGTAAGCAGTGCTTGTAAAGCAGAGGAAACAGGATGGGAATAGGAAAACGTTGGGGACAACATTTCTCCACAGCCATACCAGCTCAACAGGGATTTGCTGAAAATGTCACCCGTTGCCCCACCTCTGACCTCTCAGACTGTCATATCCACCCCATCCTGTCTTTTCCCTCCATCTCTGTCTCTTAAACCATTTCCTGGACCCAAAGACCCGATTCATATCGCTTTCCCTATAATCTCACCCCACCCCAGTGTGAGCCATCTCCTCCTCTGTTCTGATAATATCTTGTACCTCCAGTTTTAATGGGACGCCAGCTGCATTCTTCTGTTTACCAAAAAACAACTGAAGTATTTCTGCTACCTTTGCAAAATATCAAGGGGATAATTGAATGGGCACTCAACATACATGTTTCAAATGGACCGTCATTGCTCCCTTCTATAGAGTTGCTCTTTGCAGAAGTTTGTGATCTGAAAGAGATCTTTGTTGGTAGTGGTTTTCTTTTATTGCATGACATCACAGTGAATGAACTTTGTCTAACCCCCAGGGAGACCAAAAGACAAAATATGAAACACTTGGCCTCTTAGATAAACTTCACCTCTGTCCTTTAAAACAGTATGGATTTGAGAGAGAATGAGAGAGAGAGAGCAAGAGAGAAGACACCAATTACTGATATCGAGAATGAAAAATAAAGATCTCAGGGAAGATCCTATATGTATGTATTAATGGATAATAAAGTCTTTATGAATAAAAAATAACAGTATGGATTTCCTACCTTCTCACTGCTCTCTCCTCTCTCACCCAAATCCCCTGTGTGAGAATGCAGATAAGTTATTGACTATTGAGCTGCATTCTGCTGGTTAAAATGGTAATTTGCTTATCAGCTTGCTCATACCTGTGCAAGCTCATCTAGACACGCACAGAAGTCATTTGATATTTCCTGCTGCTGTACAGTCGCTACATCATCTTTTAAGTTCATAATTTTTCACAATTCAGTGCAAGTGATGCTGTCCCTTTTTAGGTTCCAAGGATGTAGGGAAGTATGGAAAAGTAGGAAGAGCATTGGATTTGCAGCTCCAGGAAAACACTGCTGTGAACTTGGGGAAGTCTCTTAAAATCTCTTAATCTCTTAAATCTTAAATCTCTTAAATTTTTAGGGCTTCAGTGTCTCCATCTTCAAAGAGGTGATAATGTCATTCCCTGACCTACCTCATCTGGCCACTACGAGGATCGAAGGGGCCAGGCAACTGGACTGGCAGTTTGAGAAGTGTAAAACTCCTTCCCAATGTCATGAGCTAGCACTATTCTGAAGAGTAACCAGCACAAGCTGATAAACATTTCCCTTCTCATGAACTTAAATCCTTTGAAGCTAGTGTTATCTACTTGAGAAGAATCAACTCTGATGAGGCATGCCCAGAAAGTTCATTGGGGACATCACCATTTTTAAGACTGCGAAAATTAATACACAATGAGTGAAATTTATCATCGCCCTCAGCATCTTTCAGCATCTTTTTTTTTAATTGAAATATAACAGCATATAATGTCCTGTAAGTTTGGGTATAACATATTGATTTGATATTTATGTTGCAACATGATTAACACAGTAGGATTAGCTAATACCTCCATCACTTCACATAGTTATCATTTCTTTTTTGTAATGAAAACATTTAAGGTCGAGTCTCTTAGCAACTTTGAAGTATATAATACAGGATTGTTAACTAGAATCACAATGTTGTGCATTATACTCTCAGAACTTATTCATCTTCTAACTGCGAGTTTATACCCTTTGACTGACATTTCCCAATTCCCCCACCCCTGAGTCTCTGGTGACCACCCTCATTCTGCTCTGTCATTGTGACTTCAGCTTTTTTAGATTCCAAATATAAGGGATATCATACAGTATTTGTCTTTCTCTGTCTGACTTCTCTCACTTAGCATAATGCTCTCAAGTTCCCTCTATGTTGTTACAAGTGGCAGGATTTCCTCCTTTCTTGTGATTGAATAATATTCCACCGTGTGTGTGTGTGTGTGTGTGTGTGTCTACATATACACCATATCTTCTTTGTCCATTTATCTACTGATGCACACTTGGGTAGTTTTCACATCTTAGCTACTATGAATAATGCTGCACTAGACAATAGGAGTGCAGACATCTTTTCCATACCCTATTTCCATTTCATTTGAATATATAGTCAGAATTGAAATTGCTGGATCATATGGTAATTCTATTTTTTTAATTTGTTGAGGCATCTCCATACTATTTTCCATGGTAGCTACTTCAGCTTACATTCCCTCCAACAGTATACAAGTGTTCCCATTTCTCCACACCTTCACCAACACTTGTCATCTCTTGTCTTTTTGATGACAGTCATTCTAACAGGTATGAGGTGTTATCTCATTGTGGTTTTGATTTTCATTTCCCTGGGGATGAGTGATGTTGAGCACTTTTTCATGTACCTGTTAGCCATCTGTATATCTTCTCTGGAACAGTCTTTTCAGATACTCTGCCAGTTTTTAAATCAAGTTGTTTGTTTTTCTGTTACTGAATTGTATGAGCTCTTTCTATATTTTGCATATTAATCCTTCATCAGATAAATGTTTTGTGAGCATTTTCTTCCATCCCATAGGTTGCCTATTCATTTTGCTGATTGTTTCTTCTGCTGTGCAGTAGCTTTTTAGTTTGATGTAGTCCCTCTTGTTGATTTTTACTTTTGTTGCCTGTGCTTTCTGTATCATATCCAAAAAAATCATTGCCAAAATCAATGTCAAGGAGCTTTTACCCTATGTTTACTTCAAGGAATTTTTACAGCTTCTGGTCTTATGTTTAAGACTTTAATCCATTTTAAGTTAATTTTTGTGAGTGAGTAGGATTTTGCATGTAATTATCCAGTTTCCTATCATCATTTATTGAAAAGACTATCCTATCCCCATTGAGTATTCTTGGCTCCACAGTAGACCACATATGTGAGGATTTATTTCTGGGCTCTCTGTTCTGTTCTTTTGGTCTGTGCATCTATTTTTCTGCCAGTACCATACTGTTTTGATTACTACAGATCTGCAGCATGGTTTGAAATCAGTAAGTGTGATGCATCCAGCTTTGTTCTCTTCCACAAATTTGGCATAGGAGGAACACACCTCAACATCACAAAGGCTGTATATCACAAACCCATAGCTAACATTATACTCAATGGTGAAAGTTGAAAGCTTTTCCTCTAACATCAGGAACGAGATGAGGGTACCTACTGTTGCCACTCTTATTCAACATATTACTGGAAGTCCTGCTAGAGCAATCAGTCAAGAAAAAAGAAATAAAAAGCACTCAAGCCAGAAAAGAAGTAAATGTGTCTTTATTTGCAGATGGTATGATCTTAAATATAGAAAATTCTAAAGACTCAACCAAAAAAAAAAAAAAAAGCTGTCGTAACTATAAACAAATTCAGTAAAGTTGTGGGACATAAAACCGACATACAGAAATCAGTTGCATTGTTGTGCACAAACAATGAAATACCTGAAAAAAAATAAAGAAAATAATACCACTCACAATAGCATCAAAATCAATAAAAGACTTGGGAATAAATTTAACTAAGGAAGTGAAAGACTGTACAATGAAAACTATAAGATTTTAATGAAAGCAGTTGAAGAAGACAGAGACAAATGGAAAAACATTCTATGTACATGTATCAGAAGAACTAATATTGTTAAAATGCCCATACCACCCAAAGTCATTTATAGATTCAATGCAATCCCTACCTAAATTCCAATAACATTTTCCATGGAAAGAGAAAAAAAAAATCCTAAAACTGGAACCATAAAAGATCCCCAAATGGCCAACCAATCCCGAGAAAGAAGAAATAAAATCTATTTTTAAAAGATAATCATTGCCTTAAATTTTTAAAAAATTCTATTACTATTAGTTTCATTATCTGGTGGCACTGTTTCCAGTGTAACAAACCACCAGAATTACATCATCTTCATATTTCCAGGGTTCAGTTAGACTGAAACAATACATGATA
Source organism: Martes martes (assembly GCF_963455335.1). NCBI lineage: Eukaryota > Metazoa > Chordata > Mammalia > Carnivora > Mustelidae > Martes > Martes martes. The sequence goes on from NC_137892.1 coordinate 86,007,960, forward strand.
GCTCTAGGTTCCCTCTCTGCTAATTGTTGTCAAAAATCCCTCAGTTGACACATCTCTGACATGTGGAATCTTTCTTTCATTGCCTGTTATATATCTAGCATTTGGAGCTAGAAGTCATCCCTCCTCTCCCTACTATTATATTCCTCCATCACACATTCAGAGAGTGAAATACTATGAACCTTTTTAAAATGAGATTTAAGATCTATATTTACTTCACTGAGGAGATACGTTATATGGTTAAATATTAAATGGGGGAAAATAGCATGTTATGAAGTAAGCAGTCTTATGGTATGATCTCATTCCTGTAACAGAAGATGTGAACTTATATTATCACATACCTAAAGATCTAGATGCAAGCAAACTCAGGTAATGATTAAACACTTAGACTTGACAGTCAGATCAACAAGAGTTCAAATCCATTCTCAGCTTGACTGGATGACCTTGGGCAGGTTGTTTTAACTTTCTCAGTCTCCTTTTCTTTTTTCCTTCTTTAAACAAAATGCAATGAAATTTGCTTCCTGAGCTTATTAGGAAGACTAAGTGCATGATGTGTGCAAAACATTTCGCACAGTGTCTATCCCACAGTAAGTAGTCTATGAATGATAACCATGATGGTGATGATAGGTGAAAAGATACAAAAATGTCAACAGCTGTTATCTCTGGATATAGACTTGAGAATGATTTTTACGTACTTCTGTAGGCCCTGTCCTTACTTTAGTCAGCCATTCTACTGTGTTAACATATACCTTCTGTATATGCATATTACAAAATAGGGATTGTTTTGTAATGTGATTTTTAATTCTGTGAAGCTACCATCGTCTCATTGATAGTATTTTGTCACTATGCACTATGTCTTTAAGATGCATCCATGCGACTACAACTACCTCTAATTCATTCCTTCTCAATGCTATTTATTACTGCAGAGCGGGTTCCCCAACATTTTACCCAACATCTCTCTCAGCAGTTGGTCTCAGTTTGCTTCTGACACTCCCCTGCTACAAATAACATTGCAATAAATCTCCTCGAGCACAACCTCTTAAGGATCTTAAGGATCCATGCAAGATCTCCTTTTACATACATTGCAGGGTTTGGAGTATGTATATTCTTAGTTCAATGGAATGGTGCCAGATGCTCCCCAGAGATGCTGCAGTAGTCTTTCCGTAACGATGACCTTCCTTGTATCCCCACTTCCCTGTCAACACTTGGCCTTATCCGTCTTTATAACTCTTACCAGTCTAATAAATATAAGGAGTTAACTCATTGTTTTAATTTATTTTTCTTAGATTACTAATGATTTGAGGCTTTATTTCTCTTTATATGCTTCATTTGTCACTGAGGTTTGCTCTCCTCTAAAGTGCCTATTTGTATCCTTCACCTGTTTCTCCATTGGTGTCACTCCCTTTCTCTAGTTGACTTATAGAAGTTACTTGTGTGATTCATTTAGTGAGGTCTGGACATTTTAAATATTCTCCCAATAATGCCTTCTGTGTAATGAATGGGTTCAGGGGGTCTTAGAACAGAAAAGTATAATGTTGATGGACTCATATTCATCAGTATTTTGCTTTATGATCTGTGGTTTTGAAATCTTGTTTGAAAAGGTTTTCCTTGCCCTTAGGTCACCAAGTTATTTTCCTGCATTATGCTCCATTAACCTTTATGGTGGCACCTTTCCCCCTTAGGCCTCTAATCTATGTGGAGTCCACATTTGTGGGGTATGTGAGGCAAGGATCCAGTTTTATTTGTCTCTATAGTGAGTCGGTTTTCCCAGTGTAAGCTGCTAGGTAGTGACCTGGGGTATCGTTTGCATCATATTTAAATTTCCACATATACATATGGGTTAGTGCCTGAGCTCTCTGTCCTATTTTATTGGCCTATTCATCTGCTTTTTGTACTGGTGTACCACCATTTCTGTTGCCATGGTTTTGTTGTGTGTTTTCATAGAGATATCAAGCTCCCTCTCTAGTCATGCTTTGAAAGCTTGACTTAGCCATTCACAAACTTTGTGAACTTGTCTCTGTCAGTCTGTTAATACAGTAACAGATTTATCCAAATAAATTTTAAAGTAAGATGTTACCATGTTCTTCAAAAACATCTAAGTAGAGTTTTTCTTGGGGTTGTACTTAATAGATCAAGTAAATAAAAGAATTGATGACTTTACAGTATAATATTGTGTCATGAAAAGCATAAGATTTTCTTCATTTATTCAGATCATCTGTTTTATCCCTTATTAATATCTTCAAGTTTTCTGTTCTCCCTGTAGATATATTATTTTATTACTATAATTAACATAGATATATAATACATTTCTTGAGAGCGGGAATGATGTAGTATTATTTATTTTATTTTCTGATTGGCTGTTGCTAATGCTAAAAAAAAAAATCAACCTCACATTCAGTGATCTTAGTTCTCTCACTGGTTCTAATAGTCTGTCTCTGGAATCTGTTGTCTTTTCTAGATAAAAGATTATATCATATGTAAATAAATACAGTGTTATCTCTTACCATCTCTGTTAGTCAGTTCTCACTCAGTTATGCTGCAATAACAAACAGTCCCCAAATCCCAGTGATTTAAAACAACAAAAATTTATTTCTCATTCATGTAACACACCAAATAAGTGCTGACTACAGCTCTATTCTGTATGATTTCTTATTCTGAGATCCAAGCTGAAGAAGCAGCTCTCTTTAGGACCATATCATTCTTGTAGCAGAGGAAAAGCTCAAGGGTGTCAGCTAATCCACAAAACGGTTGTGAAGCATATGCTTGGAACTGGCGCATTGTCAAATCCATTCATATTCACTGGACAAAACAAATCCCATGGTCAAACCTGATGACAATAGAGTTAAAAGTTTCCTTCTCCCAGAAGAGGGCCCTATAAATGACAGAGGATTGGGCAGCAAGTGTGCTTTCTCTTGTAGGGAAGGGGATAGTGAATAACTGTGGCCAAGAATATAATCTACCACCCTGCCAACTCTCATTCTCATTATTTCTTTGTCTTTCTTTAGCTTCAGCCAAGACCTCTAGTGGTAATAGTGAGCATCCTTGTCTTACTTTCACCTTGAAGAGAAAGAATCTTAAGTTTCTCCATCAAGAGTAATACTTAATATAAGGAATCTTTGTCAAGTTAAGGAAATTTCCTGCTATTCCTCATGCTAGGAGTTTTGATAATAAATTTGTGCTGAATCTTATCAAATGTATTTTTATCTTGATTGATTTCACCACACATTTTTTTCCTCATGAGTTTGTTAATATGCTAGCGTATGTAATAAATTCTCTGTTGAGCCAACCTCTAGGTGAGATAAGCTCTAAATCTTGATATATTATTTTAAAATCTACAGTTAAGTTAGCTAATTTATTATTTACAACTTCTGAATCCATGTGAATAAGCAAAAATAGTTAATTATTTTCTTTAATGTGTTGTCCTCACCTACCTTTGAATAAGGTGATGCTAGCCTTGCAAATGATATGTATAGATTTTGCCCTTTTTCTATTTTCCAAAAAAAAGACCGTGTGGGGTAGAGATTAATATTCCTTAAAACTTTTGTAGAACTTTCCAAAAAATCACCAGGGTCTGGAACTTTTTGAGAAACATAGATCTTTATCACTTCAGGTTATTTAATACACACTGACAGTCAAATTCTATATTTTTTCTCTGTATCAGGTGGCATTTCACCTTTTTTTTTTCCTAGGAATTTATCCGTCTTAACTAAGTCTTCAAATTTATTGGCTATAGCTGGTCATAAAACTCTCTGTTATGATAGACAGAAATATACCAAAATGTTAGAAATTATCACCAAGAGTAAAATTAAAGACAATTTCTATGTTTTAATATGTTCTATGTTCTTTTTGTTATAGTCTGAATGGTTTACACTAAGATTTTTCTTTTCTGTAATCAGAACTCAGGTTGTTTCTCTTTTGAGTTTAAAATTAATCCATAAAACTTACCTAATTTCAGGAGTTATTTTTCAAACACCCATACCCCATCAGAAGGAGGTATTTGATGAATCCTTGGGCAGACTTGCTTTCTCGGGCACGAATTCATCTCTAAACAAGGAGAAAGGATTTCCAGGCGGAAATCATAACCTGTACATGGCCCCGAATCTCCCTGTACACATCCAACATTTTCTAAGTAATAAAAATTAAGAGGCACTATCTGGCCCTCTTGGGTTTATACCAATTTGTTTCATATAAAAGGACATTTTAACATAGCCAGCCATGAGTACAGTTTTTTCCTGTTTGCAATTGACCTCTTGGAACATCAGTTGTTTGTTCTGCTTCCCTTTTTACTGCCTTTACTCTCCACTCAAGTATGGGTTTTATTAGGCAGTGTATATTTCACTTAAGGCCTCGAAAATGTACTTTTTGAGGAAAAAGCTTTTCTTGGTATTTTGTGGTGAGTGATGACTTATTTCTGTTTGGTCTTTAATATGTGTTGTGTGTGGGTCCTGAGGATTCAATGAAGCTATTTTCTTTTGAAAAGCTGTCAGAAAACACAAATTAAATCCAGTAATTGAACAGACACAGCCAAACAGGTTCGGCTAGTTCACATACATTTTAAAATAAATGAAAAAGAGGTAGAGAGAGTACACGTAGGGAGGGATTTTTACCGCCCTCCCCTTTCGGTTAAATGTCTTCAGTTCTCTAGGGAAATGTCTGCAGTTTATATGTACATCCCGGAGCGATGGATTCTTCACCCCATCTTTGTCTTTTGGTCATACTGAAATAATTCTAGGAGTGTCAGTGTGTTTTCTTGACAACAATAAGGGAGACCACAGGATCCTGCAGTGAATTAATTTGGGAGGGACTAGAAATCACAAAAAAAAAAATAAAATAAAATTTCTCATTCACACAATTCTCTGCCCTCATCTTCAAAAAGAGGAGAACATGGTTTGAGAACATGGCACATGGCAGATATGTCCTGCCTCTCATTAGATGGATAGACAAGAGTATTAAGGGAGAAAGAGACTGAAGGCATAGGCCCTGGCTCTGCCAACTTCAAGCTGGGTGACCTTGGGCAAGATGCTCAACCTCTGCAGCTTGGTTTCCTAATATTAAAAAATGGGGCCGATAATGGCACTTAACACTTGTGTGGGCCATAAGGCTTAAGGGAGATAACAAAGTAAACCATAAATTTTAAATAGTTACATACATAACTTTTGTTTGTTTCCCCAATAAGCTGTTTGCTTCATCTGGGCAAAGAGTTTTGTTGGCTTTGTTTACAATACTATTCCAGCAGCTAAAATAGTGCCAAAATTATAGCAGGTCCTCAACAAAAGCTACATTTGTTGATTTGTTGTTGACTAAAAAGAAAAAGCATTTATTTTAGCAATTCAAGCTAGATATGTTCTAGTTATGTTCTAGATATGTTCTCGTGGGTGTTTAATGGATAGTACTATGATGATGGTAATTATAGCCAGTAGAAATGGCAGTGGTGATGTGGCTGGTAGATATGATGATAGAAGACTATAGTGGTTAATTCCAGAGACTCTGGGAAACAGGCTGCATGCATTTACTTCTGGAGCATTAGTATGGACTCTGGCCCGGATCTCACTTCCCTCATCTGTAAGATGGGTATAATAATAATATCTACTCTGTAGGGCTCTTGGAGGATGAAATTTGTTCGTATTTTAATATATCAGAACATATTTATTTAATATATTTAGAACAGCGCTAGCTATTACTCTCACATCAACTGTTTGCATGATACGTCAGTAACTGCTGTTAGGGACTTAATTTAAGGGAAGGCATTTAGGGAAACTGTCTCATCCCCTAAGGTACTATGTGAAGGAAAGAAAAATCATCAAACTGTCTCATCCCCTAAGGTACTATGTGAAGGAAAGAAAAATCATCAAAAGAATAGAAGATGCACTTTTAAATAGCCATTAAGTAAATATAAAAAATTGTCTATCTAACAAGTAATCAAAGAATGGTGATTAAAAAAATAATGAAAAACACATTTGACCCATTAGATCGGCAAAGATGAAAACACCGATAACACCCAATATTGCCAAGACATTGAAGCAACAGGCACTTTTGTACATAACTAGTAAGAGTAGAAATTGGGACATTCTGGGGGTCAATTTAACAATATAGATCAGTATTCTTAAAAGCCCCTTATGCAAGAAATACCAGTTTCAATAATTTAGACAACAGGAATAATCAGACTAGTGTTTTATAATACATGTACTTGAATTATAATCATATGTTGTATATAATATTAAGCGTTAGAATTTGCATCATAATGGCAACAATGTAAATGTAATAGTTTTTTATCCATGCGCTGGAGGATTCTTGCAATCTTCACAAATGAGTCGTGTTTCTTGGCATGGAAAGATGATTATGTTGTGTTGCTATGTGAAAAGAAATCCTATTATAGGACAATATGTGATTACATTTTGTTTTAAAAGTGTGTATGTGTACACATTGATCAAATCCTATGAAGATATATCTCAAACGTTTAACACTTTTAACAGCAGTTACCTCTAGATTATAGAATTACAGATGACTTTCATTTTCTTCTTTATATTGTATCTTCTGAAATTTTTACAGTAAACATCTATTACTTCCATAATGGGAGGGAGAAGGCGGTCAAAAGCCTGAATCCACATGGAAGAAAAAAGAAACTGATCAAGTATCTGATTAATTTGATCACTGAAGTCAACCATATTTAAATATTCTAACTCCAGAGTCATTTCTATGATCTAGAACAGCAGCAGCTAACAACTGGTTACCACTCAGTTACATTTTTGTGACCATTAGTCTTTACTCGGACCCAGATGGGGGTGTGGTGGAATGTCCCAGTCAGTGCATTAGGTGCCAGGACTCACCTAACATAATGGTGGACCCATGCACGGTCAGAGATTGGACTGAGCCAAAATGATCTGAGCATCTTCAGAGAGGGCCAAAAATATCAAATACATTCTTCTAAGGGGATAAACTGGCAAAAAGGTGCACTGTCTTTTCTTCATGCTCTACCTTCATTAACATCTCATCTCCCTTGTAAAGTTTGCTTATTTGTTTATTTAATCCCATGGTTTCCAAACTTGGGTGCATCAGGTCACCTGGAAGGCTTGCTAAAACACAGATGGCTGGGCCCTCCCTGAAGTTTCTGATAGATCTGGGGTGAATTTGCATTTCTAACAAGTTTCCAGTTGCTGCTGGTGATCCAGAGACCACTCGAGAACAATGGAAATGACCAGCCTGCATATCACTCATATAGACATATGGATTATTTCCTTTTATTTATTTATTTATTATTTATTTATTTATTTATTTATTAACAAAGAGAAGCACAGCCAGAGAGGGAACACAAGCAGGGGGAGTGGGAGAGGGGGAAGCAGGCTTCCCACTGAGCAGGGAGCCCAATGTGGGGCTCGATCCCAGGACCCTGGGATCATGACCTGAGCCAAAGGCAGATGCTTAACAACTGAGCCACCGAGGCACCCCTGGATTATTCCCTTTTAAAAATCACTTTATTGCTAGAAGAAAACTAAAATCATCAATGAAATTCAAGGTTTATATTGCCCAGAGTGCCCAGACTCTCATTTCCACTCAAGTCAAAGTGTTCATTTTTTTTCCATTCCATTCTAAACTTTGTCCATCTTCACATTCATTTTTTGTATTTCAGTAATAATAGATAAATGTATGGAAAATCATAAACTTTTCCCATGTTACTGGAGGATATGTTCTTCTTATCTCCTCCAGCTAACCACTGAGAACCAGGTTCTGATATGAATCTTTCCATAGTTCTCTCTGTGCTTATACAACCATATATGAGAAGTTGTCAAGAGCTCTGGCCATGATCCAGATTAAAATTGTGGCTCAACTCTTAGCAACTCAGTGTCCCCATGCATCTCCAAGTCTAAGAATCTTTCTTCTGTAGGATCAGAATAATAATACCTCCACTCTGGTTATGTGAAATTCAAATTAGTTCACCTAGAAGAAACACTGAGCACGGTTCCTGGCATATAATCACTAACAAATCTAAGCCACAATTGGGCACATACTGACCTTATTTTTACATGCATTTCTCTGGACCTCCTTGTCTTCACATTCACATTCATTCTGACCTGAATCCCTCCAGGTCAGACAGAGCTCTAGCTCTCTAAAAGTTGGGTAATTTTTATGACAGCGTGGATGCATCCCTACTTAGTGAGCCATTCCCCTTAGTGATGGGCATTCTGGTTGGTTCCAGAGTTTTACAACTACAAATGCTATAGCAACAGCAAGGACAAGCACTTCCTCTCCCCATCAGCACTTCAGAGCATCCCGTTCTGCTCTTCTGCTTTGTGCAGAAACTGCCTCTTGCCCCTGATCCCTCCTCAGACAGGGATTTCCTCCATGGGCCGTCTCCACTGTCTACTCTCTTTCCCAGTCCTTCCCTTGTCAGTCTGGCCAAGCTGGAGTAGAAGCCCCTCGGAAACCCAAAGAGGACTGGCCAGCCACTGAGATGCTGAAGCCAGAGCACCTGAGATGCCGTTGTCCCAAAGTCCTACTGCGGCCATGATTCCCATGGTGGGAATTAAGACAAGACCAGCAGAAGCATGCCAGGAAGCCATTTGGACTGTGAGGTGGGAATAAAGACCCCCAGGCCATTAGTTTGTGGATATACGCTAGATGGTTTAATGCACGGCCTTAAGGAAAATTCTGGCCACCACAGATTTAACCTGTGCTAGGAATTAGCCACCATAAATGACACCTACATTGGAAGAGGAACTTAAACGTTCTCAGAAGATTCCCTTGGCTTTGTGATGTCGTTAAGTGCGTTTCTGCTGAGTTAAGTGTCCCCCAGGGCTCAGATCAGCTTGGCTGTGATTTAGCTTTGCTATTGATGTTTGCTGAAATACTAGATCCAGCCACCTGTGAGCCAGGTGTTTTGTGTTGTGGGGCAGTTTAAAATGCTCCCTTGTAATACTGGTGAGCTCATCCAGTCCCCCCCCCCCAGCCCCGCCCACGGAAACTAACAGCTCTCGAGCCTATATGCGCCTGGCACTGTCCAAATGTTATCCAACACTCAATCCTCACTGAAGCCCGGGAATGGTTATCCCCATTTTGCAGATAAGGCCACCAAGACTCAGAGAGGTAGAGCACGTTGCCTGGTCACTTACCTGGTCAGTACAGCCGGACTTCAAGTCCAAGTCCATATCCACACATGCAACGAAACCGTTTACTAAAGCCCAATCTTACCAAAAAACAAAAAAACTGTTTCTAAAACTTAATAAGGAAAAAGCCACTTTCCCATAGTTGACGAGGATCAAATAGACTTGAATATAAAACCTATTTAACCGTCCTCTCAGATCAGAAGCCAAATCTTGTTTTACACTCCCGTCAAGCAGTTAGTTGTCAGTGAGACCATGACACGAGGGTGTTGGCGGTGCTGGTGAGGTCTTTGATTTGTTGAGTGCTCAGCATGCGCCCAGCACTCGGTATGCTCAGCACTCCAAGTTCTCAGGCTCACTCTTCCCATCCTTACAAGCCAGGTGTGCTATGTTTTAAGGCACGAAAGCACCTGGCCCAGTGTATGCAGCTAGGACGCAGCAGGCCTAAGATTTGGCCTCGGGCCCCTGACTCTGGGCCCTGTGCTTGCAATCACGTCCCTGCACTTTGTCTGACACGGGGCACGGGTACAAGAAAACAGACCCTGCCAATACTCCGCAAGCCTCCCCCGCGCTGACGGCCATTCTTAGATTTGCGTGTGCTGTTCTGTGAGGCTCAGACATATTTAGACACTGTAAGTTAATCATTACCTGTCACCATTTATCTGCGCTGTTCCTTGTCAGCAAGCACCTGCAGACGTCAGGACCCATCGCCCTCTGCTCTACACCACTTTTTCTTCTGTACGGCCATAATGTTAATAGATGAGCTCTCTTGCCAGCCGAAGGCCATTTCTGTGGACTCGAAGATAATATAGGCAGGTGCTCGACCTAAATTAACGGGATAATTGCCTCAAGTCTTTTTAGTCATTTGTCTTCACGGGCTTCCACACAATTCAGACAAAAGTCAGTCATGGCTAAGATGACACTGTGTCCTCCAAGAAATTGAAACAGAGCAGAACTGAACTCTGCCCAAGGCCCACAGATTCCCAGAATCTGAAGTGTAGATGCCTGCCCCCTGCAGCACCTCCCTGTGACCCGAGCAGAGCTGTCCCCTTGGTTCCCCGACTCCTCACCTCACTCTCAAAGGTTGTCTTCATAGCAATGTGTGCCTGCTGCACACCAGCCAAGTTGGCGGCGGCCGTACATACCAACGGCATGGTGTTTCTGCTTGACTTGACAGCAGGCTTTTATGCAAGTGGATTGGGAGCTCTTATTAGCAAAGTTACACACAGGCTCAACTCTTTTCCTGCTAGAATCAGTGTGAGAGCCAGCTATCAAGTCTTGTAAAGCATCACTTTCACTTGGCAGTTTTTGAACCATAATCTCACCAAGGTGAGGTAGTTCTTCCTAATTCTGCCTTTTACCAACCTGTGCTGTGGAGGTGCTCTCTGTGCCAGGGGTAGGCAAGGCGAAGGGAGAAAAAGGTCAAATACATGTGGAAACTCACTGTGTTTGCTCCACCCCTCTTGGAGAGTCATGGTGGGGATTAGCGTTATTAAAGGCTCTGATGAGTCCTGCTGTATAAACACAGATGGATTTCCTTTTACCCAGTGCTTCCTAGTGTATTTGAGTACTCACCTCTTTGAGGATGGGAGTTCATATGGCTATAAAACCACATTCTCCCAAGTGGCTGTGGCCCCTGGATTCTGGGGTAATGAAAATGAAGAAGAGAGCAGGCAGAGACCAGTGGAATCATAGGAATTCCATTGAGTTCATGGGGCCTCACCCTTTGTTGAGAGTCATAGGACATCCTGACCTTGAAAAGTTTTCACAAAGCTCAAAAATGAAAACTGCCCCAAATCTCTTCCACCAGTTCCAACCTATTGCTAACATACACCATGGCTTCCTGCATCATGACGAAGTTGGGAAGAAGGAAGAAGAGCTTATCAAGAAAAACGGCAACTGCTGGCCTTTTAGGTCTCAGCTCTTTTGTTAACATTGCACGTGGGCCTGGTGAGACTCCTTTGGATCTTTACTAGCTTTCAGAATCCTGGATTTACATAGAGATGGCAGCATACATTCTTTACCTCCCTCACTCTTACTAACAGGAACCTAAAACAAAGTCCTCAAGTCTAAAGACATATATGTGTGACAGAACTAGTCTAACACAACTAAAGGAGAAGAAACAGATGGGACCATTCACAGCCATCTTGGCAGGGATTAAAGATGGGAAGAAAGGCTCAGAGTTGTCTGCTTCTTCTGAGTTCACTACTACTATTCTCTCTCCATCTCTGTCCTCTGTATGATTAATAACATTAGAACTCAACAAATATCCATTGACACCTGACAGAGCATTAGAGTTCCACAGAACCCAGTTTGGGGAATGTTATCTTACCTTATCCAGGCCTTCTTTAGAGACAGAATGCTAAGAAATCTCTTCATTTTGAAACTTATTTTTAGTTTCACAAGTAATACATGTGACTCGATTCTTCTCTTAGAAAATTAGGACATTGGAAATAAAGCTAAGGTCCCCTTCAACCATTATCCTCAACTCCAGTCTCCTCTTCTTGTTCTCAGAGGTAATGAGAGTGTTTTGCCCCCTATTTGTATATATAACACACTTCTGCGCATGTGTGAGCACACACATATTCATAATTTATATAAAATATGTAATATGGGTTTCTTTTTACAATAATGGTATACTGTTTACAAGTAGTTTTTTTTTTTTTTTCATTGCAAAATGTGTTTGGGACATCTACCGTATTGATATATATCTAGTCAATCCTTTCAAGAGCTGTATGGCATCTCATCTTATGATTCCACCATAATTTAATTATTTCCATTCTGTTGGACCTACAGAGGTCATTTCCACTGTGGGGTTATTCTAAACCACAACATGCTAAACATTGCTGTCAATGGTCCCTTGGGCACAAGCAAGGGATCTCTAGGATTGATACCTAGTGATGTTACTGCTGCTTCCCAGGGCTTGTTTTCATTTTCAAATGTGCTGCCAGTCCATGACCAAAGAACACTCATCCACAAGAGAGTGTAGGGAGGGTATCTCCACAATGATGCAATCAAATCAAAAAGGAGAGGAGGAAGGTGAATGCATTAACTGCTTTTGAAAAACCTCCAATATTTGTGTACATGCTAACAGCCCCCAAATCCCATCCACTGTCAAGATTAAAGCTATGGTGACTTTTTCTCAATCCTAAGGCTGCCTTCTGCCTTCCTGAGCTTTCTTTTTCTCTTCTACACTGTCCTTGGTATTCTGCTTAAGCTAGTATTCTGATCTTAACTGCCCTAGAGTGTGAGTGTGCACACACATGTGGGTGAGGAATACAGACATATCATCATTGAATGTTTACTATTGAATGTTTTATCACTGAGTTCTCTTTAATAGGAAAACTAAAGAACACTTTTATTTAGTGAGGAAGATGTAGGTAAATGACAGCCAGATCGTATACTGTAAAATAGAATATACACATCAAAATGATGAATTTTCCCAAAAGACGATAGATTTTCACTAAAGAGCAATAGGATATTTATAAGCAAGATAATGACTGATTTGCATCCAATTAGTATTTCAAAAGCTCAAGAACATTTGAAAACCTGGATTTAAATGTAGACATAAAAATTATAAGCACACTACTTTAGATGCGTGTTTCCTTCAAAATCTAGGCTCAGGGGTTTTGTGATGGTGTGTTACATGGTGAAACTTTAAAGAATGGGGAGGTGAAAGATAAACATCTACAAGTGTTGAAGACCCAAGTAGACCCAAAAAGACTGTCTTCATGAATAATATGGTGTTTTCAGTCCACCCACCCCATACAGCCCTTAATGCTTCCAACACCCACATGTCTCTGATATCAAACTAAAATGAGAGAGTAGAATAGAGAGGTAAAAGTCCACCACTGAAATTAGAAGGGGACTTTTGCAGTTGCACCCAGGAGTATAATTTCCTTGAGGGTGGAAACTTTTAAGATTTGGTAATAGCAGTCAAAGAGACAGGAACAATGCTTTATGACTCACACCCAGCCAACAAGGATGGCAAACAGTATAATTTGAGGGGCACCAAAGAGCCTAAAATATGACAACATATCAGCTCCTGAAATTCCCACCATTAGCTTCACTACCTCAGGGCCTCATAGACACACTCATGATGTTTTTAGTATTACTCTTTAATTTTAAAATTAATGCATGCACAAGATTCTAAAGAAAACTGAAATTACAGAAAGCATACAATGAAAATTAAATTCTTTCCACTTCCTTGAGCCTAGAATTCCATACTTCAAAAACTACTATTAAGGTTTCATAAGCTGTATATCATTCCAGAAATTGAGTAATGTATATTAGATAGATAGACAGATATGTTTAGATGATTGTGCATAGAAGTTCTTCAAACAAATAAATCATCTTATTCATACTTCTTTACCTTATTTTTTACTTAATACATTTTGGGCATCTTTCTAAATTAGCATTTTTTTATCTTCTAAATTCCTCTAAATAGCTGCATGGTATTTCAAAGGTCTCACCTCCTCTAAATGTGCTATAGTTTATAAATATGGTCCCTAAATGATGAGCATCAGAAAATTTTAATTTTTTGCTATTATAAATAATACAGAATTCAACATCCTCATATATCTCATTGCATATAGGAGTAAGTATATCCATAAGATTGTTTTCAAACCGTGGAATTGCTAAACCAAAGAAAATAAACATTGTAAATTCTGAAAGCATTGCCAAATTACTACTGAAAAAGTTTATGCCGATGGTGTACAAGAACACCACTAATCTCCTACATCCTCACCAGCACTGAATTTTATCAAACTTGTAGCAATTTCATTAAAAATGGTTTATTTTTATAGTATTTTTGTCATTTTTAATAACATATCACTTTGCTTTGTGTTCCTTGTATTATGACGTGATTGAACATCTTTTCATGATTATTAGTCACTTGTATTTTTTTCCATGAGCCTCCTCTTTATAATCTTTTCTTATTTCTTTATTTTTCTCTTTTGCACAGTGAATGGTGCAGCCTCTAAAGATAGCCTTCGTCGCATATACAGCACATATTTTTTCCCAGTTTATCATTTATCCTCTTACTTTGCCTGTGGCATTTCTTACAATATAAAAGTATTTTATTTATGTAGATAAATGTACAATGATTAATAACTGCTGGAATATATTCACTCTAGTTTGATGTTTGATGATCTCTTCTTTTTCTGACGTCTGGAACACCTGTAATTCTTACCATATATTTGACGCTCAACTTTTACTGAGTCATTTGTTAGCTAATGTGTGTGAGGTGTGTGTGTGTATGTTTATTAATCCCTGCAACTAGATTAAAAGCATCTTGAAAGCCTGGAGGAATGAAAGGTTCTTTTTCATTCCCCAGCCCACAGTATCCAGTATCTAGAAAGGAGAAATTTAGACCTGGGGGGAGGGGAATTTCACATTAGAGCACCGCTAAGAAGCATACTATAAGAAGTTAGAGAGACGGAGGGCCAAATTGACACAATAACCCAAAGAAGGAGTAACAGACTTCCCAAAGAAGGTATGAATGAGTTCCAAAGCCAACCCAGTCTTCTTCCACCCTCTGCCTGGAATGGTTCTTAGTTTTTAGTGAGGAGGGGTCTTAGTGTTTCATGATCTTGGCTCCACCCATCTTCCCATATTTATCTTGCACCACTCTCCTCCCTGTTCTCTGTGCTCGGCACGCTGGCTTTCTTTCTGTGATTCAAATATGTGCCAAGTTAGCTTCTATCTAGGGCCTTTGCCTGGAATGTTCTTCCCCTTGATATTCACATTCCAAACTTCTCTTGTCATTCAGACCTATGGCAGACTGGATTTTCCAAAGTTGGCTGCATCAATATATATCCTACAATATGAGATTGGTTCCCTGTTGAAACTAGGCAAGTCTTTATAATTTCTTAATCAACAGAATACAGCAGAAGTGACACTATGTGACTTTGAAGGCTAGGTCCCTAAAAAATAATACTGCTTCCACTTGGCTCACTCTTACTTGGTACACCTGCCCTGAGAACCCAGCCACCACACTGTGAGACCAAGATACCTGGAGAGACCCCAAGTAGATATGCCTGGAGGAGTTCCACTTAAGTACTCATCTGACCATGAGCATCAACTACCAGACTTGTGCTTGAACAAACCCCAAAATTCTTCCAAGCCCACCTTCTGGATCTTCCAGCTAAGCTCCACTCCAGACATTGTGATGCAAAGATAAGCTGTCTCCACTATGACCTCTCAGAATTCCCAACCCAGAGAATCCCAGGAGCAAAATAAATTGTTGTTTTAAGCCACTGAGTTCATGGGTGATTCATTATGCAGCCATAGTAACTGGAATAAGACATCAGCTTTAATGACCTCAGAGAGGTCTTCCCTAACCTTCCAACCTAACGCTGTGATCTGCTAATTGCATCACCTTATTTAATTTAAGTCCTCCACACAGCACTCCCTGCTGGTTTCCTTATTTGCTTGGTTGGTTTGCTTAGTGTCTGCCTCCCCTCACTCAGAAGTAAGCTCCATGTGCACAAAGACCCTAACTCTCGTGTCTACCTTAAAGTCTTCAGCACCTACAACAGTGCCTGGCACAGACTAGGTGATCAACAATATTTGCTAAACTAATAAATAAAATAACCAAGGGTTCCTGGTCAGATTCTTTTATTAGACCTTATATTTGCTATACAATTTAACAAACTTTTACTGAGAACTTCCTCTATTCTTAGAGCATGTGTTGTAGTTTCCTTTCCTGTGGCTTTATGTGTATTTCAAAGAGTGGTTTAAGGCAAACAGAAATAAAAGTAACTAATAACCAGGAGATATGTATACAACATTTTTTAATTGTTCTTATAAAAGACAGAGAGGTAAAAAATAAAATAAAAGGAAGTAAGGCAAACTCTTTGAAAATTAAAATAGAAAAAGGAAGAAAAAGAGCTTGCCAAAGAAAGTGATGGTTATCAGCCACATACACAACTGAATTCTACCATGTGATATGGTGGTAATTTCTTAAAAACTGTATAATCCTCTTTGTGTACTCAAAGAATACCAGCATGTGGGTCAGAGAATACATTAGATGATGTGAGAAAATTCAGCTCTCTGAAATCTGATCTTTTTGTGGCTGGATAGAGTGTTAAACCAAAAACCTTTCCCTTTCCCCTACTTATTTACCACTCTTTACCCAAAAGGGGTAGAAATTAGTGACCAAACTCATGGAAGTATGGAAGAACCCATAGTCTTTAAATAGAATTCAGGCTTTTTAAAAAGCTTGAATCTAATTGCTCTTAGCAATTGTTCATGAAGTCAGTCTTGTTTAGCCAGTTACCTGGAAAGTTTCTTCCTGAGACAGTGAGTTTTATGGCATCTAAAAATGTCTTGTTTCCTCCCCTGGACAGCATATTTGTACTTTTGTTTTCAAAATCAAAACCACCCTTGCTATTTTATAAAATGCCAGAGCCAATTTAACAGTTCCATTGGCCCTTAAAGAAAGTATTGGAATCTCAGAAAGGAGCACAGAACTAGAATATTATAAAGAGTTGCTAGGGTGATATGTATTTTTTATGACATCCTTGGGAAAATGAACACCTTAACAGCCATGAACTTGCAACTTGCTTGTGCCTATTATAACTTACAGCTTACAGTGATGACTTCTTGTCACTAAAAAATGTTCAAAGTTTCTTGGCTAAAAAAAAATGCATAGGAGATGAGGTATGGCCTATTTGAAGCTAACTATTCCTCTGGAATAATAATATAATATATAACAAATAAGTCTTTCCAGAGGATGCAGAATTAAAATGAAAGATGTTAAATCCTCTCCTCTTCCCTGCCATCCAATACTTAAATATTACTCCATGGCCCTTCCTTATGTACCCACTTAAAATACCCAAGTTGTTATTATTTGCAACTGCCTACACCTTTCCTTCTTATTTGGCACCTATTCTGTAATTTTTATTATGAATCTCAATTTAGCTAAGATTCTTCATGGCCCTCTTCTTAAATATAGGTTGAAAGAAGTGAATTCAAAGATTACAAAATAAAATTACTTACACCTCTCAGTCATCACCTATTGAGTCGAAAGACAGCTGGGACGCTGATCTGAAAACAGGACTTGACCGATCATTAGAGCATGTTTTAATAAGACCCAAATGGTAGATTCAAGTCTACCCATAAGTTAATCTTACTTAATTATGCAGGATGCCTCAGAATACTCCTCTAGCCTTTCTTAATGCCCTTGATGGGAAGGCAATTAGATGAGGAGAATATGAAAATTAGTAAAACAAACAAACAAACAAACAACCCAGCAATATCCATTACATAGCTATTGGGAAGTTCTGCTCTGACCTGCATTTACTATGTTAGATTCGGCCAGGTCTCCATGTCATCTTGTGAGTTGGATGTCAAACAGATGGCCGCTGGGTAGGAGCTACCAAACCAACTGTTTGTTTCCCAGCCCTGGAACTTGTCTATCTACAAGGAGACTACGTGGGAGCTAATTAGATGTCTTTTACTAGAAAGTCTAGTCACAAACTAAATTTTCTGCCTTCAAAGTTAATGTTCTTTAAATGTTCCAGTGCTTTTAGCCCAAGTATCCCCGATTATGTTCTAACTTTCCCTTCCAGTTCTTGGCCTGCTCTATTTTTACACAATAATCATTAGGAAAAAGTTTGTTCCAGGAACAATCAGAAAATAACCCATACCCAATCATCCAAATAACCACAATCATCATCATCATCATCATCATCATCTTTATAAAAGGGTGGCAAAGGCCAGCCTGGTTTTAAAAGAACAGATTCCAACAAGCTTAAGATTCTTGAGAGTCCTCTCTGTGTTAAATTGAAACTAAAAAATGCACACTCTCCTTATTCCTTCTACCAAATTCCATATCCTAACTCAAGAAAATAAGTTTTCAGGAGCTTTTTGGAACAACTTAAATGGCAAGTTGAAAATTAAATAGTTTTGACACAACAGTGACCTTGACCTTCTTCCTGAAGTGCATCTGGGTGTGTTTAAGGGTAGAGCACTTGGGACAAAACACATTTCAAGCTTTTTAAAAACCCATAAATTTGCAAAATTCATTTGATGTACTTTTTTAAAAAACTGATTCCAAATCTGGCCTATTTCAAGGGCAAAGAGTTCCTGGTCTTTCTAAGCCCCTTCCCTCTTTGTTTCTATATAAACATATTCCTTCCTATTCTCAGAGGGAGAAAATGTCCAAGTCCAAAAACCAGGACCGTGTCCACACCCTCAACTCTACAAGCAAAGCAGCAGGCTAGAAAAAAGAGATGCTGACATTCCATCCCAGTGAAGTGGCTAATGACAGGCTACCCTGTTCAACTCTAGCAGCCCACCATTGCCCTAGGATGTTCTGTAGCCACACCAGCTTCTGATGCGTGTGGAGACTAAGGTCAAGCCTTCTTTCATGGACTGCCATTAAGCCAAGTTTGCCAAGGCCCAAAATGTAACCCATCACTGAATTCTGAATTTAAGTGCAAGAGTATATAGTTATCTTCATGAGCCTTCATCTTTTGACTTTAATTTATGCTTTAGTATTTTAAGATTGTTCTGAATCCTAACTCAGTCAAACACTCCAGTGGAATTACATTATACGAGGGGATTTGGGTCTAACGTCAGTGGATTCAGTGTTTAGTCTGCTATCAGTGGTATTCTAGATAAGGCTCAGAATCCTTCTCAAATAGTGTTCCCACTCCTGCTACCAATCAATCTAGTTGGCATTTGAGATTAAATCTATTCACTGCGCCTGCTTTAGATGTTCCCTTTTCTCTTCATTAGAATTATTCACAGTGGGCAGTCAGAATTACAGTCTTTAATATCTACATGTCTCTTGAGCCAAATCTATTTTAGAATTTCTGCCTATGAGAAACCTACCCAAGTCATTTGAAAGCTATTTCGCAAACCCTGGGACACACACACATATGAGTGCCTAGAATCTCCCTGCTTAATGGCAGGGTCACCTTTGCCGGGTTCTCATCCTTTCCACAACACTACTCAGTGGCCTGTTGCTCATTTAAAAAAACAAAAAACAAAAACAAAAAACAAAAAAAAATGGTAGCCTCTTTGGTCTTTTTTCCATATTTTGACTTGAAAAATAAAAATAAATCAATAATTTATCAAGATATAAGGGGGGGTGGGGGAATAGAACAGTAACTATGGTTGATCTTGATACCAAACCAAATGGAAAATGTGGAAAATACTTTCCTAATGACAGATTACATAGACTAAAGGCAAGAGAATACTCCTTCTACTGTTTTGCATTCCAGCTAAGAGTCTCATCTAACCATGTGTCAATAATACCTGTGAAATGGTTCTGGCTTTTTTGTGTTCAGACATCAAATTGATTTCATTCATCACCTCTAAGTATTTGTATATGGATCCTAAATTTAGCAAAGACAGGGGTTTTGACTTATTCACCTCCGTAACCCTAGTGCTGAGCATGGTACCTGGCATATAGTAGATACTCAATAAGTATTTGAAGAACACATGAATCTGAGATTTAAACAATTATTCCCTATTGTTTGTTCCTGAAAAGTAGTAAGTTCTTCCTCTATCATAGTTTTTACATGAGAGCAATTTGAGTAAGAATGAACAAGTTGCTGTATTTATTGGACTTTATTTTCTGAATTTGGTAAATCAAAAGAATTGACTTTTAAAGCAAAAGTAGGAGTTACTGATTTCCTATCTCCCTCACATCTCTCCCTAGTCTTAATCTTAAAACACAGCACACATACACACACACACACGCATGTGTGTGCACACAGACGCAGGAATAACAGATGCAGTATAGAGAACATAACAGCACATTTTCTTCAGTAATAGAAGTGGATTTGTATCCCTTGTATCCAAGAATACTGTCTGCTAACTGGCTCATGTTGTTAGGCCTGCCAGTCAGCTCTGGAATCAAAGAGGAGCAAAGTGGCTCCCATAAAAACACAATCATCAGATTAATCTTGCTTGGCTGGGTACCAGTTGAGCAACCATCCATTGACAATCTCATAACCTTCTGCATTCATCCAAAACAAACAAAACAGTGCCTGATTCCAAAAGGAAGAAGAGGGGAAAATGAAATATGTCTGTCCCATTTACCTTTCAAACAAAAGACAAAATGTAAGCGACGGTGTAATATGAAAAGCATGGGTTTGGTAAGATCACAGTAGCTAAGTCACTTTCGGTACAAAGTGTATATTTTTGAGTGTACCTGGTGCTTTCAAATCAGGACATCATAATAACTGAAAATTATAGGGCAGTGATGGAGCTTTGTGGCTAAGAGCACAGCCTTTGAAGTTATGCAGACCTGAGTTTCACTTCCTGTTTGGTCACTTTCTTTCTGTGTGCCTTGAACACATTATTTAAACTCTCCGTGCCTCAATTTCCTCAGCCACAAAGGGGATGCTCACAGTTTCAATTTCACGGGGTTGCTGTAAAAATGAAATGAGATAACCCACGTAAAGCACTCACAAAGTGCCTGGCACAGAGGAACACTTAATAAATGTTTATTATTATAGCCATGATTCCTACATTAATCCAAGAGGAATTCATTTGGCAGGAAGGTTGATGTACGGAATAGCAAAAGCGCAGAAGTGTCTTATCATGAGAACATAGCCTTTCTGAGAAATAAGCTACCCAGCAAGCCCAGTTACTAATTACAATTCATTTGGGATGAAACGGAGACAAATATGCCATTGTAAGAACCAGGATAGAGAACTGCTAATGAGGACTGAGACAGTGGTTTGGGGAAGAGAAAAGGCAAATCAGTCTAGTGTGCTGTGGACAGAGCCTCTGGCCGGTGCTCCCAGAAAGAACATACTGTGAAAGTCTTCACCACTCCACCCAAAAGCTGAATCGAAGTCCTGAGAAGGCATATCAGTCCTATCATATGCGTGCCTGCCCTTTGGTAGCCAACAACGTGGCACGCGGGGAGGTAGACATTTTACTTGCCAACAGACTAAAACCCTTTCCCGGACATGCTGTAAGGGAAGGTCACGAGGTATGCTGTGCTAGGGGTTCTCCATGGCGCCTGAGGTCCAGTGTCCACATTGGAGGTGCTGGCTGTGGGAGCTCACGCCACATACAAGTCTACGTTTCATTAATGTCTTTCACTTGAGATCCTCCAGAGAGCAGGTAGCCAGGCCCGGAGCTCCTGGAGCCCACAGCTTAGTGAGAGAGTGACCGGCCTGCGTGACAGGACAGGGTGATGGGTGCCCTGGCAGGGAAACATGCAGGGTATTTGTAGAGCTCGAGAAAGAAACAAGTAATTAGCCTCGGGCTGAGGAGTCTGCTTAGAGAAAATATCTAGAATGGGGAGTGAAGAATGAATAGAGTTAGAAAGGCAGTAGGGGCCAGGGTGGGAGAGAAGGAGAGGAGGGGCAAGCGTGGGCAGAGGTCCAGCGGAAGAGCGAGAACGTGGCATATTTGAAGGATTAAAAAATGGTCCGTGCAGCTGCAGGCAGGGAGCATGGAGCACATTCATTTTTGTGATGGATATCCAACATTAATTTGCACTTACTCTGTGCCAGGCCCTGTGACAAGCGGACCCATTATGAGTATTAGCTCATTAAATCTGCCCAGCAACCCTATGAGCTAGGGACTGTGGTTCATCTCATTGTACTAATGGGGTAATTGCAAATGAGAGAGGTTAGGACTCAGCTATTAAGACCTGAGTCCAAGGCCTCACGTCCTGTAAGTGAGCTGGGTGTTCTCCCTGGCTTGAGCATTCACAGGCTTCTGCCGCTCCTTCCCTGGGCACAAGGTCCTGCCACTGCTGGGCAGCCCACCACATAGGTTTTAAGACATGGCAGATTGGAGAGTGCTTTTGTGTAGAAGTGTGTGTTCTGCCTCAAGTTAAATCAAAATAACCTGTCTCCGCCCGCAAAAACCAAAAAACAAAACCAAAAAACTCCAAATACGTTTCTCAGTGACAGAAAGTATGACCTAGGTTTTTACTTCTCCATGACTTTTAACAGGTTTGACCTCTACAGACTCTCAGTTCTTGCAGTCTCTTTTAGAATTCCTTGGGTAGGAAAGCAGCCTCATCGAAGAAGGCTGGTCAGTCTGGGACTTGGGCAAATTTTCCGAGTGTACCTGAGGCTGGATCCTAACCAAATACAAGGGCAAGCTCCACGGTAATCTTTTGAGAAAGAATAAAAGTCACTGTAACCTTTCTACACACAATACCCAAATTGAATATTGGTCTCTGTCAAAGTCCAACAGCATCTAGCCTAATGCCTTACACATGGTTGATGGTTAGAGAAATATTGGTATTAGTGAATAGATAAGAGCATGGATAAATAAACAAAAGAAGTTGCTGTCACTTATGTGTTTCTTGGCCTTCTCCTTAACATGGGGTGTGATAGTGTAAAGAGAAATATTTCTGACTAGGGCCAGAATGTGTAAGCACAGATAAACTCTAGGACCACAGAAGTAATAGCTTCTCAAAGAGATTTTTGCACACCCACATCCACAGAAGCATAACTCACAATGATCAAAGGTGGAATCCTCCCAAATGTCCATTCACATATAAATGTAAAAGCAAGATGTGGTGTGTACATAAAATAAGATATTATATGTAAAAAGGAAGGAAGTTCTGACTCCTGCTACAACATGGATGAAGCTTGAGGACATGATGCTGAATGGCATGTGTCAGTCACCAAAAGACAAATACTCTAGGACTCCATTTATAGGAGGTACCTGCCGTAGACACATTCATAAACACAGAAAGTACAATGGTGATTGCCAAGCATTGGGGAAAGGAGAGAATGTGGAGTTATTGTGTAAAGGATACAGAGTTTGGGGGCACCTGGGTGGCTTAGTTGGTTAAGGGAATGACTCTTGGTTTTGGCTCAGGTCATAATCTTGGAGTTGTCAGATCGAGCCCTGCCTTGGGCTACACATAGTGTCTGCTTGAGATTGTCTCTCTCCCTCTCCCGTTGTCTCTCCCCTGCTCATGTGAGCATGCTCTCTCTCCCCCTCTCTCTCTCTGTCAAATAAATAAACAAATCTTTAAAATAAAATTTTTTAAATAAAAATTAAAAATGAAGCATATAGAGTTTCAGTTTTTTAAGAGGAAAAGGGTCACGGAGGTGGATGGCACAATGTGAATGTACTCAGCACCACTGAACTGTACCCTTAGAAATGGTGATAATGCTAAATTTTATGCTATGTGCATCTTACCACAGTTCTTAAATTAAATTTTAAAGGCAAAATAAAGGCATTTCAGACAGAAAAATAATGCAAACTATTACAGCATAATTATAAGCATTAGCATATGGTATTAATTATTATATGACATATTTTATACAATATATAATGGCATTATAATACAGTAATTATCATAGCTGATGCCTCCTTTACACACCATATTGTAATATAATGATAACTGAACAGTTACAATAATTGCTATTATAACTAATATCTATTGAACACTTACCATGTGCCAAACTTTGTTTTAAGTATTCTTTGCCTTGTATGCTTACCATAATTCAATGAGGCAGCTGCTATTATTTTCCTCTTCTTATAGATTAGGAAACTGAGGTCCACAGATGGTAAATAATTCTCCAAAGGCACACAGCTGATAAATGCTGCTGTGATTATTCCAGAGGAGTAGCGGATGGGAGGGAGTTGCTTTGACACTTTCTGGCTGGTCAAAGATTCTTGATACACCTGACCAACTGTTTGGATTAACCAGACCAGAGGTTCCCCTAACTCACAACCTTGCCCCCAAATTCTCCAGCTGCAGGTGGTTAATAATACTAATTATAACATGAAAGGTGCTCCCAGATGCCTGGTACCCAAGTGAAGAGTCTGGATGTATTATCTTGGGCGGTCTTCCCAGCAATCATAGGAGGCAGGTGTCACTATTATGCCCATTTCACAGAGGAGTAAACTGTGGCCAGGAGAGGTTAGGAAGCTTTCCCAAGGTCATATGACTAATAAGCGGTGGATCCAAGATGCGAACACATGCAGGGTCATGCTGGATTCTGTCCATTGGCCATAATGTCAAATGAAATGTCAGTTTTCTGGCTTAAGAAACAATGTCAGTTTCTTGAACTGTGATCTGTGATTTAATTTCTTGGTATTATTCGTCACAACTATAAGAAGACTTCATCTTAACTGAGCACTCACCATTAACTGGGTCAAATGCTTCCCATGTATGACCTCCTAGGTATCCCAAAAGGACCCTCTGAAGAAGGTCCTCTTACTGGCCCCGTTTCATAGGAAAAGAGAACAGCCTAGGTCTACCCAGTAGCAAGGGGTGGAACAAGGATTCAATTTCAGGTGGTCTGATCCCAATCGCCCTCAGAGACTCTACCCCTCTACCCTGCTCCTCAAAGTGGCAACCTCCAGACTGGCCTGGAGACGGTTATACACGCAGACTGTTGGACCGGCTCCAGAGTGGACATTTTAACAAGCTCAGGTGACTGGTGTGCATGTGGAAGCATGAGAGATGCCGGACTGAGTTCACCCCTTTTCTGGAAGGCAGGCCACAAAGATACAGCAGTAAGCAATATAGACAGGTCTTGCCTTCCAACAACCTCCACACTGCTGGAGGGAGACCAACCGGACCACAAGCAAGGAAAGGGTCACAGAAGTGCTCAACTTGAGGGGCTTGGCCAAGAGGCAGTTTCTTGGTCTCCCCTTGGATGTACTGAGCCTGAGGCTTGGGGGGAAGATCTTAGAAATGTGTATCTAAGAAGACAGTTCATATGCTCTCTGTAGTTTAAGGGTCACTGTTTTCTCTGGTGAGGCTCAGGGCTGGAATCAGAAAAGGCAACACCAGCATCTGTCCTGCTTTTCCTATCACCCTAGTCCTTTGGGTCAAAGAGGCAGACTGCAAGAAACCTCTCCAGTAGGCTGCACAACTGGCCGCTGAGGAATTGAATTTGGCCCCTCCCTGTGCATTAATTTAAACATTGACCCTCAGAGAACCACGTGATGCTAGTTAATGTGGTGCACAAAGCTGCAGGCACTCGAAATTGACCCTGGGGTTATTGACCGTCCCTATGGAAACACTTCTTGCTTCTGAGCCTGCCTTTGCCTGTCTGCGGCTCAGTGAAGACCGTTGCTGCAGTGCCCTTGGGACAATTCTAACATGACAGGGGCAGCCAGGCCCTTGGCAGACACTAACCAATGCCATGAGCACATCCCAACTGGGGACTGATTACCATCCGAGATGCTCTCCTAATGCCTGGCTTCTAAGGAGTTCATAGACAAATCACTTACTAGCACTTCGCTGCCAAAACGGAAAGCTGCTGGCCACCCCTCATTGGAAAGACCTAGGGGAAGAAATACAGGCAAGTTGTTCCCAAGACATGGAGTTTGGAAAACAAAACCAGAAGAATCAAGAGGAAAGGAATGAGATAGATAACTTGCTTTTTTTTTTTCAAATAGTGATAGGAATCCTAAGTCATGTGTAGAGATGTTTTCACATGCTGCACTAAGGAATCCACACGTCTCCCTGTATTCTCCCGACAGCCCTGTGAAGTCTATGTCGTTTCACTTATCCTCGTTTGACACTGAGAGGTAATGCTGTCACTTCATGGGAAGTGAGAGAGAGGAGGAAGAAAAAGGGGGAAGAGAAGGAAGGAAGGAAAGACGAGGTCAGCAGGCAGAGCTCTTAGCTTCCTTCTGGGATAGAAGGAAAACCGACTGTGGAAGGCCTAATGCCCAAGAAGTTTCTCTGAGGATCACAAATAGTATAAATGGAAACTGACTTTTTATCTTAATCAGGAACAATTGAAATCCTCCAGAGATTGACTTGTTTCATGTTCTGTAAACTCAGACAAAAATAAGTTGGCTGAATTTAACCGCCCCCAAGTAATACACACACACACACACACACACACACACACACACACACACAGTGTTTGTTTTCCTAATTATGACTTCTTGGGAATGAATGGAAAATTTGGCAATCCGATTAACTATAGCTTACAATAAAATAGCACTAAATGGGTGTTTTATATGCTGTTTGTTTCTCATTCTCCTTGGAAGATTGTCAAGAGTTTAATGAAACTAATACTTTGGGATTTAGATCTCTCATAACCAGAAACTAGAGCCTTTCCAACACTAACAACTGGAAGGAACTCACATTCTGTGAACCTGTAGGTCCAGGCACAGAGCTAAGGACACTGTCCTACTGAATCTGCTCAACAACTCTGCAATCAAGATATGATTAATGATTCCATTTTACAGATAAGGTAACTGAGGTTCAGTGGGGTTGTATAATTTGCCTAAATGCTAAGTGAGCTAATGTGAGGAGTTAGAGTGGGTACCCAGGCAATTGGACTCTAGAGCCTTCCTTCCTAAGAAATGTGTTGAATACTAAGCTACAATAATGTTGGCACACAACACACACACACACACACACACACACACACACAATCTTTCTTTAAATTAGCCAAACTGGTTGCTTGGTGTTCTGTGGAAATACAAAAATATAGTTTGTCTAATTGTTTTTAATGGTTCTACAGACAATGCCTCTGAAAGACATCACACCTTTCTTATCAGAGTGCTTTGACCTCTACCCAGGACACTGAAGGAATGTGTGATACTCCAGAGTATTACTAAGGAGTCATTGTGCCACTCAGTCATTCAGCCTTCTCTCCTCAGTCTCCATGGGAAGTGCACATTTCCCACCTGGGTCCATTGGGTATGGCAGATTGCCCCACAGGGCCGATAGAGTCCTTGATTCAAATAGATTCCAAGCAACTGACTGCCAGTGTGCCAAGCACCATGCTGGGGGCTCCATGAGCTATTAATTAATTCTCCCGAAGGCCCTGTGAGGTAGATGCCATTATTATTCCTATTTTATAGGTGGGGAAATAAAGATTCATAGTGTTTAACTACAGCTGGGCTTCTCACCACGTCTGTCTGTTGACTCTGGAGCTTGCTCTCTCAAGCTCCATGTAATAAGGAGCATGAAAAGATAGACACAGTACCCACCCTGAATAAGCTGTCACAACAGTAGAGGAGATTTACATGAAGGCACTAATTACCCAAGTAATTATTTCATCACCAGTATGGAAAGTACTACACAGTTGGAAGTAGAGGGCCCTGTTCTTGTGTTGAACAGGAGCAACTGACCTGGAGAATCGGGAAATCTTCCCTGAGAAAATGATGGTTCCTTTTAGAACTGAAGTGAGTAGTTGCTAACTGAAGGAGAAAAGGGAAAAGCATTTCAGATAGAGTGGAATAGCATATTTGAAGACCCTGATTTATTAAGAAATCTGAGCAAGAATCTAGTCCTTTGAAGTCTTTGTCCTTTCTCTCATTCCACCCTATGTCATTCTCCCTACCAAAAGAGGAACTAGCCTCAGGTTAAATCCACCCACTATCAAATTCCGGTGTTGCCCAACAGACATTCAACAGGTGATTGATAAATGAATAAAACAGGTGGACCAATGCATGAAAACTGGTCTAAAATCAAATAATATACTAGGGAGGAAAAAAATTAATAAAACCAATTTTTCTTACCAGATATAATGTGTATAGATGGGTTTTATAGCTGATTTTTCTAATATTTAGCTATAATTTTTTAAAGTGTATGACCTAATGAGGAAAGACTAGTCCTTTCAACAAATGATGCTAGAAAAACTGCATACCCACATGCAAAAGAATGAAGTCGGGCCCCTCCTTTGCATCATATATAAAATTAACTCAAAATGGATCCTAGACTTAAATGTAAGAGCTAAAATCATAAAACTCTTAGAAGAAAACCTAAGTGTAAGTCTTTGTGACATTAGAATAGACAACAGTTTCTTACAAATGGCACCTAAATCACAAGCAATCAAGAAAATAAACAAATGAAACTTCATTAAATTTAAAAATGATTATTAAAAACGGTTTATTAAAAATACTTTATCTCAAAGGATACTTTTGAGAAATTGAAAAACCAACCCTCAGAATGGAAGAAAATATCGATAAATCATATATATCTGACAAAGGATATCCAGAATATAAAAAGAGTTCTTACAACTCAGTGATAAACAAGCAGCTCGGTTTTTAAATGGGAAAAGATTTTTTTTAACTCTTATTTTTTAAAGATTTATTTATTTTGGAGAGAGAGAGCATGAGGGGGAGAAGTAGAGGGAGGGAGAGAGAGAGAATCTCAAGCAGACGCCCTGCTGAGCATGGAGTCCGACTTGGGGCTCAATTTCAGGACCCTGAGATCATGGCCTAAGCCAAAACCAAAAGTCAGAAGCTTAACCAACCGGGCCACCCAGGTGCCCTGGGAAAAGGATTTAAATAGACATATCTCCAAAGAAGACACACAAATGGTCAATAAGCACAAGAAAAAAATGCTCAGTCAACATCATTAGTCACTAGGGACAAGAAAATCAAAAACTCCATGAGATACCACTTCCCTCTCACTAGTGGCCATTAATAAAAAAGACATAGTAACAAATGCTGGGCAAAGATGTGGAGATTGAAACACACATTGGTGGTGGGAATGTAAAATTGTGCAGGCACTTTGAAAAATGGTTTGGCAGCTCCTCAAAATGGTAAACAAAGAGCTACCACGTGACCCAGCAGTTCAGCTGGGTGTAGATTCTAAGGTATCTACCTCAGAGAAATAAAAACATATGTCTACATAAAAACTCATACACAAATGTTCATATAAGCATTATCTGTAATAGCCAAGGAGTGGAAACCTAAATGTTCATCAACTAATGAACTGATCAACAAGATGTATTATATCTATATAAAGGCATATTATACATCGGCAGAAGACGTGAAGTACCAGCCTATCCTTTAACATTTGTGAATCCTAAAAACATGATGCTAAATGAAAGAGGCAGATCACTAACGACCACATTTTGTATGATTCTATTTATGTGAACAGTCCAGAAGAGGCAAAACTAGAGAGATAGAAAGTGGATTAGTGGTTGCCTAAGGTTGGGACAGGGATGGAGTACAGGGATGGGAAATGGCTGCTAAAGAGTATGGGGTTTCTATCTGGAGCGATGAAAATGTTCTAAAATGGACTGTGGTGAATATTATGTGAATATATTAAAAACCATTGAATTGTATACTTTAAATGGGTGAATTTATAGTATGTAAGCTTTATTTCATATATATTTTTAAAAATTCAGGGGTGCCTGGGTGGCTCAGTCGGTTAAGCGTCAGTCTCTTGATTTCAGCTCAGGTCATGATCTCAGGGCCCTGGGATCCAGCCCCACCGGTGGGCTCTGCGCTTAGCTGGAAGTCTGCTTAGGATTTGCTCTCTCCCTCTGCCCCTCCCCTGCATCTCTCTACTCTCTCTAAAAAAAAAAAAAAAAAAATCATGTAAATCAAAAGTAGTGTCACAATCTTCAGGTTTACTGGAACAGCATTTTTTCTTTTTCCGTTTTACTCTCATTTCCAGAGGAAAGGCTCTGGATAATCGTCTTTCCACCCCTCCCCCTTCCATAAAAAGCACTACTTCCAAAACGACAGCCAAATCCGAATGATGGTTGTCAGGTCTTCGAAACTCTCTGTGTCTATAGGCCTGCCCCATGGTAATCATCTTCCTTCCAAGGAGGTCTGAAGCCCTATACCGTCCAGCATTCTACAAAGAAGGCTAAGATATCTTCCCCTCTACTGTTTTTCCAAGGCTTCCTCCCACCCCCCAGAAGTCTGTAAACAGAGCTTGAAATAAATTTTCTTTGTAGGCCAAGCTAAGCAAAACAGCAAAAACAGCAACAATAAACCCAACCCATTCTGAAGAATTCTAGTTATGTGGGGGGTTTTTTCCTATAGTTGCAACAACAACTTTTAGGCAGACTTTGCCCTGCCGTGTGAGGAATTCAGGTTACACAAAAGTCATTTTCTTAGAAGCATTTCTGAACAATGGGCTATTGAGCAAACATATCAATTCTCTATCTATAGCCATCCTTTGTTTGTTTGTTTCTCTTAAGATTGCTGTCTGTGAACTCCAGGCTACCATAGGGTTGGTTTGTCTTTCTGTGAAGAAAGCGGGAGAACGGGATTTCTGATAATCCCCCTTCATCCCCATCACCTGCATTTAATGGTTTCCCTTCAACTCTCTCAGGGTCTCGATCCGTCCTCTGTTTTACTGTTGTTCATATTTAGCTTAATAACTACCTTATTCCATGCATCATCTCTCTGAAATTTTCGGGGAATAGCCATGTAAGAGAAATGCGCTTTTTGAATTTAGAACAGTACATTATGTGTATACTTTTATATTATGTTCCATTTGTGCTGATCCAATGGCATTGGCCGAGCTCAGTGGTAAAATGAAATGACTGATGTTTTCCATTTGGAAAGGATGGCTTATTTAGCAAATACATAATAGCATTTATTTTCTTTACCATTAAACATAGTTTGGTGTCTGCCTCCCAGACCAGTTCTAGGCTTCAGCCTTCCAAGTTTGAGCTATCTGTCATGGCCAGGAAGATTATAACCTCGGTGCTTTTGTTTTATTTATTTTTTTTTTTTAAAAGGAAAAAGAAAAAGAAAAGCCTCTTCTTAACCCTGAAGAATTGATGAACTCATCAGAAAAGCTCTGTCTTTAAGTTTCAGGGGATGATTATTTTTAATATCAATATAGTCTCTAGCAGAGAGTAATAATAGCAGGTAATGTTTATCGAACCCTTGCAATGGCCCAGCTACCACCTAAAGATATAGAGATAGATACAGAGAAAATGAATTTATTTAACCCCAATAGTGACCCTATGAGACAAGTACTATTATTATTCCTATGCTGAGACAAGGGAATTGAGAGACAGAGAAGTTAAAACTTTGCCCTAGATCACACACCCAGTCAGTGGCAAAACTGGGATTTAAACCCAGGAGTCTGGCTTCCTGACCCCTATGCCTGGTAGCAGGAGCTTAATAAACCTCTGAGCCAACAAATGAAGGATATAGAGCAACAAAAGCAATCTCTGACAGCAAAATTCCATCAACTCACTCCACCCATCTTTTCCAGGCATATGCCCTCCAGGAAGCCTCCCCAGATTACTAGAATAGAAAGGACATTGTTCTATCCTCCCTCCTCCCTGCTCTTTCACCTCCTCCTTATTCACAGAGAGACCTTTACAGGAGATGTGTTTATAGAGAGAAAAGCGTGCTTGCAAAGCAACCCAGTTCCCAGGAACCCAGACATCAGTGTGCGATGCACAAAGTAAATCTGTTCTTTGATTCATTATGACCATAAGAATAAAACAGAAGGATTCTGGTGAAGCAGATGTGGATAGCAAAAATTCTGTAGGAACCCAGAGTTCTGATACTGGCTTTTAACTTTATCTGTTCCTAACATTTGCAGGAGACTAAGATTGCACGACTGAAATTAGTCTTTATTAACTCATGTGAAACCCTCTCTTTGGTGCCTTGCTAATGATTCGGACACACGAACAAGGCTGCTCTTTCTCAGTTTCAGTAGCATTCAGCACCTGTAAAACCTGTGGTAGAGGTGGCATTCTTTGCTTTTCTGAACAAACATTGGTCATTTTGGGGAAAGCGTCAGTAGACATAGGAGAGCTGAAGGTCCGAAATTCTGCACGAACACTTGCAAAAAAAAAAAAAAAAAGAAGGGGAGTTAAACTGAGGTAACTAAGATCACATGAGCGGAACAAAAGCCCTGCAACCTTGCTTCACCCATTGGGAAATTTCCACAGAACCTGGTTTTGAGCCATGCACTGACGGGCTGAGTGTGCTGCTTTACATACAAGAGCTCATTTCTTCTCCCCTGCAGTCCTACAAGATGAGGTACTGTCCACCTAGAGAAAAGTAGAGCCAAGATTTGAACCCATGGCTTTTGCATTCTAAACCCTTGTTTTAACCATTCCACCTCTGTTACCTTGGCATACATCTAAGTATGAAGACATAACCTTTGCAACAAATATCTTTCTGGAACTACCTTAATGCAGTAGGATGTTACAGACAGTGGATTCAAACAGATTTCTCTCAGGGGTCTGATTTTCCCCCATCTGTTCCCTGGGAATAAGGTATTATTTCTAGAATAACCCCAGTTAATGTAGATAGGGGATAATAAATTGTAGAGGGTAACAAATTTCACAATAGGGAGTGATAAATTATTGTATATGATTGTTGTAATGTTTTAACTCTTTTGCCATATTATATCTGGGTAATGAAATTTGGTTTTTGATATTCCAAAGTCACATAATACTTCAGGCTTCCAAAATCTTTTCAGCAACATGATTTCATTTGATCACTGTAACAACCTTATGCGATAGGTAGATGGGAGACTCATTCCATTTCTACAGAATGAAAAGTGAGGCTTTGTATTCCCATGCAGCCCAGCTGCTAACAGGTGAGTGGGTAGTGGACTCCACCTCAGTTTGATTCTCATATTAGTGTTCTTGTCACTATTCCACATGGCTCCCCAGAGTTCCATCGACAGACATTTCACACAAACACAAACTGGGTTATCCTGTGACCTGTGTCTTTGTATGGCTTTCGGAGACGAAGTACAGGTCAGTTTCGACAGATGAAAAACAAAAAGCTCCATTGTATTGGATACCACAGTGTTATCTAAGAGAAGAAAAACACTGGAAGTACAAGGACATTTGTGGCATTTTGTAATTTAGAAAATACTCCACCAACAAGTAAACAGATTAATAGGATAGTCGTGCAATGGAAGAGTACACAACAGTGAAAATAAATGACCTCTAGCCAAACACGAGAGTAGGAATGAATCCCAAGAAGTTGAAAAAAACAACAACAACAACAACAACAAAAAAAAAACCATGCCATTTCCAGAAGAATATATAGACCATGACCCCTAAAGTACGAAAATGCAAAATGATGTAAGTTTGTATGTGTGTCTAGGGAAAGTATTAAGAAATGTACGGAAATAGTAGTCACTAAATTCACATTACGTGTTGCCTATAAAGAGCAGAGTATGCCCAGGGAGTGGTAAGCGGATTCTTCAACTTGTTTCTGTAGCCAATACCTGGGCATCGTGATATATTCTTTATGCATTGATGCAGGTCTTAAATATCTTACATTATCTTTTTCAAAATGAAAATGAAGAAAGCAACCACTCACCCTGCAAACCTTGAGTGAGGGCAGGTGGCCTGCCAGGCATCATGCTCAAGGCTGGAATACAGTGGGGACAGGGTGTGCACTGGACCTGCCCTCAGACCCTCCCATTCTGTGGAGGAGACTGAAGCGTGTTCAGTGCTGGGAGACACAGCTGCTATGGGAGCTCCAATGAAGATAGTTCAGATGACCTCAGAAGGCTTCCCAGAGAAAACAGAGCTTAATCTGAAAATGAAGAATAAAAAGTTTAGGGTATTAGGGAAGGGATGAACAGCTCAGATTAATTCTACTCATAGTGTCCGTCCATGTCTAAAGCTACGCGTCAGATCAAGCAAAGGAGAAAGAGGCACGAGCTAAGGCTGAACAATGAGCCAGACCAGACAGGACCTCACCTTCACTCCTTGCTAACATTGTCTTCTTATTATTATTTTATTACGTGCTGAATATCTTATGAATTCGGGAGTCTTTTATAGTGCTGCCCAAGAGGATTTTTTTTTTAATGTAGTTGACACACAGTGACACACAATGACACACATACATTAGTTGCAGACATACAGCATAGTGATTCGACAACTCCAGATTATGCTGTGCTCACCTCCAGTGGAGGTCCCATCTGTCACCATTCAATACTATTACAATACCAATGACCGTATTCCCTACGGTGTGCCTTTTATTCCTGTGACTTATTCATTCAGTAACTGGAAGCCTGTTTCTCCCACTCCCCTTCACCCATTTTACGCATCCCCCCACCCTCCTGTCTGGCAACCATCAGTTTGTTCTCTGTATATATAGGTCGGTCCTTGTTAACATTGTCACTTATTGGAGGAATCCCAGCGATGTGCCTGGTACGGGGCTACAGGTAAGCAAGTACAAAGTGGGGGTGGGAAAGAGAGGGCAGGGAAACAGGGCATCCTAAAATGTTTCAGTGACTTCACTCTGGCTAGATCCAGAACTGTTCCCATAGTCTAGCCTAAAATACAGCAGCAATTTCAGCAAGTGAGGGCCTGGAGCAAGAGACATAGAGGCAGCAAGTTCCCCATGACCTGGCTAGGGCTGCCCCTCCCCTTCTTACAGAGGAATTGTTCTGGCAGATTTCCACATTGTAGGTATGTTACCATTTTGTCATAGGCAAGTTACACAACTTGGTTAGTGATTAAACGACCAGCAGAGCTGCTATTTGAGTAAGGGAGGTTCAAGGTTGCTTCTTGCTCCTGTGCTTTGGTTTAAAAGGAATGGAATTAATTCTTTATTAATCTCCTTAGTTAGAAGAAGGAAACATAAAAATCAGGTCCAGTCTGCAGTAGAAAGTGCAAAAAGCAGTACCCAAGCTCATTCATCAACCAATGGGGTCTCTGTGTCTAACCTTGGTCCCATGTTTAGATTTATAAAGTGTGAGATCATTGTCAGTTTCATTTATCTCTCTTATTAAATTTACTAGGCCTCCTTTAAATGACACTGTGTCTTCTTATCTAATTCAAATAAATGTCTTACTCATGGCTAGAATGCAGATGGTGAAATCTCATTGTTAACTCAGTATTTGAGATAATCTCATTGTTTTGTTTTCCTAATGGAATCTTGAATTCATTGCTCATGCCTGGGATTCCACTCATTTTCACTGGTCTTTTCTTAAAACGGCTGCTCTTAAGCATTCTCTGTGTCTCTATGTTTCTACAAGGATGGAACATTCCTGCTCTCTTCTCTAGCGTTTATCTTGATCTGTTTACCTTACAGAAAATAGTCACTCAATTTGACATTTGTGTTTGTTTTCGTTAATTATGATTATATATGCTGGTTACTGTATAGCACCGGCTTTAGAATATATCCTAGGTTTGAATCCATAGCTCTGTGACTTTATGGCCATTCAACCTTGGTTTCCTCATCTGTAAAATGGGGATAATAATAGCTGTCTCCTAAGAGTGTTGTGGAAATTAGATGAGATTATTTTCATTGCATTACCTAGGCTATATGGCTTATAGTAACCATTTAGATTTTAGCCAAACAGAATATGAAAGATACTGTACTCTGCTTTTACCACAACTAGAAATGCAGTTTATCATTTAAAGTTTTGAACCAAACTTCTGAATTCTGATTTATGAAAGGAATTTTCTTTCTGCTTTATACCACCCTGCATGTAGAGCATTTGTATCTGAATAACTGGGGTTTGCTGTATCATGTATACAACCACTATCTAAGCTCATTTTGTTTGGTCTGGTTCCATTTTCCTGGTGACTTCTTCAGCTGCCACAAGTGGGCCTCTCCGTGTGGAGGAGGCAGCAGACTGCCCTAGTGTGACCGTCTCAAAACAGAGCATCTGAAGTTCCCACCATAGCTGCCTGGGCTGCCTGGTAACCGAGAGCAACAGCCTGAGGGGTTGGGGACTGCCAAGCCATGGACTGGGATTACCTCCCACAATCCACCTGAAACAACCACAGCTGCATCCCACGCCCCATGCACTGTCTTACACTCGAGGCTTTACACATACTCTCACCTCTGCCTGGAACAATCTTCCCTACACTCTTCCTTCATCAGACTAACTCCTGTTCATTTATCAAGTCTCAGCTTGCACAGCACCTTCTTCAGGAAACCTCTGATTCCATAGACTGGGTGGGAATCTCTGTGATGTTCTCTTGTTCTCTCTATGGTGTGTGGGCAGTCCTTATTTTGCATAGTTCCGGGAAACGTGAACTTTGCTTACCACGATTCCGTTAGATAACATCAGCCCTCCAACAACATGGTTCCAACTTTAGTTACCACAGTAGGTAAACTGTAATTGCATAAGGTATACATTTCATTGCTTGCTT
The DNA here is from genome assembly GCF_963455335.1 of Martes martes. NCBI lineage: Eukaryota > Metazoa > Chordata > Mammalia > Carnivora > Mustelidae > Martes > Martes martes. The sequence goes on from NC_137892.1 coordinate 86,043,826, forward strand.
TTGGTCTATCCAATTACATTGTAAAAATCAGATCTCATATCATGACCAGTGACATTTTATGTCATTCCTTCCCAAGTGGAGTGGTGCCAGGTCACTGCATGTTTGCTACTCAGTTCATACACAGACAGCAAAGGCTATAGTTGTGTTGCCTCCTTGTCCCCCTGTGGTGAACTCATGTGACATTTTACAAGTATGGACTGTCAAAAGGGAGAATTAGCTGGAAAAGATGAAAGTGCAGCAAAGAACAGAAAAGTGGTTACATGGAAGGTCAAATTCAAATCAAATATCAACAGAGTTATAGAAGAAATAGCTGCCCATGGTATGTTAACAGTCATTCCCATTGGATATAACCTACAGATGCAACCAGAGGAACTTAGTGAAGGCAAATTTTGCACATAAAGGAGCACGGTGGTGATGACCAAAAAGAGGCTGATATCCCAGAAGAAGTGGTGCTGGCAGACCAATTCACATGAAAGGAACTTTCTGGGATACTTCTCATTGAATTACAAAGAACAAAGGATAAAATGGTGGAAACTGAGCCAAATTGACAAAGGAGTTTGATACTTTGCCCCCAGACACAGAAAAGACGGCTGCTCTTTATTGTTACATGATGAGAAGGCAAGCCCTTGACTCTTGATAAGTTTTTTGCATTAATTCTCAATGTTTCTACTGTTTTACATTTCAGTGTACAAGATAAATAACAGCTTTACTGTCTTTTTCATTTCCCTGTATGTTTATAACTGACAGAAATTTCTTTTTTTTTCTTTTTTTTTTTTAAAGATTTTATTTATTTATTTGACAGAGAGAGAGATCACAAGTAGGCAGAGAGGCAGGCAGAGAGAGAGAGAGGGAAGCAGGCTCCCTGCTGAGCAGAGAGCCCGATGGGGGACTCGATCCCAGGACCCTGAGATCATGACCTGAGCCGAAGGCAGTGGCTTAACCCACTGAGCCACCCAGGCGCCCCCTGACAGAGATTTCTTAAAGGTCATGGAACAACCATAATTTTTCCCCTCAGTAATGATGATCACTTTGCACCCTTTCAGCTCACATGATAATTTTCATGGTCCTGTGATACTGCGCCAAGTGAGAAGTGCTACATGGCAGTGAGTTACCACACACACTCACACAGAAACAGTTTTGACTTGGGATGAATGAGTGAGTGAATGAGTGAGTGAATGAATGAATGAATGAATTCTAACTGGGCTTCACTTATATCAAACACCACCATGAAAGAGGATATTCCTTTCCTCCCTGGCCAGTGTGACTTGCCATCGTTTCTCCCCCATCCGAATGCTTGGCCCATATTCCAAGGAATAGATTTTCTTTCTGTGCTCAAATTAATTCTGTAGCTCTAATAATATCCCTGAAGCTTAGGGTAAGCTCCCCAAAGAACAGGTCAGTGAAGCAACTTGCAATTGATTCCACCAGATCCAGGCCTAATCCCAGCCAATCACAGCTACAACCACCACTGAGTCAATCTGGAGTTCAGCTTTCCGATTCAGATACTCTATGATTGTGGGGCAGAGGGATATCTTAAATAAATGAAATTTACTGTTATAATATAAACCTCTGTCTGGCCAATAACTTTTTTTTATTGAGGTAAAATTAGTATGTAACATTGGCCAATAATTTTTACAACCTCTCCTCCCACATCTTTATTAGAACAGTTAATAAATATCCAGATTTTATACTCTTTTTATTTCTCATGCTGAGAAGTAGCAAAGTGGCCAAGATGTCAACATTAGCCATGACAGTCCTTCCAAAGCCATAAATGTAATTTCAAGATGATTGGAAACCAGACTCTTCTGATATTTTAGTACTTCTGTCATTATAATCCTGTTGGGAATGCAACTGGGAAGAGACAGCGTATGAAGGATGTAGCATTCCCACAGCTCTTGGATGTCAGATGGACACTCTCATTAAGACTTTTCCAGGAAATTCCACAAATCAACTTATTTATGTTTCTTTTCTCCTGGGATTCTTCTACAAGAATGTTTTAAAACTTGACTTAACCTCTCTCCAAAGACTTTTAATAATTCTTTGCTCCATAGATATATTGAAATTTTCTTCCAAATCTGTTGCCCACGGGGTGGCTGGGCGTTTCAGTTCTCCCTTCATTTATCTGGCAAACATTCATTGAACCTGCTCTGTTCTCAGCTCTGTGCTTGGCCCTGGAACCAATGCTTGAACGGTCAGACATGCCCTTCTGGAATTTACAGACCGATGGCAGAAGCAGGCACCAAACAGATGAACAAATCACAAGAGCTGGAATTAAACTCTCACATCATGCATACGAAGGGAACAAATGGAGTGAAGGGGGGATACTGGAAAAGACCTTCCTCAGCCAAGGTGGTCAGGGAAAAGCCCTGGGGAGGTGAAGCCTGAAATAGGGGTTGAGGGAAGAAATTTCCTTACAGGGGAAACAATAGGTCATGAGTTCTGACACAGGAAGCTTTGGAGGGGTACTCGAGGAAATGTAAGAGAGGAACTGGAAATGATGTACAAAGCTTTATATGATGGAAGGCATTTCAGGCCAGAGTTACTAGTGTCGCACTGAGCCAGCCTAGCGCCCCTTCTGCAGCTTGGTCCTCTCAAGCTGAAGAGGGGTCCCCAAGGGAGACTTCTTTAGGGAGCCTCAGCTTCATCCTTCTGTTTCCTATTTGTGACAGGGCTGTCCTGTTATAAGAGTCCCGCTCAAGGCTCTGTCCACCCCCCTCTCTGAAACTTGCTGACCCTAACTTGGCGATCCCACTCAGCTTCTTTGTTTCAAGCCCATCTTCCCCCAAATTTCTCTCTCTTAACTTGGACAAAGGCGTTTTCCTCATCATCCCCCACTGCCCAAAGCAGGAGACGAGGGCAAGGGAACCTTCCAGAAGGAGTCTTCCTTAGGTTGTAGGAAGGGAGAATGGCCTTGGGCCAACTCCAGCTGGGGAAGGAACCTTCTTGGTAGGGGCCCAGGAAGCCAGGAAATCTATTTTCCCCATCCTTTCTCCTCAGCATTTCAAAATAAGAATGGCCTTACATTTTTAAAGCTCATTATAGAACATAATTGAGAAAGTCTGTGATTCGAACAAAGCCAGGAAACTACTTACCACATGTCATCATGTCATACAATAAAATTGTATGTACAGTGATTTTTTAAATAATCCATTACAGAAGTGTTTTGGCTGTTTAGCCCGGCTATTCACAGGGACTTCACAATATTTATACCTCTTATTAACAAGGTTTTGGGGCCAGGGGATAACAGAGAAGGTGATACATCCAACAAGTCCCTTCTCTCTGACATTCTTAGCTTCTTTTTTAATGAAAAGGAGATAAATACCACTGTAGACCTCACAGGACTGTTGTAAGGACTGACGCTGATGTGTGTCAGCCTCATGGCCTAGGCTAAGTCACAGTTAGAACTTATCAACGGTGACTATTATCATTATTTTATGATGAAAGACCATTTCTCTTAAAAAAAAAAAATCTGTACCTAACTTTTTACCGCTAAGACAAGTTCTTCCATTGATTAAGACCAGACAAGGGCTTATCCTTTCTGCTAGGGTAATTATTTTTGTGAATGTTCCTTAGATTTCTCAGTTTTGTTCATAATTGACAGATTACAGCTGGATCCTGACTCCATGGATGGCACAGTTCAGTCCCACAGAGGGCAAGTATGAAGTCACATGGAGTCTGGCAAGTTTCTGGTAAAAATAACCCATAGCAGTAGTCTTGGCTTCATTAGAACTCTTGACATATGGTCTACACTGTGTTTATTCCACTTCCTTATCAAGACACACTTTGATGCTCAGTACTGTATGGAATAGTTACAATCTAGATATAAAAGGCCTAATTTTAAACATTGTGATTTTTGACAGCAGCAAAATAATAATAATAATAATAAATCTGTATTTCCTGAGTCTTTTAAAATTTTTTTAATTCCAGTATAATTAGCATACAATGTTATATGAGTTTCAGGTGTACAAGAGAGTGATTCAACAATTCTATACATGACTCAATGTTCATCTCCTAATTCTTAATGTATTTCTTCAGTGCTAACCATGTGTTCAGTATGAATTGCCTCATCTACTCCACCATCTGTAAGTGAGAACACAGAGATTTGGAGTGACCAAGTATGGTGCCTGGGGTCACTCACCTAGTTAGTGGGAGACACAGGACACAAACCGTGATCACTGCCATCTTGACTGTGCTCTCTGTGGTAGGAATTTCTACATCCTCTTCAAGCTAACTGTGAGAGGTAAAATCACAGACTCCTAGGGAAGTCACATCACCCCTTTGTGCCTCAGCTTTTTCATTGGTCAAATAAAAACAATGCTCCTGCTTACCTCAGACAGCTACTAGGAGGTTTAAATGAGATGATGCATGAAAAGCACTTAACCAGGAACAATGGGCCTGACCCTCTAAGAACCCAACCAAACCGTCTGGACTATCACAGTTTACTTGATTGGAAAAACTTTTCCCAAATGGTCTGGCCTCACAACATTGTTCCTTACTGGAGTCACGTTCCTAACAAACTCCATCCCCCTATTTTGGCTTGGGCAGATGAAAGGTTCATTTTTCACAGTTATTGCAACTTTCTTAATCAGTACCAGTTGACTCCCAGTCTAAGAAATATACATATTCCCATGATTATGTTGATTTCTGGGTGAAAAGCTTTAACTCCAGGGTCGCCTGGGTGGCTCAGTAAGTTAAGCCGCTGCCTTCGGCTCAGGTCATGGTCTGAGGGTCCTGGGATCGAGCCCCGCTTCAGGAATCTCTGCTCAGCGGGGAGCCTGCTTCCCCCTCCCCTACTCTGCCTGCCTTTCTGCCTACTTGTGATCTCTCTCTCTCTCTGTTAAATAAATAAATAAAATCTTAAAAAAATAAAATAAAATAAAAGCTTTAACTCCAAAGGTTCTCCAGAATCACATGCTTCTCAGTTCCCAGTCTTCCTCTTCATAGACATGAAATCTTAAAGAAATCCTTCAGGCCAGCTTTGAGGATTCTTTGAGGATGTGCCTTGCAGGAGGAATGACTGGCATTATATCTCTGCTGTAGCCAAGCCATGTGAATCCCCTGACGGCCACATACCACACAAATCCTCTCTCTCTCTCCTTCTCTCCCTCTCTCTCCATTGTCTATCCACCTACCTACATATCTACCCGTCTTTTCATCATCAGTTCTCATTTACCCTGCGGAAGTCCCTTAGGAAAAAGTGTTTAAAAGATGGGCTCTACAGCCAAACTTCCCAGGAATAAAACCTGGCCCCACGGCTTACTAGCTGTGTGACCTTGAGCAAAGTATGTAACCTCTCTGGGCTTCGTTTCCCCATCTCTAAAAGAGATATACGAATAGTATCTGCCTTTTAAGATTGTTTGAAAAGTAAATGAGTCTAGTGCTTAAAACACTACCTGGTGCATAGGTGCTTTAATATGTCACCATTTATTGTTCATTTCACAGGTGGCAAACTCTGGTTTTGAAAGGTTAAGTAACTTACCCAAGGTCACCCAAGCTCTAAGCTGCAGAGCTGTGATTGGCTAGTTGCAGAGCTGGTGCTCCAGCTCTGATGCTATACTGCCTCTCCTTTCACTCCTACCACGTGCTCATTATGCCGTGAGCATGGCTGGGCACTGTGGGATACACCAAAGGGACAAAACACCCTTTGACAATACTATCACTTCTAAGACCTTGGCCGAAACTGGAACAAGTGTATGAAGGCATAGGTAGAAGGATGTTCTTTGCAGCATTATTCGTGATGGCATAAGACCAAGATAATGTTTTAGTGAAAAAAAATATATAAAAAGACTGTGACATTTGATAGGAAATAAGTAAATGAGTGTTTCTCCATATATGATCTTTTGAGCACAGATTTTCACGAAAAATGTCAAATAGACTTTTGAAGTACTGTTGGGGAACAAGCAGGCTGTGGGGAAAGTGGCAGGCTGGTGGAGGCAGAATCGGGTCTCCTGTATTCTGTGGCGCTCACTTTCTCAAATTCTGTGCCTCTCTCTGGAGAGCTTTCCAACTCAAATCACAGAAATGTCACTCTGGTCAGGGTCCACCAGATCTCGAAACTCAACACTGTTTCCAAAAGGACAGAGTTTTTCACTCCTAGGCTTGGACTGCAAAGTCCCAGGGCCCTGTGAGGGAAGGTGGGGTGATGAATGTGGAGCCGGGTAGCACGCCCATGACGTAGGGAAGAAATCGCTGCACTTCAGGCTCTCACCCCAATTTGGACCCACCAAATGGAAAACAAGTCTCTGGATAGTCAGGCAATGGTTTAGCCCCTTTTTTTTTCTTTAATTAAAAAAAAAAAATGTTGTGCTGCTTAAATTAACATGCGCACTGTGCACTTCCCTTCACATGTATGGACAAAACCTTTTTTAATCTGTATTAAAAAATAGAATTGGCAGTGGCTTTTGCTCCCACTCGAGCTTGCCAAAGAGGTTGGAAATGAACATGCTTCTTCCTGCCTCTCTTGGCTGGGCTCCCTTTCAGAGACGGGATCCTTCTCTTCCTCGACTTTCCCTTGAGCAGTGAGTAGACTAAGGGGTGGGGTCCAGGCAAAGGGCCCCCTGCCTTTCACAATCAAGGAGGAGATGATATAAAAATATCAGATGCTGGCAACAGGATTTTGGAGCTTCTGATCAAGTTCCCATGTTGTTGTTTAATCCTTAATCATCCCTCTTGGCATACTTCCCATTGCTACTGCTTGCATAAAATTGGAAAGGACTAATTGCCTCAATCTGTATTTTCTATAAAGCTATGCTTCATGCAGATCCCACAGGGACTCCCTGTGTGATCATTTTGACCTAATAGGGTGTTTTATTTGCTTCCAAGGAGTCTCTTGTATCTTCCCCTCACATTCTAAAATTTTCTTAGTCCCAAGCGACAGTCAGCAGTATGGTAGATATTTAAACATGTCCTGCAGAGAAACAAGATGTTAGTTGAATTTCATACCCATCTCTCTGGATGGGTTCCGTTACCAATGGGGGTTGCCACCCTGAACAGGGGTCTTTATGGAAATTACCTTAACTATTTTGTTCTTCCTGAAGACTATTCTTCAGGAGTAATCATTATTCTTCAAAGCTTCTATCTTGAAAGAAAAAAGAAAAAAAAATGAAATGAGGTTGGAAGGAGGGAAGAACGGAAAGAAGGAAGGAAGGGTTGAAGGAAGAAATGGGGGGGAGAAAAAATCAGATTGTTTCATCTAATTAAAGTTGAAAGTTGAGGGTTCTTGGGATCTAAAACACATCACTCAACTGTAGATTTTCTCAGAAGAAAAGGCTCACTGGACTCTTCAGAAATAAAATCCAAGATCCACCCAAGTTATTGCATAAACCAAAAATGCTCAAGGACAATCAATCCTATGCATGTGAACAAGGCCAGCCCCTGGGTGCTGTTCTTTGATGCTAACGAGGGCTCACACGAAAACCACTTTCCTTCTAATGTTAGAATTCTGCCTTTCATGACAATGGCCTTAAAACCCTCAATAACCACAGGAGGAAAAATAGCATCCATTCCTAATAGCTTGTAGTCTATTTGTTCATTAAATCTTTCTCTACCTTGAAATGAACAGTGTTTTCTTTCTGTTGCTTTCTTTTTGTAGATCTTACTATAGATAGATACCTAGACAGAATGAATGTACATTACTATAAGAAAATGTTCACTTCACAGTCCGTGACAAGAGATGTGATAGCACATAATTCTTTCAAGGGAAGAATGAAGAAGAACATTACAGGAAGAAGGAAGAAGAAGGTTGCACATGGAGAGAGAAACAAGGGTCTAAGTACCTAACCCACAATAGTGTTGGGCCAGGATGCCAGTGCTCACCAGGGCTGGGTCATGGAAGGTGTGAGCACAGTGTCAGGGGGCACACCAATCTCTGCAGGAGGCATTTCCCCCCCTCGTCTCTGATAATCTGTGCATGCCCACTCTGTCAGATGAACAGTTTCCTAAAATAACATTTGGGCTTTGAGTCCCTTATCCCATCCATGGCACTGAAGTCTTTAGAAATGAGAGCATTTTCCAATCTGGGAAATATCCCAAAGAGGTAGTTCAGTTGGTGCAACTTCAAGCAGGTATCTACCTGCTCGGACCAAGAATGCGAGTTTGCGTGCGTGGGGATCTACTGGAGCAGGCTGAAGAGAAGTTCTCAGAGGAAGGAAGGATCAAGGGAATTCTGGGGCTTTTGTGGCCTTGGGGAAAATAACTGGGCCTCTGTGAGCCTCTGCTCATCAGTGAAATGAATTCTACCTTCTACTGTAAGGATCACTGCTCTGTAAACCTTAAACTACTAGTTAAGGAAGCTGGGACCTTAGTAACTAGAAAGTTAGGATGAATCTCCAGGGTTATGAAGCTACCAAAAAATGTGCACTTGATCTTGGATCATAATAACATAAACATATGCATTAAAATGAGACAGGTGACAGCTTTCCTTTATTAGAAAAAAATGTCACTCCCTTGGAGGATGGACTTCAGTTTGAGGTGCCTCACTAAAAGACATATTAGCAAAGTGGAACAGGATATGGTAGGACTTAATAATGCTTCTTCATAGCATACCATCATAACAATTAGAAGGATTTAAAACACACCAGTCTATAGGGTTTTTTATTTTATTTTATTTTATTTTTTCACTGTTCCAAGATTCATTGTTTATGTACCACACCCAGTGCTCCATGCAATCTGTGCCCTCCTTAATACCCACCACCAGGCTCACCCAACTCTGCACCCCCTTCTCCTCCAAAACCCTCAGTTTGTTTCTCAGATTCTGCAGTCTCTCATGGTTCATCTCCCCCTCTGATTTCCCCAACTCACTTCTCTACTTCTCCCAATGTCCTCTGTGTTATTTACTTATGCTCCACAAGTAAGTGAAACCATATGATAACTGAATCTCTCTGCTTGACTTATTTCACTCAGCATAATCTCTTCCAGTCCCATCCATGTTGATACAAAAGTTGGGTATTTATCTTTTCTGATGGAGGCACAATATTCCACTGTATATATGGACCATATCTTCTTTATCCATTTGTCTGTTGAAGGGCTTCTTGGTTCTTTCCGCAGTTTGGCTACTGTGACCATTGCTGCTATGAACATTGGGGTACAGATGGCCCTTCTTTTCACTGCATCTGTATCTTTGGGGTAGTAATGACCAGTAGTGCAATTGCAATTGCAATTGCAATTGCAGGGTCATAGGGTAGCTCTATTTTTAATTTCTTAAGGAGTCTCCACACTGTTTTCCAAAGTGGCTACACCAACTTGCATTCCCACCAACAGTGTAAGAGGTTCCCCTTTCTCCACATCCTCTCCAATACTTGTAGTCTACAGGGTTTTAAACAGTCTTTGTTGGTTTGTTGGTTTGTTTTTACGTAGCAAATTGTCTAGAGACCTTGGCATTGGGTTAGTGGTTCATTGATGTTAATGCTAATGTCTCTGTGGTTCTCTTGACCTTTCCTCATGGTTGCAAGATGGTATCTATCACTCCCACACGTATTTTCAACATATATGGTTGTTTTTATAATATTGCTTCATCTGTTTTAAAATTTTGTGCAGGGGCAACTGGCTCGCTCTGTTGGTTGAGCGTCAGACTCTTGATTTCATCTCAAGGCATGATTTCAGGGTCATGAGATGGAGCCTTGCATGGGGGGGGGGTCTGTGCTCAGCAGGGAGTCTGCTTATGATTCTCTCTCTGCCTCTGTCTATCCTGCTCGTGCTCTCTCTCTTTCTCTCTCTCTCTCTCCCTTAAATAAATAAATAAATTTTCTTAAAAAATAAAAAAATAAAAATAATAAAATAAATATATATTATATATAATAAGTATATATAAATAATATAAGTATATATAATAAATATATATAAAATAAAAATAATAAAATAAAATTTTGTGCAAATACAGTAACTAAGCCCTCTTCAACTTGCTTTTTTAGCCGATTGCAATACTCGAAAATTATTCATGTTTATACATGCAGTCTAGTTTGTTCACATTTTCTGCTATCTGGTAAGTAGTGCTTTGGTAGATATAGAACAATCTGTTTATCCATTCTGTCTCTGATGGACGTTTAGTTGATTAATAGTTCTCTGCTACTCCAACAAGGCCACAATGAACTTCTTACGCATACCTCCTTCTGATTACATGAAATCATTTCTCTAAGCATATGCCCAGAGATGAAATTTCTAGCTCAAAATTCTGTACTTTTAATTTTACAAAATAGTCCCAACTGGCTCTACAAGCTGGTTTATAAATTACACAGCCACTGTAAGGTATTATTGTCCTAATTGCTATGCATTCTCACCAACACTTGGTGTTGTCAGACTTTTCAGTTTGTGCCAATCTCATGCATATTGAATGGTATCTTGTCACTTCAATTTACATTTCCCTGATTACTAGTGAGATTGAGTATTATGTCAGGTGATTATTGGCCCTGTGGCTTTCATCTTCCATCCTTTCCTGTTGAAATCGTTTGCCCATCTTCTCATGGATTTATTGTCTTTCCCTTCCTCATTCATGTCTGTGACTGTGAGCAGCTCAAACTAGGCTGTGAACAACTCTAGTTAAGAATCACAGCTTCCACCATTCATTCACTTAATATCTACCGAATGCCCAGCATGTGCTGGACACTGCAGAAGCACTAGCGATACAGCACCTGGCCTTGGAGATAGTACCATGTCTTTACAGTTTTGCAAATAGGTGTGGAACATAAAGACGTTTGTTGAATGAATGAATGACAAATAAGCACAAGTGTAAGGAATCTGTGAGCTGTCCTCAGCTTCATGTAAACAAGTCCTCAGATTTACTCTGCAGAACTCTAAAGGGAAGACTGAGTAGAAACAGTTTTGCTCAAACATAACAAAAACTTTCTAACAATCAGATGTATTTAAAGATAGGGTAGTGAGCCCACCATCGCTGGAGGCATTCGAGTACAACCTGATTAACTACCTTGCAAACCTGTTGTATAAGGAGTAGAGCATTAGATAAGGGGTTGGACTAAGTGGGTCCTTCTCTAGTCCTTGAAATTTTTTAAAATGCAATGTAACACTTTAATTAACTTAAGATCCCACTTAAAAAAAATCCCTCATAATTATGTGTAAAATTCACATCTATCCATCTAATGATTTTCATATTAAAATGCCTGTAGTTGCAGCACCTGGGTGACTCCATCAGTTAAGTGTCTGTCTTAGGCTCTGGACATGATCCCAGGGTCCTGGGATTGAGCCCTGTGTTGGGCTCCACTCTCAGTGCAGAGTCTGTTTGTCCTCCCCTTCTATGCTCCCCCCTGCTTGTGCTCGCTCTCTCGTGCTCTCTCTCTAAATAAAATCTTTTTAAAAAATGAAATAATAGTAATGCCTGTAATCACAACATGCCATAAATCTGGCCTTTCTTATGTCTTTGGTGAGTTTCATAAATCACTTCCCTTCTAGCCTTTTCCCCTTACATAACCCTTCACATTATGACAGAATCACCTCAACCTTTTATTTCATGCTGATGACTTGATGCATTGCACCATAAGACTTGAAAAAACAAAGAAGAAATGCTTGCTTCCTATCCCAACCCTGCTCTGTAAGGAACAAAACTGTTGATCTGAATGAAGTCCTTCCATTGCCTTGTGCGCATCTGAAAACTTAGAAGCTTCATGCTTGGAATCAGGCTCTCCATCGGTTGAAAAACACACACTCAAATGTTAACTAACTTGAATTCAAATAAAAACTCAGAACACACACACACACACACACACACACATAGTCCCCCAGAATCACAGATTTAAAAGCACAAAGAGACCCTAAAATCTTTTACATTTTCTCAAATCAGACATCTGGTATTAGGAGGCACTAAAGAATCACTGAAAAGTCCTCTTTTAGCCTCCGCTTGTCTATCTTGGTTGTGCATCATGGATTGCTCTATGGCTGCTCAGTCAGTAAACATTTACTGCGTGCCTGCTAGGAATGTAGCAGTATGCTAAAGTTAGGGCCTGGCATGATGCATCAGAGATAGAATCTCTTCTCTCCAGGAACTTGCAGTCTTCATGCAGAGAGTTCCCGTGTATACAGAGAATGAAGACAGTGTGACGCACCACAAGTGAAAACCAGAGTCTGGCACATAGTAGGCATGACTAAGTGTGTCTGTAACAAGAGGGCCCAGGATGACTCTGGAGCTCTGGCTTATGTGCCTGGATGGATGGTGATGCCGCTCACTGAGAAAAGGAACCCTGAAAAGGGCAAGGTTGAAGGCAGAGCAAGTGGGGAGCAGATCATGAGTTCATCCTGGGCACACTAGAGGTGAGGTGATGTTGAGAATCTAAGAGTTGGATCTAAGCATTTAGAACCTAGAGGAAATATCTAGGATGGATATAGAAATTTGTGAGTCAGTTGCCTGTAGGTGGGAAATGAGGGGAGAGTGTCTGGAGCCACAGTTGGAGACATGCCACCTATAATGTCTAGGTCAAAAAGGATGTAACCACAGTAAAGGCAGAGAAGGACAGGAGGGTATCACAGAAACAAAGGGGACAAGAGAGGTCAGCAGCAGAGATGAATGCTGCCAAGAGCCAAGTGAATGAGGACACAGGGGGATGCTGGCTTTGGTTCAAGGTAGCTGGGAAAGACTTGGGTGGGAGAGAGGGCAGGGTTTGTGCTGATCCTGAAGGAACTGGTGGTGGGACTGGCGGTCAGACATTCCAAACAGGAAGGCACAGCACTACTTGAAACCCCAACAATACAGTAGTAGTTGGGGAACCACAAGTGTCCAAGCAGACCTTGCCTACATAGCAACTTCAAGAAGGGGACACAGCAGAGGAAACCTGGATCAGAAGGCCCCTGCATGTCTGGCAAAGAATTTCGATTTTCCTGTCAAACCAAAAAGAGTCATTGGTGCCTTCTGAGCCTAGAAGTGACGTGTATGGTCACAATAGAGGCTCGGCGGTTGTGGTTGTGGGAGATGCTGTCCTTCTTGGTAACTGGATGGGGACACACTTCAGAAATACAAACTCCATCTGAGATTCAGCAACAAAGGACAAAAACACACATTTAAGTGGGCAGATGTGTGGCACAGTCCTGTGAGCTCTTGGATGGGAAGGGTGTGATTATCACAACGGTGGTCATCACCTCTCCAAAGAGAAGCATAGGAAAGCAGAGCTCCAGACCAAAAACAGGAAAACAGTAACTATTTTCCCCTCTAGTTTCTGACTTGCTGAGTTATGTAAGGATGGACTGTGCTGCATTCAAGGCATGAGATGACTTGGTTTCCACAGCAGAGCCTTCATCAATTCTGCCTCATGGCCTTGGTTCATTTTGGCAAGTACAAGGTCTCAACTTGCTCCAGTGCATTCAGAGTCCTCGGGACAGTGTTTTAAACAAAATCCTGTGGTCCCAACCCCTCTTCCTCCCTGTTCCTGTTTCTGGCAGGCAAATGGAGAAGGGAAGCAAGATCGAGGGGTTCAGAGTCCTTTCTGGGGTTGCAGGGGAAAAGAGGATGTGGAAAAATCACCAGAGTTAATGACAGGTAAAGAGAGGTGAGAAGAAAGAGGGGCAGCAATGAAGCCCACCCCTGTCTGTGTGCCTCCCTGCCTCCTCTCCCACTCAAACTGTTAGAAGTTAGCTGGACAGTTAGGTAGTCAGGGCCAGGGTCCCCAACAAGGAAATATGGAGTCAGGAAGCTAAAATAAAATAGCACTGACATCCGGTTTTGCAGCTTAGACAGGACCGCACTGACATTCTGCTTTGCAGCCTTTGCAGAAATGACTTCTGCAAAATGTCCTAAAATAAGACAATTAACCACAAAAGCATTTGTCAATATCACAGGCAAGGGGCAGTGAAGACCTAAGCCCCCAGATGTCAGCAAAAAAAAAAAAAAAAAAGAAGAAGAAGAAGAAGAAGACCATCAGCTCGTGGACATTAACCTAATAGATAGACAGATACGTGACCAAAGCCCTGATGGGCACAACTCAGCACATTCTGACTGCTTAAGAAAGTGCCACAAAAAGAGCTCATAAATCTCCTAAACTTAGAAACTCCAGGGGCAACCCACTCAGGTTCTCTCCCTCTCCAAGAACTTTGTACTTTGCTCTGCTGCCCACCACTCTTCGTCTGGTCTACCTATTCATTCTTTGAAGCAGCATGACCAAGAACTGCTGGCACTAAGGGGACATAAAATCCTGTAACAAAACGGCAATAATGACATTATTCTCCCTACCCTGATTTCTTGAGAACTTACTACTCACTTACTTACACTGTATGCTCAGTGCTGACCCAGGCACTGAGGATTACCTGGGGAGCAGCCCAGACACCATCTCTGCCCTTATAAAATTTGCAGTCCGGCAGGAGACACAGGGATTCAAACAAGCAGTCACACAGGGGGATAGGCATTGCAAATCCCAGTGCAATGAGTCCAGTGAAGGGCAGATACACAGAACCAAACCAGTGCACTGATCCTAAGGGCACCTTCCCTGAAGAAATGTTGCCAGAGCTAGGGCTGAAGGATAAGTGGGACTTTAAATAGTCACCCAGTTCTTTAAGGTGTAAAGAGAGCTGGTGTATTCTGGATTTTTCAGTTTTTTTGAGTGAGGCTTAGATAGCTATGTATTTCCCCCTTAGGACCGCCTTTGCCGTATCCCATAGGTTTTGGACCAATGTGTCTTTATTCTCATTGGTTTCCATGAATTGTTTAAGTTCTTTTTTGATTTCCTGGTTGATCCAAACATTCTTAAGCAGGGTGGTCTTTAGCTTCCAAGTGTTTGAATTCCTTCCAAACTTTTTCTTGTGGTTGAGTTCCAGTTTCAAAGCACTGTGGTCTGAGAATACTCAGGGAATAATCTCGGTCTTTTGGTATCAGTTGAACCCTGATTTGTGACCCAGTATGTGGTCTATTCTGGAGAAAGTTCCATGTGCGCTTGAGAAGAATGAGTATTCTCTTCTTTTAGGGTAGAATGTTCTGTATATATCTATGAGGTCCATCTGGTCCAATGTGTCATTCAATATTCGTGTGTTTATTGATTTTCTGCTTGGATGATCTGTTACTGAGAGTGGCGTGTTAAGATCCCCTACTATTAATGTAACCATATCAATATGACTCTTTATCTTGATTAACAGTTGTCTTATGTAGTTGGCTGCTCCCGTATTGAGGGCAAAAGTATTTACAATTGTTAGATCTTCTTGGTGGATAGACCCTTTAAGAATAATGTAGTGTCCTTCTTTATCTCTGACTACAGACTTTAGTTTAAAAATCTAATTTATTTGGTATGATAATCGCTACCCCAGCTCTCTTCTGAAGCTGATTGGCATGGAAGATGCTTCTCATCCCTTCACTTTCAGTCTGGATGTATCTTTAGGCTCCAAATGGGTCTCTTGTAGACAGCATATGGATGGGTCTTGTCATTTTACCCAATTTGCAACCCTGTGCCACACAAGAAGGGAAATAATCAAGATTAGAGCAGAGATCAATAAGATAGAAACTAGAGATACAGTAGAACACATCAATGAAACTAGAAGCTGGTTTTTTGAAAGAATAAGATCGATAAACCACTGGCCAAATTAATCCAAAAGAAAAGGGAGAGGACCCAAATTAATAAAATTATGAATGAAAAGGGGGAAATCATGACTAACACCAAGGAAATAGAAACAATCATCAGAAATCATTATCAACAGTTATATGCCAATAAATTAAGCAACCTAGATGAAATGGATGCCTTCCTGGAAACCTATAAACTTCCAAAACTGAATCAGGAAGAAATTGACAACCTGAATAGACAATATCTAGTAATGAGATTGAAGCAGTGAGTCCAAAAAACAAGAACCCAGGACCTGATGGATTCCCTGGAGAATTCTACCGAACATTCAAAGAAGAAATAATACCTATTCTCCTGAAGCTGTTTCAAAAAATAGAAACAGAAGAAAAATGTCCAGACTCTTTTTATGAAGCCAGCATTACCCTGATCTCCAAACCAGGCAAAAACCCCACCAAAAAGGAGAATTTCAGACCAATATCTCTGATGAATATGAACGCCAAGATTCTCAACAATATCCTAGCTAATAGGATCCAACAGTATGTTAAAAAGATTATTGGGGTGCCTGGGTGGCTCAGGGGGTTAAAGCCTCTGCCTTCGGCTCAGGTCATGATCCTAGGGTCCTGGGATCGAGCCCCGCATCGGACTCTCTGCTCAGCAGGGAGCTTGCTTCCTTTCCTCTCTCTCTCCCTGCCTCTCTGCCTACTTGTGATCTCTGTCTGTCAAATAAATAAATAAAATCTTACAAAAAAAAAAAAAAAAGATTATCCACCATGACCAGGTGGGATTTATCCATGGCATGCAAGGGTGGTTCAACATTCGCAAATCAGTCAATGTGATAGAACAAATCAATAAGAGAAGAGAGAACCACAGGGTCCTCTCAACTGATGCAGAAAAGCATTTGACAAGATATGGCATCTGTTCCTGATTAAAACACTTCAAAGTATAGGGATAGAGGGAAATTCCTCAACGTCATAAAATCTATCAGTGAAAAAACCACAGCGAATATCATTCTTAATGGGAAAAGCTGACAGCCTTCCCTTTGAGATCAAGAACATGACAAGGATGTCCACTCTCACCACTGTTGTTCAACATAGTACTAGAAGTCCTAGCAACAGCAATCAGACAACAAAAAGAAATAAAAGATATTCAGATTGGCAAAAAAGTAGTCAAACTCTCTCTCTTCACAGATGACATGATACTTTGTATAGAAAACCCAAAAGACTCCACCCCCAAACTACTAGAATTCATACAGCAATTCAGTAATGTGGCAGGATACAAAATCAGTGTACAGAAATCAGTTGCTTTCTTATACACTAACAATGAAAATATAGAAAAGGAAATTAGAGAATCAATTCCATTTACCATAGCACCAAGGACCATAAGATACCTGGGAATAAACCTTAATAACCAAAGAGGTAAAAGATCTGTACTTGAGGAACTACAGAACACTCATGAAAGAAATTGAAGAAGACACAAAAAGATGGAAGAGCATTCCATGCTCATGGATCGGAAGAATAAACATTGTTAAAATGTCTATACTGCCTAGAGAAATCTATACTTTCAATGCCATCCTGATCAAAATTCCACCGTCATTTTTCAAAGAGCTGGAACAAACAATCCTAAAATTTGTATGGAACCAGAAGAGACCTCGAATTGCTAAGGAAATGTTGAAAAAGAAAAACAAAACTGGGGGGATCACATTGCCTGATTTCGAGTTTTACTACAAAGCTGTGATCACCAAGACAGCATGGTACTGACACAAAAACAGACACATAGACCAGTGGAACAGAGAAGAGAACCCAGATATGGACCCTCAACTCTATGGTCAAATAACCTTTGACAAAGCAGGAAAAAATATACAGTAGAAAAAAAAAACAGTCTTTTCAATAAATGGTGCTGGGAAAATTGGATAGCTATGTGTAGAAAGATAAAACTCGACCATTCTCTTACACCATACACAAAGATAAACTCTAAATGGATAAAAGACCTCAACGTGAATCAGGAATCTATCAAAATCCTAGAGGAGAACATAGGCAGTAACCTCTTCGACAACAGCCACAGCAACTTAATTCAAGATATATCCCCAAAGGCAAAGGAAACAAGTGAAAATGAACTTTTGGGACTTCATCAAGATCAAAAATTTCTGCACAGCAAAAGAAACAGTCAACAAAACAAAGAGGCAACCCATGGAATGAGAGAAGATATTCACAAATGGCACTACAAAGGGCTGATATCCAAGATCTATAAAGAACTCCTCAAACTCAACACACACAAAACAGATAATCACATCAAAAAATGGGCAGAAGACATGAACAGACACTTCTCAAAGAAGGCATACACATGGCTAATAGACACATGAAAAAATGTTCATTATCATAAGCCATCGGGGAGATTCAAATCAAAACCACATTGAGATACCACCTTACACTAGTTAGAATGGCCAAAATCAACAGGACAGTAAACAACAAGTGTTGGAGAGGATGTGGAGAAAAGGGAACCCTCTTACACTGTTGGTGTGAATGCAAGTTGGTGTAGCCACTTTGGAAAACAGTGTGGAGACTCCTTAAGAAATTAAAAATAGAGCTACCCTATGACCATGCAATTGCACTACTGGTCATTTACCCCAAAGATACAGATGCAGTGAAAAGAAGGGCCATCTGTACCCCAATGTTCATAGCAGCAATGGTTACAGTCGCCAAACTGGAAAGAACCAAGATGCCCTTCAACAGATGAATGGATACAGAAGATATGGTCTATATATAAAATGAAGTATTATGCCTCCTTCAGAAAGGATGAATACTCAACTTTTGTATCAACATGGATGGGACTGGAAGAGATTATGCTGAGTGAGTCAGTTATCATACAGTTTCACTTACTTGTGGAGCATAAGGAATAACACCGAAGACATGGGAGATGGAGAGGAGAAGTGAGGTGGGGGAAATCGGAGGGGGAGACAAACCATGAGAGACTGTGGACTTTGAGAAACAAACTGAGGGTTTTGGAGGGGAGGGAAGTGGGGGGTTGGGTGATCCTTGTGGTGGGTATTAAGGAGAGCACGGATTGCATAGAGCACTGGTTGTGGTGCATTACAATGAATTTTGTAATTTGAAAAAATAAAACAAAATAAAAAATAAAAAAATAGTCATCCAAGATTAGGAAAGTCAGAAGAGGCAGAGAAGAGCCTCTTGGGCCTGAAAGAAACTAACCATGCTCGCAATGAGAAAGAAAGTCCAGGCCACAAGGGCAGGCAGAGGAAAGGGTGCCAGGGAGGACCCCAGGGCCAAACCACTCAGAGTCCCCCAGTGATAAGGATTTAGGTAGTCGTCCTAAAAACAATGGACAGCCACTGAGCATTTTGAAGCATTTTGAAGCGGATGCTGAGATCAGATCTGTGTTTGAGTCATCATCAGCAAGGGTATGAACAGTACTGCTCCTAGCTTCCCATACCTGTTTGGAATTTGCAAGGCACTTCCCCATCCTCCTGTCCCTAGGGCTGGTCCCTGATCCTGGCCCTGGGCTTTTTCTTGGGGTCAATAAATCGCTTGGCTGTTGCAGAAGAAGGAGAAAGAGGCAGCCAGCAGACATTTCCCTGAAATAGTGGCCAAGAGAAAACTGCTTTCAGGCAGCTGGCACAGACTTAGAAATGTGGGAGTCAGATAAGGGCATCTTGGAACTGTTTGGAGGTTAATCCAGCAGGCTTAAGAATACTTTGCATAGGAGGGAAATGCCCAGGATACACTGTGCGTAGAAAAAGCCAGGGATGAAGCAACAGAAGCTGTTCCCGGGGCCCTGGGTGTCTATGTGTGTTCACACACTTAGAGGTTTGTGGGAATATATTTGTGTGGAAAAGAAGCCTAGGAGTCCATACACACAAAACTGTTAACAGAAGTTAGCTTTGCAGAGTGGGACCCTAGTGACATTTCCATTCTTCCTTATGCCTTCCCAGGTTTTCCAAATGTTTCTTTAGTGGCAGTCAGGGAATGGCCAGGAACACAGCTTCCCCAGCCTTCCTGGAGGTCTTGGTTGGTACTGGGTCCTACCCCCCTCCCCAGTCATCACATCCCCAAACCCCCTTACTCAGCATCACTGCTGCCTGGGGTAACCTGAGAGGGAAAACTCAGCCTTTGCTGCCCCATTTTTTCTCAGGACAACCACTCTGCTCCTTAAGAACTCAAACAACAGTGTAGAGGGACCAAGGGCAGGGCTCACTCAGTCCTTCTTCCCTCAACCAGTAATCATGGCATTCTCAGTACCAAAGCCTGTGATTCTGAGAAGAAGAGAGAAATGGGTCACCACCCACAGGAGACCAAGCCACTGAGGTCCCTAGCCTCACCCTGCTATGTTTTACCACCCATTCCACCTGACAAGGAAGCCAGAAATTTCATAAGACTAATCTTTTGATAAGTTTATGTTGCCACGGTCAGTTGGATCTAGAGGTCAGGGCTGGCTTTCAGGATTGGCCAGAGTAGAAAACAGCCATCCATGAAATCCGAGCTCCCAAATGTCCTGATCTATGCTCAGGCCATAGCATTTTGGAATCTCCATGTAAATTCTCTCCCAAAACAATGCCTGTGACATAGAATGCTTTCAGAAATGTTTCTTGATGTCCATGTTAGGAACCTTCCAATAGCTGCTGAACGAATTTCAAGCTAAAACAGGGATTCACATAAAGGAAAACAAATCTGTGGTAGAACTGAGTGTCATTGGCCTGGTCTGGTTCATATGTACATTGCTGCACTAGTCACTTTCCTAGGAGGACAGAATATGTTGATTAGCTAGAGCCATATCAGCTGCGAACCCTTGGAGCTTGGGCATGTCAGCCTTCTTTGAAATCTCAGATGGAGCATGGGATAGAGATGGTTCCCCCAAAAAGAAATTGAAGTGTTGTTATCATTGGAAATGGATGCCCATCAGGAAAAAATAGCAGATGTGCATGAAATTAAGGAAATCACTTAGGACCTTCTCCAGGCATTTGCTTCCCGTGAGCCCATGAAGGCAGTCTGGGATGGTTGGTAGAACGCTAGGCTCACAAGGAAGAGACCAGTGTTCTAGACTCACACACACCACGCTGAATCTGTTCATGACTTTGCTCATGCCTTTCCCTACAGTGTCTCTTTGCCTGTCCTCACCCAGACTTTACCTCACCAATCCCATCTCATCCTTTACAACCTGGCTTATACATCACACACAAGAAGCCCCTGCCCTCTTCCTCTCCATGAGCACCATAATGCCCTAAACATACCATCCTCTTTGCAATTAAAGTATTCCAATTACCTATTTGTAATTATATTCCAACAAAATAATCATGGTAGGGATCTCGTCTTACTCTGGTGCGCAGCCCCAGGTCCCAGCACATTCACTGACCCCAAGCAGATACTTCCCAAATATTTGTTGAACCTAACACTTCAGGACTCCATTTCCCCGTGTCTAAAATGAGAACGCTGGACTGTGTGAGCTATATGATTCCTTACAGCTCTGGAAGACCATGGATCAAACTAGCTCTTGTCACTAGAGAACAAAATCAGGAGAGAATGAGACCTAGGGAAGGTCAGTTTTTATTTGAGGGACAGAAATTCAGAATAAGTCCTGACCAAGAGAGATACGCCTGCCCCTGTTGGGCAGCCCATGAATTTTGTGTTCCTAAGAGGAAACAAGGTTAGCGTGTGTCAAAAAGAAAGAAAGAAAGAAAGAAAGAAAGAAAGAAAGAAAGAAAGAAAGAAAGGAAGGAAGGAAGAAAGAAAGAAAGAAAAGCAATATGAAATAGAGTCACTTGATATCCAGATTTTAAGCTCACCACATAGAACATGTAGGCTCTCATAGACACAGCGTCTAGCATGGCTGGTCACTGAGTAAGCACTCAACATTTTTATTGAATTGGACGCCAAAAATCTACTCTATCTGCTTCTCCACCCAGAGAATGGACTGGTATTTACCTGGTTAAGGGAGAACCATGGAACCGTCTGTCTGTATGGTAACAACAACCACAGACTCTCCTGACTGATCCCACCATGCCAGCAATTCAGCCAAAAAATTCTAGAAAGGTTTCTGCTAATCAAGAGGGAAGGAGGAATATGTAAAGCATAAAAACTAAAGTCCCTTCAAATGCCAAAATCTTAATAGCAATGAAATGGTCCCACCAGACTGTGAGCTTCTTGAATATCTCTCAGGGAAGACTCCTATAAGTGTTATCACCAACTTCCTCAGATTCCTTACACTTCTGTCAACATTTGGTAGAGACTGAATTAGATAAATTCGATCAGATTGAATTTATGGTTAGTAGAAAACCCACTCTGAAAATAAGAAAAAAGCTAGTATTTCATCATTGTTAGTCAGAATGATGTTCCCAAGAGCTTTCCCATTTTTCAAAAATTGTATGTCAGTTACTTGAGAAGGGGGAATAGAAGCTAATTTTTTATGAAAATCTCATATTTTAGGATGAAGTTTAATTAAAAACTTTAAGGATACATTTTCATCAAAATAAAAATTAATCCTGTTTGATCTAGTACTGATCTTCTAACACTCAAGAGAGTTTATTTTCAGGGGCATTACCTCATCATTTGTGTTGATGGGTTTTTTTATTATTTATTATTTTTTATTTATTTATTTATTTATTTATTTATTTTGATGGTTTGTTTTTTAAACCCCCAGGAACTTGTGCTGAAAGATGTGTTTTGTCTCATGAGTCTCAGAGTTTTGGTAATATAAATGTACTTTGCTTCATTTAATTTATTCATTTAATTTCTGCTTGGGTGATAGTCATCTTTCTTTTCCCCTCTTCTAACTCAGACTTTCTGACAATTTTATGTAGAAAATTAAAGTAATATTCTTTCTGAACCTGAATTGATTTCGCCCAGGTCTTTTTTCAGAAATAATAGCAAAGAGAAATAATAGGACTCAAGGACCTTGAATTTCACAGATTCCTTCTTTGCAGTCTGGCCTGAAGCCATAATATGAAGTCAGAGCTTTTTATTTTTTCCTTTCCCTCTCCTCTTCAACTCTCACATTTAAACAGTAATCACTTGACTCGTGTCACTGGTTTGTACGACTTTGCCGTTGCTGCCGAAAATAAATTGGTTCAAGGGTTGGTAATTAAATCATCTACTTATAGTTTTTTCCCTTTAAAAATTGCTCAGAACCTGAAACCTTCCCTTCTGCCCTGAGTTCTGGCAGGCAGTGTCAAACAGATCTCAGACTCCTGGGTTCTTGAGGTTAAAGGAAACCCTCAAGGTTGTGAAGTCCAACAAAATGAGGTGGGTAGAAAGGGCAGTCAAGCCCTCAAGGGACAGTTTTATTTGGCCTCTTTTACCCAAAGATTTGCCCTTATTCCTTCTTTTACTTTCTCTGTGTATCTCTCTCTCTCTCTTTTTTTCCCCTCTATAGTGTAGAAAGAAGTAACTGTTACTTGGATAAATTAACCAGGATTTTTAAAAAGCACATTCAGGTGCCCGGGTGGCACAGTTGGTTAAGCATCTGCCTTTGGCTCAGGTCGTGATTCTGGAGTCCCAAAATCAAGACCCGCATCAGGCTCCCCGCTCAGCAGGGAGTCTGCTTCTCCCTCTGACCCTGCCCCCTCTCATGCTCTATCTCTCTCACTCCCTCTCAAATAAATTTTTTTAAAAATTAAAAAATTAAATAAGCACATTTGAGGATGGAAACCAATACCTACCTTCACCTCACCCTCCAAGAAAAAAAAAAATTATGGTAAGAATTTGTTTGTACCCATAGATGAGGATAGCCATGTGGCACCTAGGTCTCCATACATGCTATGCAATTGTAACCTTAAAATTAGTTCTATACTCCTCCAGTGTTGTTGCATTCCTCATGTTGTGTCCCTGCATGATAGAGAGCCAAGGGGGTCATTATTAGGGCTTGGATTTGGGAGAACCAGGTCTTACACTTGGCGTTGCCTCTATCCAGCAGCTGGCTGGTAAAGCCCCTTAAATTCTGTGGGTCTTAGTTTCCAAACACGTAAACATGGCCTCAAAATTTCATCCGGTTCTGAAATTCTGGAGTCTTTGATTTCTTCTGAAATCTTTTCTGATTTCAGAAGAATTCTGTGCCAGGATTCTGTTCATAGGACTCGTGATTTCCATTGAAATTGAAAGAATGCATTGAAAGAATGCTTTTCACCTTGATCTTGGACTTTTCCTCTACAATGCTCATAGGCAACGTGTGATAATATTTATTAGCTCACAGACATTCCCACTTCGTCAAGAGCAGTTCCTGCTGCCGAGACATGCTCTGTGTAGGAGCCAGCCTGAGAGTGGGTTTTCTCTAGTCTCTCCCTGATTCAGCCTCTTCTAGCACTTAAGGGGTTTGGCCACCAAAGGAAGAAAAGTATTTCCAGGTCATGAGATAACATCTAGAACCAGGCTGTCCAACACAGCAGCTGCTGTGCCCACATGGCTCTTGAACATTTGAAATGCACAAAATGAGATGTGTTTTGAGTATAAAAATGCACACCATTTTTAAAGACTGAGTATGAAAATGTGAATGTAAAATATCTTACTAATGTTTTAATAGTGATTCTGTTGTAGAGTGATAATATTTTGGATATTTTTGGTTAAGTAAAATATATTATTAAAGTTAATTTCCCCTGTCCCTTTTTACTTCTTTAATGTGTATACTGGAAATTTTTGAATTGTTTGAGACTCGCATTCAGACACAAGCAGCCCAGAGGTTTCGGTTACTACTGATAGGTAATGGCTGCCAAGATCCTTCCAGCAGCTTATCTGGACACATTAAGTAAGAGTCCCATGAGCAGTGAGAAAAATCTACTGTGGGGGGAGGGGTCAGGAATAAGGTGTGAGGCTCATTCTGGGCTAGATTCAGATGGGCACATTTCTTTGGACAGAGAGGAGAGGTCTAACACCCCCCAAAAGGAAAAAAGCCAAGTTACATAATTTCTGATGTTTTTACATTTCTTTGCAAAAGTTTCGACAAATTCACACCAATTTCAGCACCAGGAAAGCTGCCAGTTTGGCAGTCCTGTACTGAAATTTTTTCTCTGATCTGAGGTACAAAGTTGTTGGCCTCTGTAAGTTTTCCTTCCTGCTATAGTACTTCTGACCTGCTTGGAGAGGTTACAGTCAGGAACATAAAACGACAGCAGCGAGATTGCATTATGTTGTAGGAGAAAGTCTGTCCAAGTGCAAGCAAAGTAGAACCCAAACAGCCTGATACTAAGGCAAAGAGGAAAAAAAAATCAATTTATTTTCACAGACTTCCTCCTCTCAGAGAGGTCTCTTAGACGACGGATTGCAAAACTCTTTCATCAGATATGTGCTGTAGGGCCCTCTGGACTTGCTAACCATCAGGAGTTCTATCTAACTCGTGTTGCATTCCTCTCTGTCTACCGTCCCTACTAATCTCCCCTCATCCATGCTAAGCGAAGCTGCTCTGTTTCTCAAACACAGCCTGCTGTTTTTTTCTCTGTCTAAAATGCTTGTCCTCGATCCCCCTCCCTCCACCTGGGGAAAAAAAAAAAAATCTACCTCTCTTTCAAAACTCAGTTACAACCTGGTTTTCCTTCCGAGGCCTGGCCCAAACCTCAGGGCCCTGACCCATCTTCAGGGCACATCCCTAGGAGCCCTGAGCTGCCCTCTCCCCCTGCTTATGCATTTGTCTCCCTCTCCAGTTTTCAAGACGCTTCAAGCTGTAAACTAAATATTATTTGTGTCTCTGCCAGACATGCCTGCACCATTTCTGGCCCATCGTAGGCAGGTTAAAAGTGCTTATGCAAAGGAGAAGCAAATGAATGAATGAACAAATGAGTCTTTAGTTCTTTTGTTTCAGTATGAAAGACTGGAATTCTTTTAACAGCCAAATTAAAATGTTAGGTTTTCGCCAGTGCTAAAGTAGAGGGTCTTTCCCTTTTTCCCTTTTTGAAGCCTCTGCATGAGACTTGTTCGACTCCAAAAGATGTTCAGAGATCATCTGTCTGTCCATGTTTCATTTACGCTTAATTCTGTTTCATCAGCAAGTGTTCAGGAGGCACATGAAGAAAATTCAAGGGCCTTTGAGGATAGATAGATAAGCCATCTGATCCATTATCACTCAGTCCATAGGACATGCCCTTTCACTTCTTGGCGTAGAATTAGGATAACTGCAGTTTCATCCATCTACATACCATTATGCAGGTCCTTTGTGATCAATAAAATGTATTTTACAAAAGATCTGATAGGTGAGAGATCTATTTCCATGACCGTGGAGAAACAGTAAAATCAGCTAGCCCAAACTGAAATGGGTGGGGGAAGATCTAGCCTTTCTTGTTCACCAAACAGGGACTGCTACCATAAGGAACTACTCCACAAATATTGTTGCTCACCTGGAGGAAAGAATGGCAGTTAGTTGCTTGTGAGGCAGAAAAGGCGATGTTATCGAATTACTCCCATAACCACTTGTTGTTGAGAACAGCATGGTTTTGGTGAAATTGTTCTCTCTTCTGTAAAAAGAAGGTTTATGCAATGATATTGTCAGACTACAGCCTTTTCCCCACATCATTCTTAAATGTGAAATTGAGAGAGACATGCTTTAATGTCAAGAGGCAGCCAAAGGAATGACAGAAACTGTTTTCATTCCAGAAGTGGTAACAAAACATGGAAAAAAAAGTTTCTGCAAAGTGACCCCAGAGAGTCTTCAACGAGTCCATTAGATGAGAAAGGAGATGGTACCAGTTGGGTGACAGCAACCCGTGGGTGCATGTATGGGACTGGTTTCCTCTCTCTTCTCAAGGAGTCAACACGGACTGGGAAAACACTGGGCTAAGTTTCTGAGTTTCTGAGTTATTTGAACCTTTCAAAAGCAAGTTGAAAGCGGTACTTGGAGGGAGGGGGGTATGTTTCACAGAATGGAAAGTTATAATCTTAAAGGAAATTGGTGCTAGAGTTATGAGGTAAAAATAGTGGGTTTGCAACGAGTAGTAGTTTTTATCAAAATTAACTATACCTTGACTGGTGTTACTCTACAGTTAGCTTAGTATGGAAGAAAAAAATAGGAGAAACACATTTTACTTAAGTATGAGTCCCCAAACTAAGGGCTTTTTAAATTCCCTAAAGTAGCATTGAAAGTCTGAAGAAAACTTTTTTTAAAGTATACACAGTGATGTCTTGATAAACATATGTATTGTGAAATGATTACCAGTATCAAACTAATTAACATACTCATCACCTCACAGTTACCATTTGTGTGTGTGTGTGTGTGTGTGTGTGTGTGTGTGCGCACGCAAGTGCATGGCTAGAACATACTGGATCCACTCTCTTGGCAAATTTCAAGGATACAATATATTATTATTAACTCTATTAACTATATCACTATGCTGTGCATTAGGTCTCTTGAACTTACCGAATTTATAACTGCAAGTTTATATCCCCTGGCCAACATCTCCCCATCTCTCCCACTCCCCAGTCCTTTCTAACCACCAATCCACTCCATTTCTATGACTTTGACATTTGTAGATTCCATATACACGTGAGATCATGAGTATTTGTCTTCCTGTGTTTGACTTGCCACTTAGTCTACTCTCCTCCAGGTTCATCCACATTGTTGCAAATGGCATGATTGACCATATTTGACTGAATAATAAATACTCCTTTGTGTATGTATGTATATATATTTTAAATATACTTATATATAAATATAAGTATATTTAAATATACTTATATATAAATTATATATATATAAATATGTGTATTTATATATAAAATTTATATATAAATATAAAAACATAAACATAAACATATTTTTATTATATATTTATATGCAATATATATACACACAAAATATTCCATAATATAAGATTCCTTTTTATATTATAAAATATAAAATATATAAATAATAAAATATATACATATAATATGTATAAAATAATACATAAAGATGTATAATATATAAATTATATATTTGTATATATATCTATCTCATATTTTCTTTCTCCATTCATCCGTCAACAGACACAGATTACTTCCATATCTTAGTAAATGTGAATAATGCTGGGGTTTCGGGTATCTCTTCAAGGTGGTGATTTTGTTTCTCTTGGATATATACCTAGATGTGAGGGGTATGGATGGTAGTTTTATTTTATTTTATTTTATTTTGAGGAAACTCTATAGTGTTTTTCTTCATAGCCATTCCAATTTAACTCCCATCATGGTGCATAAACGTTCCTCTTTCTTCATTTCTTCTCTTATAGTCACTTTTGATATCTTTTGACTTTTTGGTAACAGCCATTCTAATAAGTGTAAGGTGATAGCTCATTGTGGTTTTCATCTGCATGTCCCTTATTGTTGACCATTTGTATATCTTCTCTGGAAAAATGCCTATTCAAGTCTTCTGCCCATTTTATAATTAGGTTAGTTGTTTTTTTTCTTTTTGCTATTGAGTTGTATGAGTTCCTTAGATATTTCAGATATTAACCTCTTATCAGATGTATGATTTACAAATATTCTCTCCCTTTCCACAGATTGCCTTTTCATTGTTGATTATTTCCTTCGCTGTGCAGAAAGTTTTTAGTTTGATTGTAACCCCACATCTTTTTGTATTTTGATGTCTTATTTTGTTCCATTGCTTTTGCTGCCTTTGCTTTTGGTGTCAACTTCAAAAAATTGCCAAGACCGGGGCGCCTGAGTGGCTCAGTGGGTTAAGCCTCTGCCTTCGGCTCAGGTCATGATCTCAGGGTCCTGGGATCGAGCCCCACATCGGGCTCTCTGCTCCATGGAGAGCCTGCTTTCTCCTGTCTCTCTGCCTGCCTCTCTGCCTACTTGTGATCTCTGTCTGTCAAATAAATAAATAAAATCTTAAAAAAAAAAAATTGCCAAGACCAATGACAAGGGGACTCCCCTTTTTTTCCCCTAGGCAGTGTCCTAAGATGCTCAAGTTGGCGTGCCTTCCCCCAGTCCTACAGTGTTGAGCTGGCTTTCTGCATGTGCTCGCAAGCTGTCTGTAGAAGCTGGCACTCACTGACAGTGGGAAGCCTGCAGGGAGCCAGCCATTGTGCAGAAGAGGCCCCAGAGAATTGGAGTTGTGTGTATGGGCCACTTGTGTGTATGGGCCACTTAGGGGGCCCACAAGCAAGACATCCCCAGCACTGGCCTCCTGATGGAGTCTGTGAAGCAGTTAATAGGATCCACATCCCCTTGTTGGATTCTGGATCCTGGTTCCTGTGAGTTCCCACCTCTCTTCCCTGCTCCCAGCTCCTCAGCCTCACCCATACTGATCCACTCAGTGTTCTGGGTGAGAGAGAAGGAAGTGGGCCTCGTGAGCTGCATCTTGGGAAGCTAGGTACTTACTCCCTACACTTTTGCTTTCCCCTGTGAAGGAAATCGGGGCACCGAAATCTTTTCTGTCATTTGGCTTTGAGCTCTGCCACCTCAGAAGAGGGGTTAATGTGTATAATGTGAAACTATTGTTCTTACCCTCTTCGATGTGTCCATCCTTGGAGATTTTGCTGCAATGATGTGCTGGAACTTTTCCACTGGACCCCTGGACGCCCACTTTCATCCTTGGGGTTGTCAAATCTGTTCAGTGGGGAGATGACAGCCAGAAGTTCCTGAATAGGAATCACCATCCATCTTGATGATGTTACTCTTCAGTGCAGGCTTGAGAAAACTTTAGACATTTTGTGCATAGGATGTTTCTCCTACCTCCCAGAATATAAATATGTTTCTACCATCAGCATGGCTGTCATCACATCTGTGTGTATAACTCTGGCACCTGTGAGGCACTGGGGATGTTATAGGTAACAGTCAACTCACAGTCTGTCGTGCTATATAGTCAAGCTAAACCTTTCCTTGTTAGTCTGACTGGAATTGGGAATCATAACATTTACCTATTTCGGAGGATTGAGATGAGGGTTAGATAAAATAATGCATGTACAGTGACTAGTATATTGAAAGGACTCAAAATCAGTGGCTATCTTTATTGTCACCATCATCATCACCAAAAAATTAGTATGATGTGTGGTCATTTGGAGCAGCACTAAAATGTTGACCTTTCCTGAGTATGAAAAAAAATCATCCAATTAAGGAAAATAATAAAATAAAAAAGGATGGGAGAGGAGGTATATATGTCCATAATAAAAAAAAATGTTAAGACATCAGCAACATTAATTTTTGTAAAAACAATTAACCAGAGACTGTGCATTCAAATTATTTACAAGTTTGCTCCTCTCTAATCCTTAACTTGGAAAAACCTCATAGCATCAATATTTCTGTCCATAGGTTTTCAGCTTCATCTTTGTTGAAAGCTATAAACTACAACTGTTTTTAATATATTCTGAAATTCAGATTTTACCCTCTTCAATCAGTACAGTTAGTTTAAACAAATCAGTTTTGTGACTTTAGAAGGAGGGAAGGAGGAAAAGGAAAAGAAAGGAGAGGAGGGAGGGGATGGGTGAGGGGAGGAGTGAGAGGAGGGGAGCAGAGGGGTGAGGGGATGGGAGGAGGAGGAAGGAGAGGAGAGGAGAAGGGAGGAGAGAAAGGAAAAAAGGAAGAACAGGTCTTCATAAATTTTTGTGAAAAGAAAACATTCGCTGAAAAACAGGTTTACTGTAAAACAATCTTTGCTTGTGGAAAATGAGCCAGACTTCATTAGTAAGCAATTTAGGAAAAGCGGTAACAATGGACAGGTTATACCCTGTTAACTCAGTTCTTTATTCTCAGGAAGGTATTTCTCCAAACCGTAGCACAAGCTCAGGGAGCTTCAAAAGAATCATGAGCTGTAGGACAAAATGGGCTGCCCAGTTACCAAACCATAAACTGTCACTTTTAAACTTGGTTTGGCCCAGTTTAACCTTGAAAGAGAATTTTAATGTTACAATACTGAAAGGTCTCCAAGAGACTCCTCTGAAGAAGTATCTTTCTCCTCACTTAACGTTTATATATTTTAGTTCCCCTGTATGTCCACTGTGGGAGAAGATACAGATTCTTGTATAATTTTTTTAAACAGCTCCAATATTACAGATTGGATTGGAGAGGCGGTATTTCACAGAAACGCCAAGATGATTAGCTTGCAGCCTGCCTGCTTTGGTTTTACTGACTTCTCTTTTTTCGGGGGAAGGAAGTTAAATACAGATATCCAATCCTTGTTCCAGACTTTCTGAGATCACATTTCTGGAGTGGAGGTTGGGAGAGGGATTCTATATACTAAGAGTGTGCAGTTAGTAATAATGTGCAGTCAAGTTTAGGAATGACTGCTTTAAGACTAAGACCAAGAAAACCTTGTCTGGAAGACCTTCAGTGACTCTGTGACTCTGTCTTCCGCACACAATGCTATAAACCTTAACCAAGAGGAGGAACTCTAAATGGGAAGCGGGAGGGGCAGAGGTAAGGAGCGGTCAGGCATCCTACAAGGCATCCTCTTGATATCTCTGGTCATTCTTTCTGTTCTGGCTCAAACATTATCTGTGGGATTGAGCCCCCACCCACCCAATCAGGCTCCTTGCTCAGCAGGGAGCCTGCTTCTCCCTCTGCCTCCCGCTCTGCCTGCTTGTGCTCTCTCTCTTTCTCTGACAAATAAATAAATAAAATCTCAAAAAAGAAAAAAAAAAGGAAGAAAGGAAAAAGGTTACTTCAAAAACTCAAGATGTAAGAAAAACATGAGAAAAAACCCAATTGAGCAACATTCTACAAAATACCTCACCAGTACTCATCAAAACTGCAAAGGTCATAAGAAACAAGGAAAAGTCTGAAAACCCATCACAGCCAAGAGAAGCCTAACAAGATGTGACAACTAGATGTGATGAGCCTTCCTGGAACAGGAGAAGGACAAAAGTGGGTAAAAACTAGGGAGTTCAGGAGAAACTATGGACTTCAGCAAATGTTAATATATATCAATCCTGGTTCATAAAGGTTGGAAATGCCTTGTACTAACGTAGAATATAAGTAATGGAGGGAAACTGCACGTGGCATATTGGGAACTCGCTGTTCTATCTTTGAACATTTCAGTATATCTAAATCTATTCTAAAGTCTAAAGTGTGTTTTAAAAACAAGGGATGCTCTCACCTAGTCACCTGCCTGGTATGGCTGTTCAGAATAGCAAGTGACCTAAAGAAGGTGAACATACTTTCTAAACTCTGCTGCACACCCTGGATAGAAATATTTCAGCATTATATTATTTAAATGAAATTATTTCTTATTTTTTAAATTCTTTCTCATTGAAATTATAACTTTATTTCTCAATATTTAAAATTACTCTTGGCAAGAGGTTGATGACGCAGGCTGGGACCAGACTAGAAGAGCCCCCCAGAAGCTGCCTGGAGGAATTTGGATTTAATTCTGAAGACTCAGAACTGTGAAAGGTTTCTTAGCTGAAAAGGAGTGTGATTAGATCTGAATGTCAAAACTGGCGATGGAAGGAGGCAGGACTCGTCTGGGCAGAGATGTTCAAGAGGGCACAGAGCCCATACTAGGAGGAATCAAGTGACAGGCTCTGACCCCTGAGTTAGGGATTGTTTGCCCCTCTTACACCCCAAACAAATAATCCTCCAAAACAAACTTTCTCCAAGGATGGTGTTGATGTGATATCATTTTTGTATTTTCAATAAAAGGGATTTGTTATTGGATAAGCATGTGTGAATTTTTATATCTTGATAAAACTCTTAATAATGCACAAATCCCACAGAACTTTTTTGTCATCCTGCATCTGACCAGGGTTTGAGATGATTTTAGCACAATCATGGCAGCCTAGCCTATGTTAGTGCTTAATTACAGCCTCGGTTTCCTTCTCTACAATATGGAGAGAAAACCATTGTCATAGCCCATAGTCCATCGCCTGGCATCTAGCAGACATGTGGCAAGTGGTAGCTAATTTTTAATAGGGTAACACAAGAAGTAACTGGCCTCCCTGACATGCCCAGGAGAATTAGTAAATGTAGTAAAATAAATAAATTCCTGCTGCTCTTCATCCTGGAGTGGTGGGTATATTTGTCCTGGTGAGAAGCAATCAGATAGTTGCTAATGAGAGTTGACAATTGGAAGCATCTGCCCTCAATGACTTCCATCTGGAGGCTCATATATAAAACCACTGTTTTGTTCTCTGTTCATTTCATCCTAATAGATAGTAAGCACTCAATAAATATTAGCTATTCTTTATAGGGTTTTAGGTCATGCATTGTCCTCCCAGTTGCAGTCCTATTCAGTTTCAGGCACACTAGAGGGCAATTGCTCCTCTGTTGGAAATGCCTTCCTTGGGCTCCTTAAAGTTAATTTTTGTGCACTCTGTAGAGCCTACTTCTTGCATCAGACTATCTCAAACATACCCTCCAGATTTCATAAAAATTCATCTTGCTGCTTCCTGTGATGTGATGAGGGCAAACTGACAGAAACTTAATTTTGTGAGTGTGAATTGTGAAGGCTTTTTGTGCTCTGCTGTTACCTGTTGCTAAGCTGTCAGCAGCTTGAGGGCAGGACCATGTCCTACCCACCCACATGTAGGGCTTGGCCTCTGGCCTGTCCTCACTAAAAGGTGGTGATACCCACTGCCAGGAGCAACCTCTAGGAAGTACCATCTCTCTTCCTAAGAGTGCCTGGGCAGAGAGGCAGAGCACCACCAAAGCCAACTTTCTGACAACACAGTCTTACCTGAGGTAACTCTCTCTGTGAAACTTGAATGCATTGCCACCTCTAACAGTCCCATTTATTTTGTTTTAAATAAGGCTATTTTCTTCCCTATGCCACCATTCCAGGAATCTATCTGCATATTTTTAAGACAAGAACTATCTAATAATGAGTAATTTCACTGGTCTATACTTAGCAACAAGGAAGGATTTTTTTTTAGGTCATTGCGGGGAACTTCTCAGAAATTGTGCAAGTTGGGAAGAGCCACAGAAGGTAAAAGTCATAAATTGTTTTTCCCTTTCAGAACAGAGGGATTCACTACCAGGAAACAAGTCTCAGAGGGTAGACCACAGGGACCCAGTTTCCTCATCAACAAATCGGCATTGTAGTACTAACCCTTCAGGGCCTTGGGGAGCAGTAAATGAGATACACATCTTGGACATTATTGGTCCATCTCCATCCATTCACCACTGAGCCACCACCCTGATGCCCTCTCCACCTCAAGACAGCCTCTGACTGGTTCTCTCCTGTTAGGCTCCTCCCTCTTATCCCCCAGTTTGCCCTTGTCTTTCCAAAAGCCTAAAATCTCTCTAACCATCCTTCAGCCTTGGACTGGTATTCTCACCTCCATGACTCCAATACATCCCATAGTTCTGGAGTTCATCCCGCTGGTTGCCTGGGCAGTATTCCAAGTTTCCCAGTCATGCTGTGTGCCATCCAATAGGTAACTAGTACATAGATTGAATGAGTTAGTTTTAGTTTATGTAAAGTCATTAGTTGAGAACCTGGGACATGGTGAATAGTATTGTATCAATTGGTTGCATTGTTATTCCTTTGAAATATTTTAATCATGCAGAGAATTTAATGTATAAATTAACGAATACCCATGCCCCTGCCCCTCAACCTTATCAAATATAATATGATGCCATACTTTTTTTGTATCTTTTTTTAAGAAGGAAAACATTACAGATATGACAGAATTGAAGCCCCCTCTGTACTCTTCCCACCTCCAATTCCCATCCTTCCCTTCAAGCAATGGCTGCAGTCCCAAAATGGGGTGAATCATGCTTTTATATTTTTATCTTTTGTTCTAAAATTTTATTTACTTCCATTATACTGGACATAACCTTTTTCAAGTTATACTTTTGGTCAACCTTGTTTTTGAAATTTATCCATATTGAAATATGTAACTTTAGTTGATTCATTTTTGCTACTGTATTTCATTATATGAATATTCTTTAATTTATTCATTCCAGTTTTGAAGGACAGATATATCACTTCTAATGTTAACATAGAAGAAACCTCAGAGATCATTGTGCAGATGAGAAAATGTAGCTAAAGAAGGGAAGCGAATTGGCTAAGGTCATACGGAAAATCGTGGAGACAGGACTTTAAAAGACATTCTAGTAACCCACAGTGGGCAGGCCAACGGACTTTCCCACTTGTTTTCTCCAGATTCCTTTCAGTATCTGATCCCTCATTCTGTCAGACCCTGTTGGGAATATCATTTATTCCCTGACCAACTACCAACAGAATCCCTGACTCAGTCTTAGTAAATACAATATCACATTCCTTGGTATATAATGATTGGTTCAGGGCTGATCATGTGACTTAAGCTGAGCCAATAAAAATCTTGTAAATTTGCTGAGCTGAAAAAATACAGGCCTGGGGTTCCCAGAAATTATCTGCCCTGCTGTGTGGGGAGAGTCTAACTCCAACAGAGACAGAAACAAAAAATAAAACAAAACAAACAAACAATAACAACAACAAAAAACCAACACAACAAAGAGAAACAGAGGCAAACAGAGGTCAGAAAGCACAGAGAGAGAGATTTAGAGAGGCTGAAGGACATTTTTTGCGCCTCTGGATGCAGCATTCCTAAACTCAATTTTGAGAGCTGATAAGTACCTGTTCTTGTTTTGTTTTTTAGCTTGGACGCTTCAACTTGGGCTCCTATAATTTGAAACAAAGAGCTCTGACTCTAAGTTTACCGTTCTTTCTACTCTTACAACTGTACCCCCTAAATATTCAGTAAGCAATTAACTGAGAACTCATTAACTGATCTCAGTGAATCCATAAAAATACCCCTAATCTTGGACTTTGGAAACACAGTAAGACTAACCGTAGTCAGTTACAATGCAACACTTCCCTTCTCTTAGATGTTTTATCCTGACCTGCCATCCACACATCCAGTGTATATTTATCGGGTTCCTACTAGGTGCTGGATGAAGACATATAACGAAAATAGCACAAAGGATGTAGAGATCATGGAAGAGTTTTCCAAGTATTTTATATAAAGGGATATAAAGGGATACTGCCTACTGTAATTCCTAGAAAAAAGAAAAGTCAATAAAGGAATTAAGTGGAATTTTTTTTTTTAATTTGATTGGCCTAACAGGAAATAGGAAAGAACAAAGACAGGAATGAAGGGAAATACAAATACAAATAGAAAACAAATAGCAAGATTGTAGACTTCACACCAACCTTATCAACAACTATGTTAGAAACAAATAGACTAAACCTGCAAC
Organism: Martes martes; assembly: GCF_963455335.1. Classification (NCBI taxonomy): domain Eukaryota; kingdom Metazoa; phylum Chordata; class Mammalia; order Carnivora; family Mustelidae; genus Martes; species Martes martes. The sequence goes on from NC_137892.1 coordinate 86,079,383, forward strand.
TAAGAAGCAGAGAATTTTACACTGAATACAAAAGCAAGACCAAACCATTTGTTGTCTGTAAGACACACACTTTAAATATGAAGTTAGGGGGGCGCCTGGGTGGCTCAGTCGTTAAGAGTCTGCCTTCTGCTCAGGTCATGATCCCAGGGTCCTGGGATTGAGCCCTGGACTCCCTGCTCAGTGGGAAGCCTGCTTCTCCCTCTCCCACCACTCTGCACCCCACCCCCGCTTCTGTTCCCTCTCTCACTGTGTCTCTCTCTGTAAAATAAATAAATAAATAAAATCTTTAAAAAATAGATAAATAAATAAGAAGTCAGGTTTAAAACAAAAGATGGAAAAAGGAGACCCTGCCAACCGTGAGCCTAAGAAATCTATATAGTATCAAGGATGACTTAATAAGGAATAATATCAGAGATAAAGACAAACATTTCATAATGACAGAGGGCCATTTCATCAGGAAGACATAGCAGTTATAAATGTGTATTAATTTAGAAACAGAAATTCCAGATATACAAAGCCAAAGCTGACAAAACTAAAGAGGAAATTAGCTTTACAATTATAGCTGATCTTAACCTCCCCTTCCAGTAATTGATAGGACAAGTAAACAAGTAGACAGTAGCAAGTGATGTGTACAGAATATCTAAACACTACTGGTCACCTTGACCTACATGATATTTATAAACCATGTGAAATCACTGCAGAATATACATTATTTGTAAATGCATAGGGAACATTCACCAGGATACACCATATCTGGAGCTCTAAAAAAAAGTCTCAATCAATTTTTAAAGATTGAAATGGAAGTATATTCTCTAACCACAATGAAATTAAGTTAGAACTTAATAGCAACAAGATCTCTAGAAAATCCCCAAATATTTTAGAGCTAAACAATACATTTTTAAATAATGTGTGCATCAGGAAATTACAAGGGAGATTAGAAAATATTTCAAAGTGGTGTTAAGAAAATACAGCTTTTCAAAATGTGTGTGATGTAGCTAAAGCAGCATGTAGAAGGAAATTTATAAAATTACATGCTTATATTAAAAAAGAAAAAAGGGCAAAAACCAGTAATCTGTTTCTATTTTAAGAAACTAGAAAAAAAAAAGTCAAATTACAAAATAAATAGAAAGAAATAATACACACAAGAGCAAAATTCAATGAAACAAAATTAAAAGCAATCAATAGAAAAAGGTAACAAATCAAAAAACTTATTCTTTAAAAAATTAATAAGATTGATAACCCCCTAGCAAGACTGATTAAGAAAGAAAGAATGAGAGCACAAATTATAAATGAAAGAGGGCATGTCCTTACAGATCCCACAGACATTAAAAGGGCAATAAGGAAATATTATGAACAACTTTAAGCCACTAAAACTTGACAACTTAGATTAATTGGACAAATTCCTTGGAAGTCATCTGTCTTTCCTTGAAAGGCACTCAAAACATTTCTAGTAAGAAAAAGTAGGTTTTTTGAGGAAAGTGATATGGTGATTATAAAATATATATATATATAGGGATGCAAAGAACCTAGAAGAGGCAAAACAATTTGGAACTAGAAAAGCAAATTGGGAAGACTCACACTACCTGATTGCAAGACTTACCATGAAGCTACAGGAATCAAGACAGAGTGACTGTGGCAGGCAGTTAGACAAACGGATCCTTGTCTCAGAATGCAGAGTCCAGACACAGACCTATTGATACTTTTCAATTGATTTATAATAACAAATCCAAGGCAATGTATTGGGGCAAATAAGATCTTTTCAATGACTTGTCCTGGAAAACTGCATAAGCATATAGGAAAAAAGAAAGAACCTTACTATTTAACTCATACCATATGCAGAAATTAATTTTAAAAAAATTTTTTTAAAGATTTTATTTATCTGACAGACAGAGATCACAAGTAGGCAGAGAGGCAGGCAGAGAGAGAGGGGGAAGCAGGCTCCCCACCGAGCAGAGAGCCTGATGTGGGGCTCGATCCCAGGACCCTGGGACCATGACCTGAGCTGAAAGCAGAGGCCTTAACCCACTGAGCCACCCAGGCGCCCCCAGAAATTAATTTTAAATGGTTCCTAGGATTAAACACAAAAGCCTAAACTATAGAAGTAAACACAGAAACTTGTAGGGAAAAAAAAAAGATACTATATTCATGAGCTTGGGATAAACCAAGATTTCTTATAAGACACAGAAGAGCACTAGTCATAAATGATAAAATAAACTTCATGAAAATTTGAAACATCTGCTCATCAAAAGCTAGGGATAAAATATTTGTAATGCATATGTAATAAAAGATTTGTATCCAAATATATAAAGAACTCTTACAAATCAATAACAACAAAGAACCAACAAAAATCAGCAAAATACTTGAATGGATACTTTACAGTGAAGTTGTCTCAGTGGCTAATAGCACATGAAAAAGTACTTAGTAACTCTCATTGAAACCATGAGATACCATTTTATATCCCCTAGAGTAGCTAACATCAAAAAGATAATGCCAGATTTTGGTGAGCACATGGAACAGATGGAATTCTCACACAGTTCTGATGGGATTGACAATGAAATAGTCATGTTTTAAATCTGGCAATTTCTTATGGTTAAAGAGATGCTTTTATAACCCAGCAATTCTACTCCTGAGTGCTTACTCAAGAGACATAAAAAACATTCATCCACACAAAGACCTGTACAAGACTATTCCTACCAGCTATATTCCTAATACCCAAATGTGGCCAACAACTCAACTCTCCATCAGCAGAAGCAGATAAGCAAGTTGTGGAATGTCATATAGCAGAATATATGGAATACTTAGCAATAAAAATGAGCACAGTACCGATATGTTCAAAAACGTAGACAAAACTAATCTACTGTGATAGAAACCAGAGGAGTGGCTTTCTACAGCAGTTCAAAGATTGACTGAAAGGAGGCATGGTAGAACTTTCTAGGGTGATGAAAGCATTCTGTGTCTTGATTGGAGTACCCAGTTACAAAAGTATGCATGTATATCAGAGCTCACCAAATGGACACACATTTGGGATCTTTGCGCTACATGTAAATTTTACCTCCATAAAAACAACATGCTCTTTTTTAAAAAGGGCATGCGCAGTTGAAGGAAAGCGTGGCTATGAATCCCAGCTAAGCGACCCCATGTCTGTAACTCACATCTCCCATCAAGCGATGGAGATGATAAGAACCTGGATCTCATGGTGGTCGTGGGGAAAATTAAAGACCGTGGACCCCTGGAAAGGACTTAGCACAGTGCCTGGCTTGACCTGTGCTTTCCCAAACCAGCTGGGTCTTAAAGACCTCGTTCCATTCTCTTCCCTGAATTCAGCCTCTGAAACCAGCCCTCCTGGCTTTGCGGTTAGTTTCTCTCTGGCTCAGCACTCAGTTTCTTCACCTCACGTTTGAATAGTCATTATCTTTCCGGTCCTCTCTCCTTTGTCCTGGGTTTCAATGTGATCTCCGCTGTAGAGTGCAAGTTCTTTGAGCCAAGAGCTATCTTTGCTCTCTCTAGCTCTGGCAGTGTGAAGTGCTTCTCTGTGTTATTATTTTATTTGTAATAGGTAGTACCAATGTTTAACAAGGAATATTCAGGGGTAAGTCTTACATGGCTCAAAAATTAAAAATAATAAAAGAAATTCAGGGACAAGTTCCCTCCCAATTTCTCTTCTACCTACTTCTCACCACCCCTCACCACCACCAAATTAATGGGGGGGGGGGGGGAACACCTGTTATTTCCATATTTCTCTAAGAAAATTGGTATACATTCTTATTTCTCCTTCTGTGTTACATAAAAGGTAGCTACTATAACACTTGTGCATCTTGTGGGTTTTTTTTTTTTTTTCACCCAACAACACGCCTTCAACCTCTTTGCAGATCACTACTTAGAAATCAGTCACAAAATGTCCCATTGATTGATGTGCTCTAGGTGACTTCTAATCTTTTGCTATTATAAACATTGCTGTAATGAGAACTTTTTACCTAGCCCCTTCACATAGGTACCAGTACAACTATGGGATAAATTGTTAAAAGTGGAATTTCTGGGATGACAAATGTGTGCATTGCTAATTGATATTGTCAAATCAGCCTCCCTAGGAGGGAGTTTATTATGGGTGTGTAAATTGGTAATTTACCGTCATTCCTTGGGTGTGTAAATTGTTAAATTGGTAAATCATCATTCCTTGCTGGTGGGTGTGTAAATTGGTCATTTGGTAAATGGTTAATGGTGTGTAAATTGGTGTGTAAAATGGGTGTGTAAATTGGTCATTTGGTAAATGGTTAATGGTGTGTAAATTGGTCATTTACCAATGACCAATTTACACACCCATCAGCAAGGAACGACGGTGACCGCTTCCCAATGCCCTTGCCAATGGATCAGCAATCAAACACTTGGGAGTTTTGCTGATGTCCTAAGTAGAAAATGGTGTCTCAGTGTGCTTTCTCTCATAGTGAAACACAATCTTATTACATGCTTAGATGCTATTTGTTTTGTTTTCTTTGTGAATTATCTGTACCTATCCTTTGCCCATTCTTCTATACAGTTGCTGGTCTTTTTCTTATCAGTTTCAAGTCCTTCCTTATATATCTGAGGGATAAATATTTTCTAATGTGAATTACAGTTACCTTTTATCAGTGTGGCATTTGTATTGGTCTCTGCTTTATGGGCCTCCTGCCATGCAAAATGGTTTTAATGTTTATATGCTTTATTAATCTTTTATTTTGTGGCTTCTAGATGTTGAGTCAGAGTCTTAAAGGGCCTTCATATATTCTTTGTTTTTAAGTTGGCTGTTTCACTATGCCTCAGATCAAATTCCAAAAAGACTGACAATTACAATATAAACATGGAAACCTCGAGAACGTTGAAAGGACGGACTGCACTTCTTGACCTGAATTGAGTCTCATTGAATCGGCACACCATGCATGTTTGGGGACACACTTCAGTACACACTGGACACAGAGAAGGAATTCCGGTCCCTTCTCCTGAGGTGATGATGTTCTCACTACCCCACTGGCTGAAACAGTCACCAGTCAGCCTCAGTGGACTGCCACTCTGACCAGGAACGTGTGCTTCTCATTCTGGATGTGCTCCAGAGACTTTCTGTTTAAGTTGCTGCTTTTGTTTCTCTTATTGTTATTGCTTTGTTTTGTTTTATTTTGTTTTGTTTTCTTTTCTCATGAGTGGAAAAAACAGGCTGTTGTCAGCCACAATGACTCAGTGGCCCCTGTTACTGCCTTTTTCCACCTATCATGCAGAAACAAGAGGACTGAATTAAATCGTTCCATCATTCACTCATCCAACAAGCAATGTAGGAAGCATCTGTTGAACGTGAGACAGTCTGCTCAGTACTAAGCAGACGTGGTGAAAAAGCAGACAAAATCACCACCGTCCCAAAGTTTATATTCCAGCGGGAAAGATTGTTCTCAAACACATGATAAGTGCTAAGTGCTGGGAAAAAGTACAGGGTGTTGTAGGAATTTCTAAGCGGGACCCCTGCCCTGGTCTGATGGATTGGGGATGAATTCCATAAGGAAGTCTTTTGAACTGAACTATGAAAGACAAAGAATAGAGAGAGATTTCCAGATGGAGGAACAAACATGAAGAGCCATGGTGTTGAGACCGGAAAGAGGGTGGTACAGCACAGGCGATAGAGGAGATGGGAGGTGACTGGGTCGGCAGGGGCCATGGCATGCAAGTTACACAGGGGCTGTGGTTTTCACCTGAAATGCAAAGCAAAATCCTTCTCCTCCTTCAGTGTGCAGGCCCAGTGCTATATGTAAAGCTTTCCTTGATCAGTAAGATGCAAGTGTATGTAGAGACCCTGATATTTTATAATCGGGAAACCAGAAACTAGGGAAATGAACTCACTTTGCTCATGACTGTACCAGACACTAACAGAGCTCTGAATCAGTCACTGATTCAAGTCTCCTGATTCAGTGGCTAAACGCTGCCTTAAAACAAAGGAAGACAGAGGGTCAACAAGAGTGAGCAGAGTGAACACCAGATCAGTTAAGAATTTATTATAGAAGGCAAGAGATGGTGGTAGCAAAGCCTAGGATGGGAATAGGAAGAAGTGAGTACAGCTAAGAGATTTCTAGGAAGTAAAATGGTCAGGACTTGGTGTTGGTTTGGGATAGAGGGAGTGAGGGAGAGGGAGCAGACAAGGCTCACTCCTTGGATAACCTGATGTCATTCACTAAGCCTGAGCGCGCTGGGAGAAGACACAGTTTGGGAGAACAGATCATGACTTAGGTTTTCATTTCAGTTCAGACCTCTGAGGGGGACTGTATTCCTTGAACTCCTACCTCTGAAGTTAGGGGCTTGGCCCTGGGACCTCTTGGTGGGTTCACCATGTGAAGCTGTCAGGGGACACTGCAAGACTCGTGCTCAAATGGATGTTTGTCGCTGATAACCTGCAATTCTAGCAGGAAACATTGAGCTTGGAGCTGCATACTGCACTCTTCTCCTGCCTCCGCCTTCCTTCCAGTTTTCCATTGCTGCTTCCCAGGAACAGAACCTAATTTGAAGCTCAGGTATCCGGGAAATGCAGCAGCACAGAGCAGAGCATGGAGCAATGGGGCTGAAAGACATTAGATGATAATCAGAAAAACAGGTTTAGGGAATGTGCTCTGGGTTAGGAATCAGAAAACTGGGTTTTATTTCCAGCCCTGCCATCAGCCAGCAGTGAGACATTGGACATGTCATTTCCTGTCTCTGAGTCTCTTCCCCTCCTTCAAATGTGTAAACACCACCTTCATGTTGCACATACTTGGGTGGCTTTAAGAAACCTTCCCTGACTCCTATCGCTCCCTGGGCATTGGTGCCCACACACCCTGTTGCTCGTATAAACTCCTCTCCTACCTGTTTTTCTCTTTTACCTTATTTAATAATTGGGAAATAACTAACATACCACTAAAGGCACAGATATTACATGTTGAGTTTGATGAGTTTTAACAATTGTATACACTCACGTAATCACCAACCCAAACAACGTAAAAAAAGTTTTCTTCTTCCCAAAAAATTTACCATTACCTCTTTCCAATACAGGTCCCACATCTCAAGCCCACACTCTGATTTCCAGGACTAAAGGTTTTAGTTTGCCAGTCATCGGACTACATGTAAGTTTAGTATGCAACATGTGCTTTTAAATATTTATTATTTTGGTAAAATGTATACAACATAAAATTAGCCTTTTTAATCATTACTAAGTATATAATTCGATGGCATTAATTACATTCACAATGTGTGCAATCGTCCCCACTACCTACCTCTTTGTATCACACTGCATTTTATTTGCATATCAGTGGGGAATCAACCCTCAAGAGCTAGCCCAGTGATTGGCATGTAGTAAATACTGGTATTTGTTGGTTGGTTGAATGAGTGAGTGAATGAATAGATGAAGGTCTAAAGTCTCACTGAGTGTGTCTTTCTATCTAGTAAGAATAGTTGAGTCACCTAACTCCTCCTTTATTTTTCCTCCATGTCTTAGACATTTATTAAGTATCAATAGGACATCTGCACTAGGCTATAGAAATTAGCAGATGACTTAGACAAAATTCTTGCCCGTAAGTCCACAGCCAGGTTAACTGTGGTTAGACAAGCAAGTAACATGTAATAAAACAATTAATCCTTAGGAAAAGAATGAATAGGGTAGGAGTTTTGGGTGCAGAAGGTCATGCCTTATTCTCCCTTGGAACATCAAAGAGGGCTTCACAGAGAAGCAAAAACAGGTTTAGTGCTGTTGAGTGATGGGGTGGGAGTGGGGAGTGTCTAAGGGAACTGCAAGAAATTTTTTAGGCTGAGGTCATGGTCCCTTGTCCTTCTGGATTCCCACTTGCTGCCTCCCTGTCTGAGACTCTGCTTGCAGAGAAGTAAGAGGGCTACCCTAATTTCTTAAAGCATGGTGGGTGGACTTGACCCCCTCTCACTCCACTTCCTCTTCACTAAGGTTCTTCCCTATTTCTCAGTGCTTCCCTATTTGTCAAGGTTTCCCTTGAGTTAGTCTCCCCTCTCTCTTTAAAAAGAGTTGCTTTCTATTATTTGTGGCTCTCATAAAAGGTCTTTGTTTAAAACTTTGGTCTTTTCCCAGGGAAAGCCATATAAATCTCCAAAATAGTTTTGATATATTTATTGGTCTCTTATTTCAAAAGTAGTTGCCAAATGAATCTATACTATGTTTACTCATTATTCATGCTCACCCAAACAACATACACATTCTCTCACCTATTCTCCACTCTACCTTCTTCAACTTGTATATAGCTTAAGAACTCAGACCACTAAGAAGTGGTTGTCTGTGGTCAAAAATGTGCTATTGGACTATCAATAACTTGGGGGTCATGACTCTCTCATTTAGAGGGCTGGATGTTTGGATGGACTGAGAGACATTTGGATTAATGGATGGAAAATGAATGCATGAATGTTTGGATGAATAGAGAGATGGATGGGTAGACAAATGGGTGGATAGGCAGATAAATGACCAAGACAGTCAAGCTTCTAAAAGCCAGCCAAGGCCATCCTTGATAACAACCATTAGTAGGCAACTCAAAATGAATGTTGGAAATGATGATGAAAGTACTTGTAATTTGGTAATGTAATATAATCAGCATTACAACAGAAGAATGAAAAAAAAAAAATCCCAGGCAGGGTGGTGATGAGATTCCAACAAGTTAGGCAAGGCTAAGACTTCATGCTTTCCCTCCTTCACTGATTAAACAAACGTTTATAAAGTTATCTTACTAGGTATCATCCTCTGTTCACCTCTGCTGTATACTGTGGTAAATGTGAAGGAAGTGTCAGGTGGCATCCCTCCCTGCTCTGGGGTAGTTCAGGGCCTAAACTGAAGGATTGCCTTCCTGGGGTGCTTGGGTGGCTTGGCTGGTTAAGCATCTGCCTTTGGCTCAAGTCAGGATCTCAGGGTCCTAGGATCGAGGCTCGGGTTGAGCTCTCTGCTCAGTGGGGAGTCAGCTTCTCCCTCTCCTTGAGGTGTCTGGGTGGCATGGTCAGTTAGGTATCTTCCTTTGGCTCAAGTCATGATCTCAGGGTCCTGTAAACAAGACCTGCATTGGGCTTTCTGCTCAGTGGGAAATCTAGTTCTCCCTCTCCCTCTGTGCTCTCTCTCTCTCAAATAAATAAATAAAATCTTAAAAAAAAAAATAAGGATTCCCTTCTCTTTGTTAATCATAAATTACATAATTAATAATTAATTAAAATTTAAGTAATCCTTTTAAAAGACATGGGAAAAATTCTGAACTACTCCAGATAATATTAAATAACAGTAAGATACTGTCCATATTATTTACTAGCCTTCTGCTTAGAAGGTTTCCTTCTCCAATTGTTTGAGAAGTCCAAACAAAATCATGCCCTATTTTGGGAAGCACAGACAGAGAAATCCATCTCCAGCCATGCTCAGTTCTATAGAAATGGCAGGCCGGAGGAATAAAGGTGGGGGACAGGAAACATGTCTCTCTCTTTTGTACCCCCAATTTTTTTTTAATATTTTATTTTTAAGTAATCTCTACACCCCGCATGGGGCTTGAGCCCACAACCCCGAGATCAAAAGTCACAGGCTCTACTGCCTGAGACAGCCAGGTGCCCCAGACCCAAAATGTTTCATATCAAGAAAAATATAAAGATGTCAAAGAATAGCTTGTGCTTTTCTTCTTGCCTTTCATTGTAACACAAGTAAATTATACAAGACCGTGGAACAGGCCAAATGTGACATTGTCACGTGGTCCAAAACCCCATCTTTGTCCATATGATAGAGGACTGCCATGTGGCAACGGCCAGAAGACGTCTCCGGCCTGCAAAGCAAGGTTGTCTGAGCACCCTGGCTTCTGCCGCATATAAGCCAGGGGTAAAAAGATGAACTGAGGTAATCTACTCCCCTCCCTTGTGAATGTGAAGGCCGAACTATCAGAGAATCCAGCCATAGGCAGAAGTAGCGGGAGCTGAAAAGTCACAGACCCACGTGCACGCGAAATTTACCTTTGAACCTGAAGCCTAAGCAAGTGGAAGCTGTGAGGCAGCCAACGTGCCTGGAACCCATTTTTCCCAGTCCCCTCATTAATCCTGTGGATCGCCATTCGAACATTACCTCCTTCCTGAAACCCACCTAACCAGCCGGGTCCTCACCCCCCACCCCGCCCCTACCCCAGACTCAGAGACTTGGTCAGAGTCCCCTGACAAATCCTATGTGATTTTGTCAGTCACATTGACAACAGTTATACTTATTTTTAGGGTGTTTTTTTTTTAATTCAAGTACAAATTAACAAACAGTATTTACCCCAGTTGCAATTAAACAGTCCTTTATAAGATGATCAGGGATCTTTCTCCTCTGCTGGACGATCACCTCCATGAAGGCAGAGACCATGTCCCTCCTTCTGTCACGTTTTCTGTCCGTTTTCACACTGGTGCCTGGTTTGCATCAAAAAATAAGTAAATGTTCCTTGAGAGATTTAAGGAGAAGAAGCCTTTACTCTGCGGAGGACACAGCCTGGAGAAGACTCAAGTGAGGAGTCCAGCTGCCAAAAGCAGGTTGGGTCACAGGGCTTGGAGAGGGACGGCCCAGCCTCTAAGTGGAGTGCCCTCGGCCCCGTTGCCCCCCAGCCGCCAGCAAAGGCAGTTTGCTGGTGCCCCAGTTCCTGTTGTAGGAGGCTTCATGGTGAATTCTTGGTTACCCACATATGTCCCCAAAACAGACAGCAGAGGCGCAGAGGCTTATGTGCCACGTAAGCGGAATCATTTCTAAATGGAAAGCTTCTCAAAGCTTCGGAAAGGAGTCAGTGAATCAAAGGTTTATAGTCACTCACAAATTCCTATTTCTTTTTGTTTACAGAAAACTGGTTTAATTTTCCGTGTCCATCTGTTTGATGTTTACTTCACTGACTCTATTAGGGCTTAGCTTCATCGTCCTCTTTTCTTCTAGCTATTCAGGAAGAAAAAGGACCTCAATTGATATTTTATTCATTTTTGTATAATAACTTGGGTTCAAAATACTGGATTTTTTTTTCATTTAGTGTACTCCACGTGTCTTTTGGGAATGAGAGAAATACTTTTTAAGAAAATTAAGTTCAAGTAAGTAAGTAAAATATCTCCCTTCTCAGTGGTCCTACACATCATACTTTATATGGCTATGTTGGATAGCCTTGTTGTTGAACTCTTATCAGTCCATACTTTTTGGAAGAGTAAGGATTTCTTTTTTTTTTTTTTTTTTTTTTTTTTTTTAAATATTTTATTTATTTATTTGACAGAAATCACAAGTAGGCAGAGAGGCAGGCAGAGAGAGAGGTGGAAGCAGGTTCCCCGTGGAGCAGAGAGCCCAATGTGGGGCTCGATCCCAGGACCCTGGGATCATGACCTGAGCTGAAGGCAGAGGCTTTAACCCACTGAGCCACCCAGGTGCCCCAAGAGTAAGGATTTCTTTTTGGGACCCAGGCAGAACATTACTTCAAGAGCAGAACTTGGGGGACTAGAGAAGTCCTTTGTTGTTGGGGGCTGTCCTGTGTGTTGTAGGATGTGAGGCACTCTCTGGCTTCTGCCCACTAGATGCCAGGAGCACCCAGCCAGCCTCAGTTACAACACACAAAACTGTCTCCGGGGTGCCCGGGTGGAACAGTCAGTTAAGAGTATGACTCCTGGTTTCTGCTCAGGTCATGGTCTCAGGGTCCTGAGATCGAGCCTCACCTCAGGATCCCATGCTCAGCATAGTGTCTTGTTGTCCCTCTGCCTCTGCTCTTTCCCCCATTCTCTCTCACTCTCATAAATATATAAATAAAAATCTTTTTTAAAAAATTGTCTCTGGACATTTCCAAGTACTTGTGAGGGGCAAAATCACCCCCTTTGGGAACCACTGGTTTATGGCATGGTGGCAACTAGCAGGCAGAGACCGTTTCCTTAGACTTCAAGAAAGGTAGACAGAGATGGGGCAAGACCATTATTGGCCTTTTTGCTCCTATATTTTTCCAATCACCACTTTGTGTCAGGTGCAAAAATGCTTCATGATGTCCCATCCATTGGTGAAAATACAGACCAGAAAATGTTTCTCTGAAATCCCTGGAGCCTTCCTTCCCCATCCAGAGAGGAGAGCGAAGAGAACACTCTATGGTGATCTAATCAGACCAGCAGTCTGCTGCTTGTGCCTGTGTGCCCTCTGGAGAGCCCCAAGTTCCGTATTTGTACAGTACAAATACAGTACTTGGCCTCTAGATCAGAGAAGTTTGGAAGAATCAGATAGGAACTTACCCCATTTTGTGTTGCATTAGTGATGGTCCGACCAAGCAATGCCTTTCAATATATTGCCCTTTCTGGATAAAATGACTCTATCCTTAATGAAGGAGTGGGAGGCAGAACAGCGTGGTGATGGGTCTGGTCTTTGAAAACTGGCAAGCCAGGGCTGAAAGCAACCGTGTGCCCTTACCAGCCGTGTGGGTGGTTCACCAACTTGGACACATAAGCTCTCTGAGTTTGTCTTCTGTCATCAATAAAATTATCTTAACATCCACTGTGTAAGGGGGATTGTCAGAATTGTAGAATATATGCAAGGTATGTCATTCAAGTGTCCAACGTAGAGTAAGCGCCCATCAATTATGCTTGCCATTGCTGTTGTCATTAATAATAAATACCGAAAACACCATGTGCTCTGTGGCTAATGCATCAGAGAAACATTTGGGAGCAGAGTTTCCTTTAGGATCCCTGAACCAGAGCTTTCATGGCAACTTCCATATAAATTGCTTCACTTAAAGCCAAAGGCATTGAAAGGCATGCTGGAGGGATGAGTCCTTTCTCGGGCTGAAGGGACCAGAACAGTATTTTACTCCCATCTATACTCTTCAAAGTACCTAGCACAGTGCATGGCCGGAGTAAGTACGTTCATAACTACACTTAGCAAGTTCTTGAGCATCTACAAGTTTCCAGAAACCATTCTAGGGTCTAACAGAAGGAACAGGGATGAGCACAAACAGACACAGACCCTCAGATTATAGTCCTATTGCCAAGACTGCAAATAAAAAAAAAAAAAAAAAAAACCTCACAGGAAATTGGCCGATGGCAAAAAAGCCACACAATCCTTTTGATCTCTTTCATTTTTTCGCTTATGTTAGATGCTCAGTTACAGAGAAATTGTTCTCTACTTTAAGAAAACCAGCATCGTGTGCTATGGTGAGTGCTGTGAAGTGTGTAAACCTGGCGATTCACAGACCTGTACCCCTGGGGCTAATAATACATTATATATTAATAAAAAATTTTAAAAAAATTTAAAAAGAAAGAAAACCAGCATCATGAGAATAATTGTGAACAGAAGATGCAAAACCTGCCAGAGTCCCAGGGGGAGACCGTTGGGGGTGGTGGGAGTATGGTAAGGAATGTACAGAGGAGGGTGTCACTCCTGAATGACAAAGACGGTGAAAGATGGCGCATTCTCTGCATGGTTTTGAGATTTCGGACTCCGAGGAGAATGGCTTTTGACAGTGGGGTGTTTATCATGGGCAGAGGATGGGACGCCGTTGCAAGCGATACAGGCAAGGTACAGCATCATCCTTAGGAGCCTGGGTTACAGGAGCCACGTTCCCTTCCCTGAGCCCCCAAGGCTCAGCCAGGTACCTGACAGGACAGGTGAGGTCACACGACCAGGACATAAATAATGAGTAGTCTAGCTCTTTATAAAGACTTTTTAAAAAAATAGCCACCCAAATTCTACAGACTGGCTAGGGGAGGAGGGTATGTTTTCATTCAATCAACTTGAAAAAGCTTTCAGAAAATCCCCCTCTGGGTGATTTCAAGCATCTTATTCGTACCAGAAGCAGCCAATAGGATTAAGCCTCACTCTGCCTAGGTGAGATCCTAATCCTTTTAGAACAGTTAGTTGTCTGTAGGATCTGTTACGTGGCTGGGGATGGTTTTAACTTCCTGGGTGTCTACGTTTAGAGTCTTGACAGCGTCACAGGGGATGCTTCAAGCCAGATGAGAACCAGGCTGCACCCAACTTTTTTCTTTTTTTTTTTTATTTCATTATTTTGCTTTTTTAGATGGAATAGTCTACAAAGCTCTGGAAAAGGAACAAAATGAAGTAGAATTACAGGGAAAGGCCAAAGGAGCTGAAGGACACTGAGAAGGGAGAAAAGAGCTTGGGCCTGTCGTAGTCTTAAAATACACGGAAAACAGAAGTCCAAAATGTGCCTTATTTACTCCTACACAGGACAACAGCTGAGACATTTTCGAGAAAAGGTCTGCAACATTTTTCACCTAAGCAAAGGTGCACGGGTACGGTGTGTTTATCCTACAGGCTTCAGAGTTGTCTGTTTTTCTCTTGGTGCGCTTATAAAAGCCGGTACAGTTGAATGCTCTTTTAATAACCCTTCCACTTCTGTGTTATAGATGAGATACGATCCATTGTGTCTTACCCCATATTTATTTTCCAGAGCATACCACTGCTTTTGCATTAGACACTCTACCCTATAGGGAGAAAATTGGGTCTAAACTATAAAGCTAACCCTTTCTTTTCGCAGACATCCTGTAATTAGCTCAAGTTTTCATCTTTCATCAAGATCCTCCTGCACAACCCAGAAAAGTTTTCTCTTCTCGACATGTTTTTGCCAGATGTTTCCACAAAAGAAATGTAAAGGCAAAGTTTTTTGTGTGCACTGGGGCATATGACTTCATCCTTAATGACCGCTTCAAAAGGCTCCTCCTCCTCCTTAATTAAGTGAATTAGTTATCCCCGGTTCCTTTGTAAAAAACACCTATTGTCTCTGTGTCCACCAGTCCCTCTGCATCCCAGCCACCACCCCATCATTGTCCCGCATGCCCTCGGGAGGGGTCAGATGGCAACTCCAGCCTCACTCGGTCCATAGGTTCTGCACCCCAAACCCAAAATAAATACTTTCACACTTGACAAAAGAAAACTCAGTCGCTGCACATGAACGCGGGAAACAGCTGCTGTCTCTCCAATTAAACTTCCATTTTCCTCTGCTCAAGGGATGATTCTGTGTGGAAATAGTATCTTGAACTTGCCTTGGCATCAGCAGTGAGGCACTGTCTCTTTAGTTTGTCTCAGATACTAGTGTTTTCAGCTTTGCCAGAGAATATTTTTATGTTCCCTTTAAATATTTTTTCCTTTCTTATGCGCTTATTGATCTCTATTGTCCACACAGAATTTTGGAAGGTCAGTATCAGAGGTGGCTTCCAGGGATCTGATTCCAGCCCCTGTATTGGAGAGGTGGCAAAACTGAGAGGAAGCTAATTGCCCTAATTGTGCATCTGATTAGATTAGTCAAGATATCCAATGTCTTATTCCGTATCTTACATCTGCTGCTAGCTGACCGATGGCGCTGACTTTTCCTGCGGAAACCCAAAACAAAACAACAAAATACCATCACTTCTCATCAATGCCATAAGCTTGAAACCACTGAGGGTGATGCCTGTATATATCTCCCAACAGTTGCAAGTCAGTACTTTTGTTCCAGCAATCTCGTGGGGTGGGCTGATCTAGCCACACTCCCTGCTGTTAATAAATTTGGAATGCAAAATGAGTGTGAGTTCTCATGAGAATGGGTGGTACATAGTTAAGTCTGGGTAGCTAGATAGGAATCCAAACCTCAAGTTTACCTCTTATAAACTATGACCTGGGGCGTGCTTTTCAATTTCTCTAAGCCTCAGCTCGCTCATTTAAAACCTGGGTTAGTGGGGCGCCTGGGTGGCTCAGTCAGTTAAGCGTTCTGACTCTTGGTTTCCACTCAGGTCAAGATCTTGTGGTCGTGGGATTGAGCCTGACATTGGGGCTCTGTTCTCAGTGTGGAAACTGCTTCAGATTCTCTCTCTCCATCCCGCGCTCTCTCTCTCAAATAAGTAAATAAAATTAAAAATGAAAAACTGGATTAGTAATAGGAACTTCTTCACAGAGCTGCTGTGAGTGAGGAATAAATGAACTGATGAGAGTAAGCACGCGTAGTACAATGTGTGACACACGGCAAGCCGCTGACATGTTAGCCCTTTGCTCCATCTGGTTAGAGTCTAAGAGTTGGTGACTGCCTAGATCAGAAGGTGTGGGAAGAGGAACAGTGGCAGGATCACAGTGAGGCTGAGATTTCAAGCCCAGGTAACTAGACATTCCTAGTGCTCTCCAATGTCCTCCCCACCTCTCCCTCCTAAACATGAGAGGCACTACATTCCCTAGCCCCCTTTCAGTTAGGAAGGGCCAGGGCCTGAACTAGGGTGAGTGAGACCAGCAAGTTATCTAAGGAGAAAAATCTGAGGAGCCACTGGCCCCCAGGGCCACACAAGTCCCAACCCTGCTCTTGCATGACGCTGAGAGCCAGAGCCTTCCCAGATGTCTCACCAGGCACATCCCTCCGCTCACTAGTCCCAGCCCCAGGTAAGGCCCAGCAATGAGGTCTGGCCCATGAGTTGCCCCTGGAAGTGACCCTGAAGAGCCAGCACGCAGTGATCCTCTCCCTTTGCAGCTGAGAAGGCTGCTCGTTGCAGGTGGTAGAGCTCAATGTCCACCTGAAGCAGGGTCCCCTGCCGTCCTGTAGCAGGATCAAGAAATACATTGTTGTTGTGATGAGCCACTGAAATTTGGAGATGGTTTGCTACTACAGCAAAACCTAGCCTGTTCTCCTCCTCCCTCTCATTCGTGTAATCCTCATCAGCATCAATCACTCCATTTTCGTCGCTGTCAGCATGAGTAATGAACCCAGGCAGAGTGAGGTTTAAATATTAGCCATGACCCTTTCCAGTTGTATTTTCTCTGAGCCTCCGTTTCCTCAGCCAAGAAAAAGGCACCAATAAGGCAAAGCTCGCAGGGTTATTGTGTGGGGTTAAGTTGCATCCTCATTGGCTATAAAGGGGAATGAATGTCCTTCCAGAGGTGTTTCCTGAGGGCAGGGAATACCGATGGCCCCAACGCCCAACCCAGTGCCTTTGCATATGACACATGTTGCATCGAGTTTTGCTGATTAAGTCAAAGAAGACTTTGGTGTATGAGTTAGAGCAGATTTTTTTTTCCAAAGCAAAAGCTATGAGCCATCAGTGCACCAAGAAAATGGCCCAGATTTTCTCCTGTGTCTCTCTGCGAATCTCTTATTCTTTCAGCGCCTGCATCTGCTGAGTTGTCAAGGTTACCTCTCACCATCTTTGCAATATTATTAGATGTTGACCCATATTGTGTCAAAATTATACAGAGACCTGGATGTGTGCTTGCGTTCCCCACTGTTTCAATGATTATCACTCTTTTCTGATCTGCTTCCCTCATTCAACTGCTTTTAGATATGAGAGAGGTTTTACAGCTCCACTGTTCACCAGAATGACATATCCTTTTGTATTCCACTGACTCCGTGAGATTTCAAGGGACTTAGACTCAAACCATGAACAAGTGGCAAAATTCTTTCCTTCGCCTTTAGGTGAGATTCAGCCTCTTCCTTCTAAATGTGTAGATTTGTGGGGATTCCGCTAAGCACTTTTGATGCGTCCTATCACTTACTGCAACCTTATGAAAGAGGTGCTAGTGGTAGTCCCATTTTACAGATGAGAAAGTTGAGGCTCAAGAAAGTAAGTTACTTACCCAAGGACATGCAGTCCTAAATATCAGAGCTAAGATTAACCCCAGGTTTGGTTTGACTCCAAGTCCTGTGATCTTAGCTTTCTGCTATACTAAGGAAGAGATAAAAGTAAAGGGGCTCTCAAAGGTGCCCCAGTTTCTTTCCAACATGTGTTTGAAAAATGTCCATGATAACTAAAATTCTGAGTATTTTAGTAAGAAATGGGACGTGGAGAAAAATAACTGGTAATCCAGTGTGAAGAATGGGGCTTAAATAAAGCATCACTCAGAAAATTACCCCCTGCCCACGGAGTGCCTGGGTGGCTCAGTCAGTTAAGTGTCTTCCTTTGGCTCAGGTCACGATCCCAGGGTCCTGGATTGAGCCCCCGAGTGGGGCTCTCTGCTCAGTGGGGAGTCTGTTTCTCCCTTTCCTTCTCCCTCTGTGCTTGCTCTGTCTCTCAAATAAATAAATACAATCTTAAAAAAGAAAAGAAAAGAAAAATACCCCTCAGTGTCTTTACAAGCTAGACATTTAAGAGAATAGTAAAGGAATATTACTTGGCAAAATTATTTATTGGGAGAACGTATTGTTAGAGTCACTTCTAAAGGTGTACATGGTGAGATTAAAAGGTAAGGAAGAGGAAAGTTATGGGAATATTAGCCTTCAGGCCAGTGTAAAGCATTATAGCTCACTAAGATAAATTTTCTTTCAGAAAATTACCTTTTATTTATTTTTTTGAGTTTATTTTTTTTTTAGTGATCTTTATACCCAACCAGGGGCTCAAACTCACGACCTTGAGATCAAGAGTTGCATGCTCTTCTGACTAAGGCAGCCAGGTGCCCCTCCAAAAATTACCTTTTAAAACTGAATTTCTTTAATTGTTGAGGTTGAGCATCCTATGTTTGTTGGCCATTTTTATCTTCATCTCTGCGAATTAGCTACTCATAAAATGTGCCATTTCCTATGGAAATCGCCGTGTACATATGAATAATTTGCAAGAATGTTTTATATATTGTGGATATTAGGCCTTTTGGTTGTCATTATATTGTAAATATTTCCCAGGTTTGTTGTTTACACTTCCTTTGTTTATGGCATTTCCTCTTTAGATTTACTTTTAATTTTAAAAAGGTAGTTTTGAGGCTTCCAGTGACAAGGAAAGAATTTGGATGTCAAACCCAGTTTCACAAATCAATTTCATGCCAGTAACGAGAAGGCAGGGAGCCACTGGATAATTTGTGAGGCAATTTGCAGAAAGTTTCCTGTTAGTCTCTGGGCATCATTAAATAATAGCCATGTGCTGATCTGGCTACTTTCCACAAAACGCCTTACAGCCACTCTATCAGAACTCCCATCGGTTTGCAATGCCTGGCTGGTCATAATAGGTGTTAACACCAGCCCATAAAACTACTGCTACTTTATGGATTTGTTGAAACGTCAAGTGATTTGCTGCCGAGAGAAAGAATGAAAGAAAGAGGATGAAAGAAAGCTGGAAAGGAGGCAGGGCACAAAGAAAAAAGGAAAGAATGCAAGAGAAGGAAAGAAACAACAAGTAAAAAGATGAAGAAAGAAGTAGGAAAGAAAGTTATTGAAAAGAAAAGGAAAGGTTAAAAAAAAGGAGAAAGAGTAGAAGAAAAGAAAGTAGAGAATCCAAATATAAATAAAGATGGATGGATGGATGGGAGGAATGGAGGAGGAGGAACGGAGGGAGAGGAGAATACACAGTTTCTTTTTATCTAAAGCTCTTATTTTACTGGAAGAAAAACTCAAACCCAGAAAGGCTGAGTAACTTGCCTCACTCACACAGCAGATTCATACCAGAATGAGAGCCAGATTCCAACCAGGTCTTCTAATTCCCAGTCTAACCTGCCTTCTCTCATGCTCTTTTATTTCACTGGAAGCTTTCTATTGACTTAAACCAACTTAAAGCAATATCTAACGTTAAAAAGACTATAGCTCAGGGGCACCTGGGTGGCTCGGTGGGTTAAGCCTCTGCCTTCAGCTCAGGTAATGGTCTCAGGGTCCTGGGATTGAGCCCCACATCGGGCTCTCTGCTCAGCAGGGAGCCTGCTTCCCCCCCTCTCTCTGCCTGCCTCTGCCTACTTGTGATCTCTTAAAAAAAAAAAAAAAAAAAAAAGACTATAGCTCAAAATGGGCCTTCTGCTAGACCAGAAAGTCTTACCCCTGTGATTTTTTTTTTAACTGCAGCACATTGCCATAACAGAATTTGACCTTTAATGTGTAAACTTTAAAAAGACAGTTGAACTAGCAGTTCCTTCCTATTAAAAAAAAATTAAAAAGAAATGTTGTTCATAATCTATAACAGAAAAATTTATTTCGGAGGAAATTACTGAAGTAAACGTGGGAAAAGGCTACAGTCTTCAATACTGTTTGGAAGAATTTTGATTTTTTGATTGATACCTGAGGAACATTGTACTTTTTTCTATTGCTGCTTGAGGTCAGATAATCAAAGATAAAGAAAAGCAGGAGGTTAATGTCATCACACTTGACTTTTCATTCAATGAGTGGGATTTAAGATAGATTTGTGAGTTTCCTAAGAAGGCAAGTGGAGAGTGAGTGGTTGAGCATCAAAAGAAAAAAATGTGAATGACTGGAAAACCAAAGTATTTCTCCAAATGCACTCACGTACAGAGAATATTCCTTTCAACATGCTATAAATGTCCCTCTCCTTGTTTTAGTCAGGAGGCAGGCCTAAGAGAGAGCTCACGTTACCTTTTAGTCCCATGATTTTATATGATCCTATAATACACACAATCCCTGTGCCCTAATTAACTGATTATTGCTTTAATTTCCTATTTTACTTTGGCAATGGGGAACTTGCTTCATTCTATTAATTTATTCTGGATGGTGTTCTGCTACATTAGCTTAGCTGAGTAGAATTTGTGCCAATGAGGTCAGAGTATTTACTTTCATTCAGTCATTCAACAAATATTTGCTGCACTACTTACCCACCTGGCACTGTTTTGGGTATAGGGAAAACAGCATAAACAATACAGATTAAAACACAACAACACCTGCCCTGACAAAGTTTGTACTCTAATGCATGGCTGAGGATAGACAATAAATAAACTGATAAAATTATACATGGTATGTTAAGTAGAAATAAGTGCTATGGAAAAAAATAAAACAAAGGGATAGAGAGGGCAGGAGTAGTAGAGGAGACTTAATTTTAGATGGGGTGATAAGGAATTCAGATAAGACGTCTCTGATGAGTAAGGACCTGAAAGAGGTGAGGAGTAAATCTTTGCAGGCCACAGGAACATGCCAGAGGACAGCCATTCAGGATGCATGGCGAAGCGCCATGAGGGAGGGGGAGTGCTCAGAGAGGTGGAGGGGTGGGGGGGTCCAGATCTTGTAGAGTCAACTAGCCATGCGAAGGACTTTGGCTCTAACTCTGAGTGAGATGAAAAGGGAAGCCACTGGTGATGCTTGAGCAGAGGGACGTAATCCATATTTTCACATGATCCCATTGGCTGCTGGGTGGAGAAGAGTGTGTTCAAGGGCAAGGGCGGGGGCAGAGTGAACACTCAAGAGATGATGACCACCAGCATGGCCCAGTAGCCGTGGAGGAAGAAGGATATGGCAGATGCCCCTTCATATATGAAGACATGCACATGCATCTTGAGACCAGGAGTAACAGAACTTGGTAATGGATTGGATGTGAGGTGTGAAAAAAGAGAGGACTCAGGGTGATTCCAAAATGGGCCTGGTTCTCGTCATTCCATTATCGGTTCAAGTAAATCTCCAATGTCTCCCACAGCCCCCTTCTTCTCTACCTCCATCCAGCCCAGTTCCGGCTGTGCTGACAGCCAATATGTTAATACAAGTTTCCTGCCTCTAGGACTTACAGAATCGATTCTGGTTTTCTCCTTGATGTGGATTAGCAGAGTCCACGCTGAGTTTAAGACTGCAGTCATAACTCATTTTTTTTGCCTGAGTTGCTTCTTCTTCCTTTTCTGTGGTTTCTAGACTTTAATTTCCGTTTTAATGGCCTGATTATATATGAGCCTTTGTTGTTACTCAGAAACTTCTGGGGAAACATAGGGCCGGAGGGCAGAATGGATGGATGGACAGCAGAAAGAGATAAAGGGAAAGAGACAGAGGAAGAAGGGGTTGAGAGAGAGAGAGAACACGAAATGGCCAAATAAAAATTGATAAGACTTTAGCTCAGTTTGAAAGTGAAGAAACAGCTGCAAGAACACGGTTACTGGGAAGACAGAATGAAAGAACCTGATGGATCAGAATAGAGCCATCACCCCCCGCAACCATCAGAAAAAGAGAAGATCCTCATGGAAGTGCAGCGGCAGCGTCTTCCCCAAGCTGATGACCAACAGAACCTACAGTCACAGTTCACAGTACTTTCCTGAGGCAAAGGATAAAAAACAGAGAACAAGACTTAAGACTAGAAAGAAAACCTAAGTTTGGCATGTGCTCACTCAAAGAAAGAAACTGTCTGTAACCTCAAGGGGGACAACATTCTAAATTTCTAGTTCTAAAAAGAGAGGGAGGTAGGATGAACGGTCGCACCAGGATGATGATTTTGGATGTGTCGAGTTTATCGCCTTAAGACCCGATTTATTTATATGTTCATGCTCCATCTCCTTGCATGACAGCTTTTAAGAAATGTAGATAATAGATGGGGCACCTGGGTGGCCCAGTCAGTTAAGCCTCAGGGTGTTGATTTCCACTCGGGTCTTGATCTCAGCGTCCTGAGACTGAGCCCCACAGCAGGCTCTGCGCTTAGCTCGGAGTCTGCTTGTCCCTCTCCTTCCTCCTCTGCTCCTCCTCTCTCTCTCTCTCTCTCAAAAATGAATAAATAAAATCTTTAAAAAAGAAGAATCCACTATCTAGGTGTTTGTGGTTTTTTTTTTTTTAAGAATGTATATGATAGAAAAGGAGAAAAGAAGTTGCCAAAATTTGAGCAAAGAGAAGATATTGGTAATAAAATAAAGGCGAGGATAAAATTAATGCATTCCCACTTATGCTCCGGAAAAGAAAGGAAACAATATACATACATAAAGTTCTATGGAGTCACTGGAGATAGTCTGTAAATTTGGTTTTGAGCCTCCTACCAACCAAAGCAAGGAGAACAATATGATCCTTATTTATATTTAATCAAAACATACAGTTTCTATAAGACTAAAACAAACCAGCAGTATTGTGGAAGCTAAGACTAAAATCTGAAGAAACTGTGTTCTGGGGAACCACCACATATAGATAAAGACCTTGACAATATTCTTTCAACAAATGCAATAACAGTGCATGAGGGTTTCCTCTTCCCCATACCTCTCCAAAACTGCTTATGTCTTGTCTTTTTGATATTAGCCTTTCTGACTGGTGCAAGGTGGTATCCCACTGTGCTTTGGGTTTGCATTTCTCGGATGATTTGTGATGTTGAGCATCTTTTTATGTGTCTGTTGGCCATCTGGATATCTTCTTTGGAAAAATGTCTATTCGCTCCTCTGCCCATTTTTTAATTAGATTATTTGGTTTTGGGGGGGTAGCGTTGTATATGTTTTTGTATTTTGGATATTAACCCCTTATTGGATCTATCATTTGCAAATATCTTCAGTAGGTTGCCTTTTTGTTTTGTTGATGGTTTCCTTTGCTGTGCAAAAGTTTTTTTTTTATTTTGATATAGTCTGAGTAGTTTATATTTGCTTTTATTTCTCTTGTCTGAGGAGACACATCCATAACGATGTCGCTAAGGCCAATGGCCAAGAGATTACTGCCCATGTTTTCTTTTAGCAGTTTTATGGTTTCAGGTCTCACTTTTAGATCTTCTAACATTCTTAAGAAATTGTTCATCTTTTCCACTTCTTTTTTTTTTAAGATTTTATTTATTTATTTGACAGAGACAAAAAGCACACAAGCAGGGGGAGTGGCAGGCAGAGAGAGGGAGAAGGAGAAACAGACCTCCCACTGAGCAGGGAGTCCGATGTGGGGCTCAGTCCCATGACCCTGGGACCATGACCTGAGCCGAAGGCAGACGCTCAACGACTGAGCCACCCAGGCACCCAATCTTTTCCACTTCTTAAGCGAAACGTCACCAGTTAATTCTGGTAACTTTTATTTCAGATCAATATGTTTTAGAACTATTACAAATGTACCATAAAATGATCCTTGCCACCGTGGTAACAATTTGACCTAGCTGTCACTTTCTTTACGCCAGCTAATAGGATAAAAAGGCAAGAGCTTCTAGGTGTAATTTCCACAGATATTTTATGTTAAAAAAATGGCATCCTTTGTCACTTCTGTCATTTGACCTGTGTCAAACATGCTTTCTGGAAACAAAGCTATTTGGAAGATTCTGCTGCAATTAGAGCTGAATGCACTAGATGAAAACCTTCTGATTGGGGCCAAAGAAGCCAAGAGTATTGGTTCTGCTGTGGGTGTGTTTGGGGTTAGCAGAGTTCTGAAGGTCACCGTCATTAGCATCAGTGTGGCCACAGAATGAATCTCTCAACTTTCTCAACTGTAACAAATGTGCTTAAAACTGAGCTAATTTATAATCTAAATGCATGTGTAGGGTAGTAATCAAGATACTGTGCTGAATGAGCTGTTATGCTTTAGGGGAAACAAAAGGTACGTTAATATTTTATTCATCTTCAAATTAACTATAAATTGCACATCCTTGTATAGCTCAGGCAAATGAGTGTTCAAATTAATGTATAAAAATAAAAATGACATTTTTTTCCCGTGGCACCTGTTTGATGACAGAGAATTGGCAAATTGGCAAAATTGCCCTTGAATGCAAGTTTTCATTTCCTCCCACGGGGCGGTCAGAACGCCTGGGAGGGCTCGCCCTCAGCCCCTTTCAGAAGTCCCCTCTTTCTCCTCTCTGGTGGCCTCTCCCACTCATTCTCCTGCCTCTGCAGATATTGGCACAGATGCAGATCACTTTCACTTCTGCTGGGGAAATTACAACACACTTTTTTGAACGGCAGAGACCGGGAGGAGACTTAGCTCTTCAGACCCCAGACTGAAGCCCAACAAGCCCAACAGCATCGGAAACGCCGGCATGTCTGAGTGAAAAGCACAGGGGCAGGAAGGAGAAGGAATAAAAAGGAGTTAGAAAGGGAATGAGGGAAGAAAGCAAAAGGGAAGATGGAAGCAAATTGTTTAGTGTGACTATGCATGCACTCATCTATGGAACAAATCCTCGTTGGGCATGGGAAGCCCAGCACCAGATCGCACATGTTAGTTTTCACCAGGGTCGGACAGGGGAGTATCTGCTGACTCAGTAGTTCTCAGCTGAACCAGGAAGTGCACCAAAATTAGGAGAGTCCCCGTATTAATCAGGGGGCACTTTGAAGCGAGTTAGACCAAAGAGAAAAAAATCTTCTGATGCGAATTTTTCTCTTCTTGTGAAATTCCCCGCTTCACATTCAAAACAGAGAACACACCAGCAGTAGCTTTTGTCCTCCAAGTGTAGTGCAGTTGGCTTCTTCTTCAAAAAAGGAATCTGCGTCACTTCGAAGTTAGATTTCTGTCCTGTTGCCTTCAGAGAGTTGGCCCAGAAAGGGAGCCAGTTTCTGAGATGACTGCTCCAAGAGCAGGTGCATTTTCATCCCACAGATATTAACTTTGATAAGCACTTACTGAATGCCCCCTTGGGCGAGAATGGAGAGAAACAAAGCAGAGCTCCTACCTCCTGGGGCTTTAATTGTAACTTCATAATGAGAATTTTCATCTGTGTGGCTCCTTCTCGAAAACACAAAGAAGGCTTTCAGAGGCTGCTTCATTGAAGTGTCAGGGAAGGAAAGTAGGTGGTATTTTTATTCCCATTCTCCAGTTGGGTAAAGTGAGTTCTAATGAAATCAATTTACTTGCTAACAGTCACCCAGAGGTCAGAGCACCAGAAAAAAAAAAAAAAGAAAGAAAGAAAGAAATGATCACAGGACTGTGTCACACACTTAGTAGTTTAAACTGAAAAGGAAGAAAACTTTTTTTGTGTGTGTGGACTTATCTAAAAAGAAATGTGTTGCTCTGTTTCTCGGTTTCATTTATTCAGCAAGTAAGAGCCAGCGCTACTCTAGGCAAGGAGGATCTAGCAGTGAACAGAACAAAACTCACATGGGACTTGCATCTAGACAGGCGAGCCAGACAATGCATTTTTAAAATATGTAATGTGCTATGAAGAAAATACCCTATTGAGGGGCACCTGGGTGGCTCAGTGGGTTAAGCCTCTGCCTTCCGCTCAGGTCATGATCTTGGGGTGTTAGGATCGAGTCCCGCATCGGGCTCTCTGCTCGGCAGGGAGCCTGCTTCCGGCTCTCTCTCCCTGCCTGCCTCTCTGCCTGCTTGTGACCTCTCTCCCTGTCAAATAAATAAATAAAATCTTTAAAGAAAAAAAAAGAAAGAAAGAAAATACCCTGGTGAGAGGGTAGTGAGTGGGGGTGCTGTTTTGGATGGAGTGGTGTGGGGGCTTCTCTGAAGAGGTGATATTTGAACAGGGATCTGAACGAAGGGAAGGAGAATGTCATGTGGACATCTGAGGGACTCCAGGTGGGGGACCAGCAAGGAGGAAGGCCATCATGGAGGAAAGTAGTTGGCAAGTTCAAGAAACAGCAAAAAGACCATGTGGCCAGAGAGAACCTGGGGCAGAGGCACAGAGATTTGGCCAGCAAGACAGCAGGGGGGCAGGGGGGCAATGTGGGCTTTGACACAGTGGGGCGGGGAGCTCTTGAGGGTTAGAGCTAAGGACTGCCAGGACATGGCTTAAATTTCACGGGATCCCTTTGACTGGTTGAGAAGAACAGACTTTAGAGGGGCAAGCGTGGAAGCAGGGAGAGCAGTCAGGAAATTGTTGCGATCTTCTCCGGGAGGCAGGCGGCAGTGGAAGGGGAAAGGGGGACATGGTCATTTGCAGGATGTCTTCTGAACATGAAGTCAATGGGATTTGCTGAAGGATTAGAAAGGAGGAAAGAGAGAAAGCGAGGTTTACAGATCAGGTGCTCTAGCTGGCTTGTTAGTCCTTTGCAACTTAGCTTTTCAGGATACCCATCAGAGCCCAGGAAAACATTCCTGTCTTGGGCATTCAGTCTCTTGACCCAAATAAGACGGATGACACTGTGTGTTCAGTCCTGGTTCCACCTATTACCAGCTGAAAGGGCAAGTGAATAGCCCTCTCTACACCCCAGAGTCTTAGGGGTGAATTAAGGATGATCATTTCTGCTGTTCCTACTTCAAAAGGATGTTGAATAAAACTCTGTAAAGATGAGGCAGCACCAGCTTAGGGCTTATTAGTTAAGTCACTATCACCATCAGAGTTAACTTGATGAGTCAATTGAGTTGCCTTTGGTGTATCATTAATACATTCTAGGCAGTTCCGCTGCCCCAAATTCTCTCTCCAATGGCTTGTCATGGTGAAAGAATTTCATAATAAGCCTGATTCCTTTCTGTTAAGGCACTGTGGACCTCAGACATCCTCCTTTAAAATAGAAACTTTAACCTGACCTGCTGTCCGTCGTTTGTCATTTTGGGTGAATAATCACATCAGATTGCTTTTCTGCCATCATGGCTAACTTAAGTTGCAATGGGAGAAAGGACAGAATAAATGTGCGGCAGAGAAGGCAACAGTCGTGGGGCTGCTGAGTATACCGTGGACAGATTGAGAAGATTCCCTGGAGGAGGATCCTCCAAAAAGAAACGGTGTCTACGGTGAAATGTTGTCCAGATTTGCCTGACATCATGGTTTTTCTCTCATCTCATAAAAATGATGTTATAGAAGCACACCTCCTTGAAATAATTTTAACAAGTAGCTACAGAAGCCAAATTGCTCTAGAAAAACATTGAATTCATGGAGAGTCATATGTTCTCACGGCCCCCTTGGCTTGCTTTGTTTAAACACACTGGTCTCCACAGCATACTTCTTCAATTATGGGTGTCCCTGCTTTGCCTTTAAATGCCCAGCTGGGCATTTAAAGAGTCCCTTTCCCCCAAATATCTTTGAAAATGCCCAGGGGTGTGGACATGTAATCAGAAATCATTCCTTCGAGTGTCCCCATCATGACAGGAATCCAGGGTCTCCAGTGCTTCCACAAAGATGTCCCTCAGGACTAGAGGTCTGTCCCCATCACCATTGCTATCACAATGACCAGCACCTAGAAGTCCTATAGGCCCAATGTTGGTAAATTTGGAATACCTGCCGGTCAAGTTGGGAATGCAGTAAAGCAACAGCTGAAGGCTTGTTGAGTATTCCCACAGCAAATTTGTTCAACCTCGGTTGTGAAGGTGGTTTGTGGCAGGGCCTTCTCCCTGGAGGTGTGGCAACCAAGCACAGAAGTCATCACCCCACCCCCCTGAGACTTCCCCAGCTGCAGTGCCCCTCCAAGGTATAAACTCTGCTCCTGTCATCTTTGTAGCTAGCATCCCCACCTCAGGAACGGTCAACTCCATGCCCAAGCCAATATCACTGTGACTCAAGCCATTGTCACGGCAATAGGACAATCAGCAGGGGGGGGGGGCACCCCGCTGCAAAGCTCAATGAGCCCCATCGTGTTACTACCCTTAGAGAGTTATCATTCTTTCACATCACAACCACTGT
This sequence comes from Martes martes, assembly GCF_963455335.1. Classification (NCBI taxonomy): domain Eukaryota; kingdom Metazoa; phylum Chordata; class Mammalia; order Carnivora; family Mustelidae; genus Martes; species Martes martes. The sequence continues at coordinate 86,107,472 of NC_137892.1, forward strand.
GCCTTTCTCCAAAGATGCTGACAAGCCCATGGAGTGTCTGGGTGAGGGCAAGATTCTGGTGTCAGCTGAGATACCATCTGTAACTCCACTCTTCACTAATGGCAACCTTTATTGTGGAAAGGCATTTAGTACTTCCCTGGAGACACCTGTCTCTCTCTGTAACTGTCTTCCATTAGGGAGCAAGTGCCCTTCTTTCTGCACATTGGTGGGCAAGATTTTGATCTTTCTCAGGATGCTCCTAAGCCTGTTGAAAATCGGTAGATAGAAATGAATGGGTCGGGGATGGGCGTGGCCTGCCTCCACTCCCAGGAGCTCCAAACCCACAGGTCCTGCCCAGTCCTGGCACTCTGCAGTCCTCCATCATGTCTGCACCTTTCCCCTCTTCTGCTCTGAAAGGACCCCAAACAGGACATCCCACGAAACCACAAGATTCAAACCTCCCCCTCCTCCCTGTATCTTTGTGCAAGCAACAGTACAGATGATTAAATTCACAACAGGCTTAGCTGGTACTGATGGTTACCTGGGTGTTTCTGAGTGCGATTCAGAGTTGGTTCCAAACAGGGATACATTTTTAATGGTTGCATGTAAGTGCTTAGTGCTCCCGAATAGTAGGACAGGCCCTTGCTGGGGACACAGCCTGTGAGACACAGGGAACCAGCATCATTCCTTAACATCACACGCATCGTGAAACTTTTCTCCTCATCAAAGTGAAATATCTTCATGGCATAAAGTTAGAAAAGTACGGAAAAGTATGTTGAAGAAAATAGTAATCAACTATCATCTACTTCCCACAGATAGCCATGGTTAATATTTTAATGCATTTCCTGTTATATTATTTAGCATAAATTAGTATCTTTTAGGAAACATCTAATATAAAGCATAAATACATAAAGATCTATCAGAAAAAGAGATAGTCTAATACACATACAATTTATACACACGTGTATGGGTATATAAAATAGTATATATTAAGGATAAGTAGATATGAAATAAGTATAAATAAATATGTATATGTATATGCATATATATAAATATATGTATTTATATATACACATATAAATTAAAATGTATATGTATATGCATATTTTATTGTAAACATTTTCCCAGATAATTAGAAAAACATGACCTTTGTGGGCAGCATTCTGTCTTACAGATGCAACAAATTTAAACATCCGTCCCATTGGTTGGTATTGAGGTAGTTTCCAATTTTTTATTGGAAACTGTGTGCCTCTCTTATCAGTGAGGGAGAACATTCTTAGGAGCAGAGTTTCTTTCTCAAGAGATCTATGTGTTTGGCATCTACTAATATAAATCGCTGAAATGCTTCCAGAGAGTTGGTTCTGACTCAGTGCCGGGCAGGTTCCACCTGTGAGACGGGGCCAAAAAGGAGGCAGTGGCCTGGGGGGCACCTTCAAGCTTTTGCTTCTGGTGGGAAGACTCTTGACCACAGTTTCTAATATTCCTCTGCCTGAAAGTAGACACAGAACCTTGTCAAATCATGGAACTTTTGTTCTGCCACTGCGTACCTACCTGGAAAAAGAGAAGCTCATCAACCCTGTGAACTGTAAGCCAGTCTTCAAAGCTGAGGTACTAGTTTCACCGTATCATTTGGTTATTGAGCGGAAGTGAATGAACTGGGGCCCTGGCGTCAGACTGTGGGTTTTGACTCCATCATTTGTTCTGTATTCTCATGTAACTTGGCCGAGTCGGTTAACTTCCCTTTTCCTCGTCTTTAAAATGGAGGATCATAGCACTCACCCCACAGGTAAGGACCAGGTAAAATCAGGCATTTAATGCATGCATCTTGTGTTAGTAATTATTATTGTTGTTACTTATTATTTTAGTCTCAATGTGAAACTACCACTTGCTACCTATTAAATGTTCTTAAAGCATGGGTAGTAGGAGTACTTAAAATTTAACCAAAATACCAAAGTAACTTTATCCAAAGTGTCAAATCAAATCAGTAAAGTCAGTGTTTTTCAAAATACGTGCCCTGAATTTTAAGTTCTGTCAAACGTGCCCCCGGGACCTCTGGTGGGGGATGGGCGGTAATCAGAATGATAAGGGCAGCCGCGTCTTCAGGAACCCCAAGCACATAGATTTGTTTTTATGGCAAGAATTGTTAGCCGACGAACAAAACCATTTCTTCATCTTGAATGAACAACTAGACCTCCTGTCCCATGTCCCATGCAATTAGGTGTTACCATGTGACATTGTGGGCCATATGGCCTCTGTCTCAACTACCCCCAACTCTACCATTGCAGCATGAAAGCGGCCTTAGACAATAGGTAAACAAATGGGTATGCTGCGTCCCAGTAAAACCTCACCAAAATTGCTGTCATTTTTCAACCAGTGGACTAGAGCCTGATGATCAAGGGAGAGTTACATGGGGGCAGTTGGAAGGGCAGAACTTGCCAGATAGGAAGGACCTCATGGACCCTAAGGTGAAGTTTAGCTTTTACCCTCAGTGCAGGAGGGAAGGCTTCAGAAGATTTTAGAAAGGGGTATGGCCTGATATATATAAATCCAGTCCTCAACAGATCAGTGTTTGAGCTTACAATCACCATATGAACCACTGGCCCCATTTAAGTATCCCTCCGTGAATTTCCTAAGGAAATTCTAAGCAATCTCCTGACCAAGATGGTATCTTCAAGGAAAGACCAGCAGGCAGACCCCAAGGAGCTTCACAAGATGGCATTCATAACCTAGATGAAGTTCCCATGGCTTTAGCACTGATCCTCAGGAGGCATTAGAACCCTGAATCTCAGTCCCTCATCGCTCTCTTCCTGTTGCTAAATTCAGGTGATTAGCATAGGAAGTCAGAAGCACAGCTAAGTAAGTGTCCATGAAAAACACAATTGTCCTGTGTAAGAAGCCTATTCACTCCCCACAGACAGAACTACATTTGAACAAAGTAACAGTAATCCTAGTGGGTACGATTTATTAACAATGTGCTGGGCGTGGTAGAAAGCACTTTCTATGATTACCTGGTCTAATCCTCACAACAAGCCTATTTGGCAGAAACTGTGGTTAAGCCCCATTCACAGAGAAAGTCAGAGGTTCTCTAACTTGTAAGATGATGAAGCGAGTGAGTGTTAGAGATGGGAGCTGAATCCACATGGTGTGAACCAGAGTCTGGGCACTTAACCGCTATAACGTGGTACCCCGGGGCTGGGGGAAAGGAAGGCAGGGAAATCTAACTTTATGGTCCTCAGGCTAATATAGCCTGAGGCATTCACCTCACTTAAGAACAGCGTTCCCAGCAGGTGGGTCCTCAGCTCATAGTCCTGCGGTTCCAACACTCTCTCCACCTCCACCCCAGGCTGTGGTCTTCCTGCTGGGAAAGGAAGTACTGGACGGAAGTAGCTCCTGTATGGGGCTGGAGGAAGTACTGCTGTGGTTTGTTTTACCAACTCTCTTTTCCCTCTGTGTCTCATCTGATCTGTCTTTTGGTACCTTTGGATGACTTTGCACTGATTCTATGCGAGTTTCATAATTAAACACTGAGGGTAATTCCCTCAGCCCCACCCCACCGTCAGAGAGTCCCCAACATGATTAATCTCCCCACCTAGTAAGACTGCAAAATGCTTCAGAATCCTTATTTATATCTTCACGGGGGCAGACGGGGGGAGTGGGGAGCCATATCTGGAGTACAATCGTCAGTAAGAACAGTTTGCCACATTAAGTAATGAAAATCCTAACCTCCTACTGTGTAGACCAGGATCCCTTCTCAAGGATTAGAAGTATTACACTTGCCTGGGTGTGCTCAGGAGTTCACTGAGGAGAGTGAATTAACATTTGAACTCTTTTTTTATTTTAAGATTTATTAATTTATTTGGGGGAGAGAGAGAGAGTGTGTGTGTGTGTGTGTGTGTGTCTGTGTGTGTACAAGAGTACGCGGAAGGGCAAGGGGAGAGGGGAAGCTGACTCCCCGCTGAGCGCAGAGCCCCACGTGGGGCTCAATCCCATGACCCTGAGATCATGACCAGAGCTGAAACCAAGAGCTGGATGTTTAACCGACTGAGCCACCCAGGCACCCCCTGAACTCTTTTAAAAGAGAGGAGAAATGAATGAAAAGATCCATTTGAATGGACAAGACTAAGTCCATACGATCTGTGAATTATATTCCCAAGAACATATCGAATTCTGCCCACAGACTAAGGGAAGTAAAAGCACATGTAAGAAACAGAACAGATGCTGTTGCCGTGGTCTTACAGAGAGACAAGCTGAGAGGAAGCAGCAGTTCACCGGGGCCCACGGGTTAGCCCCAGATTCACAGCTCTTTGGTGGGCCACAAGAGCATATATGTGTCCCAAAATGACTCAGTGGTACCTATGAGACAAGGTTTGACTCACTAATTAGTGTACCATGAAGTTTTAATAAAAACTGTTTTTTCCAAATGCTGTTTTGATGAACACACAAGTTAGTACGTGAGGGTTTAGGAGTTAGTCAAAGGAGTCTCAACAATCAGATCCTTTCAGCGCAGCCTTCCCTTGGCCCCTGTCTACTCTTGATCATAATCTGAATTAACTTGAACTTGTCACCTCAAATGAAACATATATTTTTATAAAACAAATAATAATGGTATCCCTCATGTGCTATATTATTTCAGCTGATTTGTATCGATGTATCAACATTCCGAAGAAAATAGAAAGTGTATGCTGGTTTTAATAACTTTTTTTCCATTTTATTATTGTCATTGATGTAGAATTCATATGATATAAACTTCACCATTTTAAAAAATACAATTCACTGGGTTTTAATATCTTCTTAATTTTATATATCCTCACTACCTATTCCCAGAGCTTTGTCCTCACTCCAGCAATGAACTCTGCACCTGCTAGCAGTCACTCCCCATTCCCTTCTTCCCAAACTCCCTGGCAACCACCAACCAACTTTCTGTTTTCGTGGATTAGACTATTCTGGACTAACATATATCAATCAGTACTTCGTTCCTTTTTATGGCTGAATTGTTCTTTTGTATGGATATACTTTTGTTTCTTCATTCATTCATCAAGTGATGAACATTTAGGTCGTTTCTACTTTTTGGCTATTAAGAACACTGATATTGAGATGCTTGGGTGGCTCAGTCGGTTAAGCATCTGCCTTCGGCTCAGGTAATGAGCCCAGGGTCCTGGGATGGAGTCCTGCATCTGGCTCCTTGCTCGGCGGGGTGTCTGCTTCTTACTCTGCCTGCCCCTCCCACTGCTTGTGCTCACTCTCTCTCTGACAAATAAAAAAAATAAAATCTAAAAAAAAAAAAAAAGAACCAGGGTGTTATGGACTTTCATGTATTAGTTTTTCCGTGGATATATGTCTTTGTTTCCCCTGGGTAGATACTTAGGAGTGGATTTTCTGGGTTAGATGGTAGCTATGTGTTTAGCTTTTTGAGGAGCTTTCATGGTGGCTGCATCATTTTACATCTCATCAGCAATATATGAGAGCTGCAATTTCTCCACATTCTTAGCAACACTTATTTTTCCATTTTTTAAAAGATTTTATTTATTTATTTGACAGAGAGAAGGAGATCACAAGTAGACAGACCAGCAGACAGAGAGACAGAGGGGGAAACAGCCTCCCCACTGAGCAGAGAGCCCAATGTGGGGCTCGATCCCAGGACCCTGAGATCATGATCTGGGCTGAAGGCAGAGGCTTAACCCGTTGGGCCACCCAGGCGCCCCTCCATTTTTTTATTATAGCTACCCGAGTAGGTCTGAAGTGATACCTCATGTGTTTTTTATCTTCATCTCCCTAGTGACTAATGATGTTGAGCATCTTTTCATGTGCTTATTCGTCATTTGTACATCTTCTTTAGAAAACTATTCAAGTCATTTGCCTATTTCTTAAAACGTAAGTTTGTCTTTTATTATTGAGTAGTAAAAGTTTATTATATCTATTAGATCTAGATCTTTATGATTTGTGAATATTTCTTCCATTCTGTGGGTTGTCTTTTCATTTTCTTCATAATGTCCTTTGAAGCAGAAAACCTTTTGATTTTGAAGGAGTCCAAGTTGTCAATTTTTTCCTTGTTTTGTGTGTGTGTGTGTGTGTGTGTGCTTTTGGTGTCATGTCTAAGAAACCATTCCTAATCCAAGTTTATGGAGATTTATACCCATGTTTTCTTCTTAGCGTGTTACTGTTTTAGCTCTTGCAGTTAAGTCTTTGATCCATTTTGAGTTAATTTTTGCATATGGTATGAGGTAAGGGTCCCACTTCATTTTTCTGCATGTGGCTATTCAGTTGTCCCAGCACCATTTGTTGAAAAGATTATTCTCTCTTCATTGAATAGTCTTGACATTCTTGACAAAAATCAGTTGACAACAGACATATGGGTTTCTGGACTCTCGCTTCTTTCCCACTGATCTGTATTTCTCTCCTTATGAGAGGACCACACTATCCTGATAACTGTAGCTTTGTAGTAAGATTTGAAATAAGCAATTGTGAGTCCTCCAAACTTACTCTTCTTTTTAAAAATTATTTGGCTACTCTGGGTTAATAACTTTTTAAAACATCAAGTTAAGGGGCGCCTGGGTGGCTCAGTGGGTTAAGCCTCTGCCTTTGGCTCAGGTCATGATCTCAGGGTCCTGGGATCGAGCCCCGCATCAGGCTCTCTGCTCGGTGGGGAGCCTGCTTCCCCCTCTCTCTCTGCCTGCCTCTCTGTCTACTTGTGATCTCTCTGTCAAATAAATAAACAAAATCTTTAAAAAAAAAATCAAGTTAAAAATGAAGTTGCAATTCTCTAAAGGAAGATAATTTCAAGAAGACACTGTAACCTCTGCTTTGTATGGAGTAGGTACTTTTGAAAATGCTTGTTGCATGGAACACATTAATTTCATCTCTGTTCAAACTCTGAAGGCCAAAGTCACTTCTTTGGAGCCACTCCTCAAGTCCATCTCCTTTCTAAGAAAATAACTCTTTCATTCCTTGTCTGTAAAAACATCATATTGGAGTGCCTGGAAAACTTTATTCTATTTCTTTGTCTATGTGTCCATTTCCCCCATTAGACTATACCCCCATCAAGGACCTAAATCACACTGAATGCATCGCTGGGTCACCAAAGTCATGCCCCGAGTGGATGACGAGTATGTGTTTGTTAGAAGGAGAGGAAGCAATAATGAAGGAAGAGGGGATGGGTGAGAAGGTAAGAGGGAAGGGAAAGTAAAAGAGAAAGAGATAAGAAACAGCTAACATTTACTAAATGTTTAAATGTTCTACATATTGTTTTAAGAGACATCATCTCTTTCATTCTTACAAGTACCTTACGAGTTCATAGCAACCTTATGAGTGCTCTTATAATGCCCATTTTACAGAGGAGGGCAGAAAGACAAAAAGTTAAATAATTTGCCCAAAGTCATTCAATTAGCAAGTTGCCTAGGCAGCCTGGCTCCTCGGTTGTGGTCTTCTGTAAAACACCATGCTACCCGTCAAAGGAGGACTTGACTAGAGATCCCTGGGCTCTACTCTTACAGATTGGCTCAGCAGATTTGAGGTGGTGCCAGGTATCATTACTTCAAACAAATTAACCAGTGATTTGATGGACAACTCTGTTGGCAACCAGCACTTCGAGGGATGGCCAAATAAAACACGTGGAGGGTCAAAGCAGGGAAAACTTTGGTGAGATGTTATCCTAGGAAGGAAAAGCCAGAAATGGTAAGAGGCACCTGGATACTAGTAAAGATACGAAAAAAAGAAGAAGAAAGGAGCTATTTGTAGTCTAACCCAGAAGGAGAGCAGACCAAGCAGTGAACACCCGTTCAGCCACCGGCCCCCCCGCTGGCCCTGTGTGTGCCTGGGCCACATACCCTAGGTGCATGTACCTTCCACCAAATCCATATCACAACCTTCAGTCTACCTCAGAGTATCCTAGGGGCAAATGAATGAACCACAAAAGCATGAGAAGCAGCTGGCATGTATTTATTGCTTGTCACTGCCAGGCTATGTTCTAAGTGCTTTCTACGTCAGAACTCACTCAGTCTTCACAACATTCCTGAGGTAGGTACTGTTGTCTTCCCTCAGGTTACAGGTAAGGACTTGGAGGCACACAGAGGGTTAAGAAGCTTATTGAGGTCCTAAGGTAACGAGTGGTGGAGCCAGATTCAATCCTAGGCGGTTTTGCCCCAGAGCTGATCCCCTGCACCACTATGCTGCTTCTAGAAGGAAGATAAAAGACCGAATGAAGGATGAGGCCCATTAATTTTGCAATCTGAAAAAGCTACTTGAAGCAAGTTCTTGCTGGGGCAAAATGAATGCATGAACCCTTCTGAACCCCCTTTTGCTGGCCCAGCTCCGGCCGGAGTGGGAGTAAGGGAAACTAGGAGAACTCCAAGGGCACTTAGCTCCCTTCTCCTAGAGGCTGCTGGAGCCAGCCTCAGGGGGCTAGCCATCTGCATCCCTGGTAGGTAGTGGGGGTATGGAGCAGGAAAGGGTCCCACAGCCAAAACCAAAACCCACTCTTCTGTTGCCTCACTCATTGCTGTCGACTGTGTTACACAAACTTCGGTGGTGAAGTGAAAGAGGTTTTTGAAGGCGTGGACATAAGTAAACAAATGAATTTGCAGGTTGACACATCGCCAGCAATAAATTCATGGAAGGTAAATATTGACATCTGAAGATTGTATATCACTGTGTTTAGTGTAGACAGAACTCAACCAGGAGCTGGGAAAGCTTGCATGTTCACTTTGGTTCCTTGGCAAATCAGTGAGATTACAGTCAAGTCATTCCTTTTCTTTGTGCTTTTCTTTCTTTTGGCTATAGAATTTTGCTGGTTAAAGAGCCTGAGATCAAGTTCTTAGCTTTCAAATGTCTTTCTCTATTTGAGCATGCTCAACTGGATGTGGGAAATCTCTGGTTCTCTTGGGTTTCATAACAATTAGATCCCACTAGGTTATGTTATATGCATGGCTTATAGAATTATAGGACCCCAAAACCATGGGGAGTCTGATAAATCACACAGTGAAAATGTCCAACTAGTGGCTGAACTTCTTCCATAGAATCCCCAAAGGTGCTCAGTGAGGCTCACTTTGCAATCCATCATATAAGGAGGCAAGTTGCTTAGTTTAAAGGAACCTACTGGTGTGAGTGTGTGTGTGTGTGTGTGTGTGTGTGTGTGTGCGCGTGTGTGTCCTTTCTGATTGGGGTATACCTACGGTCCCTCTTACTTTCTGCAGAGACTGTAATTTGTTGGTTTATTTTCCTTGCAAAGGATTTAGTGACAATAATCATGTAACATAACAGCACTTATGAAATATCAGAGGCTATGGTTTATTTAGAGTAGCTTATTTAATCTATATGTGATTGTTACAAAGCAAATACTATTGTTATCTTTATTTTTCAGATAAAGAAATTAAGATTTAGAGAGGTTAAGTAACTTGCCTGAAGACACAAGTCTACTAAAAGGTAGTCTCAGGTCTATTTCACATGGAGCTGGAGCTATTAATAGCTAAATAAATGTTTACTGAATCCAACTAATGATATCCCTATCCACCACCACGTTTTATTTCCCTACAAGGGATGAAAGAGAAGTATAAAGCTTACATATGTAAAACATTAGCAATATTGGTGTAAGAATTGCCGATTTAATTCACCTAAGGGATTGATTTTTTAATTAGCAGAGTTTTTTCTTCACTATCTGCTTTGGGTTTGAAAAACAAATAATAAGATATTAAAATATTTTAGTACGTACTTCACTAGACCATAGTTACAGATACTGTATTTAAGGTAATACATTATCAAGTCTACAATAAACAGAGCAATAAAATATAAGGCTGGATTGATACGGAAAGCAGAATAATATGTACTAATTAAAAATGGAAATTTGAATACTGTTATGCTGAAAAGAAATAAAAAAATAAAATTCTTATTTTATTAAAAAAATGGAAATTTGAGGCAGAATGAACTGAGGTGGCTATTCTCATTTGCGTACCTGTATTTTAAAGAAACAGTTTGACCCGCTCACCTGGTTAATCATTAACAGGAAACTCTAGCCAAACTCTTGAAGCAGGTAAAGTTTATTTTTAGGCATCCACTGGCTTCTCTCTCTGGTTTCCCTTGTCTTTTAGGGCCACCCTAGATACCTAGTAACATTAGCCTGTGTCTCTCTTCCAAAAGAAGCAGCACCCATGTTTTAGGTCCTGACTTTTTTGTCAGGATCAGATGTTACAGAGCTAATTCTAGCTGGCTGAGGTCAAGAAGGTGGGGGGTGGGGAAGAAGGAGAAAAGAAATGAGAAGAAGGGGGAGGGGGAGCTTATCAGAGTCTGTAATAATGAAGTCTAGGGGTAGCCCTAGCCTCAGGATCTAGACATTCAAATTACATAATTGGGAATCTGTTTATCTCCAGATCTCTTTGTTTTTTTCTTATTTATTTATTTTTTAAGTAGGCGTCACATCGAGCCTGGAGCCCAATGCAGAGCTTGAACTCTCCACCCTGAGATCAAAATCTGAGCAGAGATCAAGAGTCAGATGCTTAACTGAGTCACCCAGGTGCCCCTGTTTTTCTTATTTTTTAATCAGCTTCATAGCACTGGGGGTTATAAGTCATAGAATACAGCTCCTCCAAGCTTGCATTTTATCAGCTTCAAAAGGGCAATTTTCCGAATAGTCCCAGAGGGCCTAAAATAAAAGCTCATTTGTGCCTGTTGTGTGCCCATCTCTAATAGGACAGACCTGACCCATCCATAGAGTTTGGGATGAGGTTAATCCCACCACAAATACACGGACTGAAGTTGGGAAAAGGATTGTTTTCCAAAGGAAAATTGAAGTTCTAGTACCACATGTCCAGAGTGGACTCGTGGCAGACCAAAAAAAAAGAAAAAGAAAAAAATATCTATCCACCATCTGGTCATGGTAGAGGACACAGATGGCCACAAAGAATGGGGGTTGGTCCCCGCGATCATTGTAGTATCCCTAAATGATCCCTTGATGGTGACTCTTCCCAGTTCATATGTAAACTGATCCTCTTGAATTTAAAATACAGGTAACATGTATTCAGCAAAACTGGGTCCATAAGCAACACATGTGGGAGCTTTAGGAAGAAGCCTCTTCTGCACAGCCACCCATGACTCTTGATCTAATTGAATTTTTCTAGAATGCCTAAAGGAAGATGAAAGTAGAAAATAAACTGGTAATGGGCAAGCATATCTTTAAAAAGCCCATAAATGTGGCACATTTAGGTGCTTAATGATTGTTAGGAATTACATTTGCCTGAAGAATTCTAATTCTATACTACAGAAATACTTTCAGAATGGTGCAAAGATACAGATATAAGGATACTCATTGTAGTAGCATGACTTCCAATACTGAAAAATTGGAAACAAATATTTCATAACCAAGGGAAAGGTTAAATTTATTATAATATAGCTGAACAATGTAAAACTGCTACTATTATCTGAATATATTGACAGGGAAAGATGTCCAAGAACATTTGATAAATAAAGATGAAAATACGCATAGTAAAATTCCACTTAAAAAAAATAAGTGTGTGTGGGACGCCTGGCTGGCTCAGTCAGTGGAACATGTGACTCTCAATCTTAGGATGGTGAGTTGAAGCCCCATGTTGGGTGTAGAGATGACTTTAAAAAATAAAATCTTTAAAAATATTATGCATGTTTATACATGCATAGACAAAAAGTTTCTGAAAGAATGCACACCAACTCTTAAAAATAGTTCTATCTGCAAAATGGGTTTATGGGGGGAAAGAGTTTTCACTTTTTACTTTATACATTTCTGTCTTTTTTATGCTTGGATTTTTAAAATAAGTATGGATTTTTTAGCATGTACTATTTTAAAGGTTTTTGTAAGACAGAAGCAATATCTAAAAATATGTTTCAGGGGCGCCTGGGTGGCTCAGTGGGTTAAAGCCTCTGCCTTCGGCTCAGGTCATGATCTCAGGGTCCTGGGATTGAGCCCCACATCAGGCTCTCTGCTCAGCGGGGAGCCTGCTTCCCCCTTTCTCTCTGCCTGCCCCTCTGCCTGCTTGTGATCTCTCTCTCTGTCAAATAAATGAATGAAATCTTTAAAAAAATTTAAAAATTTAAAAAAATTAAAAATACATTTCATTCTAGTGCTATCTACACACAGATAACCATTCTTGGAAACCCAGTCTTCCTTCTGTAATACCTTTCCTTTCCCTCAGTCCTCACTACTCTCATTTTGCTCTATTGAGTGACCTAATCAGGACATAGAGCCTTATCAGGCATTATTTCTAATATAAAAACCTGACTTATAAGGCACATGTGAAATGTACTACCAGAATATCCATTTAGTGACCTATTTTTTTTTCACAATTTATCGCCTCACTACTGTCAGAGAGGACTTTGACTATTTATAATAAAAATAAATTTAGACAGGTAAAGATATCTCATGGATGGAATACAATTAAGCAAGTAGAGACTGATCAAGGAGGCTCTGTTGGTGTGATGAACAGAAACACATGGGATGAAATCACAGAGAGGTAAAATAGAAAATGAAAATCAGGACCAAGGAAAGAGGAATAAAAATATGCTGGACATCATTCAACAACTATTTGCTGATGGTAATTATAGGGATAGAAAACCCATCAGGCCTATGGAGCTAAAATTAATCAGCAAGTATTCACAGAGTGCCTCCTGCTTCTATTACTGGTTCTGGCTTCCTGCCTGCCCAGTGCCCAGGCTGGAGACATTTGCGTGACATTCAGCTTGTCAAGACAGAAGGAGCAAAAAAAAAAAGCAGGCAGAGGCTCACAGCAGCCATCTCTCTCTATCCCATCATATTTGTTAGAATCATAGTCAAGTAAGACAAATTCCTTCTGTGAAAGACTATGAAACTAGCTTAAAAGTTGTAAACATCTCTGTTTCACCTGGAAAGGCCCAATTAAGTAGAGGTACCATTTCTGCAAAGCAATAGTCAATCCATGTGTGTACTGTTTAAAAATTTAAAGTACAAATCCACATTCTTTTTCTACTGAAGTCAGGAAGGGAAATCAGTAAGACCTCTAACAGCTATGCTTAATTTTCAGGGTTCTTTCCATTGCTGACAAATATTTTAGGTCATGAGTAATTCCCTTAAAATGTAAAATCACTGGTAATATTTTGGTAAATAGCTATAGTAGTGAGCATCTCTTCTCCGTCTTTCTCTCTCTCTTTCATTTTACCCCAGTCTTAGATATCAGCGATGAGAACTGAACCTAGGCTTTGCCAATCGGGCTATATTTCCCTTTACATCCCTTGGTCATAGTCATTGGTTCAGGCATGAGGATGTGACTTAACTACACCAATGAAGCTCCTCCCAGGGACATGAACTAAAATTAGTAGAAAAGAACTCTCTTTCCATTGACATTACTAAGCTGGTAGGATATTTTAATCCCAGGTGCTGTAGGCCACGAGGTGGAGATAGCCTTCTCTGGAGAAAAGCCAAAACAGAGGAAAGTAAAGCTAACAGATAGTCCAAACACTTTTAACATCACTGAGCCCCTGGATGCAGCCATGCCTGAAACTAACATCCTCTGGTTTTTAAATAAATTAATAAACTTTCTTTTTGCATTAACAGTTGGGTTTCTTTTATTTTTTTATTATTTTTATTAACATATAATGTATTATTTGCCCCAGGGGTACAGGTCTGTGAACCGTCAGGCTTACACATTTCACAGCACTCACCATATTGCATACCCTCCCCAATGTCCATAACCCAACCACCCTCTCCATACCCCCTCCCCCCCAGCACCCCTCAGTTTGTTTTGTGAAATTAAGAGTCTTTTATGGTTTGTCTCCCTCCTGATTCCATCTTGTTTCATTTTTCCCTTCCCTACCCCCTAAATCTCCCACCTTGCCTCTCAAATTCCTCATATCAGGGAGATCATATGATAATTGTCTTTCTCTGATTGACTTATTTCGCTCAGCATAATACCCTCTAGTTCCATCCACGTCATTGCAAATGGCAAGATTTCATTTCTTTGGATGGCTGCATAGTATTCCATTGTATATATATATACCACATCTTCTTTACCCATTCATCTGTTGACGGACATCTACGTTCTTTCCATAGTTTGGCTATTGTGGACATAGCTGCTATAAACATCCGGGTGCATGTGCCCCTTCAGATCACTACATTTGTATCTTTAGGGTAAATAACAGTTGGGTTTCTTTTAAATGCACCAAAACCCCATCCTGCTAGAATATTAAAGACAAGCTTTCTTTATAAATACTGTGTCTGTCAGAAATAATCAAATTACCTGAAGGAGAACCTTCATAATTCAAATCAGTCATGCTCGCCTCCTAAAAGCACTCCCTGATTATATTACCATCTCCATACCCACACCTACCTTGCCACCCTTAACATCCAGATGACTTCTTGATGCAAATACAGTACCCTAATGCATCTGTCACACAGTTCTCCATTGTTCACATGAGTCTGCATTGTTTGATAATGACTTGTTACTGTATCTGTCTCCATTTCCTCCAAGGTAAGTATTGTATCTTAATCATTTTTATATCCTTACTGCCTTACACTGGGGCCTAACCTATAGTAGTTGCTATTTTGTTGAAGGAATTGTATTTTGCTGAAGAAATGAATGAATGGGAGAGAAAATTAGTTCATAAAGCACCTTCTATTAATAATGATTCCATGATTAATTGAAACCATCAATAAAACAACTAATATCAGAAGACCCAAAGTAAACCGAGTGGCTATATCCAAACCAAACCATCAAAGTAGCAGTCATTGGTAGCTGTTTGGTTGGGAATTTTTCCTTTTTCTAGCCAATATGGTTGATGAATGGGGGCAGATGGTTCCTTCTTTTGCAAAACATTTACTATTTTTAAAATTCCATAAAATATAATAACCTCTCTCTCTCTTTCTTTTTAAGAAGATTTTATTTATTTATTTGACAGAGAGAGAGATCACAAGTAGGCAGAGACAGGCAGAGAGAGAGGGGGAAGCAGGCTCCCCGCCGAGCAGAGAGTGCAGTGAGGGGCTTGATCCCAGGACCCTGAGATCATGACCTGAGTCAGAGGCAGAGGCTTAACCTGCTGAGCCACCCAAGCACCCCCCTCTTTCTCTCCTGTTAAAGATTTTATTTATTATTTGGCAGAGGAGAGCTGCAGGCAGAGAGAGAAGGAAAAGCAGGCCCGCCGCAGAGCAGGGAGCCTGACTCGGGGATTGATTCCAGGACCTGGGATCATGAACTGACCTGAAGGCAGATGCTTAACCAACTGAGCCACCCAGGTGCCCCTGTAATAACCTCTTATAAAATATTAGAAATATAATATGTGCTATGATGTAAGACCAAAGCAATATGTAAGATGATGTAAAACCAAAACATACAACCTGTAATGGGGAGTATAGGTCATAGGTTGCAAGGGAGAAAGCAGGAAGAACTGTGGTAGCCAGAAACTTACTGTTGCCTAGTAGGCAATATAGTAGGGTTGCTTCTGGTAGTGTCCTTATTGATGACATAGCAAAGAAAAACCGGCAACAAGGTCATGAGAAGCATAAAAGAGGCAGTGCTGTCTGTGTAGCACAGGGTAACTGAGTGAGAGGTTTGTAATTAAAATGGACAAATACTAAAAAAAAAAAAAAAAAAAAAAAAAAATCTATCAGACACTGGGATAGGATCAAGGCTTTGAGATGAAAAACTAATCCCTCTATGTTGGCAAAAATCTTTGTATAATTTCTACATGAGTAAGCAAACTTCTGAGTGAGTTCCAGTTATGAGACATTACTGGTATTTGGGGTTTCCCCTCCCCACTCCCACTGTAAGTCAATCAAGCCTAACTTTCTCTATGTGCTTCAGAAATATTTACTTAAACTCTAGAACTGCCTCTCTTTCCTTTCCTCCCTCTTCATGTGGCTCCTGACTCCTTTTCTCAGGTCCAGCCTCCTATGCCCTTGCTTCATTCAACCATTGAGCCCTCTTGGTATTTACCAGATGGCCTTCTTTTAGCATAGATAGTTCCCTTTCTTCCATAAAGCCACTGAATGACTGGTTTGCTTTCCTTTGGCCTCCAAAATGCTCCCCCTGTCCAATCATAGCTTCTCACCACCATTCAGTACAAATCACCATCTTTCCCTGGACCTATGCTCCTGCCTCCTCACTGCTCTCCCTTCTTCCTCTCTTAGCTCCTACCACTCAGGCTCCACATTACAAGTGGAACAATCTTTTCAAATTGCAAATTAAGAAATGTCCATTACCATCTTGGTAAATGTTCTACCACTGCTGTCCAGGGGAGGGAGTATCCATGTATCTATTACATATTTTGCTGATATAAAAGATGTGTAGCACAAAATTTGCAAAAAAACCAAAAAACACTATAGTAAATTCTGTACAGCCAACTGATTTTCACAGAATGGTTTCAGCAAACTTAAACCCATTGTCAACATACAGTTGGAATTCAACCATATTTGGCAAAAGCAAGACTATGAGTGTTTTATTAAAATACAGTTCAGAGGGGCGCCTGGGTGGCTCAGTTGGTTGAGCGACTGCCTTCGGCTCAGGTCGTGATCCTGGAGTCCCGGGATCAAGTCCCACATCAGGCTCCCTGCTTGGCGGGAAGTCTGCTTCTCCCTCTGACCTTCCCCCTTCTCATGTGCTCGCTCTCTCTCTCTCTCTCTCTCAAATAAATAATACAGTTCGGAAAAAAAATAAAATTCAGTTCAGGGGGGAAAAAATCCAGTTCAGCAAAGAAGCCATTCGTGCCACTGAAGTTCAAACATGAATGTTGGTTAATGTTTTTTACATTAACAAATAAGATGAAAGTGAAACAACAAAGATGTGTATTAGGGCGACATTCGATTATCAGTGATGTGAACAACTTCTTTGCTGATCAGGTAATAGTTTTCAACAAAGAGAAAAATATTTCCTCGAATTTTTGCATTATTCATAAATTAACACAGCTTTATATTTAACCTTTGTTACTAAAATTTCTTCTATCATTTTCTTAAGTTTAGACAATCAACAAAATAAATCAAGCTCTGATTTGTTTTCCAATTTCTGTATATACTCCACCAGTTGATTTCAAACTACCAAAATAACATTTCTGAATGCAGAGTTGGAAGAGATAGACTGTATCATATCGCTATATAGTACATGTATTATAAAGAACGGATGGAGATAACTTTTCCTAGATACTAATAAAATGTAGCAAAATAATTATGAAGTGACTTTTGAGCAATTATTACCTTTGTTTTTAGAATGTTTTATTTAATTGGAAGTCTGTAAATAGTTTAGTTTTTAGTATTGGCTGTGATTAACAAGTGAAGAACAAAATTCCTGAAAATTTACCAGTCATCTCTGGCAAACGGATACAGCTGGCTCCAACTGTCTACTGAGTTGTCACTCCTTTACTTAAACTTTAAAGCTGCTCATTGCACAGATTATCCAGGGAATGGGCAAAGAGAGATCATAACAATTTTCAATAAAATTAGTAATCACTTCTGTTGCTGTGAACTGATGATGCAAAAATTCTATGAGTCCTCCCTGTTTTCTTAACTTCTTTGGCATGCATCATCCCATTTGAGCCTTACAGACTTCCTGTGAGATGATAGGTGGGATAGATATCATGATTCTTCCTTTACAGACAGAGAAAACAAGCTATGAAGGAGTAAATGACGGGCCCCAGCTCATTCAGTTAAGCGGCACAAAAGGATTTCAAAACTAGGGCTTATACTGAAAAGTAAACAGGAGGCTAGAGAAAATTTAACCAATACTGAAATCACATTTTTAAAAAAATGTAACAAATGTCCTTTATAACACTCCAGAGTCTGATATCAAGTAAATTTATATCTTGTGAAGGGATCCTTATATCAAGGATGTTTGATTTTTTTAAACCCCACTATTTCTGACTTACCTTAGAAACAAAATACAACCCAGTGTGACCTAATAAATAAATAAGGTGTAAGCACCAAAATGGAAATGTATGTTTTCAAAAATTTGCTGATGGATTCCACCTAGAAATGGAGCAGATTGAAACAATCTCTACCAAAAGAACAAGGGAAAGAAAAAGGAGATTAAATCAGAAGAGGAAGAAAGCTAATGACATAATGGCCAGCCACAAATGCCACAAATGCAAAACAAAGTACATAATATTTGTTACAATTATTCAGTGTACTTGCTCTAATGTCTCCAAACTCTAAAAACATGAGGTTCTTGGCTTATTTCAACATCTCCCTCATTTATTTGCTCATATTTACTGTATCCTTGAGTTGGGTACTGCTTAAACCAAGTTCTGCCAGCATAAAGAATATAGATTTAACAGGACACCCATAGAGCATTTCATGCCTATGAGCACAAATTGTGATATTTTAGGTGGCATATGATGAAATCATTGAAAGCATTATGAGAAGCAGCAAAACACCAGGGATGCTGGTAACAATTTAGCATTTCCCAGTTCATGTGGAAATGTTAATTCCAATTACAAAGAGAGGTACCAAAGTGGAATTCATTATGATTAAGAACTTGCTGTACTAAGTGTGAATTGTTTATTTAACAGGCATGTCTGGTATAAAATGCAAATACCGAAGCAGAAAGAGGTGGGACATTTAAAGCTTAGCTGGGTTCTCTTGAACCTCTTACCTTACAAAGTTAAACAAGAATAGTACTGTTTCCCAAGGTCCAGTTATTATTGTAAAGAGTCATCTAATAGCTATGATAGCTGCAGAAATAATCTTTTTAAGTAAGTTCTGACATTCTATGTAAACTGTTTGGATTGGCTTAATATAAAATTAGCATATGCAATGAACCATCATATTAAAAATTATTAATATGTAAAAATGTGGTAGGTATTTATTTGATTCCAATTTACATTTGCTATCACAGATTTAAACTGTGTGTGTTGGAGGTAGGAGTGAGCCATGGAAAATAGAGCCATGACAAAGGATTATGGGCTGTAGGAAACTAAGTCACAAAGAGATATCCTTATGTACAAGGAAATATATATGATAAACAAAGGTAGAGGTGGGAATGGATGTTGTATATGCTCTGCCCTTTTTTCAGCAGGATGGACTCTTCTTAAATGATACTACTCAATTCATTTATCTCAACTAATTCAAGTTCTCCATCCTCCCTGGAAAACATAACTGATTGATGCTTAGGGAATACTGAACACCGGAGCCAAGATTAATTCTTGTACTCCACACATTTCTGTTCCCACCCTTTAAACTACAGGTTTACTCACAGTCCCTTAGGTTTTTCTCCCCCACAAAACATGTTTATTCCATTTGTGTTTGTTATTCTAATTATTTAACTTAAATAATTAAATGATGAAATAGGATTTTAAAAGTAATAGTTGTTCTATAAAATCTAAATGGAAAGATACCATACAAACAATCACTGACAAATTAGGTAGATGCAAGACAATTTTAACAGATTGGGGCGAGGTCAGGAGGTATAAATCATACAAATTCGGAAACTGACACTCATTTATATTTGTAAGTATTTTTAATTTTTTGTTCCAATTAAAAAATGGGAAATAGTAATACTACATATATTAATAATAATTGATGCTGGTAATTAAACACTTAATATGTCCCGGGAATTAATCTAAGCACTTAACATATATGGAACTTACTTGATCTTTCTAGTAACTTGGGTTAACACTATTATCATCCCCATCTTACAGATGATGGAAACTAGGGCAAAGAATTAGGTTACCCAAGGTTATAGTCTTCAGAGTGGTGGAGGTCAGCCAGTCAGTCTTGCTCTTAACTGCTGTGATGTAATAAGATAGTTAGTACACAAATGAAGACATGAGCTCTAGTCAGTGGGCTCACAAAAGCTTTCACCAAAGAAGTAGGACATACATTGTTCAGTTTTAGGTTTAAAACTTCACATTTCCAAGTGTGATTTTTAAAAAATAATAATTCCTTCCTTTTAACTGACTTTTTAGTTTAATTAAATACTAGTCCAATTCCATCAGCTAAAAGGCTTTGCCTTCAAGACATGAGCAGGTGAAAGATGATGGTCTTAACAGAATGGAAGCTGGGATCTCTCTACAATGGAAGGGAATTATTGTAGATACTTGAACAGGAGTACAACATATTTTAATTAATGTTTTGGAGGAATAATCTGGCAGTGAGGCTTGGATTATTTCAATGGAAATGATAAAAGAGACTAACAGAATGGTCAATAAATGTTGGCCATAAAGCCTAACAATTCTAATTCTGAAAAATAGACACTGGATTAATCTCTGTCTATGTGTGCTTTCAGATGAATGTGACAGACTAAAGAATGAGGTTTTTTCTATCAAATTAAAAAATTAAGAGATGTAAACCACTGAAAATAACAGCCTTCTGCCCAATGAAAGTGTTTTCAATCGCAATTAATTGAAAACAAGGTGAGTCTTTTTCCATTTCAAGAAGATCTGCTGGACTTGCCGACAAAATGAGTGTCAATAAAGTTAATGGGGAACTCTTGTAAAACCAGGTATTATTTAAAAACGGAATATGCAAGCTAAATTTAAAGGTAAGGGATGACGTGGATTCTTTTCTTACAGCAGAGGTTCAATTATGAAATAGGTCTATGGTATGGGGAGAAGCACTATATTAGACAACTGTTACTGTCCCTTTACATACAAATTATACAAACATACAAACATATACAAATTACATTTTTATAGGGTATTCATACATATAATAATTTCTAGTATTACTTTTAAGCAGACATAGAAGGATAATCATATTGGCATGACTTATTTCATACACTTCTGAAACAGACATACTATATTAGGTTTGGGTCTTCTTTTTCCCCCATGAAACTATTGGTGGTTTGCGGACGCAATACACGCAAGATATCTTATTTTAGTAAGTGAGGCTTCTAAGGTGGAAAATATGTCTAGCAGGCAAAATGGTGCTCTTTGAAGTAAACTGTCGGTGTCTGCTATGAGCACCTACGGCAAGAGTCTCCCTATAGTTGACTAGCGCCAAGGGAAAAGAAAAGGGGAACCATCTCTTCTGGATCCAGAAACAGGTTGCGTTAACAATTGGGTTGCTCAGCGCCCTTCATAAAAAATCTATGCACTGAGGAGTCTACTTGGCAAAGCTTTTGGTTCCCTTTTAGAAGGCGGAGAGCAGCTCTTCCTTTGCCAAGATGGCGGCCCTAGAATCGTATGGAGGCGGCCTGAGCGGATCGCCTCCCAACATGTGGGTAACTAAAATGCTTAGTTCTCTCCTTTCACATCAGACAGCACAGGGGAGCAGCGTCCACCCTTCCGAATCGAGGAAGGGCTACTTCGGCTCCCCATATGATGGAGAACCTTTAGCAAGATGGTGGACGCGAGACTCGGCTGGCGTCACGCTCCTTTACCAACATGGCGGCAGGTGGCTTCCGGGATGCGCTTCCCCAATCCTCTTCAAGATGTCAGAGCAGAGGCGGCCGCTGCTAGCGTCTGAGCGCTGCTTGAGGAGTGAGTGGCTGCCGCTGAGCGCCCCGGCCGGGACTAGGTGGAGCTGCGGCAGCCTCCGCCCCCGTCTTGAGCTGGCAAGCGCTGTCACCTGTGGGGGCGCAAAAGTTACCTCCCCAAACCCTAAAGCAACACAGCACAACCTTTCCCCGAGTCACAAAAATCATACTAAGTGTCGCACAAGGTAGGAGGCTCGGTCCCGGCAAAGCCCAAGCCCTCTGGACGCGGCAAGCGGGGTTTAGGGGGCTGCGGCGGGCGTCTCCCGCGCGGACTCCCCGGGCCCCACGCCCCTCTCCTTGGGGACAGGCCACGTGTTTCCCTCGGACTGAGGGGGAGGCGCGTAACGGGAACAGCTGGAGAGAGTTAAAGGCTGACATTTTAAAGCTGCGTGTGTTTTGTTTCGTTTGGAGGGACAAGGGTCCCGCATACACGAAAGGGTGGGCGGCCCATTGAGTGCAGTGCAGCAAATGTCAAGATTCGGTGAGGGGCCTCCACGGGAAACTTGGACGAGGGCCCTGGAGGGGGTGGAAGGAGAGGTCAGGAGTTTGCGGGGGAAGGAGGGCGTACTTTGCAAGCAACTTACTGTTTCGCCTGCAACTTGATTTCAGGCCTGCCACCCCCTGCTTTCCTTAAAAATAATAATAAAAAAGTGCACAGAAATTCAGCTCGCCGGAGGTTTTGCATTTGGCATGCAACTTCCTTCAAGTGTGAGCGCGCTAGCAGGGAGGGAGGGTGGGGGTTGAACTTGGCAGGCGGCGCCTCCTTCTGCCGCCGCCGCCGCCGCCTCGCAGACTCGGGGAGAAGGGTGGGGGACGGTCGGAGCGCGGGGGAGGGTGGGTTTGCTTTGCAACTTCTCTCCGGGTGGGAGAGCGCGGCAGCGGCTGCGGACGCGGCCGCCCTGACGATGCGGCGGTGGGAGACCTGCAGGCAAGGGACTCCCCCAGGTCCAAGAGTACGTATGCGTCGACCCCCTCTTCTGCCCTCCCCTCCATAAGCCTCCCCAGAGGGCGTGTCTGGCTGTCCGGCCCCGAGAGCGGCGGACACGCTGCGGCACCGTTTCCGTGCAACCCTAGTAGCCCCGCGCTAAGTGACACACTTCGTGCAACTCGGCTCCCGGGCGGCGACACGGACCACCCCCGCGGCGCTGCTGCGAGCCGCGCCTCGCCCCCTTCACCCGCCGGACAGCCCGCTGTCACCCGCAGGGGCGCTGACGGCGGTTGCCGCCGAGGGACCGAGCCAGCTCCAGAGTGGGTCGGGAGTCGCGGAGCTGGGCGGGGGCGGGAAGGAGGCAGCAAGAAGACAAACTAGAGAAACTCGGCTTCGCTCCCAAGCCCGCCCTAGAGAGACCAGGTCGGCCCCCAACTGCCGCCGCCTCTCCTTGCGGGGGGGGGGGGGCTGTAAGTCCCGCGCGCTCGGGGGGCGGCGGCCGGCCGCCACTTCCCGGGCCATGCCGGGGGCCGGGGGCGTGCAGGCGCCGTCGGGACCAGGGTGGCGGGGCCCCCACGGAGGGCGTGGGGGCGGGGGCTGCGGCCGCCCCTGCAGTTGCCGAGCGTCGCCAACAGGTTGCACCGTTCCCCGCCGCCGCGCGGCCCCTCGGGCGGGGAGCGGCCGGGGGTGGAGTGGGAGCGCGTGTGTGTGCGAGTGTGTGCGCGCCGTGGCGCCGCCTCCGCCCGCCCCCCCTCCCCATCGGTCCCGCTCGCTTGGCGCGGTCGGGCGGCCCTTTCGCGTGTCCGCGCTCCCTCCCCTCCTCCTCCTCCTCTTCCTCCTCCTCCTCCATTTTGCGAGCTCGAGTCTGTGACTGGAGCCCGAGTCACCGCCCGCCCGTCGGGGACGGATTCTAGTGGGTGGAAGGAGACGCCGCACCCGGAGCGGCCGAAGCGGCTGGGCGCCGGGACGGAGGACGCGCGCCTCAGAGCCCGGGCTCGCGGGGATCTGCGCGGAGCGGGAGGGCTGGCTTGTCAGCCGGGGAATGGGAGACTTTCTTAAATAGGGGCTCTCCCCTCCCCACCCCCATGGCGAAGGGGGCGGCTGTTTACTTCCTTTTTTTAGAAAAAAAAAAATCTCTCCCTTCTGCTCCTCCTGTTTTCACACGTTAAGTTGTTTATCTCGGCTGCGGTGGGAGCTGCGGACGGTGGCGGGTGATCGGCGCCCCTGCCAGAGGTAAGAGGTGGGGAGGGCCGGGGGCCGGGGCCCGCGCGGGCGCTCGCTCTCCCGAGGTGCGGGTGGGGGACGCGGGGCCGCCCGGGGAGACTGCAAACTTTTATTAGCCTCCGGGAATGGGGGTGGGGGCTGGTGGGGCCCGGGTGATAGTGACGAAAGGGCAGCGCGCGGGTGACAGCGCAGGCTTCTTCCTCTCCCTCGGCGGCCGTCCCCGGGTCGGGCTGAGGGGGAGGAACCTGAGCTCTCTGCGAGTGGAGGCTCTTTGAGCTGCTCCGGCTTTCCGTCCTCTGGTTCCCTGGCGCGGAATTCGGGCTTCTGCAGCACCCCCCCGAATACCCTGTTCTGTGCCCTCCCGGGAGGCCGCCCAAACACCCGTTTTATGGTGAACGCCGAGCCGCGTTTGAATTCTACTGGGCCGAATATTTCCACTCCACCCTAGTGCTCCCAAGCGCGATCAGCGTTTCTGTCGAGGTTCCAGCGCGTCTCCTTTCTGGCAGGCGCGCAGGGAGTGTGTGTGTGTGTGTGTGTGTGTGTGTGTGCGCGCGCGCGCGCGCGCGCGTGTGTGTTGTGTGAGAGTGAGTGAGTGTACACATGCAGGGGCTGACAGCCTGCAACTTAGAGACTTCGGCCAGGGCTGGCGTTATCTGGTAGAAGTGGGCGTGTCGAAGAAAGAACTCAACAGGTCTGGACACATTTCTCTTTTTACCCTTGCACTTTTTTCTCCCCGGGGAGAGGGTTTGTTCATCAGCGCTTGGCATCGTTGCGCGCCTGAAGCTCCTGAGTGGCCCCTTGTAGAAAAAGACCTTCCCTCGCCAGAATAGTTCTGTGGTGCGTTTTTTGTCCGGCGCTAGTTTGACGTTTGGGGCCGCAAGCTGGGTAACTGCCGCCTTGTAATACCGCTTAAGACCCCTTGGCAGGGTTCATTAATGCCCATTAATGTGACAGTTATTTGCAAATTTAAACTGGGGGCTAAAGTCGTTGGAGGGATCGTTTTGTTTTATGAAATACTGTTTTGGTTTCGAGTTTGAGGGCAGCTGTCAAAGCGGCTTGGAAATTCATTAGACTCCATTTGATACCTTGTGTGTAGAAATCGTTATCAGATAAATACGGCGGAGCGGCGGGGAGATGAGCAGTTTACCCTCAAGTGTGTAGAAGCAGGTCGTCAGGCTCCTCTCTTCCTTAATCTCACTCCACGTTCCGTGAGGGCCAGTGAAGTTTATGCCTCAGAAGGTCTTCGTGCGCAGAAGTTTCCTTTCATTGGATAGGGCTTGACTATGATGTCCCAAATGTGTTTATCAAAGCTTTCTCTTACCTCTTAGAGCATCCTGATTATAAACCGTATACTACCAACCTAATACTCTCAAGAACAGCCTCCGAGTGGGGATTGGTGAAGGTTTACAATACAGAGAAAATTATTCTGAGCATTTTTATTGGCTGTTCTTTTACCTGGGTGTATATGAACTTGATTTTACAGTGTGGGGTTTTCCTGTTTCTAGTACCTCGTTATTTGGAAAAGAAAAAGTCTTAATTTAAAGGTATAATAGTATCTCATACTGAGGGTCTTAAGCGATTTTTAAAAATGTAGCTTCATTTAGGTCTTACTATGTTGTAAGGTTCGAGAGAACTGTATTTGTTGTATTTAAATAAGCTGAAATTGTAGTGAGAAGCTACTGCACATTCTACTTGTTAAAATCCAAATTTTAGTTGGCCTATATACAACGTATTTCATTTGCTATGTCCAAAATTTGAAGGCAAGCACTTTGAAACTGACACGTTGAGTAAGAAACGGGGGGTTAAAAATAAGTCTTTCTCAGTTTATTGGAAAATCATCATTACTTATTTTTCAAGTAAAATGTGCATGGTTTACCAATAGATTGTACCAAAGGTTTGGTTGTGTGACTAGCAGGTAGGAGGGCAGTTTGTGAGCAGTTTGAGAGCAAATTCTATCATAGTATTTATCAGATTTTATGTGTATGGGTTCTCAGAAAAGCAAACAACCTTGACTGATTGAAGGGAAGTAGGAATTTTAATGATCATGCTCTTTTTAAATGAAATACTTTGAGATCAATTTGAACCTTTAGAATAATCAGATGTAATGAATTATAATGTCTGTGATTAACAAAGTTACAGTTCTGTGAGTGGCAAGATGAATAGCCAAGCTTAGTTTGATACAATTTTGCCCTCAGCTGTGCAATTGAACTGCATTGTTCTTTTAAAAGTGGCACACTGAATGGGAGCAGGGGACACGAGTTTTTTTATTCTGGAAGAGAGAAACTACTTTTCCGATAACAAGGAATTAGATTCAGAGTTAACTAAAAGGTTCATTTAACAGGCTCTTACTAATCAGATCACTGAGGTAATGTGACTTTATAGCTTATATTTTTCCCCTTCTTTTTCCTTTTCTCCCCGCACCCCTCCCCCAACCTGGTAGCTGATGATAATCTCTGATGGACTCCAAGGAATCACTAAGTCCTCCCAGTAAAGAAGAAATCTCTAGCAGTGTTCTTGGTCGGGAAAGGGGAAATGTGATGGACTTCTATAAAACCCTAAGGGGAGGAGCTACTTTGAAGGTGTCTGCATCTTCACCCTCACTGGCTGCTGCTTCTCAGTCAGACTCCAAGCAGCAAAGACTTTTGGTTGATTTTCCAAAAGGCCCAGGAAGCAATGCTCAGCAGCCAGATCTGTCCAAGGCAGTTTCACTTTCAATGGGATTGTATATGGGAGAGACAGAAACAAAAGTGATGGGAAATGACCTGGGATTCCCACAGCAGGGCCAAATCAGCCTTTCCTCTGGGGAAACAGACTTTCGGCTTCTGGAAGAAAGTATCGCAAACCTCAACAGGTCCACCAGTGTTCCAGAGAACCCCAAGAGCTCAGCGTCCGCTGCTGTTTTTGCTGCCCCCATGGAGAGGGAGTTTTCAAAAACTCTCTCTGATGTGTCTTCAGAACAGCAAAATTTGAAAGGCCAGACTGGCTCCAATGGGGGCAATGTGAAGTTGTGTACCACAGACCAAAGCACCTTTGACGTTTGGAGGAAAAAACTCCAGGATTTGGAGTTCTCTTCTGGGTCCCCAGAGAAAGAGGCAAGTGAGAGCCCTTGGAAATCAGATCTCTTGATAGATGAAAACTGTTTGCTTTCTCCTTTGGCAGGAGAGGATGATCCATTCCTTTTGGAAGGAAACTCGAATGAGGACTGTAAGCCTCTTGTTTTACCGGACACTAAACCTAAAATTAAGGATAATGGAGAACTGATCTTATCAAGCCCCAACAGTGTGCCACTGCCCCAAGTGAAAACAGAAAAAGAAGATTTCATTGAACTCTGCACCCCTGGGGTAATTAAGCAGGAGAAACTGGGCCCAGTTTACTGTCAGGGAAGCTTTTCTGGGGCAAATATAATTGGTAATAAAATGTCTGCCATTTCTGTTCATGGTGTGAGTACCTCTGGGGGACAGATGTACCACTATGACATGAATACAGCATCCGTTTCTCAACAACAGGATCAGAAGCCTATTTTTAATGTCATTCCACCAATTCCTGTTGGTTCAGAAAATTGGAATAGGTGCCAAGGATCTGGAGATGACAACTTGGCTTCCTTGGGGACTTTGAACTTCCCGGGTCGATCAGTTTTTTCTAATGGCTATTCAAGGTAAGAAGAATGATTTTCTATTTCTTAAGAATGGATATGAAATGGCTTGATAGACTTAAATATTCAGTGATTTGTATGTGCTTTTTTCGTGTTACTAAGTTTACTAAGTCCTTTGAAAAGTAGGCATGGTTGAAAGATAGCCGAAGTGATTTATCCGTACATAAGCATTTCAAGTTTTCTCTGAAAGAATGGCATTCAGTATCCTATTGGCCTGTAGTTGCACATTTTATTTAAAAATTCAAAATAATGTTGCCCATTAACAGGTATTTTGAGTAAAAATTATATAAATTCAAGGGAGTTTCATATCTCATAATTAATTGTGTGTGTCCATTACTGTGTTTTCAAAATACGCTTTTACGTTAAAGTGAAAAGTACCGTTCATACTTAATAGAAGCGAAAGTGTGTGCTGTATTCGTACACTTGTGAGATGTTAGCTTGAGGAGGTCAAAGGGTTAAAAATGGACAATGTTACAATGAGCCTTTTCTTCACACTGAACCATCTGTGGCAGACTTTGAGTTTTGAGATTGCTAAAGGAATGCAGTGAGCAGAGGACCTGACCATAGCCTTAGACATGGGACTTGCCCGCTTGGTTTCCAACCTAAAGTACATGGTTGTGTCTGCTCTTCAGTCTTGTTAAGAAAGGAATTGGTGGCAACATGGTGCAAAACAAAATCTAACTTTGAAAAGTTCCTACAAGTTCTCAAATCGATTCGTGGTGGCCAACATTGTGAAGTTTTGATTCTCAACTGTCATTTGATTTCTCTTCTTTTTTCTCAGTCGTTTATAAGTATACTGACATTTCCATTTGATCTGAAAACGGTCTGTTAAAATGGAATTACCAGGAAAAGATGCTAAATTTAGGTGTATCTGTTGATAGAGGTTAAGTTTTCTACCTTCTACCCCTGTCCCCAAGTCAGATAAATACTGGGTTTTGTATCACATTTTCGGTGATGTGAAGGAAATACAAAAAAAACGTGATTGCAGAGACACAAGATTGCTTAATCAGTTGTTGTGGGTGTTTTGTTGTTGTTGTTTTGGGGCTTTTTTTGTTTTTTTTGTTTGTTTGTTTTGAAAAGGCTTAGTAGTACACAGTGATTTACGTGAGCCTTTCAGTGGGGTGGGGTTTGTTTGTTTGTTTGTTTAATGTTAGTGGTATTCATTTTTCCTAATAATTAGTCAGTGAAGATTTTATTTAAGACTCCTTTTAAGATACTTTTTCTTTTAAAGATAGATCCTAACACTGATGTGTCTCTTTTCTATCCTCTTTAAGGAGGAAGGTTTTCCTGTGGAGAAAACATTCAGACTTAAGTTTAAGCTATGTTCTATTCCTTTAAAAGGCTCATTTCTTATCAAAAGAAAAGACCTTGGTTCTTATGTGTCTTCATGTAAACTATCTAGTAATCTATTTAAATAATAATAATCTTTTATTTAGAACACTACTTCAACTTTTCATTGTTGTCATTCTGAATGGAAGACTTAAAATGTTTTCAGTAAGGAGATTTGAGGTGTTTCTTACCCTGTAGTGTTTAAATGTTAAAAGACATGCTGGGTTTTAAATTTTCAATCCCAAAATTTTGGCAGTGGAATTAATGATTCAGTGTGCTTGTCCTGAAGAGTAAGTGCAGTTGATTGGACTGAGCTATCTGTAGGAAACTATTACACTAATTTATAAAACATGTAATTATTCAAAGAAACATAATACATTCTAGGAAACTCTCTGGGGATTATTAATGCATTTTGTTCTAATAATCACCATAGTACTGTTTTCATTTTTCTTACTGTAGAAAAAGAAAAAAGGCGTAGAACAAGACTTAACCATTTTTCATTCATGGTGAACTTTGATTAAGCCTTGTAAAATCTGGGATCTGGGGCATAAGTCTTAGATGAACATAGATACCCTTAAATCATTAAAGATAACCTCAATGCCTTTCATAGGAATTTATTGCATATAAAGTGTCTTCACTTTTAATTTGAGCCTTATAACAACCTTATGGTGATAGGCAAAGCAGTGATGATGTGGCTCTTCAGAGATTATTTAATGTCCAGTGAAATGATTAATTTAATGCCGATGTGTGATTTTAATTATAACCAGTAGTTTGTGTGCCAATGAAAAGGTGTAATATCTTATACAGGATAACGTGCTAATGTTTGAAAATTTCATACCTTATGGCATTAACTTAACATGGGGAACTGTGATTACCCAGAACAAAGCTGCTTCCAAGTAAATTGAAACAATGTTTCTTTTCTAACCATCATTGAATCAGTCTATTGTTTCCACACAAGGGCCCTGATATAACTAAAATTGGTTGCTTTCTCTTCTCTATATGTTCCGTGGTTCTCCCCAGACAATAGCTATGAGCAGTGACCCAAGTGATCAACATGTTCAGA
Source organism: Martes martes (assembly GCF_963455335.1). Taxonomy (NCBI): domain Eukaryota; kingdom Metazoa; phylum Chordata; class Mammalia; order Carnivora; family Mustelidae; genus Martes; species Martes martes. The sequence goes on from NC_137892.1 coordinate 86,137,036, forward strand.
CTTCAACACATAGTGAATACTGACTTTCTGACTTGAGAATACTCTGTGCCACTAATAACTTCACTTGCGTTCCTTGTTTAATTAAAAATAAATTGTAATTTGACTTTTTAAGCTGTCACCTAAAATTGCTTCTTCTCAAAACGCTAAAAAACCAAAACATTTTACACTCTGTTTTGCCAGGGAAAGCAACCCCTATGGATTTGTCAAGGTACGTTAGTATCCAGTTCACATTTATTTGTAAAATTGTGACTGTCATGGTCGGGTATAGTCAGATATTTTCTTTGTAAGGATTAAGTTCATTGATACGAAAACAGGAAAAAGCATAGGGATATTCACATACATTCTTAAAGTAAAATAAACTAGCCCTACTAACTGAATATGATTTTTAAATACTAAAATTCAACAAATTTAGCATAAACCTACAACCTCCGTGAAAACACATTTTTGCACTGAAGCATTAATGGTGAAGTTGCTAAAGGGAGGCAGAGGAGTAAGTGGTTTTAGGTAGAATTAGAGCTTTTATTTGGATTGTGTTGAAACTTGAGTGTTAAAAGGTTGACCATCTTCTGAAGGGTAAGATTGTTGAAGAGAAGGAATGGTGCAAGATGAATTTGTAAACTCGGTCCTAGGAAGAGCAGAGGGCTTTGATTTATAAAGCTCTGAACATTTATGTAGATTTTAAACCTCTGTCAGTATTAATTGCATCCGTGTCCAATTTTATTAACGTAATGAAATTGAAGACCTGTACAGACACAGGATGAGTGAAGTAAATTCTGTCCCCCCCCCCTTTTTTTTTCCTATTAATGCTGTGCTAAATGTTTTCTCCAAAAGGAGGCATAAGGAAGAGACTTTGTTTTGGCTGTGATTATCCCCCTTTTTAAAGGATAGTGGATTAACTTCCTACCTTTTATTTTTCCTCCCCTTCCAAAGCTTCTGGCAGTGAGTGTTTCATTGTCTTTTTTGGCTTTCATGTTAAAGGAGATTTGCTTTAGGTTACTTTACATACTTACTTTTAGCTTTATGATGAGTATCTTTTTCATTTTTAACACTTGTGCTGTTTTCGTAAAAAAAAAAATACTGTGTGTATTCAGGTGTGTCAATTTAGTGTGGAACGACTGGGATGTAGAAATAATTGGCGTGTGGTCATATTTTATTGAAATTACTTCTTAAAATGTTTCTTGGGTCATTATATTGGTATAATTGATACAATACATAATGTGTACTGTGATGCTGTTAGGGTTTTGTCTCTTGGTGTTACAGATACTTTAGTTGGACCATTTCAAATATATCATGGAATGTATAAATTTTGTGAAAGACTTACTCTGTAACATACCTTGCATAAATGTAGGTTAAGTGCAAATTGTATTAATAACGAAATTCATATGTGGGTGGAGATCACTGTAGGGGCCTTTAGAGATTTTAGTGAAGGAGAGATTGGATCAAAAGGGTTTATTTTAGTATGAGTACCTAATGTGAAAGAGCATCTGTATTAATTGGTGGTTATATAATTCTAAATCCACTCTGGCCTGCAGGTGATTGAAATAGCCTAGTTGTTAGGAAATCTTAATTTGTATTTGGTTTAAGAAAGTCTGGGGCATAGTTCTTAAAACATATTTTTTCTTACTTAAAAAGATGACACCTAGTTTTAATTAGCAGTGAGTTCTTTTTATGTACTGTCACTTATGTGAGCAGATTAAATAGGCATTCTGGTAATTGTATATGGTAGTATTTACAGGTATTTGCCATATTAACAGGCACCTGCTTCCATGTTTCTGAGTCAGGCAGAATACATGTTAGTGAATTGTGTTGCACAAGAGTTTTCAAGAAATATTATTGTTGAATTAAGCTATAGCTGAAAAAGAAAAAATCAATTCCTGATTATTGACCCTTCAGAAGGGTTTTAAAGCCCATGCTCTTATTTCTGTAGTTTCAGAGAGCCAACTGCTCTCATTTTCTTCTGGTTTATTCTGCTTATGTTTTGTATTTTTCAAGTAAATAAGAATATTCCTATTGAGAATTTCCATTTAAAGGAAAAAATCCATTGAGTATTCTTTTCCCTTTGAATTGATCATTTCTATGCCGAACTGGATTAGAATGTGACTGTTAACGGAGACTTTTTCCTTCATTTTGTTCATTAAAGTATATATTTTAGAAAATAAACAATTTTATAGTAGTTCAAAGTTAGTTGTAGGTAGTGATTTCAGCCTCCAAAGACCTAATTTTGACAGGCTGTCGTCTTTATTTTACTGCCATCGCATGTGTCCCTTAAATGCAAGATTTCCCAGGGAGTTTGTGAATTAAGGGGTTTTGGAGGCAAAGCAGTGGGAGAGGGAGGAGCACTAGAAGTGTGAAATAGTTAGGGTTAGAAATACCCAAGAACGCTTCCGAAAACCAGCAGTCTGGATCAACTGTCAAGAAATTCAGAGGACTAAAGAGAAACGTGGGGGTGTGTTTATGGTATGAGGTTGTGCACTAACCAGAATTACAATTGAGCTGCTTCCATTTGAGGTGGAAACCTCAAGCTCCTCGGTGACAGTATAGCCCTAACTGTGTGTAGGGTTAAGCCGTTGTCTTTTGCTGTGCTTCTTTACCAAAACAAGTATGCAATGGATGTTTTAATTCTTTTTACATAATTCCAGCTAAGATCAAGTTCATATTTGTCCCTTTTTACTTTATCTGCTCTTTAATCAATGAAAGTCTAGTTACTGCAATGAAGTTGAAATAGTCATGATCTTACGTTGATAGAACCACTTTGTATTTACTGTTCCACTTCCCCGTACACTGTCATGTAACTGTAGAAGGCAGCCATTTTCTTTAGTAACATATTTCCAGAGGCTGTGTATTTTTCTGCTGGAATATTGAGGTAATTAAATTTTTATTCAGTGGTAGGTAGATAGAATAAATCAGGGGGTTCTTTACAACTATTGTATTGCAGTACAGTCATTATAACTATTTGTATTGCAATCTAGTCCTTCATGCCAATTATTCTGAGTGGGAGTGTGTGATCTGTGATCCCCTAATTTTATTTCTGGGCCAATTTAAATATTAATCCGTTATCTTGGTAGAGCTGTATGCTTAAGCATACTTATTCAGAGTCATTCAAATATTAATTTTGAGTGCTTTAAAACATGTTTGAGCCAGTATCAAGATACGTAAGATAGTATCTAATCAATAAATTTAGTGAAAGTACCTCCTATTTTAGAATTTTTTAAATTCATTCTATAAGGCACTAAAATACATACATATATGTGTGTGTGTGTGTGTGTGTGTGTGTGTGTGTGTAGAGAAAGGTTTAATGATAGGATTAGTTGCAGATGTTTAGCACACGGTCTTACATGAATTTTTATTTTTGTAACTAATATTTTGAGCGTTCCACTTGAATATGCTGAATGACACATAGTGGGCTGCAATAAATGTTAACTTTTACTCCTTTTTATAATAAAAAAAAGAGTCTTTCGTCTAGTTTTCATAATTATCCTTAATATTTAATTTAACAGTGGCTATTATGAAAGTGTGTTTGATAGCCAATTTTTTAAAGCTGTTTTGAAATGACATCCAATTCCATTCCTGATTTATTATTTCATGCTGTTGGGGCAGTGCAGTGACTTGTGACCTTATGATCATCACATGTCAAACATTAAAGCTCTACCAGTTTGTTATGGACAGACTTTGTTATTGTTGTTTTAATGTTTTGCTTTGTAGTTATAAAGGATATAAAAGATAAAAGCTTCTTTAATTTTAAGATTTAAATAATAATTATGTTACTTTTTTAAGGATATAATCTCAATCTATTGTAAATTCTTACATTTTAAAATATAATTATTCTAATTTAATGATGGATTCTATATATGCTACCAATTTAATTATCACCATCACTAAACTTTATTTTTTTTTAATTGATTTTATTTATTTATTTGACAGACAGAGATCACAAGTAGACAGAGGCAGGCAGAGAGAGAGAGAGGAGGAAGCAGGCTCCCCGCTGAGCAGAGAGCCCGATGTGGGACTCGATCCCCGCACCCTGGGATCATGACCCGAGCCGAAAGCAGAGGCTTTAACCCACTGAGACACCCAGGTTCCCCATCACTAAACTTTATAAAAAAAAAAAACAACAAAAACAAAACCTTCAAATTCCTTCCAATTTGATTTAGTTAAATAAGAAAGAACTAGACTTAAAATTAGACGACTTAAGTTCTAAGGCTAAGCAGAGCCAGTCTTTGACCTCGAGTGATTAGATACTGTGGAGTCAAAGTACTTTCTTGATAATTATAGATGAATTATTTTCTTAACACATGTGTGTGTCTCTTTTCCTAAAAATCTATAATCCTCTTTAATCTATCACTAGTGAAGGAGGCAGTGGGGTAGGGAATGGCACGCTTAGGTTGGTTATTTTGACTTTTTTTATTCATTATCAAGTACAAGACAAAAGTCAAAGAGGGATTTGGTATTTTTGTAAAAATTAGTGTAATTGGTGGTACATAGAATATGATAGGTAAACACTTGTTGGTAGAGCTGGAGAGGTGGGGCCGTCTGGTTCTCTGAGCTTGTTTTATGTGCTGGGTACAATGATTTCAGATTAGAGCCTAAAGGCTCTTGAGAGCTCATCTGCTCCCACACTCTCATTTTTCCAGATGAGGAAATGAGACTCATAGAAAATGTCTAAAGAAACATTGCAGAATTAGTTTGTGGTGTTGCTTAGTTGGATTATCCTCATTCTCTGTTGTCTAAACTTCCCCAGCAGGCTTCTCTTAACATCTGGTATCTAGTTCTAGAGAGTTGAAAAATAATACAGATTACCAGGTGTTCTATACAAGTTGCTATGAAATCAACTAGTTTGGATTTTTAAAATGTACAGTATCTATATCCTTTCCTATATATAGATATATATATATAGAGAGAGAGAGAGAGATACGCATATAGATATATTTGTTTTGTTTTGTTTTTTTAACCATTTTCTCCCCCATTAATGTTGAGTGTGTGTTAAGTGGCAGCCCCATGCTAAGTGCTTTCTTTGTATGCATTCCTCTCATTTAAACTTCTTTGCAGCCAGTGAGGGTTTGTAATTGTAGTTTCTGCATCAGGTTATTGATTCTGTCATTATCTATGCGGTACAGAAGACAGCTGTTACTAATTTTACAAGTGGGAAAGCGAAACATTTCAAGAGAAAAGAATAGTCAGAAAAACTTAATCCTGATCTGAAGGGGAATATTTAACACTGTCTTAGAAATTTCCCATGGGTCTTTACAAGTTTTTATTTGTCATCAGTGAATCTTTAAACAATATATATAGGAGAAGCAGAATGAACCCTCTGCTGCCCCGTGTATGTTTGTATAGTCACTTAAAGTTTTCTGTGACAGTTTCAGCTTCTGTAAGATACAGAGTGCCCAGCATTTTTGCTTGACAGAATTTGTGCATGGATGTTTACTTTGAAAATTAAAAAGCACTATAAAAATTCAAGGTGGAATTTTTAAAGCTCTGCCAAGTCTCCTGAGCTCAAACCAGCATGACCCTCGTTGGCTAAGTACGTGAGGACATCTGTGCCTGTGTCAGGCATATCCTGTTCCTCAGTCACTAAGATTTTTCCGGGGTCTACTATATGCGATCCTTGAAGGCTGATGGATTCCAGTTCCATAAGGACTATATTTAAAGCTTTCAAGCATCAAGGTAATTGTATTTACATTAATTTTTTTCAGTTTTGGTTTTTTGTTAGCTTTTCAGTGCATTCTGTTGTTCATTAGGTATGGCATCTAAATTTAATAGCATATTGATAACAGCGGCTACATTGTTAGGTTTTTATTAATAAATGCTAGAAGGTTCCCTTGATGTTTTATTGTCTGGTATTCTTGCAAAATGATTAATGCAGAGATTCATTAAGTTTCACGAAGAAATTTGAATTTGTCTGAAAATTAGAATGCAGCTAATAGCTTCAAATTTTTTTCATGTTTATTATATTTAGCAAAGCTGTGTGAGAGGAGTTTCTGACTATATTGAATACCAAAATTTGTCCTAAGTGCATACATTGGGGAGGATTAGGTAACTTACTTGACAACATTTAGTAACTTTTTCTTTATTGATCAAGTGATAAAACAACAACAAAAAACAAATTTGATGGATGAAACCAAAGTTATAAATCTTTTTTTATATCACAAAGAATCAAGTGCAGAAAACAGTTAAGTGGCAATTTAAAATGGTAAACAGGGGCAAACATCCTGTTTCCTCCTCTCTCTCTGCCAGCCTCTCTGCCTACTTGGGATCTCTGTCTGTCAAATAAATAAATAAATAATAAATAAATAAAATAAAATGGTGAACTTGCCCATGTAAAATATAACTTAAGTTCATAGGCAGCTTTTTAAAAAGGAAATATTAAAAAATTTAATTAGAACTTTATGTGAAATTTGTCATCTGGAATTCAGCTGAGTTTATTAAGGACAAAGTGTGACTATAAAATACATTTTTTTTGTGGGTTTTTGTTGTTGTTGTTTTGTTGTTTGTTGTTTTTAAACAAACCCAGGGGGGCCTGGGTGGCTCAGTGGGTTAAGCCTCTGCCTTCAGCTCAGGTCATGATTTCAGGGTCCGGGGATTAAGCCCCACATTGGGCTCTCTGCTCAGCAGGGAACCCGCTTCCCCCTCTCTCTGCCTGTCTCTCTGCCTACTTGTGATCTCTCTCTCTGTCAAATACGTAAGTAAAATCTTAAACAGGAACCCAAAGTGAATGTTATATTTCTAAGCCTCCACCTTGGACGGGTTTACATATTATCCCTCTTAAAATTGCCTTCAGATCTACTTTGTAAGCCATAAAAGAAACTGGACTCATTGCACTGTAGTAACACTTGAATGTTCTTGCTTCATCAGGAAATGTCCTTAGCTTCATGGTTTACCTTTTACCTTTTTTATCTGATTCCAAGTGATTTCAGTATTTCCAGAAACTTAGAAATTTAATCCTTTCACACATTATAACATTTGTTTTCGTTGAGGTTATTAAAAGAACGTATGTAGGTATTTCTATAGATGTTTAAAATTGTGTTAAATTTCCCTGGAATAAATGCCTAGCTTCCCAGGTGACCATTTTGAAATGGATGGTGCTCGGTGGTTAAGGTTTGATTTGTTTTCTTTAAGCTATCCAGGAGCTTAATGTTAATAGCTTATGTGTTCTCTTTTCTTACCATATTATAGAAAAAATAGATAGTATTCACCCCAAGCCTGTTTTTTTTTCATGTTTATATTCAAATAAGTTGCCTATCTTTCCCTTGGACTTAAAGGAAATATGACAATAGGTAATAAAAAGTAAGTTCCTACATGTAATTCCTCATTTCCTCTTAATTTCCTATTTCCTATTTCAATCCTCAGTGTATCAAGGAATTAACTACCTGACAATCAATGTAGCAAGAACTCAAAGTACACTCAAATTACTTACACCCATAAAGTAGTTAAATAGAGAGTTAACGCTACAATATAAAGTTCACATGTTAATTCACACATTTTCCTTTATTCCTTATAACCTGAATAGAAATGACCTGCTTATAGTGAAAGTACTTTAAAAAAATTAAGAGAATTTTAGTTGTCACCATTTTCTAAATTTAGTCAGGTTTATTATTTACAAAATGCTAAGATTCCAACCTTGGAATTCATAAAGATATATGCATTGGCATGCTTAATGGGATATACCTTTTGTAACCATTCTTTTACATTCTGTTTTCCTATTAAGTAGAAAATGTTTCTCATCGCTAAGCACTTGCAATGGTCTGGTGTTGGTGCAATCTATACGGGTTCTAGATTTTAAATATAAGAAAAAAAAATAAGGGGAAAGTAAGAAAAATAGGTGAAACAATCTCTATATCAATGTATTTTAGACATTAATTCATAATGTCATTTATCAGAGTTGCACAGTGCTTTGCAACTACCACAGACATATTTGAAAGAGAAAACAGTAAACGGAGCCGGAGGGGTAAGCTAGAACCCGGAAGTCCATGGAAAAGGAAAATGAAAGTTCTAAATTCCAATTCCAGCATCCGGTTAAATTTGGTATTTCTGTGCCCAATTTTTTCTGTATGAGCACTGGGAAATACATAAGCAGCCTAGCTACACTGTGTTAATAGGAGGAAGAACTACAAAGGCATGTTCTGGGAAAGGAATTCTTGAGACAGGTGGAGTGGGAAGTTAGCTTACACAGTCTAGATCGAAGTTTCTCCCAACTGCACTAGCAGCCGCAGATGTTGATGAAGAAGATGAAAATCCCTAACCTCACGCTGCAGTCTGGTGATGTTCTATCACCAGATCTCTGTATCTCTTCCACTCTCCCTCCCCCTCCCCCTGTGTAATTGGCTTTTCGAAATGTGCACCAGAAGGAGGTTAAACTCTTCCCCAGGAAGGCATGACTGAGACTTCAAAGAGGAAAGTGTGTGGATGAATGGGAAACAGAAGTTGAGTCTGCTATTTGGGGGGGGAAAAAAGCGTGGGGGTGGGGGGCGCGCAGGGGTGCTAACGAGGAATCTGAGACAGAGGAAGGAAAAGATGGAACGGATGAGCTCATCAGATGAGGACTGTGTGGTTAGGAATGAGCCAGCAGGAGCTTTCAATCACTTAGGAAGGAAATTGCTGTGTATACACTCTCATTGTATACATTATGTGATATAAGACAGGGAGAAAACATGATTTTCACCCTTAATGCATAGCCTAAGGTTACACACCTTAGACACCTTCTTTCTAGTTACTCCTAATAGCTCCTTATGCTCTAGAAGCATAGTCCTCTTTCTGCGTCTCCCATGCTTGAGCCCAAACTTGAGGGATTTTTGCCTGGAATCTTCTTTCCCCAGATACCCACATTCATTCTCTCATTTATCGCATTAATTCTCTCACTTTATGTAGGTCTCCACTTAAATGTCAACTCCATAAGAAAGACCTTCTCAGACTGCTCTATGTGAAGCGGTGCGTTTCACACACTGTTCCCTTGCCTTCAATCTTAGGCTGATTGTGTATGTGTCTTACCTGTTCACCTGCTAGACCTCAAGCTCCATGGGGGCAGGGATGCTGTCTGCCAGTGTCCTGTACTTCTGTACCCCAGCAAGTAGAAGAGTGCCTGTCTAGCACATAGTAAGATCTCTGCAAATCCATGGTGAGGATACCAGTAAACAAAATTGACATATAGACCAAGAAGATGTGTAGGCATGGATCACACTTATGTCTTTGCAGAGAAGTAGAAATGTCGGCAGACCGTGAGCCTCACTAGGAGGAATTAGAGCACAGGTTTTCTTCTCCAGATTTTTGGCTTCAAGATACATGAGTGCTTCTGTATACATAGAAGACATAAAGCAAATGTGTTTTTAATTGTTGTCATTCTTGAAATTTGCTTTATGACTTTGAAATGGACCACTTTTCATAGTTTCTGACTTAGAACAACTCTGGTACATTTACCATTGAACAAATTGGGGTAACCAAAGCTTGTAAATGAAGTTTGAGGTTTAGCCTTCTTTTATTTATCTTGTTCAAGATAGTAACCTTTCATAATAGAAGTTGTCATCTTTGTGTTTTTCCACTGTTTAAGATTTGGGATGATGCTAGCAGGTATCTAATATATGCATTTGTGTTGACTTAGAAAGTCAGGCAAGAATTCAGTGTGCCCATTTTTCATGTAAGTGTGTATGTAATTACTGAATATTCCAAGAGGTAGCTTATTTTTGCCTGAATTCTAAATTACCTTTCTCTAACTTACTTACATTTTAAGATTTGCCTTCTTCTACGTGTAGTTCTGACTTACTGCGCCTATGGTATATAGCAGCAACTCAAAAGATTAGTAAGATAAGCTGTCTCTTCTACTAAGAGTTGTAGGAGAGTTAAGCCTAATTTGGTCAAGACAGTCATAGAAAAAAAGAAAATGCAAGGTAAGTAGGTATTAGCTAAAGCCAGAAAATCAGATGAGGTCATTTAAGAATGAACTGCTTTAGTGTTTAGGAAAAAGAGGGGAGGACCAAGGACAGGGCTCTGGAAAGCATCCAAAGAGAGCAGCCACAAAAGATACTGAATGAATAGCCGGAGAATTAGGAGGCAGCAGGTTTAAACCGGGCGGAGACAGAGTAGTTCATGCTGTCCAGTCAGCTGGGGTGGAAGAGACAGAACAGAGTATCCTAAAAAGAAGAAATCATCGTTGAAGCCGGTCCTTCGAGTATGTAAACATTGTCAGAAGTCAAAGTCAAGAGAAATCAGTGAACCCCTGAGTAAAACAACAAAACTAGTGATTTATTTATAATTTTTTTAAAAGAAGAAACCCTAAATTTAAGAGCATAGTCAGTCTCTGAAATTTAGATTAAAATATTGAAGTGAATAATAAACCCACCCCTAAGACCTCTGGGACCCTGAGGTTGGGCTTGGAGTACGAGACAAAGGCTGGAAACCAGGAAGAAATTAAGTTTCTTTTCCCTAAGAAGTCAGCACACCAGGAAAAACTCTGGCCATCCCTTAGTTAGAATTCTTGGCACTTCAGTAGTCTCTTGTTTTCTTAGTTTCCACCTCTCCTTTCTCCATCCATTCTGCACTGTATTGCCAAATTAATCTTCCTGTGATACCGCTTTCACTATTATTTACCTCATCAAAAAATGACTGTGGTTCTGTTGCTTATGGGCCAATGGTTCTTCATGTTCTTTCCACTGTGACCCATATGACAACTGTGGCACATGGCAGGGAGCCCTATGAATACTCAGAACCCTTGGAGGGTTTGGTTTTTGCACAGTTTCGTACAACTCCGTGCTCTTCTGTCTTGTCCAGGAAAGAAGCTCTGTGTGTAAGTGAATTTATAGGGATAGTCTGTGAACTAGTTCTTTTTAAATTATTTTTATTTATTATTGTTTCTCCAATTGCCTTTTCAAAGTTGGCAAAAAACTGGCAGAATTCTCTTCAGTAAAATTATACCAAGAAAACATTAATCACTAAATTTATTCACATCGCCTCTCTTTCCCTCTTTCTTCCTCCCATTCCTGCCTGTCTCCCCCCTTATCCTGCACCTGTCTGTATCACCATATCAGCATAAACACACATATGTAAGGCCTTCTGGGTGGTTTGCTTGTAAATAAAAACAGAACTGCTCTGCAACTTGCTTTTCTCACCCAGCAGTACATCCTGAACATCCTTCCAGATCAACACCTGTGGATCCCATTCTTTTTAACAGTTGTAGAGTATTCCATTCCAGTTGTTGAAAGAGTTTTGCCACTACAGACAAGGCTCCAGTAAAAATCCTTTTCTATGAATACTTAACATGCAGCAACTTGGTTTCCAAGGATAGATTCCTCCCAAAGTCGGGTTGCTGAGTCAGTGGTATGTGTATTTACATCTTTAATGCATACTTCCAAATTACTTTTCACAGGGATTACAGGAAACCACAGTCTAATCAGGCAGTGTTTGCTTTTTTTCTTTACAAAGAAAATACAAAACTGATTACTACTGACATTTTTGCCACAAATCCTAGAATTGATGACAGCGTATCAGGGTGCCATATGCTGGAACTGAGGATTGTGGTGGTCCGCAATTCAAGCTCCTTCTCTCGGCTTTTAACCTTATGGAGTCTTCTAGACCACTTCATTGCCCACTTACTTTCTACACTTTCCTTTATATAGCCCTGCGCATGCCCCCTCACTTTTTGTATCCCCCCTGTATCCTGTGGCAGCTGCCCACTCGGTGATTAGCACATAGTAGGTACCCAATAAACAGTTGTTGAATTAATACTGGTTTCTCTATGTATTTCGTGGCTGGCTGTTTGAACAAAGAATCATACAGAAGAGGAAGCAAATACTGCGGCCTGGCCTTTAAGCATATGTTTTACCCATTTTCGGGCACTTTGGAACTGTAGGAAGCCAGTGACAACAATCCAGTGACAAACAGCTCTTGAGTTAAGTTGTTAGAATATGTGAGGCACAATTCAAAGTACAAAGGATGGGCAGGAAGTGAGGCCTGTAGTCTCTTGTCCTTGTGGAGCTTAGGGTCTTTGGATGTACATTTAGAAGATTTGTAGGAAGCATTAAAACCGTGGTAGCCAATTTCAGGCTCTTTCCAGCTGAGGCTGTGGAGTTTTTAATCCATTCATTTAATGCCTGCCCTGCCAGGCACTTCACGGAAAGCCCAGGGGCAGCCAGACCTTTGCAGAGAGGTGGCTAGCGGACCGGGGTGAACAGCTCGTGGGCAGTAGACTTGTTTCCCAAACCAGCTTCACCATTTCTGTATCTGAGTGTAGAAGCAAAGGAGTAGATAGAGTGGCCAACATTAGCATATACCACAAGCAGAAGGTGCCAATCCCCGTCCCTATCCAAAACACATTCCGCAAGGAGGTGCGCCTCTTGCTGTCACAGAATCCTAAAATTCCAACGGGAGCCAGTCTTGATATCCAGTCCTTATTTTTCACCTAGGAAACCAAAGCCTAGTACAATTAGGACAGTATTGTGGGTCAGAATTAGGACTGCAGTCACACTCTCTGGGTATGAGTCTTCATAAGAATTCTGTGACCTCGAGCAAGTTCATAGCCCTGTGAACCCTCCTTTCCCTCACCTTTAAGACAAGCACAGTGAGGTAATGCATGCAAACTGCCCGGCACAGTGTCTGATCTTCACCAGTGCTCACAAAATGTCACCATTACTTTGGGTGGGGTGGCTGCGATGAGACCGCTCCTTAATGCCAAAGGTTCATGCTTGACGACCCTGTCCCTCATGCCATACCACCCTATTCTTAAGCTTTTTTTTTTTTTCTTCCATAAATTGGTAGTTTGTAAACTAGCTTCATTATGATCTTACCTTTGAGACTAAGTAATTATAGTTATGTCTTAGAGACTTGAACCTCTGGGACCTTTATCAGATTTTTTTTTTGACCATAAGTTAGAAGAGGAACTGAAAAATGCATGTGTGATGTTTTGTTAAAATGAGTGCTGAGTGCTTCCTGTCTTGCTTTCTCCCACTCCTGCCCGCACCCCCCCCCCCCCACAGTGTTCTCTGGAGTCACTCTTCTACTACTTGAACCTCTTAGGAACTTGATTAAGGTAAAGTAGAATCACTGTCTGAGGAAGAGCAATCTTCTCATTTCTTGACAAATTCTTGGGGTATTATAAATAAGTTATTGCTTATTTGATCTCTTTATGTACCTTTGCTTCTTTCTTAAAGAGAATATTAACTCTCTCAGAATCCTAATACAATGCCAAGGTTCTTCCTCTTCAAAAGAGGACTTAAAAATTAGTTTTTTATGATTGAGTATGAATTAAATCCCACAGTGAAAAGGACTTCACTTTCTGGGTGTCGATTTTCACACACACACTTGTTCGTGTCCGTATCTCCAGTTCTTACCTCTACTGAAGCACCGTGCAAGTTCTTGAATTGATCGAGTCACATGTTTCATCCTTACTTTGCAAATTTAAGTCATGTAATGAAGGACTCATTGAACATCTCATATTTTTATATCAACAACAGTTTCCATGTTGAGCACATCTTTTAGTAACAATTTTTTGTTTAATTTTCTCTCTTCAGAAAAGATTTGTTTGAGAATTATATCAGGTGGGATTTGGTCTGTAACAAACCACCCCGAAATTCAGGAGCTTTAAATAAGAACCATTTATTTATTCCTCGTGAGTCGACCGGTCAGCCGGGCAGTTCTGAACTGGCCAGGCTCAACTGATGTCAGCGAGGCTCAGTGCGTCTGTGGCCGCTGGCTGGGTGACCGTGGCGGTGAAGGCTGACGGCCACATGTCCTTATCCAGCAGGCTCACCAGAGCCTGCCCACGGCATAGCAGCAGGGATCCAGAAGAACCAGCAGAGAAGCATGCCACGCTTCTTAAGACCCAGGCTTAGAAAGAACTCTGACTTCCACCACGTTGCAATTGGTCAAACCAAGTCGCAAGACCAGTCTGAATTCAGGAGATGGAGGAGCTGCCAAGTTAGAGTGCACAGGCTTGACTTTTGGGAGGTGTGGGGGGAGTCAGGTTTTCTGGCCATCTGTCACAGTAGTTAGAGGAATTGAGTGCATTTGGTATTTCTGATGTTTCAGATGGTGATACTCTGAATTGCTTATGAAACTTGCCCAGGGTGGAAAAGCAGTCATTGTGACCAAAAGGATAAAAGTGTGGGATTTAGAGACTAACTGGGGTTCAAATTCCAGAAGCACTTCCTTCTGAAACCCTGCATAAGCCACCTAACCTCTCTGTTAGGCACTTAGTAGTGGTTGATGCCCCTGAATTCACTTCAGATTCTTCATGTGTAATCTGTTTAAAAGAAAGGGCTAGGTATCTACTAAGTACTTAAATAATTGCTTTATTCATGCAAAATTAAATTGCTTTTATTGTATTTCCCACACTTCAGTCAGGGTGCAAGTCTTAGTCACTTCCTTGGAATAAAAAGAAAGGGAAGGTATGTAAGAAAAGAGGAGTAATTGACTACTTGTGTCCTTAAAATGAAGCGACTACTCACTGGCGTATTTTCCTATAAGAAAAGAATGGCTGAGGGGCGCCTGGGTGGCTCAGTCGGTTAAGCCTCTGCCTTCAGCTCAGGTCGTGATCCCAGGGTCCTGGGATGGAGCCCCACGTTGGGCTCTCTGCTCGGTGAGGAGCGGGCTTCCCTTCCTCTCTCTCTCTGCCTATTTGTGATCTCTCTCTCTGTCAAATAAATAAAATCTTAAAAAAAAAAAAGAAAAGAAAAGAAAAGAATGGCTGAGGCCCATAATTAAGATGAAAAGCCCTAGGTGTCCTTGGGTAGGAGTCATTGTGGTTCATGGGATGAGAGTTGTAAGATAAGATACAATTCAAATCTAGATTTTATTTTTTAAGAATTCTGGTCCCTCTTAGACATACCAGGTGCCTTAACACTGGATTGGGGATTTGTCACACCTAGAAATGACTTCATTTTCTCCATCCTACCAATAGGAAATGGAAAAGGTCACACACAACTCACGCAAAGAGCCAGATATTTCAGAATCCAGATAATCAGAAATGTTAGCTGGGGTTTTTGTTGCGTTTCTCAGCAGAGGTCCCAGAACTGAAAATGGACTGTACTACCTCTGGCATTAGCTAGTCGTGTGAACGTAAGCAGTCAGCTGCTATTTGCACCGTAGCTACCTTTCAGGTTTCTGATCATGCTTTACTGTAAGAACGGTTGGGTCAACTTTTTTGATTCATGATAGGGAAAATACTTCAGTGTGGACAGTAAAAGTCCTTGGTTTAGAAGCCCTTAGTTTTTTGTTCATTTGTTTGTTTTTAAGACTAAACCATTGGACTGTATGGATTTCAGTCTTTACTTTTCCTTTTGATCAACATTTCCCTATTTCTTTCCTTACAAAGACCACTTTGAACCATAAATGGAGGTGAACCTCGTCTTCTCCAAACATATTTGAGATGCAGGGATATTTTCCCAAAATGTTCAGTGCTGATTTCATGTTCGTACATGTTTGCCAGAACCAACAGAAATGGACTATGCTGAGGAAGGAACTTTAGTTGAGAAGGATAGTTAATTGGAAAGAAGGAGAAATTGACTGGCAAGTGAAGCTCAGCGCTCAGAGGTGGGGGTCGTAAAGAGACGGCAGGAGAAGAGTGCTTCTCCCCAGTGTCACCCGCTGGTTCGGTGCTGGGGACCTCCCACTGCTCAGTGTGACACTCTGCAACTCCTAAATTCTTCCTGATCTCAGAGGAGCTTGCATCTGGCTGGGGAGACATGGTGCCAGATATGTGCAGTAATTAGACAATTAGCTGTAACAGGTGCTGGAGCGTGTTGAGGTCAGAGAAGGGTCAAGCAAGTGTGGGAGAAGGGACAGCGCATAACACATCCTCAGGTGGTTCTTCCTCATGCAGATTCACATTTCCTGTGGGTCGAGGCTTGCCCCTGGCGCGCAGCTGCTCCCTAGATACGGCCCTAAAGCCGGCCTGAGGCAAGTGACAAAATCCACCCTCCTGAGTCCCGGCCTTTGGGGGAGGCACCCCATCTTTCCCCTCCAGGACAAGGGATACAGCCACCCCCTCCCGCCCCTGCTACAAATATGCTTTGTTTTAGTGGCTTCTTAAAAAAAAGAAGCAAATGAACTTTTGCTGCATCGGTGAGAAGGAACAGTTTAATACTGAAGGCTGTTTTTTTTTTTAACATATGACACAACTTTAGGGAAGGAGTGAAGTCATAACGGTAGAATTTCAGACATTTTCCTTTTTTTAGTGAAAAACCGGTGAGATAATTTGAGGCAAAAGAGCCTTCCCCGCGTGCCTGAGTCCCTGTACGTGAAGCTCCCCCGCCCCCCCCGCCCCTTTGCCTGGAGCAGGCTGTGCCTTGTTGTTGCTCATCTTTGTCCCCTGGTCGTTCTTCATCTCCAGTCTCCCACTGCACCACTCTAAACCCTGGTGTCCTCAAGTCCGAGAGTGTGAATCCATCAAGACTGGTGTTAAGAACAAGTAATACCAAGCTCTTGCTGGGATACTGGAAGAAAACAACTGATTTCTGTAGCGTGCCTCTCAGGTAGAGCCCAGGAATCTGAACGTTTTCATATATTCTGCAGAACTGGGGAGATTGGAGCCACTGATCTAAGGACACCAAAGATGCCAGTAAACTCCTGGCACAGAGGTGCTCATGGGCCTTGGGCCTCCGCTGACATGAGGGGAAACCCACCACAGCCCGAGCATCCGCATCCCCAGTTACATAAGAGTAAAGCCAGAAGCAGCGGGGCCTGTGGGCTCTGGCCGCTCGCGCCCACCATGTCCAGCCCGACATTTCTGCCAAGATGTCACAGCCTGTGGGGGAACACGGGCACAGCTACGGAGGCAGCTGTCCATGGACGAGGTGCGATGGAGAGAATCCTGTGCCAGGAGGAAGGAGGCTCCCCCGGGTCCTGGCTCTGAGAGGACGTCCATGTCCGTGTGTGAGGACTTGCCTGAGGTTCCTGGCCACGCTCCCACAGTCCGTTGTCACCCGCGTGTGCCAGACGGGAGCTGGGCGGTGCTCTACCCCTCCTCTGTTCGTTAACATTTCACTTTATTTTCTCCCATGGCCCTTGTGTGTCAAATACGAGAACCTTTTCAGCTTCCTGTCATTATCTGCATTTACTCTGGCTTTGTTTTTTCCCCACACCTTTCAAATGGGTAATGATTTTTCCTGTTTTGCCTTAGAAAACTTCTAATTGGCACAGACCTCATTTCAGGGAGCCTCCCATGAAAGCCAAGTAACAGTGAGGGTTTATGAAATAGAGTAGAGCACTGTGCCTACTTTAAGAAGGAAGGAATAGCAAAAAGTTGCAAAATACCAAACTGTGCCCTGTGTTTCACATTCTCCCAAATACTCATCCAGACGCTATTGAGAAATTAACAGGATTATTTTGAAATAAGGACTTTTTTCTTAGTTTTTTAAAGCACTTTTACACTTGCCTCTTTCATTAATCAACTCAGTACATAGTGCCAACTGATATGGTAGTCAGTTCTCAGAGACATAGATTCCTGTCAGAAATTGTCAAGTGGAGTATGTTTTTAGGATGGGTGCTAATCTTTTCATTACCTTTGATATTTTTTTATAGTCTCCCGAAGTTGGCAATCTACTTGGAAATAAAAGTGCCCAATTTTTAATTCTTTAAAATGTTTAAAAATTTTGAGTAAAGCCATTTACAAAATATGTGTATGTTTGTGTGTTTGTATATAAGCTAAATCTGTATCCTGTTTCCCTGTCAAAGCCACTTCTTTTAATACCTAGGTGGATATGCTGTTATATGTTTAACTAGATCTCCATTGAAGGGAATTTAGAATAACTTTTTTTTTTTTTTTTTTTTTTTTGCTATTACAGTGTTGTAGTGTATGTGTGTATTTTGCCCCTTCTTTGAGGTATTTCTTTAGGTTGAAGTCTTAAAAAGGTCAAGTTTGAATTTGCCTTAAGTACCATCAGAAGTGTTAAATAGCTTTCTTATGTTTTTCTTTTAAAATAACATGTCATCCATATGACTGGCTTTCACTAGTTTGTTTTGCATACAGTTCCTGAAGTCTTTGATGTAAGCGTAAGTGGGATGACTGGGCTTTCTTACCTCAAAGACTGAGGGCCTGGGAAGGATTTGGGAGGGGTGCAAATACAGCTGCTGACGTGCTGATGCCGGCCTGCAGCCTGGCAGGTCGGTGTGTTGAATCTGGCGACCGTGGGCATGCCAGCCTCCCCGTAGCTGAGATTTGTGGTTTTCCTCAGTTCCTGCTAACCAGTGCAAGTTATAAGGCGGCACTTCGGAAAATGGGTAGAATATGAAGGCCCAAGGGGCTTGGGACTTGAGAATTCAAGTCTCAGGCCCTAAGTTCAGCTCCCTTCTTCTCGTTCTTTGTGATTCCCCCTACGGGTTTCATCTTTTGGTTTCATTTACTGCTTTGCAAAAGAGTCCCCAAGCTGGTGTGAGGCTCAGGCCCATTATTAACCATTTAGAATATGGGAGGTTAAATGTAAATACCAAATAGGGAACATCCTCCAAAGGCAGTAGCATGTCTGGTATGTTAATAGAGGGACAGAATAAGAGCGTTGAGGGAGCTGAAAGGACAGAGAAACTAAATTTATGGACTCTCTTGAAAACATGTTTTCTTGTTCTATTACAGGCACTGTATGTCTTTGTGAACTATTTCATACCTATAGAAAATATCTATAATGTACATGTATGATTTACAGAATAACAGAGCAAGTAGTTTTTTGTGCTCACCGCCCCATGTAATGGAGAGATGGTTAGCATCACGTTAGCTCACTGCCCCATCTCCTTCCTGCCCACCTGTGGGAACTCTAATAAATTTTGTGTTTATCTTTACTTTGTTTTGTTTTATGACTTTACCACCTACTTATATATCCCTAAATAATGCATCACTTAGTTTTAGATGTTTTGTAACTTCATGTAATGGTTCATGTTGAATGTAGTCTTTTACAACCTTTTTTTTTTTTTTGCCTCAACCTTGTAAGATTCATCCGTGGAAGCTGAAGTTATTAATGCAGATACATGTTATGCCTCTGAATGAATATAGAGGTACACACATTTATTTCTTCTGCAAGGGGACATTTGGGTTGTTTCCAGGTTTTTTGGCTATTTTGAACAGTGTTGCTCTGAAAACGTCTCTCGGTACATACTGTGAGAGTGTTCTAGGGAATTATATCCAGAAGTGGAATAACTAGGTCATAAGGTATATGCATCTACAATTGCTAGATAATGTGAAATTGTTTCCAAGCAATGTTCTGAGTGTCCTTTTCCCCCCTTAACCTCACCAACACGTGGTAATGCTACTCTTACTTTCGTGCCAGTGTGGTGGTTGTGAAGTATTTACATTTTGTTTTTTCATAGTAACATCTAAGTAGATTTTTAAAAAAATACTTAAAAATCAAAGCAGGGTTTTTGTTGTTGTTGTTGTTTTATTTTAATGCAGAATTTGAGATTAGGACTTGGAATACACATTGGTTACAAAAGTGCCTGAAAGAAAAAACTTTCTGGAGCTACTCTGCCTCATCAAATAAAACTAGTATGTTAAATTATGCATGTGTGGTTTCAAAGCCAGCCCAGTGATCATGCTTGCTTGTTGAACAGAATGGCAGGAAGTGGCTTCTGAACGATTGTACCATGGATGCTTTGGGGTCAGTTTCAGTCTCCCCAACTTTAGTATGCCAATAGTGGTGCCAAAGTTTAAAGACTCGTCGTGTTAGAGGGACGCAATGCTGACCAGCTGTGATAGGACATAAGGAATTTGTGTGAGAAATGTTGAGATTTACTGCTAAGTGCTAAGTGAAGGCTGAGGAAGAGAGGTGAGAGAAGTGTTGGAGATGATCAGTTCACCACTTGAGGGGTAGGGAAACAATTATTTGGGAAAGGACAAAAAGTGGGGTTGGTATTTCACCTTAGGAACAGTGGCAGAGGTAATAGAGAGTTACAGTCACCTAGAACTCTTAACATTTACAGAACATTTCCATTTGTGATCTCATTTAATGATAACGCTAAAAGAAGAGTATCATTTACCACTGCGTTATTGGCAAAGAGACAAAAGGTAAAAGAGGTGAAACAGGTGGACCAAAGACACCCATTTGGTAAGTGACACAGATGGAGTGTGTCCTCGGGGCTGCTGTTGCTGAGCCCACAGCTCTGTTGCTTCATACCTTTCTGCCTCCTCAGCACCGCAGCTGCAGTGTCTGCCGTGATTAATGTCCGTCAACAAGCACAGATCTTGGCCTATGGAGCACTCGCAGGTCTCTCTGAGGACTAAAAGAGAAAGCAAGATTTTGGCCTGGGAGCTTACAGTCTTAGGGGACAACGAAAAAGACTGATATGCAGTAAGACAAGATCAAAATGGTTTCTGGTGGAATGCTAGACCAATGTCATAAAAATCTGCTTTCATTGTCTGTCAAAAGCAAGGGCACTTCTAATAATGGAATAAAAAGACTAGGATTGAAGTTACACAAGTAATTTTTAAAATTCTAATTGAGTTTTCTTTAAAAAAAAAAAAAACTTACCTTTTCATTGTGGTATTGAAAGTAACTTGTCTGGTCACTTGAGGTAGCCACCTCGTGTAATGGTGGGTGTCCACGTAATGAACAAAAAACCCAAACATTTTATTTTTAAAGAAGACTACAAAATCTCAAGTTTTCCTCTTTTTTTGGCCTTTGGTCAATTAGAGACTCCTTTGGTTATCAGAGTAGAATTCGTAGAAAAATTTAGTACCTTCTATTTCTCTTTTTTTGTTAATAGCCTTCCATGCCTTGAACTAGACTTTTCACTTGGCTGTGGTCTAAAGAATCTGCAGACGAACTTTAGTAGCCTTTTTCTGAATTGTTACTCCTCTAGCATCACAACGCCTTCACTATCAGATACTAAGTTTCCCAGCATTTCTAGGTTCCTGATGATTTGCTTTTGTATAGACCTAATTTCACCTTCCTTAAACTTCAGGTTTTCTTTTCTTTAATTACTCTCTTATTGAATTCTTGAGACTCAGTAAGAACTTCCTGGTGGGAATTTTGGAGCATCTGCATCTGTCATGGAACTGTTGAGAGAATCAGGTGTTTGAGTAGGGGTGGGCCCAGTAATAGCCTGAAGCCGGATCAGTACCACCTCAGCGAAATGCCAGTCATTGCTAAAGCCTGGGACGACTAGTGTGTTGTAATACACAGATCTGTAGCCAGTGCTCTTAATATATTGGCTTCATGTCTCAAGACTCCCTTCCGTAAATATACAGCCAGAGAAATTCATGTTACTACTCTGTCCCAAAAAGAGGGATTCTCAAAAGTGATTTATCTCCTCATTTTAAGTAAAGTTGGCTAAGTGATAATGGCATATTTATAATTAATGGATTTTGAGAAGATGATAATGCACATTTTCCCTCAGAGTTAAGATTTTCAGGTCTTTAAAAAACAAAAATTCAGTCGGCTCCCTCTGCCTGGTGGCTGTACAAGGGGGGTACCATCTTCTCTTTGGCACCCAGCTGCCTGCCAGCCCAGGATGACATCAGGTCAGCTAAAAAGAGGAAGCTTAGTAAGTTGACAGCATTCTCAACGTGTGTGAGAGAGCTATTTGGGAATCTTATTTTTTAAGAGATAACAGAAACCATCTTTTTCAGGGTTGGAAGAGGATTCAAGGGACTACTGATAGGAAGATCCATTGAGCCACTTTAGTGTCATAATCCACTAAAGAGCTGGGTTCCATCTCTGTGTTCTCTTCCATGAATTTTTAATTTTGTTCATTTTAAAAAAAAATTCTACATTGAAATGCATTCTTTATTAGGTAAATACAAGTCCTATTTCAAATTATTGTCTGATCCTCTAATCTGGTGAAATACTTAGAGCAAATATAAAATTATTCCTATATTTTGGAACGAGGGAACAAGTCCAGAGAGATTCAGTGACTTGGATGTTAATTCAGCAGAGACAGGATTCGAAACTAGGTCATGACTTCTGAGTCTGTGCCTTTTCCTCACTAAACTTAGGTGCTTTCTGCTTTACAGAATTATACACAGGAACGTTTACTTCTGCTTTGCAGAAGTACATCTGTTTTGTGAATTAACACGTTTCTGCCCATGTTCATGGTTTCCAAACACCTTCATTGGTGAGGAGCTCCCTTTGAAAGCTTTTTGTGAAAACCTTTTATCTCCTCTTTCAAGGAAGAATAAAAGAACTAGTGATTGGTCAGGTTCCGGTTCCAGGGAAAAGATGAGCAAGCAGCACACCTGGCCTTATGTTTCCAAGCCACTTTTTGAAGTCCTGGATCCCACTCTCAAAAGCTATAATCTCAGATTCTCCAGTGACTAGATGTAAATGTACGACTGGAAGGAGTTATCTACAGAAGAAATATCCTTAAAACATGTTCTAAAACACATTGTGATGACATTTGGATTTCCCGAAATCCTCATATCCAACATAGTTGAAATCTTTTCAGAAAAATTTAATTTGAATTGCAGGATCTTAAAGATGTCTTAAAATTGGCAAGATTTAAGGTATACTCTAAACTTGAGACTGATTCTTAAATACTCCTTCAACATCCTATATCCTGTTGTCAAAATGAGTACTTATGATTTTACATGATTTTTTTCCCCCATTTAATGGATAAACTTCACCTTAGAACAGAGTTTTTCAACCTCAGCACTATTGACATTCTGAACTGAGTAATTCTGGGATGTTCTGTTCATTGTGGGATATTTAGCAACATCCTTGGCAATCATTAATCTTTCTGTCTCTATGGATTTGTTTATTCTGGACATTTCATATAAGCGGTATACAATTTGTGGCCTTTGTGTCTCACTTCTTTCAGTTAACATGTTTTCAGGGTTCGTCTGTGTTGTTGCATTTAACAGAACCTCATTCCTTTTTATGACTCACTGATAGTCCATTATATGAATATACCACATTTTTTAATCCACTCACCAGCCGATGGATGTTTAGATTGTTTCCACTTCCTGGCTATTACGAATAATGCTGTTACGACATTCGTGTACCTTTGTTTATGCGGATATACCTCAGAGGGAAACTACTGGGTCATATGGTAAACCCTACATTTAACCCTTTAGGAAACTGCCAAACTGTATTAGGTAGTGGTTGTACCATTTCTCAGTCCCATCAGCAATGTGTGAGAATTTCAGTTTCTCCATGTCCTTGCCAATACTTGCTGTTGTCTGTCTTTTTTATAATAGCCATTAAGTGAGTGTAGGTATCTTGTGGTTTTGATTTGCATTTCCCAAATGACTAATAATATTGAGAATCTTTTCTTTGTCTTCTTGGCCATTGATATATGTTTGGGGAAATGTCTTTTCAAATCCTTTGCTCATTTTTATATGGGACTTTTTTTTTTCCATTATTGTTTGTAAGAGGTTTGGAGTTTTTTTGTTTTTGTTTTTGTTTTTTTTTAATTCTGGATACTAGACCCTTGCTAGGTAAGATTTGTAGATGCTTTGTCCCATTCTGTTGTCTTCTCACTTTCTTGATAGTGTCATTTGACTCACAAAGGTTTTTAATTTTAACGAAGTCCAATTTATCTTTTTCTTCTTTGATTGCTTATGGTTTTGGTGTCATAGCTTTAAAAAAGAAAAAAAGCTGCCTAATCCATTGTCACTGATTTTCACCTATTTTTCCATCTAATAATTTTTTTTAAAAGATCTATTTATTTTAGAGAGAGAGAAGGTGTGTGTATGCAGGTGGGAAGAGGGGCAGGGAGATTGAAGAGAGAGACAAGCAGACTCTGCACTGAGTGTAGAGCCTGACACAGGGCTCCATTCCAGGACCCTGAGATCATGATCTGAGCCGAAACCAAGAGTCAGACTCTTTAACCAGCTAATCACTGAGGTGCCCCATGCATTGATGAATTTTTAGCTTTTAGTTCTTAAATTTAAGTTTTTGATGCATTTTGAGTTAATTTTTGTATGTAGTGAGAGGCAAGGGTCAAACTTTATTCTTTTGCTTATGTATAGCTCATTGTCTCAGCCCCATTTGTTCAAAAGACTATTCTGTCTCCATTAAATGATTCCATTACCTTAATTGAAATGAATTTGTTTCTGGACTCCCATTTCAGTTTCTTTGGTATATACATCTAATCTTAGGCCAGTACCACACTGTTTTGATTACTTTATATTTGTACTGTATTTTGAAATTGGGAAATGTTAGTCCCCCAACTTTGTTCTTTTTTCAGAATTATTTCGGCTATTCTGTATTTCTTGCAAATCCATATGAATGCTGGGGTCCGCTCATCTGTTTCTGGAAAATGGTAGTTGCAGTTTTGATAGGGATTGGATTGAGTCGTTAGATCATTTGGGGAGTATTGCAGTCTTAACAACGTTAAGTCTTCCAGTCTACGAAGACAGGATTTCTTTCCATTTGTGTACACTTTTAGTTTCATTCATCATTGTTATGTAGTTTTCAGTATGCAAGTTTTATACTTCTTCAGTTAAATTTATTTTATTTCAAGAAATTTTATTTTGTTATTTTTGAAGCTATTAAGAATTTTTCTTAATTTCATTTTCAGTTTGTTCACTGCTACTGCACAGTAATACAACTGATATTTTTTTCTTTTCAACTGATTTTTGTGTTTCTTTTCTATCCTTCAACTGCTGAACTCATTTATTAGCCTGGATAGGGTTTTTTTAGTAGATGCCTTAGGATTTTCCATTTATAAGATCTTCTTATCTGCAAATAGAGAATTTTGCTTTTTTTCTTTTCACTCTGGATTTTTTGTTTGTTTGTTTGTTTCCTGTCTAATTGCCCTGGCTAGAACTTCCAGTGTAAGGCTGAATAACAGTGATGAGCATGAGCATACTTGTATTGGTCCTGTTCTGAGGGGGAAAACTTTCAGTTCAAAAATGTTGTTAGCTATAGGGTTTTCATAGATGTCCTTTCTGAGATTGAAAAAGTTCCCTTTTCCTTGTTAGTGCTTTTATCATGAAAGGATGTTGGATTTTGTCAAGTGCTTTTTCTCCATCTATTGACACGATCATGTCATTTTTGTCTTTTAGTCTGTTGATGCAGTTTATTACAGTAATTTATTTTCCTATCTTGAACAAACCTTATATTCCTGGGATT
Source organism: Martes martes (assembly GCF_963455335.1). Taxonomy (NCBI): domain Eukaryota; kingdom Metazoa; phylum Chordata; class Mammalia; order Carnivora; family Mustelidae; genus Martes; species Martes martes. The sequence continues at coordinate 86,162,016 of NC_137892.1, forward strand.
AGTCTCTCTTGCTCATGGTTTATAATCATTTGTGTATGCTTCTGAGATTCAGTTTCCCAGTATTTTGTTGAAGATTTTTGCATTTATCTTCCTCAGTAGTTTTATTGTTATACCTCTGTCTGGCTTTGATGTCAGAATAAAACTGGCCTCAGACTGACTTAGAAAGTGTTAAAAGTGTTTCCTCCTCTCCTACTTTTTGGAAGAATTAGTAAAGGATTATTGTTAATTCTTCTTAAATATTTGGTAGAATTCACCAACTAAGACATCTGGGCTTTGTTGGAATGTTTTTGATTATTAAATTAATGTCTTTCCTTTTTATAGATCTCTTAAATTTTTTACTGTTTTGAGACCATTTTGGTAGTTCATGTGTTTTCTAGAAATGTGTCCATTTCATCAGTGTTATCTAATTGGTTGGTACATATTTGTTGATTGTTTTTCTTTGTAATCCTTTTTATTCCTACAGGGTCAGTAGTAATGTTCACTCTTTCATTTCTGATTCTGGTAATTAAAGTCCCCTTTCTGGTTTTGGTTTCTCTAACTAAAGTTGTGTTGATATCTGATGAAGCAACTTTGGATTTTCTTGATCTTCTCTTTTGTTTTTCTATTATCTATTTCATTTATTTCCACTCTAGTCTTTTTTATTTCCTTCCTTATTCTTGTTTTGGATTTTTCTTGCTCTTCTTCTGGTTTTTTAAGGTGGAAGATAAAGTTACTGATTTGAGTTCTTTTTCTCCTTAGAAAGTTGACATCTACTGCTATAAATTTCCCTCTTAGCCCTGCTTTTACTGCATCCCATAACTTTTGGTATATGGTAATTTTGTTTTCATTTGTCTTATGGCATTTGCTAATTTACTTGTGATTTTTTCCCTTTAATCCATTGGTTAATTAGGAGTGTTAGTTTCAACGTCTTTGTAAATTTTCCAAGTTTTCTTCTGTTATTTCTAACTTCATTTCATTGTGTCAGAGGACGTACTTTGTATGATTTTAGCTTTTACAAATTTTTTTTATTTGTTTTGTGGCCTAACATGTTGTCTGTCCTAGAGAACGTGCCATGTGCACTTGAGAAGAACAAGTATTCTTATTTTCTTAGGCAGAGTGTTTGACAGATATGTCTTAGATCCAGTTAATACATGGTGGTGGTCAAGTTTTCTGTTTCCTTGCTGATTTTCTATCTAGTTCTATTATTGAAAATGGAGTATTAAAGTCTCAAACTAATATTACTGGGTTATTTATCTCTCTCTTTAATTCTCTTAGTTTTTGCTTTATATATTTTGGGGTTATATTGTTAAGTGCATATATGTTTATATCTGTTATTCACATGTTTATCATTACATGGTGTCCTTTTTTGTCTCTGGGAGCAATTTTTGTGTTGTCTGTTTTATCTGTTATTAGTATAGCCTCTCTAACTCTCTTTTGTATACTGTTTGCATGGAATATCTGTTTCCATCATTTTACTCTCAGTCTATGTGTCTCAACCAAGGGTAAATCTCTGTAGATAGCATGCATTTGGATCATGTTTTCTTTATTCTGCCAATCTCTGCCTTTTTTTTTTTTTTAAGATTTATTTATTTGAGAGAAAGAGTGCACGTGTGTGAATGGGGAGAGGAACAGAAGGAGACGGAGAGGGAGTATGTCAAGCAGACTCCTCGCTGAGCACAGAGCCTGACACAAGGCTCAATCCCAGGACCCTAGATGATAATCTGAGCTGAAACCGAGAGTTGGAGAGTCAACCAAGTGAGTCACCCAGGCACCTCCTACTTGAGTTTTTGTTATCTGACAATGCATTAATTTTTCCTTCATCTTTAAAGGATTGTGTTGTCAGATAAAGAGGTCTTAGTTGACATTTAATTCTTTAGGCACTCTGAATGTGTCATTCTACTGTGTTCTGGCCTGCCCCTGTGTAGTTTCAGATGAGGAGTCCCTTCATCTTATTAAGAATCATCTCTGCATAAGGTGTTGCTTCTCTCTTGCTGCTTTCAAGATTCCCTCTCTTCATCTTTCAGTAGTTGGATTGTGATATATCTATGCTTGGAATTTTCTGAATCTCTCTCATTGGGGTTTGTTGGGTTTCTTGGATGTTTTTTATTAAATTCTTGACCACTATTTGTTGACATATTTTTACTTCTCTCCTCTCCTCCTTCTGTGACTACCATTATGTACATATTGGTCCATATCTCAGTTGACCTGTCTTCAAGTTTGCTGATTCTTTTGCTTACCTCTCATGTTGAACCTCTCAACTGAAATTTTTCATTTCATTTATTGTACTTCTCCATCTTTGTGGTTCAGTTTTAGAATATCTCTATTAATCTCAACTTAACGAGACTGTATTTTTTAACTCTGCTTTAATTCTTTAGGCATAGTTTACTTTATGTCACTGAACACATTTAAACTACCTGATTCGAAGTCCAACATCTGGACTTCCCCCAGGAGCTTCTGTTCTTTTTTCCTGTGCATATGCCATAATTTTTTATTTTTTGCATGTATTTTATGTTCTTTGTTGCAAACTGGACATTTGGAATATTAAAATACGGCAATTCTGGAAATAGATTTTTTCTCCTCCTTGCAGTGTTTGTTGTGTGTTGTTTGTTTTGTGACTTTCCTGATCTAATTCTGTAGTTTGTATTCTTTGTCCATGTGGACCCTGAAGGCTCTATTCCATTGGCTTAGTGGTAAGCTTATAATTACACAGAGATTTTACTAAATAGCTGGAAGCCAAAAAATCATCCAGTCTTTGCTCAGGGGCTCTGTGTACATTAGAGCAGGTCTTTAGTTCTCATCCTGGTATTTGGCAGCTCTGCCTAAGCCTTTACTTTCAACTTCAATCAGAACTTCAGTGTCAACAGGAGGTAAAAACCTAGTGGTGCCTTCTTAGATCTTTCCAGAGCATATGCACACCCCTACTGATGCCTTCTAGATTCCCAGGAATGTGTGAGACTTTTTCAAACCTCCTGCTGTTTTGATTAGTCTGTTGTTGGACCCCAACTGTACTGTTACCCATCACCTCAGGCTGCACCGAAGACATTTTCATGAAGGTTTTCAACAAATTACTTGCCCCCACCCCCAACCCAAAAGTATAACATTTTTAGCACTAGGCCAGTTCTGAGTTAGGCAAAATAAAGGCAGTCTTTCTGAGGTGCTCTTCCAGGGACACATAGTTAATTACAATTGTTTGCAAGTGAGTTTCATTCTGCTGGCTCTGATACCAAGAATGTGGGCTTTTATTTTCATAGCCACTGCTGAGCCTGGGGAGCAGGGGTTGGCACTGGGAAAGTTAAAACACTACAAAGTTCACTATTCTTACTGAGAATCAATGTATGTGTGCGGGGCGGGTGGGGGTGGGGGATGAATACACACTCTCTGGGTTGCTGCAAGCAACCCAGAATTGGGTTAATTTTCAGAGTTCAGAAAAAGTTGATTCTGACAGTTTTTGCCTTTTTCTTTGCTCTTATGGAGTGATGGAATCTGGAGTTCCTTACTCCACCATTTTTGCTGACTCTACTGTCTTATATTAAAAGCACTTTTTGTGAAACCCAAATGTCTTCTTTTTAGTCTCTCCAATTCTGAATAATGAAAAATACCATTATGGCCCTTTGGTTTGGAAAATGAATTCATATTGGCCAAAACCCAGCACTAGAGCTCTGGGGCACACTGTTTTACTGTTTGTCTTAACTTCAGAATCCATTGAATCTTACATATTGTCTAATTACAGGTGGTCTTGAACTGTCATATGTTCAACTTTGGAACAAATGAGGTTTTTTTGTAGAGAAGTTGTGCTTGTTTGAAAAGTATATATTGATGCCCTATGTACAAAAGTGCTTTTTGTAGAAAATCCAGAAGTTTCTTAAAGGAGCAGACAGCCATTTCAGGTCACTGTATGGCAGTCCTTAGCTGCCAGCCAACAGTTGCTGTGGTTGTTCATCCTTGTGTGGATGGATCCTTGAGCAACTGATAATTTTATTATAGTGTATTTCACATGACTGTGAAGAGCCATCAGGAACTTCTGTGGTAACCAGGGGAGGTGGAGTCAAGCACAGAGAAATCTACCCGGGTCTTGGTACCTACCGTATTTCCAGCAATGCTTTTATATGAAGAAAGAGCTCTAGGGTTTAAAGAAGTACTTCATATGCCACTTCTTATATGGTATTCCCTTTTTAAGGGGGGGGTTGAAAAATTAATTGAAAATGGGAAAATTATGGTACTGATCTGGGGATAACAATCTTGGTTTTCTATATTTAGTAAAATTAGGATATCAATAGAAACTGTGAGTATGCGCCAATCAATCAGTCTTTGGCTTCATCTATATGCTCCCATACACTTAGTCAGGTGGAGTGTTTGTTCAGTAATAAAAGGGGGAAAAAAAGTCATAGAACACCTGTGAAATACAGAAATACATCACTAAATATTGAGTCTTTAGAATGAAATACAAATAGGGATTCCGTAATACATCTTAACTCTCCTGGAATAGAACATTCCATTACTCCCCTTGTAAAATGTACGTCTTCTCACTTACCACAAATTATTTTAAGAATGTGTCCCCTATAGCAGGAGAGAATGCCTGTATTTATCGCTGAATCCAGACTCTCCATTATCTAGGAGATAATTTATTAAAAAAAAGTTCTGCTAATTAACCTATCTTGCATTTCCTTTCCTTTCATAATGCTATTAAAATTTAGCACTTTCTAGTTATGCTGTAATCCAGAGCAAGGCTTTAATCCAGTCAAGTTAATTCCTGGATTGCTACTCCATCTTTGGTCTTCAGTCATTCAGCCGTGCTTCCTACTTATATTAATTAAAACTAGCTTAAACTAATGATCAAAAAGGAAATTGCCTAAGTTCAGAAAAACAACCTTGAATTATTTTCAGACTAATATCCAGTAGGTGCTCCCGTGGCTGTGATTCTGCTTGGTGCAGAAGCGTTGTGCAACATGAGGATTTTTTCCTCATCTCTCTTTCTGTGGAATATTTGTATTCAGTTTAAGTTGTGTTCAGTATGTTGTAACTTTTGTGTGCTCTGTTTACTTTTTTTCCCCCCCAATGGATAGACTCAAGACAAAACTTTTAAGGGTTCCTTACAACAGTAGCTATGAGTTCATAGTGGAGGCAACTTAGAACAGAGCTAGGACCTTAGAACAGAGCTAGGCCTTCCCTGCGTGTCGCTAACTCGGCTGCTTACTGTTTATCAGTTGCTTTACAGGAGTCCCTTAATGAGATAACAGAAACCATAGAAACGTCAGTAGGTGGAGCAGTGTCATTAATGTTTCATTAAATGTTATAGGTAAGACAAAGCTTCATACCAATATTGGCATCTGTGTGATGAAACATCCATATTCTTTTTTCTTATTTTGATGTTGTTCCTTGTATGTGGCAGTAGGCTTAAGTTAATCAGTAAAGAAAGATAAAAGTCTGAGGATATCCCAAATATTTTGTGTTTCTAAATAATTTAACAGTTGTCTAGTAATGTGTTCCTATAGTAATGTAGTTGATAAGCTTGAAAATTTCTTTTAAATTACCATCATGATTTTTATACATCTTTTAAAGCTGACTCAAGTCCTTTCTGAAACATTACAGGCATCATTTATGAATTTTTTTAAAGATTTATTTATTTATTTGAGAAAGAGAGAAAGCTCAGGCTTGCGTCCCTGTGGTGGGGAGGGGGGGAGGCAGAAGGAGAGAGAAACCCAAGCTGATTCTGCACTGAGCTCTGAGCCTGAGGAGGGACTCGATCTCAGGACCCTGAGATACCGACCTGAGCCAAAACCGAGAGTCTGAAGCTTAAATCACTGAGTCATCTAGGCACCCCATGAACTTACTTTCTTTTCTTTCTTTCTTTCTTTTTTTTTTTTTTAAAAAAAGCTTGGTAGTACATAAAGTTGCAAAGAAAGAACTTAAACATCTCTCAAAACTGAATCATATACAAGATATTAGAAGCAGTTTTACTAAGTTTATAGATAGTGGTGGTGATTAGAACTCATGCATTTAGTATTTCTTAAAACTGATAAAATACTGTGCTGTGAAAAACAATTTAGATGAATATTCTTTAATCATGTGTATGAAAAATATGCCTTTCTCCCCCGCCCCCGCAACGTAGGAGCTTTTCTGTGTGCCAAACTGTGACTTTTAAATTTTTAATTATTAAACAGGGTAATATAAGTTAAACTGTATGTGTTCATTTATGCTTTTCCTATAAAATCCACAGGACTCAGATCTTCAGTTTTGAAAGTCAGAAATGGGTTTGTTTTCTTCAAAAGAAATAAAAGTTTGAATTTTTAAAAGTCCAAACGGAGGAAAACAATTGTGTATTTAATGCATTTCCCCTTTAGCAGTCTTGACTATATACCGTGTGGCCCATTCCTCATTAAAGGCAATCACTTTAGGATTTCTGTGTGGCAGGAGTTATTGAGAACTTTGGGAAATTAAGAGGTGAAAGCTTTTGTTGAGGATGGTTGAAGAAAATTCTAAGGCAGTAGTGGGCAAAATAAAAATCTAGAGGCCCATTATAGGTACACAGAACATACTTGTTAATGGGTGGATGAACTTGGCATATTGAGGGACACTGAGAAAACAGACTAACAGGAAAACAATTCCTGCAAGAAATTGGTGAGAGCTAATGGTATAGTCCAGACTTAGCTGGGCCTTTTTAAAGTTTGGGCTTTATTTTTGTGAGATTTGACAGACATTTGGAAATGAGGCTTGGGGCTGATAACGGGGATAAGGTGAGGTTTTAGAGCAATGGTTTCCAAACTCTGTTTAAAATATAAAGTTTGGTGTTAAGCCTGACATTTCCGATTTAAGTTTTACTGGTTTCATCAAAACTTTACTAATCTCACTGATTGTTTCCTATAAGGATTAATATTGTAAATATGAATTTATAAGACATGTTTTCTCAGTACAATATCACTTTTACCTATTTTATGTATGGGGGGGCTTCTGCATAAGCTTCAGTCCTTTAAAAGAAAGGATTTTGCTGCTAAGGGCTTGAAAACACCTAGAAGGAATGCATTAGAGCAGACTAAAACTTGAGGCAAAGAGAACTGTTCAGGGACTCTTGTGTTCAGAACTCTTTGCCAACATTTAACAATAGAATTCCTTCCATAAATATTTAATGGTATCAGATATTGGATGGTTGTAATGGCTGAAGTGTTCAAAGGATTGTATCATATTCATGACTCATGATCAAGAAGACATTAAGGCTTTTCCTCTTCAGAATTAAAATATTTACTTCTGTGGAATACTTGCTGTTAATGTTGATGTCCCCAAACCTTTGTTTCTTTCTTGTACCCTCTTGGGCCCTTTTCACTGCTGAGCTAACCTGGGTCTCGCTGAATATGATTAAGAAAAACATCTTTGTGGGCAGTTCTCTATATAGTCAATGTTAAATAATGATGGGTTTGGAAAATGGCTGCGAAAGTTTTGAGAGGATGTAAAAAGAAAAAAACAACAGTTATGTACATGTTTTGTTTATTGGGGTGGGGAGTGGAAAGAGCTGATGGTAAAAGAGAATGTGAAGAGGAGAGACGCCTACCTTTGTTTCCTTGTAGCCCCATGTAGCCAAATCCCAACATACTTTACTGAAAATAAATGTTCTTCGTTAGCATGCAGTAACCAAAAGATCAAGACATCTTTTAACCGGGATATTTTCCAATGAAAGAACTGTTCATTTGGCTTGAATATATACTTAGTCAAGAAAGTATCTGCTCTGGGCACGTGGGTGGCTCTGTAGGTTAAGCATCCCACTCTTGATTTCAGCTCAGGTCATGGTCTCACAAGCCCAGTATTGGGCTCCATGCTGGGCATGGAGTCTGCTTAAGACTCACCTTCTCCCTCTGTCTCTTCCCCACTTGCTTGCATGCTCTCCTGCTCTCTCTCTCTCTTTAAAAAAAGAAAGAAAGAAAATATCTGCTTAAGTTTTTTTTCTTGTTTATCTCAGGTTTTTTAGTTAACTATTAACCAGAATTTCAGAGCTAGTTTTAGTTCTAGAAATCTAACAACTATGTAAGGGATGGTCAGGAATGGGAGAAAGATGAACGGATTCTTTAAGAATAATAAGTACCAAAATAAAATAAAACAGTGAAATTATAATGATGTGTATTTTTCAGTGAGGGCAACTCATGTATTACCATAGCATTTTCTTTTTTATTGAGTGTTAAAAATGCCATTTTGAAGTTATTACTCTTGAAAACTTAAAAAAAAAAAACCGGGGGAAGTGGAAAAAATGGGGGAAAGAGAGCCTGGCATTCCCCTGTATGTAGTTTATGGTATCTGCCTACATTGCCCTTCCTCAGTTCAGCTACAAGCTGAGGATTACAGATTGCTTAAAATTTTTTTTTCTTTCTTCTTCTTCTTCTTCTTCTCCTTCTTGTTCTTCTTCCTCTTCCTCCTCCTCTTCCTCTCCTCTTCCACCTCCTCATCCTCCTCTTTTTCCTCCTCCTCTCCCTCCTCTTCCTCTCCCTCCTCTTCTTGGAGGTATAGTTGACAAAGAATATCCTGTTAGTTTTAGGCGTATATCATACTGACTCAGTATTTTTAGGCATTATAAAATGATCCATATAATAAGTCTAGTTACTGTCTGTCACCACATAAAATTATATTATTGACTATATTCCCTTTGCTGTATCTTTCATCCCTGTGATTTATTCATTCCATAACTGCAAACCTGTATTTTCCACTACCTTCATGCATTTTGCCCATCCCCTGTCCCATCCCTTTTGGCAGCCATCAGTTTTCAATATTTAAGCATCTTTTCCTGCTTTTTGTTTTGTTTTTTAGATTCTCCATATAAGTGAAATCATATAGTATTGTCTTTCTCTGTCTGACTTATGTCACTTAGCATAATAGCCACTGGGTCCATCACCGTTGTCACGAATGGCAAGATTTCATTTGTTTTTATGGTTGAATAATATTCTATGGTTGAATAATTGTGTGTGAACACACACATACACACACACACACACACACACACCACGTTGTCTTAATCCATTCATCTGTCATTGGACAATTTGTTTCCATTTCTTAACTATTGTAAATAATGTTGCATCTGGGTGGCTCAGTGGGTTAAGCCTGTGCCTTCAGCTCAGGTCATGATTCCAGGGTCCTGGGATTGAGCCCCACATCAGGCTCTCTGCTCAGCGAGGAGTCAGCTTCCCCCTCTCTATCTGCCAGCCTCTCTGCCTACTCGTGATCTCTCTCTCTGTCAAATAAATAAATAAAATCTTTTAAAAAAAAATAATGTTGCACTGAAATAAGGGTGAATATATCTCCTTGAACTGGTGTTTTTACTCCCTTCAGATAAATACCTGAGGTGAAGTTACTAGATCATATACATATACACAGATCATATAGTTCTGTGTTCATTTCTTTTTTAAGATTTATTTATTTTAGAGAGAGCGAGAGAGAGTGCATACTCACATAAGTGTGGGGAGGGGCAGAGCAAGACAGTCTATAGGCGGACTCCCCACTGAGCACAGTGCCTAGTGCAGGGCTCCATCTCACAGCCCATGAGATCATGAACTGGGCCAAAACCAAGAGTCAGTCACTTGACTGACTGAGCCACCCAAGTGCCCCTGTGTTCAATTTTTTGAGGAATCTTTATACTGCTTTCCATAGTGGCTCCATCAATTTACATTCCCGACACCAGTGTGCTATGGTTCCATTTTCTATATATCCTTATTATTTTTGATGGTTTTGATGACAGCCAATCTAATGGGTGTGAGGTGATGTTTCACTATGCTTTGATTTGAATTTCCCTGCTGATTAATGATGTTGCACATCTTTTCATCTGCCTGTTGGCCATCTATAGATCTTCTTTACAAAAATGTCTTTTCAACTCTTCTGCCCATTTTTAAGTCAGGTCTTTTTATATTAAGTGTGTATATTCTTTATATAGTTTAGATATTAACCTCTTGTTAGGTGTATGATTTGCAAATTCTCCTATTCAGTAGGTTGCCTCTTTGTTTTGTTAATAGTTTCCTTCACTGTGCAAAAGCTTTTGAGTCTGATGTAATACCGTTTGTGGTTCTTATCTGAAGAGACTGGCCCCCAAAATACTGCCACGACCAGTGTCAGAGAGCTTACTGCCAATGTTTTCTTCTAGGGTTTTTATGGTTTCAGCTTCTTCATTTTTTTCATGTACCTGTCTAGTTTTCCCAGTACCATTTATTGACAAAACTGTCTTTTCTTCACTGTATATTCTTGCTTCCTTTGTCATAAATTAATTGACTGTATTTGTGTGAATGTGTTTCTGGGCTCTCTATTCTGTTTTATAAATTTATGTGTCTGTTTTTGTACCAGTACCATACTATTTTGATTACTATAGCTTTGTAGTATAGTTTGAAATCAGGAGCATTATACCAGCACATTGTTCTTTTTTTTTGTTTTTTTTTAAACATTTATTTATTTATTTTCACGATAGAGTGGGTGGAGGTAGGAGGGGCAGAGGCAGAGGGACAGAGAGAATGTCAAGCAGACTCTTAATGAGTGCAGAGCCTGATCCAGGGCTTGATCTCATGACCCTGAGATCTTGACCTGAGCCAAAATCAAGAGTCGGACACATAACTGACTGAGCTACCCAGGCACCCTTCCACCTTGTTCTTAAAATTGCTTACACTATTATGATTCTTTGTTGGAGTTACGTGAAAAATGCCATTGGTGTTTTGATGGTGATTACATTGAATCTGTAGATTGCTTTGGGTAGCAGCGACATTTTAACAATATTAATTCTTCCAGTCCATGAGTGCAGTATATTGTTTTATTTATTTGTGTCATCTTTTTTTATCACCCTCTCAGAGTTTTCAGTGTACCGATCTTTCACCTTCTTGGTTAAATTTATTCCTAGGCATTTTATTCTTTTAATGTAGTTATAAATAGTGTTTTCTTAATCTCTTTTTGTGAAAGCTTCTCATTAGTGTTTAGAAACACAACGAGTTTCTGTTTAATTTTGTATCCTGAGACTTTATTGAATTCATTTATTAGTTCCGATGGTTCTTTCATGGAGTCTTTAGAGTTGTCTAGATACAATATCATGTCATCTGCAAATGCTGACTGTTTTACTTCCTTTCCAATTTGGATGCCTTTTCTTTTTCTTGCCTAAGTGCTTTAACTAGGACATCCATTAGTATACTGAATAAAAGTAGGGGGAGGGTGGGCATCCTTGTCTTACTCCTGTTCTTAGAGGGAAAACTTTCAGCTTTTCAGCTGTTGAGTAAGATGTTAGCTGATTGTCAAATATGACCTTTATGACATTGAGGTATGTTCCTTCTATACCCAGTTTTTTGTTTTTATCATAAATGGATGTTGAATTTTGCCAAATGCATCTTGTCCATCTATTGAGGTGATCATATGTTTATCTATAGTCATCTCAATGTGGTGGAGCACACTGAGCGATGTGCACGTGTTGAATGTGTATCCCTCAAGTAAATCGCAATGCATTATGTTGTATGAGCCTTTTACTTTATTGTTGTATTTGGTTTGTAATATTATATTGACCATTTAAGTACTTGGAAGAATTTTCATTTAATAAGAAGAGTGAGCATCTTTTGATTTTCTTCAGGTTTACATTCCTTAGGCTTTGACACTCAGTTTTGCATAGAAGAGTTTTGTTAAACTGAAAAAATGGTGGTTTTTTTATTTTGTATTTTTCATTGGTTAAAATCAAAAGGAAAAGTGGATGTTAGGAATTTGAGAAATGGAACTATTCCTACAATAATTATTAAAGAGTAACAGTTATTATAATTTATGGCAATTACTATCACCCTATTAAATTTGAATCCTTTGTCAGTACTGTGCATAATCTTACTCTCAAGCTATTTGTCATTGTGTTGACAAATCATCCTGCTTTCCCATAGCAAATGCTCTCAGAATACATGACACATATCAAACAAAACTTTCAACTTATTTAGTGAATAGTTGATTATTTTTTCCCTTTGGATTCAGAGTGTCTGAGGAAGTGAGGAAGTACTACTGCTTCAGCATTATTTGGAAATCCTGTTTACAAACTCTGTAATTTCCAAGGCCACAAGTGTGGCCCCTCTCCAGCTATTAACTATTCTATCAAAGATAGAATTTTGTTTTTGTTATTTACTTACTGGTAAAGTCTAATTTAAGCCTCACACCCTAGTAAGACCTTAGAAATAACATGCCCTTTTACCTGTAACTACCAGGTTTCTATACATAGAAAGTACCAGCACTTTCTATGTATATTCTTTTTTGTTTGAGCTCCTGAAAAAGAAAATTAAACTGAGTAGGGACGCCTGGGTGGCTCAGTCGGTTGAGTGTCTGCCTTCAGCTAAGGTCATGATCCTAGGGTCCTGGGATCGAGCCCTGCATGGGGCTCCCTGCTCAGCGGAGAGCCTGCTTCTCCCTCTGCCCCTACCCCTGCTCGTGCTTACGCTCACTCTCTCTCTTTCTGACAAACAGATAAATAAAATCTAAAAAAGAAAAGAAAATTAAACCTAGTATGATGATCACTAACACTGAACTTATATGCCCCCCCAAAAAACTTAGAATGCAATGTATGATAATTTATTATTTTATTTGATAGAATTTGCACATGACCTTTTTTGAAGAAATAGGAATTATGAGAAATACACAAAAGTAGAAGACATAACAGAAGAAATAGTGTTATAGAACCATACATTGCAGCAACTAAAAATCCAAAATTACTGGACATAACTTAAAACAGAGGAGTGATAGGGAACAACCCAGATACGTGTCTTAAACAGTAGTTACTGTTCCTTAGAGCCCTTTGAGCTGAGATATGTTAAAAATTCATGTTAGCAAAGGAAGCTAGATTCATTTTAAAAAGTAAAAAATAGGGCTGATTTCATTTTGGGGACTTGTTACCAGGTGGTTTGCAAGCAGTCCCCCTCCCTCAGCTGCAGAGCCATGCCACACCGGTGGGTACTGTGCAGAGCTAGGCTAGGGCTCGAGGTGTCTGCCCACATCATACTTGAGGATTTCTTTCTTAACTCTTTTGTAATGCTGTACATTTTTAGAAGGTTAGATTATTTGCTTGAAAACATCTGTTTACATTTCAACATCCAATAAAATCGGTTTAAAAAAAAGTGCTTCTTGACTTGATTCTAGGATCAAGTTGATGTTGATGAGAAAGCCTGAGATACTCCCTTTTTATGTCTTTTACTCACTCGGACAGCCCTTGAGCACAGTGAGTGGGAGATAGGTTCTGAGCTTTCCAAAACAACTAATACCAGTGACGGCATGTCACTTAGAAAGTCATGGAGGGAACAGCTATACGAAGGCAAGTTTGGTCCACAAGAAAAAGTTTTCTTACCTTATTTTCCCTGAGCTGCCAAGTGTGGGTGGGAAGAGACTCTCCGAGGGCAAAGCAGCAAACATGAATTCTCGGGGCAGTCTAGGAATCACTTACTTGAATCATTGTGTTTCTCTTAACCTATTTCTCTCATGATCACTTTTTCTGTTTTCTATTTCTCTGGACATCCTATTTCTTTTACTGGTCTCAGTTTTTATGCTGAATATTGCTCATTTAAAGGTTTGTCTAATTAAGTTAAAATCCATTTTAAGGTAGACATGGTGGCCTTTTAAAGTTACATTAAGAAGGCACTTAAAATGAGCAGAAGACACTACCCATTCCACTGTTGAACTGTGAGTTTTCAGATTGGCTGCTGAGAGACAATTGTGTGAGCTGAAAATGCTGAGGTTGTGGAAACTGGATTGGAATATTTGGGAGCAGTGTGAAAAATAATACCTCTAAGAATTTAATAAAGCTTCTAAACTTCTCTGTCTCTGTTGCTCTATCTTGAAAAGACACCCTGACTATGGCTGGAGGCACTTTTTCTCTGTGGTGTGATTGGTGGACAGGGAGTAAACAACTTACTGTAAATGGGCACAGTGCTAGCTGGCGTCCAGTGACATCAGGCTTGTGATTCGCAGTCACGGTTAGGAAAATGCCTTTTAACTTGTTCATTTCCATTTCTTTTAAACATGGCAAAAAGGCACAACTGTACTCATTTATTAAGTCCTGCACAAGATGTTTTAGGGCTTACAAAATCTTTTAGCAATCCCCAAAAGTTACTGTTTCATTGGCTCTGCTATCCCTTTCCTGTAATAATGACAGTTTTTAAAAGACAGTTTTAATATTAAAAGGAATTTTGCAAACTGGCTTGCCCTCACCTTGTCTGATTTGTTTGGGATTATATTTGGGAGTTCCTCTGAAGTGCTTTCAAAGTATTTACCATCCAACAATATTTGGGGGGAAAATGGTATGTGATATAAAAACTGAATTATTTTGATTTTTGTTTTTCCATTTACATAGGATAAATGAAAAAAAAATCTTAGAAAATATCTTGTCTCTAAAAGTGTCTTATGCCTGAAGCATTTGTTTGGAGCTAGTGAATCACTGAACCACCCAAGCCAGCTGAGTGTCATCCCTGCCTGAAAAGTAGAGGCTGCTGAATTCTGTACAATTTTTTATTGAAAAACTGGCCAAGATCTAATGGTCTTCTTGAGTATCCTAGTTTATTCACAACTCAAATGCCTGTGCTTAGTTTTTTATTAAGATTAGAGCAGTTATGGGGGATCTGATTACTCATTAGAAGGTTTCTAAAAGATTTTTATTTACTTGTAAGATTGTATGAAGAAGGAAATTTGCCCAAATTAAAATTCACTTTAGAAATTGAAACCCTAGGGGTGCCTTGGTGGCTCAGTCAGTGAGCATCCCAATCTTGATTTTAGCTCAGGTCATGACCTCAGGGTCGTGAGGTTTAGCCCACTTGGGCTCCATGCTGCACTGGGCATGGATCCTGCTTCAGATTCTCCAACCTACCCCCCCCCCCTTTCCTTCTGTTCCTCCCTGCCATGCACGTACATGCTTGTGCACGTTCTCTCTCTAGAAAAACAAAACACTAAAAGGTCAGAAAATATTTTTGTTTCTTAACAATTAAACTTTGTAAACTGTCACTTTAGAATACAGTAATATAGTAGTTTGTATATTTGACCGTTAAAATGCTTTTCCATATCTGAAAGTCTTTCAGGGCAGGGTTTACCTACATGATGTAAAATCTGATTTTTATTAAGACAAAGTGGTAAGTGTCCTTTAGGTGAAAAAGACATTTATTGAGTTGACTTATGTTTCCCTTTATAAGATCACTTAAATCCCTGTCTGTCCTTTCAGTGAATTCAAAACTAATAGCAAGCCAAAACCAGGATGTTTGATTTTCGATAGCCCATGCTTCTTTCGTTGTTACAACATGAAAATAATTTTTTGAGTGTACAGTATATTTTAGTGGCCCTTTAAGTGTTGGTCCCTGAATCAGTGTTGTTAAGCCATGAAAGTAGTTGAATTCTACGCCCCACCAAAAAATTTGCGAAACACACATACTTGCAGTATTTTAATGTTATAATTGAGGAACTCCTTGGATCTAGTTCAAGTTAATACATCCAATGGTTCTGTCTACATTGCAGCAGAATAAAACCTAGGAAGTTTAGGTTTTAACATCTCCATTTTTACCAGTGCTTAAGGAACTCAAATAATGTGAAACTCCTTTTTTTTTGAAAACTAGAAAAACAAGTCAAAGCTGGGATTAGCATTTGCCATGTCAGACAATGATGCTTCACTTAATTTAAATTATAGCAACGGGCTAAAAATGAGGACAGATGATGATGTAAACAATACTAAGAAATTGGCTTTTATCTCTAAAAAGGATCCATGGCAGTTTACCAAAAAAATTTAAGCCAACACATTCATCTTTGAATTAAACTAAACAATTAGAAATGACAAAAGTTCCAAATGGAAATACCCCAAGTATGTAACCTATAAATTACATGTTCTGTCCACTTGGATTGCTATAAAGACTATGATGAGCAGAAAATGGATCCTGTAAGCTAATTAACAAATCGGAATCATCTCAGAAATTCTCAGCCTTCTCCCAGACTTACTAAATCAGAATTGGGAGGCTTGGAATTGGTTATCTGTGTTTTGATAAAGACCTCCAAATACTTCCATGTCTTCTGAGAACCACTGGTAACATTCTAGCTGGGGACATTACAGGAGTACTGTGTCATATTTAGATATTAATAATGTTTTGTGGCTGAAAAATAGACATAGCACATAAAAAAGATTAAGTACATATTATAGGGGCACCTGGGTGGCTCATTTGGTTTGGCATCCGACTCTTGGTTTCAGTTGGGTCATGATCCTCGGGCATTGTGAGATCAAGCCCCATATTAGTCTGCACTCAGTGGGAAGCCTGCACAGAGTCTGCTTCTCCCTCTCCCTTTACCCCTCCCCCAGCTTGTGCACTTGCACATGTGTGCGCTCTCTGTCCAAAAATGAATAAATAAATCCTTAAAAAATACATATTATAGAAGATGTTGAGACTTCAGCAATACGAATGAAAATGGTTTTATTCTAATTGAGAAAATGTGGGGTATTTTTTGGTAATTTAAGTATGGTTGATACGGTGTTACATTAATTTCAGATATACAACACAGTTAGACTATGCTCACCCCAAGTGTAGCTATCAGCTGTCACCACATAATGCTAGTACAGTACCATCGACTACATTCCTTGTGCTATACCTTTCATCCCCGTGGTCCGTTCATTCCATAATTGGAAACCTCTACCTCCTGCTCCCTTTCACCCATTGTGCCCACCCCCCACCCATTCTTCATCTGTTTCTTCTCTGTATTTAGGGGTCTATTTCTGTTTTTTGTTTACTGCTGTTGTTTTTTAGATGCCACGCATAAGAGAAATCATGATATTTGTCCTCTGATGTTAGTTCACTTAGCATAATATTCTCTAGCTCCTTCCATGTTGTTGCAGATGGCAAGACCTCATTCTTTTCCATGGCTGAGTAATATTGCAGGGGGCGTGTGTGTGTGTTCGTGTGTGTGTGTACTTGCATGTGTATTCACATCTTTAGTCATCTATCGATGGGCACATGGTTTGCTTCCATATTTGGCTATTGTAAATAATGCTGTAGTAAACATAGAGATGCATATATGTTATCAAATTAGTGTGTTTATTTTCTTTGGGTAAATATCCCCTAGTAGAATTACTGGGCCATATGGTAATTCTATTTTTAATTTTTTGAGGAAAGTGGTTGCACCAGTATACATTTCCACCAACAGTGCAAAAGCGTCTCCTTTCTTTACATCATCACCAATACTTGTTTCTTTTCTTTTTGATACTAGCCATTCTCACTGGTGTAAGCTACCGCCTCATTGTGATTTGGATATGTATTTCCCTGATGATTAGTGATGTTGAACACTTTTCATGTTTCCTTTGACAATCTGTACATCTTCTTTGGAAGAATGTCTATTTGGGGCCTCTGCCCATTTAATTTTAATAAATTGAAAATTAATTTTAATTTTTTTTAAGTAGGCTCCACACCCAGTGTTCGTCTTGAACTCATGATCCTGAGATCAAGAGTTAACATACTCTGCCGACTGAGCCAACTGTTTGGTTTTGGTTTGTGTGCATATGTGTATGTTAGGTTGCATGAGTTATTTATATACTTTGACTATAAACCCCTATGAGCTATATCATTTGCAAATATGTTCTCCCATTCAATAGGTTGCCTTTTCCTTTTGTTGATGGTTTCCTTCACTGTGCAAA
This sequence comes from Martes martes, assembly GCF_963455335.1. Lineage (NCBI taxonomy): Eukaryota > Metazoa > Chordata > Mammalia > Carnivora > Mustelidae > Martes > Martes martes. The sequence continues at coordinate 86,179,606 of NC_137892.1, forward strand.
ATCATTTTATTTTGGCGTAGTCCTAATAGTTTGTTTTTGCTTTTATTCCCCTTGCCTGTGGAGGTACATGTAGAAAAATCTTGCTAAGGCTTATGTCAAAGAGACTGTTGCCTGTGTTTTCTTCTGGGAATCTTATGGTTTCAGGTCTTACATTTAGGTCTTTAATCCATTTTGAGTTTATTTTTGTCTATGGCGTGAGAAAGTGGTCCAGCTTCACTCTTTTGCATGTAGCTGTGCAGTTTTCCCAGCACCATTTATTGTTGAGACTGTTTTTTCCCCATTGTACATTCTTGTGTCCCTTGTCATAGATTAACCATGTAAGCATGGGTTTATTTCTGGGCTCTTTATTCTGTTCCATTGAGCCCCTGATTTTTAAAGTACCCAGAGTTAAGTCCTAATGATTTTAAAAGTTCCTGAAGTCCCGTCCCACTGGTTTTCAAAGCCAAATGTTATGGGGCTTTGTGTTCTGTATAACATACAGAATATGTATTAATTGACTTTGTTCTCAGTAACGCTTCTGGTCAACAGTAGGCCATTAGTTTTGAGGGAGTCAGAAGTTATACAAGGATTAACTATAATTGAAATTTTAGATTGACAATGGTAAACTTTTCTTTATCAATCTCAGTAAGATTCTTCATAAATATTCTTTTGAGGTGTAGGGTTTATAAAGTATACAGTAGTCTTTTGATGATTGATCTTAGGATCATTGCATTTATATGATATTAAATGATTATTTGTATATCATTTATATATCCTTATGTAATAAACATACATGTTTTATATATTTCTTTCATTCACCATGTATTAAAATGGAGTCCCAAGGCAAGCATAGTAAATTATAAAAGGACAACATCTTTGGTAAGCATATTTTATCATCACTGCCCTGCCTTAAGTGTTTGGGTGTTTGTCCACATGTGTGTGCAAAATCTTCGGATGGTACCAAAAACGTTAAAGGAATGGGAATGTTGTGAGAGATGACAAAACCTGCTCGATGTGTTAGGTCATGCTCCATACACCGTTGAGATGTGTCTCAGTTCTTTCTGATCTGTGTGGATTAAAATTGACCTGAAAGTCTTAAATGGCTTTTGACCCATATAATTATTTCTAATAAACATGTGTATGACTGGAAAGCTGTGCCACCTGCTGGTTTAGTGCAGCCCAGTAGGCCCCCCTTCTCCCAAGTGTATACATTCTCAGACTCCCAGTGAACGCCTGAAACTGTGGATAGTGCCCAACCCTAAATAAACTTTTTTCTCTAAGATACATACCTATGATAAAGTCTAATTTGTAAATTAGGCACAGTAAGAAATGAACAACACAACTAATAATAAGATAGAACAATTATGACACTAAATTGTAGTAAAAGTCATATGTATGTGGTCTCTCTCTGTCCCCAAATATCTTACTGTACTGTATACACCCTCCTTGTGATCATGTGAGATGATAAAATGCCTGTGTGAGGAGATGAAGTGAGGTGATGACATGTCATGATGACATGATGTAGCATTAGGCCTCTCTTGACCTTCGGATGACACATCAGAAGGCAGGTCATCTGCTTATGGACTGAGGTTGACCACAGGTGACTGAAACAGTGGATAAGGCAGGGGGACTGTATGTACAAAATGCCCTTTCCAGTTAGAAATCACTAGACAGCTTCTGCAAGGTTGGTAAGGGGAATCCTTTAAAAAAAAAAAAAAAAAAAGGCCATTATTTCTTCTGTTCTTTTTCTTATCATTTTAGTTAGCTGAGAATCTGGTTGAAGGAGTGAGCTGGTAAGCTAATAGGGTGGATATGTTTTCTATAACCGATTAGTATTTATAAAATGCATTATTGAATGTTAAAACTCCATTTTGCCCTCATGGAGCCACCTGTTCCATGCCATAACACTACAGGGAGTTTCTGTGTTATATGACAACTCTTGGGCAGATATTTTTAGTTCATTATGATAGAATAAATAAATTAGAGTCCTGGACCTTTCCTTTATTTTTTTTAATTAAAGAAATTACTTCCACCTGCATGCCCATAATTAAAATGTTGTCTTTTTAAATGTTAAAACTTTTTTTTTTTTTAATCTTAGCATTTTTTATAAAGTCATTTGTATGGAGTATGGGCTGTTTGGAGAGTGGGCAAAATGGCTGGACATACAGATTGGGACAGAATAACAGAAGTTTCGTCATGCTAAGAAGTCAGATTTTATCCTAAAGACAGTGGAGAACCATTATGTTTTTGAGCCAGGATTGCTTTGCTTTAAGCTGTATCTTGGAAAAATTACTCTGGCAGTCATGTGTAGAACATGTCAAATATTGCTTTGTTTTATTTAAGGAAGGGGGAGTTGCAGAAAAAGACTACATAGAAAGGTGGTTATATGAACCGCTAACAAAGGTGAAGGCAAGTAGTAGTAAAAGCATGAACTAGAATGGTGGCAGTGGGGAAGGAAGAACAGGGACAGATGTGAGAGCCATTGGAAGATACGATGAGGCAGGGACAGATGTGAGAGCCATTGGAAGATACGATGAGGCAGCTATTTTACCTTGCAGAATCACTAGCTTCTGTCTACATTCCACTGACATCTTTCCAAGGTGACAAATTACCTTCTTGTTAAATTCAGTGGACACTTCCAGTGACCTGCATGGCAGCTTTGTGCTAGACACCAAGATCCTGTTTGTAATGGCTTCTAACAATGGTTTTTGTGACTTAGTACTTTTTTTTTTTTTTTAAGATTTATTTGTTTATTGAAGAGAGCGCGAGCCTGTGGCAAGGGGATAAGTGGGGAGGGGCAGAGGGAGAGAGTCTTAAGCAGACTTGCGCTGAGTTGGAGCCTGAGAGGGCTCGATCCCAGGACCCCAAGATCATGACATGAGCCAAAACCGAGAGTCAGAAGCTTAACCAACTGTCCTGTAACATAGTACTCTTGAGATTTCTTCCAACAAGCTCTCTGGCCTCTTCTTTGCAAGTTCCTCTTCCTTTTATAGTTTCTCAGAGCTCTGTCTGAGGATAGAACCCTCTTCTCACTTTCTCCCTTTCCCTGAGTAATACTGTCCTCTTCTGATGCTTCTGTTACAGTTACATATGCAGTGGACACCCATAGTTTCTGTATCTTCAGGTCAGACATTATTTTGACCTCCTGACCCTTGGTTCCAGCCAACTACTGAATATCTTCCAAAATCTTCCATGTCCAAAATGATTCATCAGCTTATTCTGAGCCATGCTTCCTGAGTACCATACCTCATCAGTCCCATTTCCCAATGTAGAAGCTTGGACATAACCTCACTTACCCCTTTTTTCTTCTAACCCCTTATTTCAGTTGTCAAACCTCATAGGCTTGACTAAGCAATACCTCACAAACCCATCTACTTATTTCCTTCTCTTCTCTTACCTGTAGCTCGGGCTGTGGTAACCTTGAGTTGGCTAAGTGCAATGTCATCTTGATGTCTGTCTTGTTGTCACCTTCCATCTATACTCTCTCGTGCAGCTAGAGCTTTCGGACATACAGGTAATGACCAGATCAGCCACCTGGGCCTAACACCTCAGAGTCCTCACTGCCTCTGGACAGTCTCACAGCTTACTATGTCTTATATGAGGACTTGATAAGTTTTTTATTGTGTTGCCTCTCCAAACTGCTTTTCCTTCCCTCTTTCTTATCTCTGTGCCTTTGCATGATGCTTTCCCTATATTTTACCCCACCTCTAACCCCCAGGTCCTGTCCACCAGTAAAGCCAGCTCCTCTTCCTGGGTAGCCCAAACTCAGCCAAAACATCATATCCCCATGCAAGCCCATCCTTGGACACCCCCCCCCCCGCCGCCACCACCACTGCATTTGTGTGAGAGGCCCCTCCTCAGCACCAGGCACTTCCCCTATCCTAGCATTTATATCATTGTATCCTAACTCCCTGTTTACTTGTCTCTAGTCTAGTCTGAAAGTTCTAGGCTAGTCTAAAAGTTCTATGAGAGTAGAGGACCATGGTTATCTTTCTCACTGAGGGAAACCCAGAACCTCATACTTGTCAGGCACTCCATAAATATTGGTTAAAGGTAGGAGGGAAAAGAATGGTGAGCGATGAAATTTGGAGGCAAGGAAACAGGACTGTGCAGTAAAGGAACAGGTTAGGAGGTAGAAGAGAAGTTGAGTCTGTTTTAGGAAATAACTGTGTTTTTAGACCATGATACCTGAAGCAAAAAACGGAGGCCTGGGTGTGAGTGGAGTCATGAGAGAATGGATAGTCATGGGTGACAGGAAAGAGTTTGAGACAGCCTGGTTCCAGAGTTCTTTGAAGTGATGCATGGCAGCGGGAAGGTCGTGGGGATAGAAAGATGATGAGCCGACTGCTTGCACAGATCCCACACCTACAGGGCGACGGAGCCACGGGAAGAGAGTGACAGCAGTGGTATCGAGTGGGAGGAGATGCCTGATCCCTATTCTTGGCTTTGAGTCTCAGACAGAAACAGAGGAAGAGCAGCCGTCATCAGACATGGTTGCAAGGAAAACGGTTTCAGTGGAGAAACGGGTTTTTGTAAAGTAAAGCAGCTGAAGAAAACTGTGCTACCGTTTTTGAGCCACTACCACAAAAAGATAGCATGATCATCTTCGACTCTCCTTTGTCAAGGACTTGGAGAGCTAGGAAGAGCAAAACCTATGTAGGAACCTTCTTCCCCGACCAACCCCCCACTTACTCAGCAATCATTAAGAATTTGTATGAAATTTCACTAGGATGGCATATATGGAGAGAAAAGTAATTACTTGGATATTTGCCAAGGAGCATGTGTAAAAATATTTACAAATATAGGAAAATACATTGTCTTTCTATATTTATATAAAAATTTTAAATTGAGCCCTTAGATTTTTTAAAACAAAAAGCAATTAATATTCTGATAAGAAATATTTATATGTAATATTTATGAATAGATGCACTGATATACATAATGGATATCGATAATGGATGGATATGGATAATGCATCTAGATACACATCAGGGGTTGGCCAGTGATAGCCTACAAGCCAAACCCAGCCCTTCAAAAGCCATGAGCTAAGAATGGCTTTTACACTTTTAAATGGTGGTAAAAACAAACAAACAAATATAAGTAACACAGTCTGCAAGACCTTAAATATTACCTAGCCCTTTACAGAAGAAATTTGACTCCTGATCTATATCCTTTTTAATGAGTGTATACTGTTCATCATAAGGACAGTCAGTTTTCACAGTAACTCTGATTATGTTGTAAAATAGGCTCAGTGAATGCTGAATTAGTAAATACTGAGCTTTTGTTCATAGGGGAAATAGGAAGTCAGGTACCTGTGAGCCTCTGGTCATAATATTTTTGCCAACCCATCATTATAAAATCTTGTTTTATGTGTTTCTGTTTAATGACACCTTATTTAATGAATATCCTTGATTTACTGACATTGAACATACAGCCAACGGCTCTGTAAATCATGCCTGATCAAACCTTGTCTGATACACTTCCCCTCCGTAAGGTATACAGCAGCCTCCTCGTGCTTACGAATACTGAGGGCTTCAGCATTATGCTTGGGGGCCACTTTAAATAGGGAAATCACCAACAAAAAGCACACAAATGCAAAATAACAGGGCACTAAATATACCACACAAGGAAACTGTTTCCAGCATAAAAGCTGAAACAAGGAGGCATAATGTCACTTTGCTCGACCTCTGCTGAGAACGTGAGCAGCAGGTGCCTCAAATGTTTCTGTCACTCTGTGCTTACCCACAAATGGCCAGGGAAGTGCTGTGTTACTTTTGGAGCTACAAATAAACTTTAAACCTTCATAGAGGCCCTGAGATTAGAGATGAACCCCAAAGAACTATGAGCAAGATATCTATATTCTGAGGGTTCAGGCCTCAGACCAAAAGACCTGTTGTCACAGGAATTCAGACACCCTGGTTGGAGGACAGAGATGGAAAGCTGACCCTGGAGAAAGCGCTCAACCTGGAAAGGTGGACTGGGCACAGACCATGGGGAGCTGTATTTGCTAAGTGAAGAAATTCAGACTTTATCCTCTACAAATTAAGTTCTTGATTTTTCAGGGGTTGCAAAAAAAAAGAGCTATATTTTAGTTCCAAATGGTACTCCTCCTTGTCTAGTTCGGCTCAAGTCTCTACAGTGGGAATGTTTTACACATTCTTTTTTTTTTTTTTTTAAAGATGTATTTATTTTAGAGGAGAGCATAAGTGAGAGGGGTAGAGGGAGAGAGAATCTCAAGCAGACTCCCTGCCGAGCCCAGAGCCTGACAAAGGGCTCAATCCCAAGACCCCAAAATCACGACCTGGGCCAAAACCAAGAGCGGGCCCTCAACTGACTGCACCACCAAAGCACCCCTTACACGTTCTTGATTAGAAAGAACAGGTGGCCTTTTTAGGCCGAAATTCTTAGGTAGGAAAAGTTCGTATGTAAGAAAGCTCTTGGCAGTTTCCAGCCCTGTGTATGGTAAAATGGATTTCCCAAAAAGCCAGTGTCTGTGCCTTCTCATGTCTATAATAGATACAAGAAAAATCATGTGATTTAGATGAGCTTTACAATGAGGAAGAAGCCTTTAATTCTTTAACAAAGTGATAACCCTGTAAAAATAATTGATAGAAGAGCAGGGGCCACAGATGCCATGGAACTGTAGGCTTATTGTAAGCGGGAGGGGAAAGGAGACAACAAAGAAGTGACCCTGACCCAGCCCCTTGGTTGAACACAGCCTGTAGGTTATTTAACCAAATGGATAAGCTCTGTCCCTTACCATTTATCTCTAGCTTTGCAGTGACTTACTGTGATAACCTAGACTCGGGACTCTGACATTATATAGTGCGTGCATCTTTTTTTTTTTTTTTTAAGATTTTATTTATTTGACAGACAGAGATCACAAGTAGGCAGAGAGGCAGGCAGAGAGAGAGAGGAGAAAGCAGGCTCTCCACAGAGCAGAGAGCCCAATGCGGGGCTCAATCCCAGGACTCTGAAATCATGACCTGAGCTGAAGACAGAGGCTTAACGCACTGAGTCACCCAGGTGCCCCTAGTGTGTGCATCCTAATAATGTTAATAATCCACTCTTTTATTAAAGGCCTAAGCCTGTATGTTTAGCATAGCAGTTAGAAGCTTTGCATCAGACTGGTCTACCTAATCTGGGATCCAGAGACAGCTGTTTCCTACTTGTGTGACGTTTCTTCTCCAACATTACCTGACCTTTCTGAGCCTAAATATCTTCATCCATAAAATGGGGCTAATACATAAGAAATAAGAATGCTAACTCTAGGGGCAACTGGTTGGCTCAGTATAGGTTGAGCATCTGTCTTCAGCTCTGGTCATGATCCCAGGGTCCTGAGATCAAGCCCCACATTGGACTGAGTCTGCTTTTCCTTCTTTCTCTGCCCCTCTCCTCTCCCTCTCAAATAAGCAAATAAAAAAATCTTTTTAAAGTATATTAACTCTACTAATTGTTAGTTATTTGACCTTGGTTAGATAATTTCTCTGAGTCTGTAGTTTCCATGATTATTTGGGGATAATAATAACATCTGCTTCAAATGGTTGTGGTGAGGATTGAATAAGATGGGTTTGTTTTTTTTTTAATTTTATTTATTTATTTGACAGAGATCACAAGTAGGCAGAGAGGCAGGCAGAGAGAGAAGAAGCAGGCTCCCTGCCGGGCAGAGAGTCTGATATGGGGCTCGATCCCACAACCCTGGGATCATGACCTGAGCTGAAGGCAGAGGCTTTAACCCACTGAGCCACCCAGGTGCCCCGAATAGGTTTTTGTTTTGTTTTTTTAAGGATTAGAATGAGCTAATATTTACAAAGTACTTAGTGTATAACACATAGTAAGTACTTAGTATTAATTGTTGTCATTGCTAGTATTTTGATGTGGTTTTTGTTTGGTTTGTCTGTGCACTAACAGGAAGTATTGAAATGAAGTTTAAGAACTGATTTCATATTAGAGAAAAGCAAACTTGTATACAAGTATATGTACAGAAGACTGTGTCAGGAGTCTGTTTTTCACTCTCATGGGTAGTTTATCTTACTCCGTTTAAAGCCTGGATTCCCCAAACTAGAAGAAGCAAAATATATTTAAATGCTAAGTATTACATATTAGTAATTATAATCATTACTAAAGTAAAGTAATACAAAGTTTGCTCCGTGTTTACCTTCTAAGAGTTTAATTAATAAAACTATAATGCAGAAAAAATGCTAACCCAAAATTACTGATGCATTATAGGCAAATAATATATTTTATTAGTCATCCTTTTATAAGCTAATTAAATACAAAGTTAATGAAAACATTTACAACTTCTCTGTCTGCGATGTTGGCATTTTTAAATCTGTGTAAAGTGCTATATTTGAAAGAGTACAGAAAGCAAGGTCGCAGAACCTGGATTCTAGTCGCAGCGTCATTCCTGAATCTCTGCAGGACCTTTGAGAACTTTGGCTATTTCATTTCTAAGTCGGGATGATAATACTCAGTCTGCCTTCCAAGAATATTATGAAAAGAAGGTAAGTTACTACTGTGAAAACACTTTGAAAAATCTAGATACTCTCCGTGTGCCCAGGCTAACAGGTCTGCTCTTGCTGCTAACCGTGCACGAAACAGACGTAGCGGAGAGCGCGCACCGCCGGTTACGGGCTTGGAGCGCCTTGAAGAGAAATGCGGCTTCATCGATGGCTAGTTGTATGACCTCAGAGGGGTAACTTCTCTGAGTCTGCATTTTCCTTGCCTGTTTAGAATAATAATAGTTCCTACCTCATACGGTTGTGGTGCAGATTGAGTAAGGTAAGGGAGGTCAAGTGGCAGCACACTGAATACGCAATAGGGCTGGCCCTGAACAACATGGGGTGAGGGGCGCCGACTCCCCACACGGTCAGAACTCCATGGATAACTTCTGACGCCTCAAAAACTTAACTGTGTTAAGGAGGAGGAGAAAGAAGACGGGTGGGTCTTGCCATCTCGGGGCGGCGGAGGTAAGGAGGCAGGAGAGGCACTCGTAACTTGATGGAAATACCTCGTAATTTCTGCCTTTTTGCTTTTTCCTTTTTCCAGAAGTGACTCTGTAATACCAATCCATCTCCCATCATTTGCTTTAGTTTCCGTGCTTATGTATCACACAGAAAGGTCCGTGTCCTAAAAGAGGTCAGAAGCCGTCTCCAGCAATCAGAAGGCTCTGCCAGCTTGGCTGCTGCCGGTTGTTCTCGGGCGCTGTGCGTCTGCGTCTCCTCCCTCGCTGTCTGGCACTGACGCGGAAGCACTCGTCTCCAGCAGGTCTTCGTCTGCTAGTTCCTCTGCTGCGGTGGCTCTGAGCTCTTGAACTTGTACAGGAGCCATACCGTGAAACCCTTCATCCCTTCCTTTTTTTTTCTCTCTCTTTTCCCTGTCGACCATGTGTCTCATGACTTTGTTCTCGATGGGCTCCCTGTGAAGTCCTGCTGTGAAGTCCTGCACGACAGTGTCCAGACCCCGTGTGCTCCCGCAGGAATTTATTCTTCCGCTCTCCATGTAAACCGGTGTGGTCTTCAGGGGGCGCTTCCAGAACTGTATGGTGCTGTCAGGGTTCTCTTCCCTAGTGCTGACGGTTCTTTGCAGAGAGCACCTGTGTAATGAGTCTCAGCGGTCCTCCTGACCCCCTGATCTGGAGGCTGCACTAGAGCCACTGTGTTGGGGTGGGTACAGCACTTGTGCCTCTTTGGGGCTGTGGGTGAGCAGGGTCGTCCTCAAAGGCTGTTCCTCATTAGCAAGGTCCTTTCTGACTACCAGGCAAAGCATCAGTGGAGCCAATCCAGGAAAAGGGTTCTTGTCCAGGCCTTCTTGTTGTACAACCAGAAGTCTGGCGGCTGGTGTTTATCTTCTCTCTTCAAAGGCTTGGGGCTTTGCAGCTTTCATCATAAACCCCACTGCATTTGTACCAAACAGTAGAGCTGGCCTGGCCCTTCCTTCCTTAAATCCTGTGCTCCCTTCTCTTCCTTACTAATAAATTTCCTTTTTGACATTTTTTTCCAGAATAGGATACTTTTGTCTGCAATAAAAACCTATTCAGGCAAGTACCCTTTCTCCTCATTGATTTTCTTAATGGCATCTGGGAATGCGTCTGCTAGTCTGTTGGTCGGCAGAAGCTGCCTCTCCGTTCTCTTGACATTTTTAAGCCAAACCTCTTTCTAAAATTATCAAACCATCCTTTGCTGGCATTAAATTCTCTAGTTTTAAACCCTTCACTTTCCTTTTGCTTTAAGTTGTCATATAATGACGTGGCTTTTTTGGAACCCTATCACGGTCTCTAGGTGTGCCTTTCCTGTAGCAATCCTGAAGCCACATAAAAGCTGCATTTCGACATGAAATGGAAAGGTATTTCACAGAAAGTACAAGGAAGCCTGCTGAAGTAGCTGCACCGACAGCGTCAGGACTTTGCTTTTTTTTTCTTTTTTTCTTTTTTTTTTTTTTTTTGCATTTGTTTATTATTTATTTTTTTGCTGCGGTCCTTACACTGAACTCCTCCTATATACTGGAATGGCGGGGACCCACAGCTGCAGCCCTCCAGCAGCGGTACCTGTCAAGCAGTTCAGCTTTTTCTTAGAATGTCATGACTTCTCTCTGCTTCCTGGGAGCACTTCCTGCAGCACTAGGGGTACTTTGTTGGGGTTCCATGATGTGATTCAAGCTTTACAGTATTGCACAAAACACGGTGAAAAACAGGTGAGACCCACAAGACATCACTTTGTACTGTGATACGCAGAGTACTGGAGAGATGGGCCATTTGCACAGAGATGATGAGCGTCACACGGTGTGGTAGGCGGATAATAGCAACAGGAGGTGGCTGCGAAATTATTACAGAAGTACAGTGTGGACTACAGTTAATTTTGTGCAGTTCTGCTTTGATACTGTATTTTTACATGTGTTCCCATTTCTCTTGGCTAGAAATACGAACACATGTAAAGCCAAAGTATTAATTAATTGAATGCAAACTCATGGAAAGACTGTTAATGGTGCCATGTTTGGTCTGTAAGTCCATGTGTGCATAAGTTTTGTAAGTTTGAACTTTGTAAAATTTGTGTGCATCTGTTGGTAGTGAACGATAAAATAGACAAGTATGTACATATATTTTATGCGTTCAGAACATGCATTTTTCTTAACTGCTTTGATATTTGTTAAGCAGTTCATCTCCCAAGTATCTTCACACATTGTTCCAAATCTCCAACAACTTTTCCACATACTTACTGAAAAAAACTCGCATATAAATAGCCTTGGGCAGTTCAAGCCCTTGTTGATGGTGGTGTATTCACCACTAGGACTGGTTCTCTTTAAGATCATGTTGTTGCTGTCCTCCCTGGTCATTTGCCATCATGTATCTGACAGAATCATGGATGTTAGAACTTAAAGAATCCTGAGGAAATTATCAAGTCGAGCATCCTGCCCCCTGCAATTTAAGTGTCTTTATCTGTGAATAACAGAAGGGGGAGTTTGAAGTCCAGGGACACGAAATGGGTTGTTGATGGTCAGTTACCCAGTGAGTTGGTGGTAGGCGGTAGGACATGTGAAATCTTGGTTGCCCATTTCTAGTTGGGGCCAGGGGGTGGTCTGCTTGGCACTAGAATGCTGTGCTGCTCTGGAGAGCACAAGGACCACTGTGTTATTAAAATCTCTATCTTAAGAGATAGCATCAAGGGAAGGGAAGATGGTATCTGTACTTTATGAAATTTAACGTATGATTTAGAGGTCACTTTGGAACTTTGGTTGGATATAATTTTCTAATGTTCTGTAATATTTCTGTTAGTCACGTATTGGCTTTACTTTGAGTTTCCCAGAAGAGCTTACTCTGTGTACCAAGAGACCTCTGTACATGTTATCATGTTTCTTTCAACCCCCCTCCCATGCTTACCTTTCCGGCTCTTAGCATTGATGCCATCTCCTCCAGGTAGACTTCCCTGATTCCTCTCTCTAGGCCCTTCCATTCAGTATTCTCCCATGGTAGCATGAATCACAGTGTATTCTTATTATTATTACCCATTTCCTTGTATGTCTCCTACAATGGACCGTAGAAGTCTTATGAAAACATAATGTGTGTCTGTCTTATAATTAGAATCCTAAGTACACCACACAGTGTTTACTTAGGTCCTGGTTAAGAACTCCATCTTCCTTCCTTGCTCAGGATTTTCAGATTCCATCTGCAAACATTTGGAACATCTCCTTCTCAAGGTTTTTGCTACCACTTTCTCTTACTGCCATGAGGCCTTTTGATGGCTTTTCCCGCTTCTAAAAGTTGATTCTTCAAATGTTGTATCCATAGGAAATGTTACCCATATATCATCAAAGTGAAGAGCAGCAATAGGATCCAGTGAAGAAACTCTGCAGTAAGAGGTCTGAGAATCTGGACTGTCATTCGCACAGAGCTGCCACTCTGGAGGCCTTGGACAGCTGCCCTCTGAGCCTATTTGCTTGTCCTTAAAGTGGGGAAAATAACAGAACGCAATCTCAAAGATGTCACGAAGATGAAAATAACCAAAACAATTCCAACACCACCTTTGGTTCAGTGTCTGACACATATTAAGTGAAAGTCAGCAACAATTAATAGTAAATTAAATTAGGTACATTAATTAACTGATTAAGTGAGGTAATGAAAAGGAAAGAAATTCTGTTACTTTTGAAACGTAGTATGTTTCAGAATTTCTTTTTTTCCCCCATGAAACACCTGTATGGCACCTTTTTGTTATTCATACTGTTTTGACTGTGGCTGTTCTGGATTCCTGTCGAAGGCCTGAGAGACCAGTTTGTCATTTTGAACACGGCGTCAGTGGAACAGCGTCTGACTCAACAATTGCGTCATCCTGGACAGGCCTCAGATGGGCGTGAGCCAGGACACGGTGTAATGAAAGGCATTCGGTTCTCCCCTCTTCCTGCTCTGTATTTTCTTTGCCACAAACTCTATTCACGTCAAGCCCACAGAAGTAACATTTCAGTTCAGGTCATAATAAAAATTGAGGGCATTTGCATATATTATCTGTTGTATCACTGAATAATCCTGTATTCATCTCAGTGTACTTGAAATGGATCTTTTCTTTCTGCTTTAATAATGAAAGAAGAATAATTGTCTCAGAATATTTAAGAACAGGCTTATAGTAAATATTTAATGTCCTTTTACTATGAACATTCTGATGGTAAAACCAGATAACTACAGGCAGAAACTAAGGGATATGATGCCTGTGTTCATTTAAAAGAGTTTTGGCAATTAGAAGACTTGTCCTCTCACAGTGGGAAGGCATGATCCTTAGGGCAGTCGTGGGCAGTGTATACAGAAGACTCTAAAAAGATGCAGTTCTTTCTGCTTTGGTCTTTTTTCCCTGGCATTCTGATTGCTGAGTGATTTATTCTCTGTTCACCTCTTCTCAGACTCACTGTTGTTCTAATGACTTTGCTTAAGTAAAGCATCTCCTTTTGCTATAAGCCATCAGGATATTTACTTTTAATTTTTAAAAGTACCCAAATAAGAACCTCATAAATCAAAGAATACCTATAATTCTGAGTTAGCGTATCCAACCAAGCCTTTGGCAAAAAGAAGTATCCTTTAAGTTGTTAGGCTTTCCTTTAACATTCCATTATTCATTTGCTGATTGTTTGGAGCAGTGACTTGTTTAATATATTTCAGGGTTTTGGGACACCTGGGTAGCTCAGCTGGTTAAGATTCAGCTCTTGGTTTTGGCTTTGGTCATGATCTCCGGGCCCTGGGATTGAGCTCCACATCCGGCTTTGTGCTCTGTGTGGGGTCTGCTGGAGATTCCCTCTCTCAAATAAATAAACTATTATATATATATATATATATCCATGCGTTTGTATATATGCATGGGTATATATTTCAGGCTTTTGACTAAACCAAGTAATACAGGTTATTATTTTGAAACTGCAAGAGCTTATAAAAACATCTGAACGGAGAGATTGTGTATGCTCACAAACTGAAGAATTGTTCCAGTTTTCATGGATGAGTTGCCTTCATTATATGTATTTAATGCCTGGTACTCAAATATATATGGTAAAGGAGTGACAGCATCTTTCAAGATGTGTAGCCTTCCCTCAGAGGGCAGAGCCAAAGTTTAGGATCTTCTCTGTCTTTGTAATTTCGTGTTAATTTTTAGAATCAGCTTGTCAATTTCTGTACACAGAAAAAAGCCTGGTGGGATTTTGGTTCATAATGTGTAGAATCTGCTGATCAATCTGTCAGATAACACTGTCCATCTCTTCATGTAGTTCGATCTTCTTTACTTAGTTTCAGTAGTGTTGTCTGGTTTTCCCTTAGAGCTCTTGCATGCCTTACCCCCACTCCACTGCACCATTTATTCCTGTTTTGTTTTGAGAGAGAGCATGAGAGGGGCAGAGGAAGAAGCAGGCTCCACGCTGAGCAGGGAGACTGACACCGGGGCTCCATCCTAGGACCCCAGGATCATGACCTGAGCCGAAGGCCAACGTTGAACTGATTGAGCCACCCGGGAGCCCCATTTCTGTTTTATTTGTAAATGTGTTTGTGATTTACTGCTATGACGAATGACATTAATTTCATTTTTGAATTGTTCGTTGCAGTATATAGAAAGAAGGGAGATTTTAACTGTTGTGCCCTGTGACCATGCTAAATCAATCGGTCCTCTTGTTTAGATTTTTTGTTGTTGGTGGTTTTTGTTTTTTTGTAGTATCTGTCTGATCTTTCTCAGTCTTCTTGTTCTTGGACTTGATTTATGTGTATGTTAGGCCATTTGATACTTGTAGGTGCGTAAAGCACTCTCAGTGTTCCTTCAGTCTTTCCTTCTCTCTGTTCTTCAGACCGCACGAATTCCACTGATACTGGATATGTAACAGCTGACTTAATCTTCCTGGAGTTTTGTTGTTGTTGTTGTTGTTGTTGTTGTTGTTGTTGTTTTAAGACCTCTCGATCCTCAACTCTGTCTGGAATCCTTGTCCAGAGCCCTTCTGTTTTGGCCTTCAGAGGGAAAGGTCTTCAGTCTTCTGCCTTAAAGGGGATGGATAGGCTGAAAGGAAGGACAGCTTCTAGTTTCAAAAACAGATCAAAACAAACAATAGAAGAATCCACCTTAGAGGAAATAGAAAATATGCAGAGAAAAGGAACTTCCTGAAAACCTACTGTTTATATGCTTGAAGATAAAAAAAAAATACTGCATTCATCAAATAAGAGTAAATGTTTAAAAAGGGAAATAAAATGAAACTTAAAAAGGTTTCAGCATGAATGAAAAGCTCAATAGAAGGGCTGGGAGGTAAAAGTAAGAAAATAAGCCAGAAATGAGAGCAGAAAGACGAAGAGCTGGAAAAATAGGAGACAAAGGAAGAAAGAGGACCAGCCTAGGAGTTTGAGAAAAAAATACTGACAAGAAACCATCAGTCACTGGAGTGGGGGAGGTAACACAGGGATTAAATTATCTGCTCCTTTACCTGTTGGTTTCTTTAGAATGAAGAGGGGTTTGGGTTGGGTTGTTTTTTTTTTTTTACTATGAAACAAAGCACACATAATAAACACACACACGCATTCACGTAGACACTTTAATGAATAATTATAAAGTGAGCACTCAGGTAACCAGACCAGGGCCTGCGCCTCGGGCGCCTCCAGTGGGACCTTCCAAGATCACACTTCCACTGGACTCCCCCTCCTCAGAAGTGACCACTATCCTGACCGGTAGAATAATTATATTCCAGATTCTCTTACCATGGGTGTATATACATCCTTCCACGCTATAGTTTAGTTCACATGCTTTGAACTTACACAGTATGTATGGTTTTGCATCACGTTGCTTCCCCTCTGCAGGGTACAATTTGTCCATGTTAGGGTACGTAACTGCAGTTCCTGCTGTATACAGCTGTACCCCTGTGGCTGTGTCCTTCCCATTCTTTTGAGCACTTGACCCGTTTCTGGTTGTGGTATTCTACAAACCGCCGTCATCATTCCTACACATTTCATTGTGTACACAGATGAATCTCTTCATGAGTATAAATTTCTGGAAGTAGATGTCAAGTGGCGGAGTTGCTGGATCACAGGATATTCCTACCCCTGGGGTGCCTGGGTGGCTCAGTGGTAAGCATCTGCCTTCAAGCTCAGGTCATGATCCCAGGGTCCTGGGATCAAGCCGCCTGCCAGGCTCCCTGCTCAGTGGGAAGCCTGCTTCTCCCTCTCCCACTGCCTCTGCTTGTGTTCTCTCTCCCACGATGTCTCTGTCAAATAAATAAAATCTTAAAAAAAAAAAAAAAAAGGATATTTCTGCCTCCCCTTTTACCGCACGATGCCACACTGTCTTCCCAAGTGATGTGCTCTCTGAACTCAGACCCTTCGTGGTGTCACGTGGTTAATGTTTGCCAGTCTGGTGGGTGCATGTGTAATGGTGTTTTTAATGTGCATGTCCCTGAATACTAATGAAGCTGGATAACTTTTCCTATGTGTATTGGCCATTTGGAGTTCCTAGTTTGTAAAGTATCTGTGTATTTTTTTGTCCATTTTGCTAGTGGGTTTTCTGTCCTTTTTATTTGAAACCTAAATTTAGGAGCACCTGGGTGGCTCAGTGGGTTAAACCTCTGCCTTCTGCTCAGGTCATGATCTCAGGATCCTGGGATTTGAGCCCTACATCGGGCTCTCTGCTCAGCAGGGAGCCTGCTCTCCCCCTCCAAACCCCCCCCCCACCCGCCTGCCTCTCTGCCTACTTGTGAGCTCTGTCAAATAAGTAAATAAAAATCTTAAAAAAAAAACAAAACCTACATTTGTCTAAATGTGTAAATATCATCAGAGCACAGGTAGCAAGGGTGCTTTCCCTTAGATTTTAGCCTAAATCCTTATTTTGTCAGTGCATTGGTGCTTTTAGGAATTTTTCAATTCCATTTTTTAGCTAACATTTTCATTTTGACAGTCATGTTGGCCCCTGTAACCTGGCCTGTCATTTCTATAAAAAGAAACTTGTATATGTTCTTAAGCGAACGTCGAACTAGTCTACTTGATTTTTTTTTTTTAAGATTTTATTTATTTGACGGAGAGCACAAGTAGGCAGAGCAGCAGGCAGAGGGAAAGGGAGAAATAGGCTCTCCTCTGAGCAGGGAGCCCGACAGAGGGCTCGATCCCAGGATCATGACCCGAGCTGAAGGCAGGCACTCAACCAACTGAGCCACCCAGGCACCGCAAGTCTCCCTGATTCTGACCCCTACCTTTGTCCCCAGTTTCTGACCTTTTTGAAAATTGTCATATAAAGCTTGCTTCTTAACACCCCCCTCCCCGTAACTTAACAGATCCCAGAATGTCCATTCTGGTGTAAAATGTTGCTGGTATCCTCTCTTTTTTCCCCCCATTATTGCCATATAATTGACAAAATATCAGTTCTGTTGTCTTTACTCTTAGAGGTATATGCCGTTCAAAACAAATGCCATTACTCTCATTTTACTGAGTCCCAGAGGAAGCTGAAATTAAAGCGTATCTTAGAGATAACATCTTTAACCAGAACTATATGTAGCTGGTCATTTCATTTTCAAGCTCACACAGCACTTGAAGCGGTAACGTGGCTAAAAGAAGTATCATGTGAGCAATAATAAGGACTCCTAATGGGCTCTTCTGTCAGACTTTGAAAACTTTTTTTTTCCTTAAGCTGTACTTCTCCATATTTATTTTTTTATTACATTAGTCACCATACTACACCACACCATCATTAGTTTTTGATTTGAATATTTTAAAATTTTATTAAAGGGCTTTGGGGGCACCTGGGTGGCTCAATGGGTTAAGCCTCTGCCTTTGGCTCAGGTCATGATCTCAGGGTCTTGGGATCGAGCCCCGCATCGGGCTCTCTGCTCAGCAGGAAGCCTGCTCTCTCTGCCTGCCTCTCTGTCCACTTGTGATCTCGATCTCTCTCTCTCTCTCTCTGTCAAATAAATAAATAAATAATCTTAAAAAAAAAATTAGGGCTTTGGTGGTATGAGCTCAGTGGACTAAATGTTGGAATACTTACTGTCCAAAGCAGTCCTCTAAATCAAGAGAAGACCAACACCCCAATAGGAAAATAGCCAGCGTTCATCAATTGATAGTTGACCAGATAGGTTTTTCTCTTAGGAGTAAATGTGGGGAAATGCATGTGTCTGCTTTCCTAAAACCAGGGAGGGGGGAGCAGTTTAACAGCATACATGAAAATGCCTGTATGTAAAGTTGCCCATTGGCTTTCCTTGACCTTGTGAGATTTTAACTTAAGTATGAGGTCAAAGATGTTGGCAAAGGTCTGTGCATTGATATTTATTATAGAAAAACAGAAACAAAAAATGGCCAGTAATGAGGGAGTAGTTCAGTTACTGCTGAGTATTTTCCAACCATCAAAAAGAGTCATGTGATAAGAGATAACCTATTGACATTTCCTCAAAATGTTGTTAAGGAATGAACAAAGAAGGAACAGTGCCTCACATATATAAAAAGCTGGATACAAGTAGTCATCTATAATACTATCCCCAATATAAATACATACTTTTTTTTTTTTTTAAAGATAAGTGTTCATTTGTCAGAAAAAACCAACATATGATGCCTTTATTTTCTCATTTAAACTTCCTGGTGCTTTCTAAATTTTCTAATTTATTTTATAATTTAAAAAAATACCTTGTAATTCAGTTTTATTTGCCAAATTATTATATCTAGTGGTGTATTTCTAGATGACTATAAAGCAGTAATCTTGGAGTTGATGATGGATTCAAAGTAAAGAAGTGAACTAGGACAAAAATGGGTGGGGTTTTATGGACACAGTAATGAGCTTTCCTCAGTGTGAAAAGCAGTTATATTGAGCAGTTTTATTGAGCAGTTATATTGAGTTTCTTCAAGTATCTTTTCCCCGTAACTGGAAAGTGGGGAGGCCCAAAGCTAGAGCTGCCGTAGCCTAGAGCATCCTAGCAGGGAGAGAAGCACACGGCTTCCTATCCCAAATGAGAGCCTCAGGACCCCAAATACAGCCCGTGAGCATCAGCTCCCCACTCCAGTGGCAGCAGAGTGTGAGCCCTTGTTCTCTGTCTTATAAGTTTCCCTTAGTCACTGTTTCTCATTCTTTTGAGGTTTAGGGTTTAAAACACATTTTAGAAATCACAAAAAGTTTTACCGTATTTTATTTTGCTCTTTTGGAGCATTGTGAGAAAAACTAAAATTTTAAACAGGGAGACGCCAGGGTGACTCGGGCAGTTAAGTGGCTGACTCTGGACTTCAGCTCAGGTCTTGATCTTGGGATCCTGGGTGCCAGACCCGCCTAGGGCCCTATGCTCAGTGGGGAGTCAGCGTTAGGATTCTCTCTCTCTCTCCTTCTCTCTCTAATAAGGAAATCTTAAAACAATTTCAAACAGGGATGTATTCAGATAGTATTTGTGAGTGTGCATTTGTCCCCCCTTTTTGGGAAGGGTGCACATTTCTTCTTCCACCTAATTAGGCAGACTTTTGCCAGCCACCTCCATTTAATTTTGAGTGAGTGGCTCTAACATCTTGCTCTCAGTACTTTTATTTCTTACCATTCGGGTGTCATGGTTCAGCCTGTGTTCTTATAGAAAGTACAGAAACCAAAATGAGCACTCAGGATGTCTAAAGTGTCTTAAAACAAGCCTGGAACAGCTCAGCTCATGCACTGGTTATCCCTAACAGTTAACAGTCCATATTACAGTGTGCTGCTTACTGTTCTGAAGTACTTGTCACCTTTCAGTATTAACGTGGGAGAATCATTTATTGCCAGTGAAACACTTAGTCTGGAGTTGCCATATATTAATGTTAAAAATTAATGACCTCTCCTTACAGTATCCATTTTGTGATTGATGTTTTGTGTTTTGTTTTAAACGATGGATGAAAATTTTGTCAAAGTCATCGTTGCATTAATTCTCCTCCTCCCCTGTCATTCTCAAAAGCCTGAAACTTCTTTGTTGCTTTATTTTTTAAACTGTGTTGAATTGTGAAGATGTCTGAAGTGATGGTTTTGTTGAAAATAACAAGTCTGAAAACTACTTTGATATTTTAAATTGAGGACTGTGTTTTCAGAAGTTCCGTTTCTCTTCTACTTTGGAGCTATCCCTTGACAGGAATGTCAAATCTGGTATTTACCAGGTCGTGTTTCCTGCATACACAACCAACTGCTTACATAAGAATTCAATTTTAAAATGTTTTCTTAATGGATGACTATTCACATTCTTATTCTTTTAAGTTAGGGATTTGGTTTAATTAGAAGAAGGATTTTTTTAACACTTCTGTGAAAATAAACTTTGACAGAGCATTTAAGACAGGTTTGAGAGAATACAATATTGGTTTCATTTTTCAGTCTGAAAATTATTTTATAAATTGAATTAGTATTATTTGATCATAAATGCTTATCAATCTCAAAGCTTCCAGCTTGCAAATTTGCCACCCGCAACAAGAGTTACTCATTTATCCCTATTCGAAAAAGTGCTGCTTATGCCCTTGAAATTTTTACATTCCTAATATCCCCAAAACTTTAAAACAAAAATCACCTCATCACTTGCTTTCAGTTTCTTCTCCATTCCCAGTTTCTAAAATGTTAGCCGATAGCATTTTAGAAAAAAAACAGAAGTTACTTTCCTAATGAATACTCTAGAATGAACTAGTTATCTACACTTAGATGGACTATGAAAAACCAAAGCTCAGCTTGTTTTTTATTGCTAAGTTTAGCAAAAGTGGAACTACATGATAGCTTATGTTGCTTATAACTGATTTTATAAAATTTTTTGACAGTACGTAGACAAATATTTTAATATTAAATATTTAAATCGGTATACATATATTATATACAATACCACAGTACGTTATTTTCTTCCAGTGTGTTTTGACTGATTTAATTGTATAATTTCCCAAGGGATCCTCCCAAAGTAAGGAAAGTACTGAACTTAAACAGTTCACATTTATTTTTTTAAATGTGGTTATAGCCTTTGTATCTGTTTCTGGAGAATAGCAAAATAAATAGATAATAAATGGCTGTTGGTGAAAAGTACTAGTTCTAGATCTAGGATAACTATTATTTTGGACCTCACTGGACCTTCCTTTCTGTGAAATAGGAGCTCTTACATTTTCATATTCTAACTTGATCTATCATATAGTTAGCCAAAAGTTTATTATTGGTATTGCTAAAAATTTTTAAAGTAGTAGACTTGGAATCTTGAATTCAACCCTAAAAGACTTTGCCTTTCAGTAGTATTTTATAGGACCCTGGGACTAGTTCTCTACATTTCTGAGTCTTAATTTCTGCATCTGTATAATGGGATTAGTGAGATCTTACAGGATAGTGAAGTCCAGTTGAATATATAATTACAGTACCTTAGCACTCTTAAATTGAGTAACAACAATTTTTTTTTTTTGCTTAATCAGTCTTTTTGACATCAGTTGCCATGTTAATTTACGCCCATAATTTTTTCTAGTCAATAGATATGTCTTCCATCTGTAAAATTAGTAGTATCTCAAAAAAGCCTAAGGTCTGTTAGTTAAACATAATTTCTTCAAAACTCCTCTATGGTAAGAAAAGTTGTATAGTATTATAAATATACAAAACACTGCTATTTGTTTTTATTTTTGGTGCATGGTTGCCATGTAATTTAGTGTTCAATGGCTACTGTGACATCATCTTAATAATTTATAATGTGAGTATATGAATTTAAGATTTAAGTCAACACAACTAGAATCTAAAAAAAAAAAGAAGTGACGTGGATACTTTTATACCTTTTTAAAAAATTGAATTATAGTTAGAATACAATATTACATTAGTTTTAGGTACACAACATAGTGATTTAATGTTTATATACATTATGAAATGATCACCATGATAAATCTAGCTACCATCTGTCACCACGCAGAGTTGTTACAATATTATTAAGTATATTGCCTATGATGTACATCTTATTTATAACTTGAATTTTGTGTCTTCTAATTGCTTTCCTGTATTTTGCCCACCCACCCATTTCCCTCCCCTCTGGCAACCATCAGATTGTTCTCCATTTATATGAGACTGTTTCTGTTTTGTTCGTTCATTCTGGTTTTTAGATTCCGTATATAAGTGAAATCATAAGTATTTGTCTTTCTTTTCTTTTTTCATTTAGGATAATACCCTCTGGGTTGATCCATGCTGTCACCAAGGGCAAGATTCCATTCTTTGTTACAGCTGAGTAATATTCCATCATATGTACATACACCATAGCCTCTTTCTCCATTCATCTATCACTGGATACTTAGGTTGCTCCCGTATCTTGGCTATTGGGAATAATACTGCAGTGAACATGGGGGTGTATTATAAATCTTTTTGAATTAGTGTTTTCATTTTTTTTCTAGATAAGTAAAAGGGAAATGGCTTGATGTGTGGCAGTTTTATTTTTAAGTTTTGAGGAACCTCCATACTATTTTCCACAGTGGATACACCGGTTTGCGTTCCTGCCAACAGTGCATAATGGTTCTGTTTTCTCTACATCCTCACCAACACTTCTTATTTCTGGTCTATTTATTTATTTATTTATTTAATCACAATGGGAATTTAGTTATTTTATGCAACCACTAATCTAATAGCACAAAATCTAAGCAGTTATATCACAAAACCAGGGTTATATACAGTGGACATGCATTAATGATCTATACAACTTAACATTACACCAGAAAAGGAATTGAATACAAAATTTCCCCTGATTTTTGGCGGTCTTCAAATTTCATGGCACAGATTACCAATAAAACTATAAACACAGGGGTGCCTGGGTGGCTCAGTGGGTTAAGCCTCTGCCTTCGGCTCAGGTCATGATCTCAGGGTCCTGGGATCGAGCCCCGCATTGGGCTCTCTGCCTAGCAGAGAGCCTGCTTCCCCCTCGCTCTCTGCCTGCCTCTCTGCCTACTTGTGATCTCTCTCTGTCAAATGAATAAATAAAAATTTTTTTAAAAAACTATAAAAACAGATTTTAAATATTTTCAATAAGACGGTAAAAAATTTAATGAGCCTTTAAGTTTTCACATTGGACTGAAGACTGACAGGTGTAAGGCAATATCTCATTGCGGTTTTGACATGTTTGCCTGTTGATGAGTGGTGAGCATCTTTTTATGTGTCTGTTGGCCTTCTGGATTTCTTCTTTGGAAAAATGCCTACTCACATCCTCTGAATCCATTTTAAATTTGATCATTTGTGGGATTTTGCTTTTGGTTTGTTGTTTTGTTTTGTTTTGTTTTGTTTTGTTTTTGAGTCGTGTCAGTTCCTTATCTATTTTGGATATTAGCCTCATATCAGGGGTATCATTTACAAATACCATCTCTCATTCAGTAGGTTGTCTTTTTGTTTTGTTTTATCTTTTTGTTTCCTTCACTGTGCAAAAGCCTTTTAACTTCATGTATTCCCATTTGTTTATATTTGCTTTGGCTCCACATGCCTTGGGGGACAAATCCAAAGAAATATTACTCAGACTGATGCCCAAAACTTATTGCTTATGTTTTCTTCTATGAATTTGGTAGTTTCTGGTGCTATAGTTAAGTCTTTAATCATTTTAAGTTTATTTTTGTGTATAATTACTTGGTTCTAGTTCTATGAAAAATGCTGTTGATATTTTGATAGGGACTGCACTACTGCACTACTACTGTAGATTGCCTCATGTAAGATGGACATTTTAACAATACTCATTCTTTTATTCCATAAGCATGATATATCTTCCCATTTATTTGTGTCATTTTCAGTTTCTTTCATCAACATTGTACAGTTTTTAACATACAGGTCTTTTACCTTCTTGGCTAAATTTATTCCTAGGTAATTAACTCATTTTGATGCAGTTATCAATGGGATTGTTTTCTTAAGAGAAGTGTATAGAAATGCAACCGGTTTACATATATTAACTCTATCCTGCAATTTTACTGAATTCAGTTATTTTAAGTTCTAATTAGCTTTTTGGTGTACCCTCTAGGATTTTCTATATATAGTATCATGTCTGCAGATAGTTGTACAGTTTCACTCCTTTTCCAGTTTGGATCCCTTTTAGTTACTTTTTTCACATCTGATTCCTGTGCTGCTAGGATATCCAATACTACACTGAATACAAGTGGCGACAATGGGCATCCTTGTCTTGTTTCAGATCTTAAAAGAGAAGCTTTCAGCTTTTCACCATTGAGTATGATGTTAGCTATGGGTTTGTCATGTATGGCCTTTTATGTTGAGATATGTTTTCTCTCTACCCACTTTTTTGAGAGTTTTTATCATAAATGGTTGAATTTTATCAAATGGTTTTTTGGCAGCTATTGAGATAATCAAATGATATTTATCCTTTTGTTATTGTTAATGTGGTATATCACATTGATTTACAGATACTGAAACCATCTTTGCATTTCTGGAGTAAATCCCACGTGGTCATGATATAAGATCCTTTTAATGTATTGTTGAATTTGGTTTGCTAATATTTTGTTGGGGATTTTTGCATCAGTGTTCACCTGGGAAACTAGTCTGTAATTTTCTTTTTTTGTGGTCTCTGGTTTTGGTATCAGCATAATGCTGGCCTCAGAGTGAGTTTGGAAGCATTTCTTCTTTTCAGTTTTCTCTATGAGTTTGAGAATAAGTACTATAATAATAAGTATTAACTCTACTTTAAATATTTGGTAGAATTCACTTGGGTAGCCATCTTTCTCTAGACTTTTATTGGAATCAGTAATCAAAAAACTCCCAACAATTGGGTTACTAATAATTCGTCCATTTAGGTGTTTTAGTTCTTCTTCATTCAGTCTTGGAAGATGTTCCTAGAAACTTCCCATTTCTTTTTTTATTTTTTTTTAAGATTTTATTTATTTGTCGGAGAGAGAGAACACAGGCAGGCAGAGTGGCAGGCAGAGGCAGAGGGAGAAGCAGGCTCTCTGCCAAGCAAGGAGCCCGATGTGGAACTCAATCCCAGGACACTGGGATCATGACCTGAGCCAAAGGCAGATGCTTAACCAACTGAGCCACCCAGGTGTCCCTCACTGATCTTTTCTATTGCTTTTTTGTCCCTATTTCATTTATTTCCACTCTGATCATTATTATTTTTTCCTCTTACTTACATTGGACCTCATTTGCTTTGTTGTTGTTTTTAGTTCTTTTGTGTGTAAAGTTAGATTGTTCATTTGAGATTTTTCTTATTTCTTAAGGTAGGCCTACTTTGCTATAAACTTTTTAGATCTGCTTTTCCTGTGACCATAGATTTTGGATTGTTCTTTTCCATTGTCATGTGTCTCAAGCTATTTTTTATTTCCTCTTGGATTTCTTTGTTGACCCATTGGTTGTTGAGTAGTATATTTTCAGCCTCCATAGGTTTGTGGTTTTTTTCCGATTTTCATCTTATAATTGATTTCTACTGTCATACCACTATGAAAAGATCCTTGTTTTGATTCAGTCTTTTCAGATTTATTGAGACTTGTGTTGTAGCCTAACAGATGATCTATCCTGGAGGATAGTCCATGTGAAATTGAAAATAATATGTATTCTTCTGGCTTAGGATAAAATTCTGTATATATCTATTAAATCCATTCGGTCTTGTGTGTCATTTAATAAGGCCAATGTTTCCTTATTGATTTTCTGTCTGGGTAACCTATTCATTGATGTGAATGAGGTGTTAAACTCCCTTACTATTACTGGTTTACTGTCAGCTTCTCCCTTTATGTCTTTTAGTAATTGCTTTCTTTTTTTTTTTTTTTAAAGATTTTATTTATTTATTTGACAGATAGAGACCAGAAGTGGGCAGAGAGGCAGGCAAGGAGAGAGGGGTAAGCAGGTTCCTGCGAGCAGAGAGCCTGATGCGGGGCTCGATCCCAGGACCCTGAGATTATGACCTGAGCCGAAGGCAGAGGCCCCAACCTACTGAGCCAGCCAGGCGCCCCTAGTTATTGCTTTCTAAAAGTCTTTAGGTGCTCCTCTGTTGGGTGCACAGATCCTTGTAAGTGTTCTGCTTGTTGGACTGATCACTTTATCATTATGTGATCTCCTTCTCTGTCTCTTGTTACACCCTTTCTTTGTGTCTGATAAAAGAATTGCTTCCATGGCTTTTTTTAATGTTTGCATGGAATTTTTTTTCCCATCCCTTCCCTTTCAGTCTGTATGTGTCTTCATATCTGAAGTGAGTCTCTTGTAGGCAGCATATAGATGGATCTTCTTAAAAATCCATTCAGCTACCGTATGTCTTCTGATTGAAGCATTTAGTCCATTTAAGGTAGTTATTGCTAGATTTGAATTTATTGCCACTTTTTTCATTGTTTCTAGTTGTTTTGGTAGTTCTGTGCCTTTCTTCTCTTGCTCTTTCCCTTGTGATTTGATGACTTCATGTTATGTCTGATTTCCCACCTCTATTTGTTGTGCATCTCTGTATAAGCACTCTCGGTTAGGTTGATGGTCATTTAAGTTCAAGCGTGCTCGAAAAGCACTACCTTTTTATTCCCCTTTTACATTTTACATTTCTGACAAACTATTTCGATCTTACTATTTTGTGTATCCCTTGACTAAGTACCATAGATCTAGATGAGTTTACTGTTCTTGCCTTTTAACCTTTATACCAGCTAAGTAGGTGGCTGTTCCACCACCTTTACCCTAAGTTTACCTTTACCAGTCAGAGATGGGGTCTTTTTCCCCCCATAATTTCCTAATTTCTAGTTACGGCTTTTTCTTTTTCATTTAAGAAAGTCCCTTTAACGTTTTTTGTAAGGCCAGTTTGGTGCTGATGAATGTCTTTAGTTTTTGTCTGGGAAACTCATTTCCCTTTCAATTTGGAATGATAATCTTGCCCAATAGAAAAGAGTGCTCTTGGTTGTGTTTTCAGTACCACTCCCTTCCAGGCTGTAAAGTTGCTGCTGAAAAATCTGCTAATAGACTTATAGAGGTTCCTTTTTATGGAACAAGTTTTCTCTTGCTGCTTTAAAGATCCTCTAAAGGGGCGCCTGGGTGGCTCAGTGGGTTAAAGCCGCTGCCTTCGGCTCAGGTCATGATCCCAGGGTCCTGGGATCGCAGGGTCCTGGGATCGAGCCCCGTATCGGGCTCTCTGCTCTGCAGGGAGCCTGTTTCCTCCTCTCTCTGCCTGCCTCTCTGCCTGCTTGTGATCTTTGTCTGTCAAACAAATAAATAAAATCTTTAAAAAAAAAAAAAATCCTCGAAAATGTGTAGGGCTCTCTTTGGGGCCACCTTACTTGGGATTCTCTGTTTCCTGGGCTTGTAGGTTTCTTTCACCAGGTTAAGGAAGTTTTCAGCCATTATTTCCTCATATTGGTTTTTGGTTTCTTCTCTAAGACCCCCCTACAATGCAAATGTTAGTATGCTTGGTGTTGTCCCAGAGGATGGTCTTAAACTTTGCTCAGGTTTTGTAAGGTTTTTTTCTGTGCTGTTTCGATTGGGTGATTTCCACTAACCTTTCTTCCAGGATCACTGATCCCTTCTTATGCATCATCTCATCTGCTGTTGATTCCTTCTAGTATATTTTTCACTTCAGTTACTGTATTCTTCAGCTCTGGTTCTTTTTTTATATTTTCTATCTCTTTGTTGAATTCTCACTATGTTTATCCATTTATCTCCTGAGTTCAGTTAGCATTTTCATAAACATTACTTAGAATTCCTCATCTGGTAGGTTACTTATCTCTGTTTCATTTAGGTTTTTTTTCCCCTGAGTTTCTGCCTTGTTCTTTCATTTGCAACATCCTTCTGTCTCCTCATTTTACCTGTTTCTCTGTGGTAGTAGATCAGTTACAGCTATTAGTCTTGAAGGAGTGGCTTTATGCAGAAGGTGTCCTGTGAGTTCCAGTAGCCTAAAATACCCTGGTCACCTGACCCAGGTGCCCAAGGAGTAACACCTGGGTGGGCTGTGTATGACCCCTCTGTTGCAGTGGGTCCTGATTCATGTGGACTCACTGCTGTGGAGGGGCGGTGGGAGCTGGCTGCAGGAGCTGGCTGCAATGCCGGACTGCAACAATGCGGCCAGCTGGTGGGCAGGGCAGGCCTCCTGCATAGCCGTCTGCAACTGCTGCAGTTGTTTGCATTTGCTGGGCTGGCATCCCACAGTAGAGCACTTGGCAGGGGCTGTGATGTCTGCAGGAGAAGCAGGTGGTAAGCCCCTTGGGAGGGGCTCCAGGTGGGCTGGATGGGGTGAGTTCACAGGGAAACACTGGAGCCGGGTATGGTGCTAGCACAGTAGAGAGAAGTGTTAGAAGTGGTGCCCATTGGTGCTAGTCCAGCTAGGTAGAAGCAGTGAATACAAAATGATGCCCACTGAGGCCACTGTCCCTGGGGAGTGCTCCAAGTGATCCCTGCCCCTCTGGCACACACCCCGACGTCAGTGAATGTACTTCCTTCACGTGTAAGCCAGGTGTTTTTCAGACTGCCGCCTGTGCCCTGGGCCTCCACACAAGTGCGAATGCGTGCACACCTTT
Source organism: Martes martes (assembly GCF_963455335.1). Taxonomy (NCBI): domain Eukaryota; kingdom Metazoa; phylum Chordata; class Mammalia; order Carnivora; family Mustelidae; genus Martes; species Martes martes. The sequence continues at coordinate 86,207,948 of NC_137892.1, forward strand.
TAAGAGTGTGGTCCCCATTTCCTGGTGCCCTCTGGCTCTCCTGCCTATAAGCCCCGTTGCTCTGTAAAGCTTTTCATTATTGGTGCCATTCACCTGGGCAGTGGAACCTGATGTGGGGCTCAGACCCCTCCTTCAGTGAGGGCCTCTGTGATTGTGCTAGCCCTCCCATTTGTGGGCCTCCCCAGCGGGCACGTGGGACCTGACCAAACTGTGTCTCTGCCCTTCCTGCACATCTCAGTTGGGCTAACAACCTTAATTGCTTATGATCTTTCCTGCTCATCTTTGGTTCCTTCTGAGAGAGTTGTTCCATTTGTAGTTGCAGATATTTGTGCGTCCATGGGAGGAGGTAAGCCCAGGAGCCCCCTCCTCCTCCACCTCTCAAATCTCTTAATTATAGGCAGTTTCTATTCTATTGTGATACTAATGAGAGAGAAAAAACATTATTTTTAATGTTTAGCTTTCCCTCAAGACTATCTACTTGGTGTTTCCCACAAGGTTTAAGAACTGCTGAGTTTGGGGGCGCCTGGGTGGCTCAGTGGGTTAAGCCTCTGCCTTCGGCTCAGGTCATGATCTCAGGGTCCTGGGATTGAGCCCCGCATCGGGCTCTCTGCTCAGCGGGGAGCCTGCTTCCCCCACCCCCTGCCTGCCTCTCTGCCTACTTGTGATCTCTCTCTGTCAAAAAACGGAAACAGAAACAGACAAACAACAAAAAAAAAACTGCTGAGCTTGAATGGATATTACCCTGCAGGTTCCTGCCAGGCAACATGGTTACCAAGGTAAGGAAGAAGGATTCTGGAATAAGGCAGTGCTGAATTCAGATCCAGGTTGTGCTCATGTGACTTGGGCAAACAAATGGCTTAATTGTCATCAGTAAAATGGACTAGTAGGAATGATTATTTGAGGTAATATACTTATTAAGGTACATAGCATTGTGGAGCTTGGCATATAGAATTAAAATATCTGTCATCTGGCTTAAAATATGAGTATTACTATGATGGGAGTATTTTGTTTCACCCCCTAAAAACCATTTGTCTTACATTCTTCATCTGCCGGCCTGTATTGCAGATGTCTACTTCAGTAACTTTTACGTGGTTTTAAAGACTTCTTACTTCTTTCTTTGGTCCTCTTCAAGGGACAAGTTGCCGATTCTTTTCACTGTTTATTCAGTCTTTAGAATTCTTCCTTTAAATTGTTCCAGTGGATATTTAGAAACCAGGATGTGAAGTAAGAACATCATCACCAAAACCTGAGGGAAATGTATATAGCAAAAACAAAAACACCATACAACAAAACAAAAACCAAAAAAAAAAAAAAAAAGCCTCTCATCTGGTAGACTGGCATGATAGAGAAACCAAGAAATTTTCACACTAATATAAAAATCTGAGAAATGTAGAATCAATCGTTGCCTTTGGACTGAAGTAAGGGAGGAAGCATGTGGCCATAGATCAAGTTGGGGTTGGTTCTAAGAGTTTCATTCCTTCCTTCATACTAATATAAATATGAATAAGGACACAGCTGCTCTGAATTTATTTGATTTTACAAACGTCTTTGTAGAGATTTGGGAATTGTGCAGAATGAGAGAAGCATTAAGTGTGTAGTCATTTGAAAATTTAGTCCAATTGTACAGACTACTGGACAGTTTTAAGGCAATAGTTTGTATCTGTTTGAACTATTTGGGGCAACCGTTACTTGGGCAAAAGTCTTGATTTGCAGATCCTGGTTCGAAAGGAACTTGCTACCTTTTATTGTGTATGACTGAGAAGTCAGACCTCAGCCTACAAAGTAGAAGGCCTTTGTACCTCTATTTGAAGACCTGCTTCTACCTCAGCTTTTTAGTTTTGCCACTTTATCTTTGTGAGAGAGGTGGAGTATCTGTTAAGAACACTGTTTGTGTTGGCAGAAAGACCTGGGTGTAAATCCTGGCTTTGCTAGTTACTATATCACCTTAGGCAATCCACCTTCTCTAAATGTCAAAAACAGAATTCACCTCCTATGTTTGTGGAACACATTAAAGGAGATACGTATCTTAAGAAAGAGCTTCCGTGGGAGCTCCTAGTAGTAGTGAAGTGATACCTATTATTCTGGCTATAATCTTAAACATATACCATGTTAGCTGCCTTCATTCTTTTGCAGAACAGATAAAGATGTATAAAAAAAACAAAATACAGTAACATCTACTGGATACTGTACAAGATGCTGGTAATATAAACAGGCCAAAGCCATGGCCCTTACCTAAGAGGAGTTACTGATAGAAATCTCCATCTGCAGGCATTCTAGGATCTGCTAGGTACAGTGCTGCATGCCAGTGTTTAAGGGAGTCTAGAGGTTGTCATGGAACCGAAAAGCCATGGTGGACACTCCAGGCTGGGGCTACAGTTCTTAGCACAATACTCCCAGGAAACATGTAGCACATAGAAGTCACTTCATAAATACTTAACAGAATCCAGGATCCCTAAGTGATAAACCAAATGGTTTGTGTAGAGAGGTGGGAAGACCTCTAGTTGGAGAAAGAAACAGGAGCCAGAATGTGGACCCTTTTGGGCTTGAACTATATATAGTGGAAGAGTCCTGGAGAGTTTATTAAAAGACCCATCATGGACAAATGCAGTTTTAGCAATGCGAGGAAGGAATGGAAGGAGAAGCAGTGAGAGTCAGGAGGACTTCTTGGTATAAACCATCATCGTGGTTAAAGCAATAGAGGGAAGGCATGCACATGGTTGCAGTCCCAGTGGACAAGAAGGAAAAGCTACATGACCATGCCACAGGGAGTAATAAAAAAAGACTGGAAAGGGGGTTGAAATTGGCCAAATTTCTGCATTTAAGCCCGAGTTACTAAGCATAGTGAAACGAATTCAAGTCCTTATAGGTATGGAATAAGATACTTAGAAATCAGTTCCTTTTGTAGTTGGGGTAGAGATGAGTGGTGTTTGGTTTTCTTAGCATTTTTATTTAGGTGGCTTTTGTTTTCGTTACTTTTATTGTGTTATGTTAGCCACCATACAGTACATCAGTACACCATTTTTGATGTAGTGTTCCATGATTCATTGTTTGCATATAACACCCAGTGCTCCATGTAATACGTGCCCTCTTGAATACCCATCACTAGGCTCACCCATCCCCCTCCCCCCACCCTCTTCCCTCTGAAACCCTCTATTTTGTTTCCCGGAGTCCACAGTCTCCCATGGTTCGTCTCCCACTCCGATTTCTCACAGCAGTTATATTACAAAACTATAATAAATGTTCAAAATTCCAGAATTCAAACATAGTTCACTTCAAACTAATGTAAAATGAAGCCAAACACAAACCATCATTTTAACACAATTCTAAATTAAACTACACCCGAAATAGACCACAGCTGATAAAGTCTGCTTTATCTTGCAAAGTGGACATATATGAGTAAAACCCAAGATGACTCCCCCAGGTGCTGGGACCATTCTAAACTCAAGCTATAATTGATTGCAGATAATTTTAACACCATTGGCCTTCAGCTATGGACCCGATAATGAAGATACCTACTGAATAGCATGTAGCTTAACCAACTTGATTGGCACCTGACTCCCTAAAAATAAAATCCAGTCAAACTATGTATCATGTAGTTTGCCAAATCATGCAGAGATGGTGAAAAACACCACAGGTGTAGAGATGTGAGGTCAGAAACACAGCTCCACGGCCATCAGTTTCAACCTTCAATACATAGTATACAGACATTAGGAGAAAGTAGTCAGCATCCCATTGTGTCACACCTGTTCTTGAATTCTTTGAAGAGCTCACATTCCTCATTCCGTATGTACCAGGCCATCATTATCCCCACGTAAGCGAGGAATACACATCCTCGCTCCACAGCATTGTTACTGGTTAAAATTCATGTCTGCTGATGCAGGGACCAGAGCCGAGAACATGCAGCCTATGGTTTCAAGTTACCTAACACAGTGACCAGACTGAGAACTGATCTTTCTAAAGAGAAAGAAATACATTCCTTCTGTGAAACATGTTAGATCATACTTTAAAGAAGAAACATAGATAAGGTGACCATATTCTCTCTTCATATAAATAAATCCACAGGACCAAAGATGCTTTTGCAGACCCAAATGTATTCTTCCCTACCTATACCCCCACCCCCACCTTGGGAAATATGGGCAAACTCTTGGAGTTTACTGCTGGAAGACGTTCATTTTACAGATAGCAACTAAGCCCAGAGATGTTAAGTGACAGACCATTGGTGTCTCAAAGGTGTGAAAAAGACATCACCTTCTTCATGCATCCTTTACCAAAAACTCTCCTGGCTTACTACAACATAGTGTTTGGTGCTCTAACCTTCTCCCCAAGATGAGTGTGCATAAATGATGCACAGTTTGGGGGAACGGTCTTAATACACACCTGAACTTAAAACCAGTAGGACCCTCTCTCAGTAAATGCAAAGCTAAGAGAACCATCAGTGTTTCTTGTCGCTAAACAACAAAATGTGTGCTGGCTAAAACCGTTTAACAGAAATACCATGAAAGCCTTCCAGCAGACTGTTTTTCTGTTTGATTTGAAAACTAGTCCATAGCTTATTATCAAACAGACCAGTAATCCCTTAGCTGATGCAGGGATGAATGGGCAGTGAGAAAATGGAATCACCTGGTGTGTGCAGCAGAGTATTTACAGTCTTCCTAATGAAAAAAGATAAGGAAAATGCAAGGAACTTTGGTGTGTAAAAACCACCTTTTAGGGCTAGCGCTAGAGAGACAAATAAACTTATCACTAGACCTGTGTAGTCCCTGATGTCAGCTCTGTTTTCGATCTCTTTGTGGACTTACCTTGAATCAGAATATTTAAGGCTGCCTCAGCAGGGCACTCACTCTACTTAACGATAGTTAAGAGGTTTTAAAATATGTTTCTGGTCCTTGCTGAAATTTTTTTCCCTCTGTGTTGCTGAAAGCTTTATGGTAAAGGGTTCTTAACCTCAGCATTACTGACATTGGAAGCTGAGTGATACTTTGTTGCGGAGGGTTGCCCTGTGCACTGTGGGTTGTTGAGCAGCACTCTGATCTTTTCTCACTAGATGTCAGTTGCATTTCCCCAGTTCTGAGGATCAGAAATGTCTCCACCCATTGCCAGGCGTCCCCCACCCCTTCCTTGGGGAGCAAAACTGCTCCCAAATGAGAACCACTGGTTTATAGTACTTGGACAAAAACTAGTAAGCCTATGAGAGCATGACACCTGTTCCATGTGTAGTAGGTAAAAATTAATCCAGTTGTAGTAGCTTTATTTTCAGGATTTTTTCCCCCATGGTAATTAACACTGGTTTTCTGACATCATACTGTTTTTGCTTTTTTCCCCCCAAAATGAAAAATGTTGATTTAATTCATTTAACTTGAAGGCTAAACCAACACCACCACTTGGGTTTATAATGTTTATCATCCCTGTTCCTCTGTCTTTGGAGAGAAAGCCTCTAACTTAGTAAGCAAGCCTGCATCATTCTGCCAGGTACATTATAGTCCCCATTTAGAAACAGGGCAGTTGAGATGGAGAGAGATTAAAAGGCCACCAAGATACTACATTGCAGTTAGGTTATGAATTCTAGCCTGCCTGACTTAGAGTCCTCATTATTCTCTGTGACAACAGTTCTCCCTGTGTAGTCCATGGACGCCTGGGATTCCCCAGGTCTCTTCAGAAATACATTCAAGATAATACCCAGTCTGTTTGCCTTTTCCACTGTGTTGACATTTGCATTGGCCATACAGAAGTAATGATGAGTAACACTGCTGGCATCCTAGGGTACAGTAGTCATTGTATGCACTCACAGTTTAAGAATATCCTGGAGGAAGCAAAATATTACTGATTCTCTTAAATCTCCACATTTGACAATGTCCTTTTACTGTCCATCTGTGTGACACAATGGAAGATGCGTAAAGCGTGTTACGCATTTAGGCTGCACATGGCATTAGGCTTGTGTCAAAGAGGAGTGGGTATAAGATCATTTGTGTGGTGCGGTGAACAGCCACCTTTTTCATGACATACTACGAATAAACTACGGTGTTTAGCCTTGGATGCTTGGCAGAGGTATTCTCAAAAAATGATTGAAGTGAGGTTATCACTTGATGGAAAACAACTGACAGTATTTGTTGCCGGTCTATAAAAATTTGAGCTTTCAAACAGAATTTAGAACTTTTTAAGACTTCTATCTGCCACTGTGAGCTTGACAGATGTGACTCTTACATTGTTTAATGAACTGTGTCAACATTTGGAAAATCTGCCTAACTCGGTGAAACAATATTTTCCAACTGACTAATGCATGACAGTACGAAATCATGCATGGGTAAAAGATCCATTCAACATGCAAGACAGACCACTGGATGTTAATGTAACAGCGTCACACAAAGTTCACTGATAGGGTTTCACAGTGCACACTGCAGTACTAACCTTTCCAAAACCAAAATGTCGTGTTTGGGGCTAGAGTCACAAGGAGTATCTACAACTACCTGAACTTCATAAGCTTCTGAAGGACCATTAACCCTCCCCTGGCACACAGGAAGGATGTTGATGTGCTGCTTTTTACCTGAAGCCCTCCAGGCAGTCCCAGGTCACAGGAGGCAGATAAAAATTCACCAAGTTTTCGGGGTTCATTATTTCAGTGATGCATTTCACCCACAGTACCACTTACATATGTGATAGGGCCTTTGTATTATCACAGTGCCTGCTATTCAGGGATCGTGACCCTGGGCTAGATGAAAGGATGTGATTTACCCACACATTTTACATGCTCCTTAAGGTGTGATTAGTTCTCACAATCCATCCATGAGCCTCCTCTCATCACTTGTTTTTCTGGCAGGAGAACTCAAGAGAAAAACGCAGCTTTGCATGTGTTGTGTGTGTGGTTTTTTCTTCCTCTCTCAACTCTAATGTAAACCTCATGGCCTGAGAACTAAGCTGAGCACACGCTCCACTGTAAATGGGCAACAGCATTTGAGTATCCACCTAGAACAAGGCATTTTGTTCCTAGGAGTTTTCACTTAAAAGAAAGCACTGTGGATCGAGTCAGTCCACAAGAGAAGCTCCTAGCGTCTTCAGAACATTTGGCAGAGCTGGTGATCTGTGATGATGACTCGCTGAAAACTCAGATGATGGTTAGCATTTTTTAGCCATGAAGTATTTTTAAATTAAGTATATACATTGTTTTTGTAGACCTAAAGCTCTTGCATACCTTAATAGACTACAAAATAGTATAAATCGACACACACTGATCAAAGACCCAGGGCATGTTAGCTTTTCCATTCAAAGGGGTATGAGACACACACGCGTTCTTACGTGCTTTTGATTTCTTTCTGTCATGCATTTGCCATGTACCCCTATTAAATGATGGTGCTTCTGCGTGGTCTGCTTGTCATGCTAGCCCTTCGGTTGGCCTGGAGCCCTTCAGCGGTGTCATAGGGTCACACTTAGAGTTGTACACCATGTCGTCCTTATCCTTGCTTCCCAGTGGTGTTCGTTATGGGCCTTCCTCATCTTCATCTCTGTGTGACAAAAACGGACTTCTTCCCCTGATGTCTGTGGTACACTTGGCAGTTTTCCACAGTCCCTCTGCTTATGGGGGGTAGCGTGGAAGGACTGATGGGAGGCCAGGAGGCTGCCTGGGTTTAGAGATCGCTAGCTATACGTGCATTGGTGCACTTGCTCGTTTCCTTTGCCCTTTCCCTGTTGCCATCGGTCATTCGTGGCTCAACAGCCCATTTTGCATACGCTCTAATTTATAAGCTAGAATTAGGGAACACCGTCCTGGGTTTCAGGCTTCATACTACTTTCCGCTTACATAATACTTACATAATGCTTTTTCATAAAATCTCCAGTTTTTCTGAAACAGCAAAGAAGGACCATCTATGGAATACTTGCTTGACACGGGGACAGTGTGCTAGATTTTGTGTGTATTCTCCTGTTTTCACAGATACACATGCACAGGTGATGTCCTTCCCAGTCCACTCACGGAAACCGGCTCAGAGCAGTAGCCACCAGCCCAAGGTCACACAGGCTTTCCAGTGGGAGGGCAGGGATGTGAAGCATGTTGATTTGACTGCAAACAGGCCCCCTGCTCACCCTCCTCCTCCTGCGTGGCCTCATCTCGAGGTGACGCCATCCTTCCACAGGGCTGCTGAGAGGCTCAATGAGGTTGTATTACTGAAGTGTTTTACAAAGTACAGGCACGCCTCATCATAGGGCACTCCGCCTTATTGCATTTAGGGTTTGCCGGAAGCTTCAGTTTGTAAAAAATGCAAAGTCAAGCAAGCCTTTCAGTGCCATTTTCCCAACAGCATTTGCTCATTATTTATTTGTGTATCACATTTTGGTAATTCTCTTTCAGATTTTTCTTTATCATAGTTGTTACAGTGATCTGTGATGGTGACTTGCTGAAAACTCAGATGATGGTTAGCATTTTTTTTTAGCAATGAAGTATTTTTAAATTAAGTATATACATTGTTTTTGTAGACATAAAGCTCTTGCATACCTTAACAGACTACAGAAAAGTAAAAATGTAATTTCTGTGTGCACTGGAAAACCAGAAAAGTCATTTGACTTGCTTTCTTGCGATACTCACTTCACTGCTGTCTGTGGTCTGGAACTGAGCCTGCAGCGTCACTGAGCTATGCCTTTACTACAAAGCACTATTTAAAAAAAAATTTTTTTTAAATACATATACATATGTGTTTGTGTATAATGTATACAAATACATATACTTGGTTGAGGAAACATTACAGAAACAACCTTTCAGATCTTTAAATATTACACTCCTTTTCCATAAACAACTGGTTGGTCCCTAAAAATAGCTGTCAGATGACAGAGATGGGCTGAGCAGGAATAGGAGCATCTTCAGGACTTCAGCCAAGGAAGTTTTTGCTTCCCTAACACATTGCTCCGTTCACTTACTCTAAGACCTTCCTACCTCTCTGTCGAAGTCTGGCCCAGAGCAGCAACTCTGCATTGGTCCCAAGTTTCCATTCATCCAGGGCGGCTCACACAGGACCTACAGCAGAGTCAGTTCAGGTTATGCTCTCCCACTGCAGGCCGTCAGCATGTGCTCTGTGCACTCTCCCAAACCCAGCAGGGAAATCAGTACCCTGTGATGGAGAAGTCTCCAGAAGTTCCTGACAGTGTTCAGAGAACATCATGGAACCCCGAGGCCTATTCCCAAAACCGGGGTGGTGGGAACCCTGTCCATTTCACAGAAGCCTCTTCTACAGACAGAGGATCAGCCAGGCACATGGGCTTCATTTGTGGAGAGAATTAAGGGGAGTTTTGGGCTTGTAGAAAATCTCTAAAACAAATGAGGAATAAAGGATCTTCAAATACTAGAACAGCACTCAGTGTGGTAAGAAGTTTACAAAAGGAAAAAAGAGAGCTGGTGGGAGAAGCAGATTCCTCCTCTCCTTTTTCTCAAGGCTGCACCTTCAGTGAAGGGGGGGAGGGCAGAACAAGGGTCTCCCTGTGAAAGCCCCCCCCGTTCCTTCTGCTCTCACCGTGAGCCAGACACGAGGCTGGAGTCACACTTCTGCATCCTCATAAGCTGTAGAGTCAGCCCAGATGACCCAGGAATGAGATGGCAGCCCAGACTCAGGAAATGTAAAAAGCTGTGGCTCATGGAGGACAGGGGTAGAGTTGTCCTGAGACGTGACTGAATTTAGAAAGATGCCTGTACGAGATCTTAAAAATCAAAAATTAGATGGATGTCCTAAGCAGTTAAAGGGGTAGGAAGCGTCTTTCTGAAGGGACCAATGCATCCTGTGTCTTGATCCCGGTGATAGATGCACGCGGTCCAGGGAGCCAGACTCATCAGCTGCACGCTTGAAAAGAGAGAGTGACACCGTACGCACAGGACACCGTCCTCAAGAGGATGATGAATACCAAGAAGCCCTCAGTGACTAACAAGTACAGTTTCTAAGTGAAGCTTGTTGTCACCATTCTTTTTTAGGGAATACTTAAATGACCTCACTCTTAATTTTGTCTGAAAGAAGAATTCAGCATTGTTTGAATATATTTAGGTGGGCAATTATAATGCCTGCTAGTCCATGACACCAGAGTTCAGTGTGGATATGCTCACTGGGGAGTGAGGAGTGAGGAGTTAAGAGGATTTTGAAATTTAACAGCCATGACAGTTAAATCATAACCCTGCTTTCTTCCTTCTTTAGCCCTGGAATGAGACCAGATGTCAGCTCTCCTCCATCCAGCTCGTCCGCGGCCACGGGACCACCTCCCAAACTCTGCCTTGTGTGCTCTGACGAAGCCTCGGGGTGTCATTACGGGGTCTTGACTTGCGGGAGCTGCAAAGTATTCTTCAAAAGAGCAGTGGAAGGTAGTGTGTGTTTTGAAGAGTTTTATTTTTCCTCTATTGGGTTCTTGTCTCTCAAGGTGGATTTTGCAGTTTCTGTTATATGTGAACCCCATTCAGGCTGGACGTCAGGAAAGGCAGGTGGGGTGGGGGTGGCTCTTAGGTCTTCCAGCGGGAAAGAGATTTTAAAAAGCAACACAAGAAGAACTAGAATAAAATAGAACAGTATAAATTCAGGGGCGGGAGTTTGGTCAGAGAACAGAAGGTAAATGTAAGAAAGGGCTGTCATGTAAAATGGCGCTGTTAGGTTCCGGCAGTAACATCATGCTCGTTGTATGAGAATCATAGGCTTTAACTCCCAGCAAGTAGTTGGTTCTAAAACCACCAACTATTCCAGTATGACAGAAATGAGTGACAGTAAGAACTATGAGGTAGAAAGTCTCTCGATGGGATTTTTTTTTTTCTATTGAGCCACAAATCTTACTCAGCATAAGAGCTGGTCCCTGTCCTCTGGGTGGTCATGGTCTACTTGAAGTGAAGGATGAGTTAACAGTTTCCAGGTACAGAGGTTAAAATACAGAGAAGCAAGTGATAAACTGCTTGAGGAGGTCAAGAAAGTAGGTATTTCAGAAGAGTTGGTTTCACTATATGAATATTACATTAATATGAACTTTATCCTTGTTACGGATTCAGCCTACTGCCAAGGGCAATAACATCAGCTCCTTCAAGAAAGAGAAATTCATTCCCAGTGAGTTGTCTTGGGAAAAAATCATGTACTCTAGTTACTTGTAAAGCGGGTTGAAGGTAGTTGTGGCCTGAATGCATTACCTAAAGCTCTGATTATATTAATTGTTAAAGAAGTGTAATTATCTATCCACTCACAATATAAAAAGGATATTATTATTTGCCTAGAGTTCTGTTTGCATAACCTTAAGAGTCAGATGAGTCATTTTCTTTTGTTTGGATTAGTTTGTAATACATGAGCCAACTATAAAATAACTCCTGTTACCCCACACAGAGCACAGGGATGCAGGCTTTGCCCAGGTCAGGGGCTGCCTGGTCCTATGGTCAAACGGAGCGCCCAGCACTCCTGTCACTGTACCTACTTCAGCACTTCGTTAAATTATGAGTTATTTCCATGATGTACATGCAGTGATAGCAGTAATAATATTACAGTAGTATTGACTAGTTGATTTCTGAAAGTGAAATTCAGAATGAGACTATGGAACCTTAGAAGAAGAAAAAATGGGTATTTCAAAAAATATTTTAGTTAAAATGGAGGAGAATGAAAAATTCTTTAAAACAGGGCTATACATACGTTGCTTATAGGGACCAAGTATGTCTCATTCTGGCAAAGAGAAGGCAGGCAAGGAAGGCAGGCATTGATGTTAGAGAGGGCAAGGTTACCTAAAAGCTTCCAGTGCCCTTTAAAAAGTGTAAAAAAACAAACCAAAAAAGCGCTAAACATACCTCCCCAGTAAAACATGACTGCCGGCCATATGCCCTCTAGGCTTCACCCCTGCTTTAAAATTAAATTCTTATACTTGCTTTTAGGTACAAATTTCATAGAATATTAGCTGTACCATTTCAAAATGTGTAGGTAGTGCTTAAGTCTGACAGCTCGATTACGTAATCAGTAGGCAAAGGTTTAACTGTGGACTCTGTTAAGTAAATCCTGTTTGGATTTTCATTTTCCCGCACGTCCCTTCCAGTTCTAAAATTCTGTAATCTTTTGATAACTCTTAGCAGTTTTACTTTTCCTTTATAGAATTGATAGAAATGTTTTAAGGCCCAGATACATATTTTGGAGCACTTTCTTAGAGAATTACAGAGATGAAGTAAGATCTGCAACATACTTGGCACTCCATTTTCCGCACCTGCTGGAAATAGCAGTTACCCCGCCCTCAGAATGGCATAATGTAAATACCCAAACATTCAAGTGTTTTTAAGAAATCTACGTTTAACTTACTTTTTACTTATCTAAATCCTTAATCTAGATTGAATGGCTATTTTGAAGTTTTTAACCCAGTATTCCAGGAGTTGCTTTTGTGCATACAGAATAAAACTCTGGGTAGATTCCCTTCTTTCTATGTGTGCTAGTTGAGTGATTATCGCCCCCCACCAAGTCCGTTTGTCTTATGTCCCCTTTGCACAGAAGTACATGTAAGCTTTGTCAGTGGGTCATAATAGCAATAGGCATTCACTACCCTGAGTGTACCATGACCCCAGCACTGTTTTATTGTTTGTCACACCATTGAATTAAGGGCTCTGTGAGCTCTTAGAGGCCTCAGTGATCCTATTTGACAGTCCAGGAAACTGAGGCTGAGAGTGGAAGCGACAGCACTGGGATCCCAGCGCAATACCCTCCGAGCTACACTGACCCTCTGAGAGTTTATATAATCAGGTTAGATACAGAGATGAAAGCAGTCACAAGGGAGTGATTTCCCAGCTGGCATTGATTGAGTGCTCACAAGGTGCAGGTACTGTTGGTAAGAGCCTTCTCCACAACTGCCTTCAATCATTGCAGAAGCCCAGCAAGATAGCTTTGCAGATAGGGAAATAGGGGCTCAGAAAATGTAATAAAGTTTACAGAGATCACAGAGCCGGGAAACATAGCTGCAGTTCAGATGAAGGGCTTCCCGGCCCTCTCGAGGGCACATTCTACCACACAGTTTTTAAGAGCAGGTAAAGAAACAGACTCATGCTTACAGAGTTCACATTTAAGACCTGGATGTTTCAAACAGGATCTTTCAAACATAAGACCTGGATGTTTCAAAAGTGCGGACACCCCTAGAACATGCCCTTCTTCTCAGACCACTGTTTTTTAAACTGAAAAACAAGTAGTTTACTATCCTTACTGTGTTAGTGATCTACGGCTGTGTAACAAACAAGGCCAAAAAGTACTGGCTTCAAACAGCAGGCACTGACTATGTCCTGCAGTTTCTGAGCCACAAATTTGGAAGGAGGTGAGTAGCAGGACAGTTCTGGCCCCTCATAAAGTCATATTCAGACTGTAGTCTGGGGGTGCAGTCATCCAGCCTGGAGCCCGAGGACCCGTTTCCAAGCCTGTTAACACTGCTTTTGGCAGGGAGCTTCAGTCCTTGGTGTGTGGCAGTTGGCTAGGGCTGCTCTCAGCAGAGCAGGTGGCCTCCCCCAGAACAACCGATCCATAGGAGAGAGCAGAATATGGAGGCAATCATGCCCTTAGGACTTGTTCTCAGATGTGACTTCCTGTGACTTTGGCCATATTTTATTGGTCACACAAGAGTGTGAATACAAGGAGGCAGAGACTGTTGGGGGCCATCTTGAGGGCTGGCTACCACACCAACCATAAATAGAAACCAGAATCACTTGCCAAAACTAAGTATTAACCATAAAAGTAAATACAGTGCAAACAAAACAATGTTAAAAAAAAAAAAAAAAAAAACCAGCTGTCTTGAACTCTTTTCTCCTCACATCTCCTATCAGGCAGAAGAGGAATTTACAAAGTGGTAGAAGACATAGGAACTCCAAACTAAGATGACTCACTGTCTTATCAGACGGACTGAACAGGAGTGACGATTAGTGATGCGTGCCCATGTCTTATAAAATCATGCCCACTAGGTGAAACTCCTCCTTTTATAGATAAAACATAGACATATGTCCCTACTTCACACTAATGACCAGAAAGGACTAATTTTAACTTTTGTAGGCACAGGGTCCCTGTGATGGAACAGCTCAGATTCTGTAGGACAGTGATAAGGGGAGATGCTTACGGGGTGGAACTTTATATTTTAACTGTCCCAACTGTGGATGCGTCCGTTGTTCCTCCTTTTGCTTTAAAGAGGTTAGAATTGCTGGATTAGTGCTTCCATTTTGTGTCACCCAGAGAAACCACGTAATGTACATGACGTGGAAAGGAATGGAAACAGCCAGTACAGACATTTGGCCTTGGAAGGCAGCTCTGGAACAAAGCTCAACTGTATGCCACTGGTCACCTTGGTGGCCTACTCCTCACACAAGTGGGAACTGTGTCCCCAGAACACATGCTTAATAGCGCTGTGATTTATCCTATTCTAAAGACGTGAACAGTCTATGTTTCCATCCAAGTCTTAGACTGCCCTATGAAGGAAGGATCCTTACCCAGAAACCTAAATGAGGTATAGTCACCCTAGTGAGTTGATAATGGTAATTTTTCTCTTTTCTCTGAAGGTGGTTTCTTCTTGAGAAATGTCCAGTAGTCCTGTAAATCCCATCCCCTCTAGGGTGAGGTTCGCGGACTCTCAGTTGGCCGGGGTTCATGTAGCTGCACGGGTCTTGTGCAGGAGGCTCCTTTCAGAGCTTCTGGCAGGCCGGAAGATCTTCAGAGTTTCCTTCAACATTCCATAACCAGATTAAAAGAAAACTATAAGAATGTGCATTTGTAGTGGGTAAGGGTACAGAGACTTTGTCTTTTCGTGGCAATTTATTTGCCAGGTGAAAACTGCACTTCTGCCTCTTAGCACATTATTAAATTCTAGGTGCTGGAAGATTTTAGACAGCAACAGTTGTAAATATTTGGGGCTGCGGTCAATTCAAACGTTCTCACACTATACAAAGCATGTGAACGAATGAACAGGTATCCATGAGATCCATGTACTAGTTAGCTGACCATCGGTGAGATTTCCCTAACTAGTTGCTGGCAGCTTCCCCTTCAAGAAGGAGTGTGGCACCAGTCACAGAGCTGAAGGGCGAGCACACTGGATTTGCACATGGTGGCCTAATGCTGCGTGAGAGTCATTTTCCATGTGGGACTCAGAGTATTTGGAAAGCAGTTTCCTCTTTAACTCTCCTTAGCATTAAGCGAGAAGTCATAATGAAGGAGTGCTCACAGACCTCCTCCGTGGCTGTTAAACTGTACTTGAGAAGGTTTCCGTTTGTATGTGGAACAAGGTGGCCTTGGAGGGCGGTGCCTGGGAAGGGCCAAGAGGGCGGTGGGTGGCCAAGTGTTCTGCTTCTCCATCATGGAGGTGTTCGGTTTGGGAAAATATATCAGAGGCTACACTGAGCATCGGTGCCCTTTTCTCTACATATATGCTTTAGTGTCTTTCATGAACTACAATTATTTGTTGGACAGAATAAGAAGGAGACGTTTTTTAAGCTGAACTCACAGCTCTGTAAGGTCTGTGTAAGTGAGGACACTGTACTTTTCTTAATCACTGCCTGGGTCCTAGGCTGTGTTCCACCTAAAAGGGAAATGCAGCAAGTCCCTCCATAAAAATACCTTTTAAAACCTGGGAAATTTTGACAGCACCTTTGCTTTCCCTCTAGGACAGCACAACTATCTTTGTGCTGGAAGAAATGATTGTATCATTGATAAGATTCGAAGAAAAAACTGTCCAGCATGCCGCTATCGAAAATGTCTTCAAGCTGGGATGAACTTGGAAGGTAACGTAAATGCCCGAAAGGAATGGCCTCTGCATGCATATAAAAAATGTATTATTTTCCTTTTTAAAGTAGAAGTAAGCAAAAGTAGTAATTTAGTCATTATAATATATGTGCTTGACTAACATAACTTTATATGACTGCTTTATAAACTAGGAGTTTTTTTAATGAATATTTCATATTCTGCTTAAGTTTTTTCACCACTTCTTATGGCACACACAGCCTTCATTAGAGGCAGATTGTGTACTAAGAAAGTCAACTAGGTAACAATGATTTCACAACAGGCTTTTTCTCCTCCTTTTCTGCAGCCTCAAAAGTCTTCCCTAGAGTTGATAATGTTTCTCTGTCAGATGTATTTACCTGTCCATTTTCCTCTCATTCACCTTTTACTCAGCTCTACAGCTGGAGAGATGCAGATGGATGATAAATCTGCCCAGGGAAGTAACTCCTCAAGGAGGTGCTGGGATAGGTTTGGTTTTGCTTTCCGTGTAGAGAAGAAGCCTGAAAGTAGTTAGAACTCTTGAGTTTCATATCCCTATCTCTATAACAAGTTGTATAATTAACATTGCTATGAAAGGAGTTTGGAATTCTGCTGTAGTTGAGAATGCGAGGTCCAGGAAGATAGCGGTGGTGCTGATGGGACTCACAGCCTTCGTACTTGGGGTAGTAGCACTTTCCTTCTCCAGAATCCACAAGGACACAGGCCAGGGATGGGCACTGAATTTGACAGTGCCTGCAGGGAAGGAGGTTGCAGAGTCTGTCCCCGAAAGGCATGGCACACTGCAGAAGGGGCCAGAGCCCCAGGAGCACGAGGAGGGGCACTTCGTTCTGTCCTGGAAAGCTGGGAAGGCTCCCTTGGCAGAAGCAACATTGAGTTTGAAATCTAAGAGAACTGAGGAGAAGTTAGGTAAAAATAACTAAGTAAAGACAGAGACATCATCAGATTTAAACTTTAGAAAGACTCATCTTGCCTAGAGAGACCGGCAGGACAACCCTAGAGGTCCTCCAGACCTTAGTATCAGAAGTGGTATATATTTTTTTTTTTTACTTTTTTTTTTTTACTTTTTTTTAATTTTTTTTATTTTAATAAACATATAATGTATTTTTATCCCCAGGGGTACAGGTCTGTGAATCGTCAGGTTTACACATTTCACAGCACTCATCATAGCTCATACCCTCCCCAATGTCCATTTCCCCACCACCCTCTCCCGTCCCCCCTCCCCACCGCAACCCTCAGTCTGTTTCTTGAGATTGAGTCTTTTATGGTTTGTCTCCCTCCCAATCCCATCTTTTCATTTTTTCTTTTCCTACCTCCCCCCAACCCCCCCTGCCTTGCATCTCCACTTCCTCATATCAAAGAGATCATATGATAGTTGTCTTTCTCCGATTGACTTATTTCGCTAAGCATGATACCCTCTAGTTCCATCCACGTCGTCGCAAATGGCAAGATTTCATGTCTTTTGATGGCTGCATAGTATTCCATTGTGTATCAGGAGTGGTATATTTTGATGCTGTTGCTCCCATACCAAGTAATTCTCTAGATTTATTTTAAGGCGGCCTTTCTCAATGTTTCACATACCTGGCAACTAAGTACAGATATGTTTTAAGAGTAATCGTCAATGTTTTACTTCATTTGAGGGTGTAATCTTTCCAAATTACAGCTTTATTTTTGCTATAAAGAGTCACGTGGAACTTAAATGTAGGGAGGTTTTTGACATGATCAGATTTCATACCTAATATTTTTTTAAAGATTTTTATTTATTTATTTTATTTTTTTAAAAGCAGGGACAGTGGGAGAGGGAGAAGCAGACTCCCCACTGAGCAGGGAGCCCGATGCGGGGCTCGATCCCAGAACCCTGGGATCATGACCTGAGCTGAAGGCAGATGCCTAATGACTGAGCCACCCAGGCACCACATACCTAATATTTTTAAGCTAAGTTTTAAACTAAATAATATTTCTTTTTATTAAGAACGGAAGGGAACTATCATAGACTCAACACTTCTGTAGACATCAGATGCTGACAATCTCTACGCTCCAAGGAGTCAGGAACTTGATATCAAGTAAAAATCTTAAGTCAAGTGCTTAAAAATAGTGATTGCTGGGGCTTCTGAGTGGCACAGATGGTTAATTATCTGCTTTCGGCTCAGGTCATGAGGATCCTGGGATCAAGCCCCGCATCAGGCTCCCTCTCCCTCTACTGCTCCCCCTGCTGTGCTCTCTCACTTTCTCTGTCAAATAAATAAATAAAATCTTAAAAACAAAACAAACAAACAAAAAACTGGTTGCTCAACTAATTCAGTTAACAAATTCTTAAGTTCTATGAAAATGTATTAGTACACATTCTGGCTCTAGTAAGAATTTCGAGCTTTATTCAAAAGCAGGAGTAGTTCTCTCACTTAGGGATAAAGATAAATTGTGTAAGAAATTAATTCTATACTAAATATAGATTTTTAAAAATCCACTGGCCTGTCACTATCCTTTCCCCTGTTCTCATGTGGAATGTAAATGTTAAGTTACGGTGAACTGAGGTCTTTATAGTACTATTTCAGGGCATTGATTTGGGACATGCCTGTTCTTTTACCTTCTCAACAAAACACTTGCCATGATTTTGAAATGTACCTTTATTGTTCAAAATGCTGCCTGATGTTAGGTGTAGCAGCACCTCCTATTTTAAAGTTGATCACTCTTATCTCCCGCTGTACTATCTACCTTTGGAATACTCTAAAGCCATATTCTGCCACCACTGGAGGTGATGATAGGTCTGTAGCACTTAATGGGAGCCACCAACTGTCCTAAGCCTTGTACATATTTTAGTTGATTTAATTCTCAGCCACCCTCTGAGTGAAGTACCAGTATTACCTTTGCTGGACAGAAGAGGGAAAGTAAGGCCCAGGCAATAACTAGGGGATCCCACCAATTGCAGGACAGAGCCAGGATTTAAATTCAGACATGTTGGCTTCAGAGTTATGCTCATTACTACCACACCATACTGTGTTTTCAGTAGAGCACGATAAAATAAAAATAGCTCTGTCATGATCCTTTTTTGTGTTTTGAAATGTTACATGAGAATTCTTCACTATCTCACTATCCTATTCAACATAGTACAAAATAATGGGACCATTCTGTCATTTTAAGGACAAAGACTCTAAAAATTATTTTTAAAAGTGATGAGTATTGGCTTTTGTCCTACCGAAATGGGTTGTATCCCTGATAAGTGACGTGGATACATTTCTTCTTTCCTATAAATTCTGTTCATTGCCCTTCCTTGGACCTCTGAGCGCTTATTTAAAAGTTCTCTTTGTTGCCTTCAGCATCATATGGAGTTAAAAAGAAACATTCTCATTTGTAACTTTAAGAGTATGAATCTGTATTGCAATTTGATTATGCCTGGATACTAAGAGTTAGAAGATAGCTTTACTTTGTACGTAATATTAGAAGATAGCTTTACTTTGTACGTAATATGAAAAAGGATGCTTTAGGTTTATGGAATCATCAATATAAATCTCTTAGAAAACAGAAATTTCCCACTAATAATTTATGAAGGAATATAAAGTTTTTTCTTTATCTCCCCAAATGTTTCTAGACCCAAGTAATATCCCTCATGTAAACATAAAAACTGGACATTTCTGCTGTTGAAGTTGCTGCTTCGGGCATGGGATCTGCTGTATCATTATAATACTTCCTTGAGAAGAAGGGGACTCTGTGCGAGGTTATCAGTAGTACAGCTCTCTTCCTTATTACCTTAGGTTAGGTTAAGCCTAAGCCCCAGTTTCTAGTCTGCTATTACAAGCTTGGATTCTTTCTTTCAAATGCTAGTGAAAGTACTGCCTTATTGAACCAGTGAAAAGCCCAACTTTGGAGGGAAAGTGAGACAGAAATTAATTCTTGCAAGAATCTCTAGCATTTTACATTGCTTTAACATAATATTGGAAGACACTTAATTTTATATAAAGGATAAACAATGAAGAATTACCTGGATTTATATACACATGGCTTCTCTTGACTCTTTGCCTTCTCTTCTTCTGTGTCACTTTATAATTGCTAAATAGTTTCAGAAATTAAAATGCTTCCTGAAGAAACTCTGCCACCCAGACCTTCTGATTAGAACTCACTTCTGTGTCTGTATATATATATATTTTAACACCCACAGCTCGAAAAACAAAGAAAAAGATAAAAGGAATTCAGCAGGCCACTCCAGGAGCGTCACAAGAAACTTCAGAAAATCCTGCTAACAAAACGATAGTTCCTGCAACATTACCACAGCTCACCCCTACCCTAGTGTCCCTGCTGGAGGTCATTGAACCTGAGGTGTTATATGCAGGATATGACAGCTCTATCCCAGATACGACATGGCGGATCATGACCACACTCAACATGTTAGGTGGGCGGCAAGTGATTGCAGCAGTGAAATGGGCCAAGGCGATACCAGGTAAGAGGCGGAAGGGTACTCATCAAAGGTACAGAACTGAGTCTTGTCCTCAGCCCAGGCACTCTGGCTCTGTCCTCCGAGTCCCATGACCTACCCTGTTTTTTCGTCCTCAGTTCTGGGGCCTGACCGGGGCAGAGCCCAGAAAGCATGGGAGTGGAGAGTTTATAATAAAATGTGTACATTGCTCCCTGCTTTTCAGATGGTTGCTCAGAGTGGAGTGATTTGAGGTTGGACAAGGTCCTGTCAGAACTAGAGTCTCGGGACTTACTTAAGAATTCCTTTTATACCCAAATCTAGGGCAGGAGCATAAGTAGATACTTCTCAGAACTCCCATTTGTTTTCCTTCAGTGTATCACTTTTAAAACTCGGGGTAAAATTGGCAAAAATCAGGTATGGTGACACTCTGTCAGGATGTACTAACCTCGTAACTAGATAAAGTGATACAGGTCGAACATAAATCTGAACTAATCTTATTTTTAAGATCATATGAAATTGAAGTTCCCTGTTGGAACTCGGTGTGGAACAGCAGAGGTCCACATCATCGTCAGCCCAGACTTGATGGCTGCAGAAGATTTGACGAGCTTATGTTCACTTTGATAGAAGAGACAGAGCAAGAATGAAGTACTCTGACCTCCTATCATCCCTACTCTGTCAAGAGGGAAAGAGGTGTAACTCTCAGGGGACATTTTTGAATTCATTAACTGAGTAATGTACCAAGTCAGGACTCTATTTGCTTAAATAGGGGGAAAGTGACAGTAAGTTTTATTACATTAGATGCTATTAAAAAGTATTTGTGGGTGCTTTGATCTGAACGTATCAGATGACAGAGGAGACCTAGGCCCCTCGGTGCTTCACTTCCTCTTGCTGTCAGGGGTTCCCCCCAAACAAGGCTAAAGCCCTATCTGGTCTGTGGTAGTTTCCAGAGAGCTGATATTCTCTTTGGAGACTAGAGTGTTTCCTCATCCCTTTACTTCTCTTAATTCAGGATTCAGGAACTTACACCTGGATGACCAAATGACCCTACTGCAATATTCATGGATGTTCCTCATGGCATTTGCCCTTGGCTGGAGATCATATAGACAATCAAGTGGAAACGTGCTGTGTTTTGCTCCTGATCTGATTATTAATGAGTAAGTTATTTGTCATTTTCTGTGTGTTTTTAACCAGCTAATGGATTGCTCTTGTGATCATTCAGGACTGAATCAGTTCTATCAGGGTTCTTGAAACTGGGCAAGCTTGAAATAGAGTCGTTTATCAATGTTTAATGGCAGGCCAGGTGGACATGAAGCATTATTATGTACTGTCCCAGGACAGACTGAAGGGTATTTTTTTTTTTAAGATTTATTTACCCATTTTAGAGGTTAGTGAGCAAGGGGAGGGTCAGGAAGAGGGGGAGAGAGCATCTCAAGCAGACTCCCTGCCTAGCGCAGAGCCCACCGCAGGACTCCATCCAAGGACCGTGGGATCATGAGAGATAATGACCTGAGCCAATATCAAGAGTCAGACGCTTAACATACTGAGCCACCAGCTACCCCTGGAGGGTACTTTTTAATACAGTTGGGGTCAACTCTGGGGTCAGTTGATACCACCTTGAATAGGAACAACTACAGATGAGGATATCTTGGCTAACAAGATAGGAGGGACAGACACAGAGACAAAAGGATCCTCATTGCATGGCAAGCCCTACTCAGTGTTTATGACTTGGACAGTTTTTTTAATTGGGAGAGAACCAATCAAATTTTCAGGTTTTATAAATGAGCTATTCTTGTGTCTGCTCAGCCTCTGCTTCCATCTGTGAAGTATTTGAGGCATCCCTTCCCCTGACCTCACTGCAGTTGTTTCCTGACTAGTTTTCTGCCTCCAATGTGTCCTCCATCATGCTGACAATTTTTTTCTTCCAAAAATACAGTTTGATCCCATCACATACCTCCCCAACACACAGATGTCCTTGCTGTCTCCACCCTGCTCACCGGGTGCATACTCAGCATGGTTTCTGGCTTCCCAGAACCTGGCCTCTTTTTCTCCCTCACTGTTCTCTTTCATGGATGCAGCATTCCCACTCAGATGATCTGTTCATCAAGCCTCTCAACTCAGCACCTTATAAGACCTCTCTGCTTTATATACCTAGCTCTTACCACTTTTCTGTCTTATCATTTTCTGTGCCTACAACTTACCTCCTTTATGAGAATGAAACCAAGGAGTTCTCACCCTCTCACACACATACCCATGGTCAGAGCAGAGTAAGAAACGAAGATTTAATTGTGAGCACCAGGGTGCTTTTGACCAGAGGTCCAAAGAATCAATGAAACCTTAAATCCCGTTATTAGAATAGTCCCATTGCACCCTATTTGAGTCCATCCATTCTGAATAGTCTGTGTTTAGAACTGGATGCGCTATTAAAATTAGGAGTGACAACCTTAATAACGTCCAGAATGGCAAAGAGTATGGAAATTTATATCAGTCAACAAACAGGGGATGTTTGGAGGAAAGAGTAAGGCACAGTTGGGAACAAGGAGGACAGCCTGCGGAGATACTCTTTGGAGTGTGCTAGGCCCCAAAACAATGGGTAGAAGTTCTAGAAAAGCCATCTGTTGGAACAGTGTTAAATGGAAGGGTCTGCCTTACCCTGTGGCAAGCTCACATTATTTTAGGTGTTTTAGTAGAGATTGGATGATACTAGCTCCAGAGAGTTTTACAGACGTTCTTAGGCATTGTGAAAGAAGCTGCAAGTACTGGGGTAATTCTAGATTCAGAACACAGCTTTTTACTGCTACTAGGTCAGGCTAAGGCCACTTAACTGGCAGGATCAATACAAACTACCTACAGCAGAAATCTCACCGTTCTGCTGTCAGGCAAGCTAGCTGCCCTGGCTGAACCGAATCCTGAGTTAAAGGTGGTGTTCTTTCTCTGCTGGTGATACTTCTTTTCCAGCACAGTATTCTCTCGGTGATACATGAGTCCTTACCAAGTGCCAGACACTATTTTAGGAGCTTGCGCTGTAATGGTGAGCACAATAGATGAGGCCCCTGCTAACATTCCAAAGGGGAAATGGAATAAATAACCGAAATTATTTTGGAGAGCCATGATTACAATAGTGTGACTGGGGGGAGTGTGGGAGGATGGGGCGCAGGCTAATTTAGATTTGGGGACCACAGAAGAACTCTCTAGGGACCTGAGAACCAAACAGTACAGAAGAACAAGCCGTGGGGAAGGTGGGAGCCTGCAGGCAGAAGAAACCAGAGCAAAGGTACGAGCTGAGAGAAGTGGATCAAGCAGAAGCTTGTAGGCCAGGAAACAGAATTGAGATTGTGTTCCAGGAGCAAGCAGCAGCCAGTGGAGGATTTCAAACAGGATAACATGATGGAGAATGCATTAGAGGGAACAGCACGTACTCCTCACATTCCTAGTAAGCCTGGTACAGAGTAGCAGGGATCGAGCCAGACAAGCTTCCTGGGCCATTATAGCTTACACTGGACCAGATAACAACCAGATTCAAATGCTGCCATCAAACTTTGGTTTAAATGAGCAACTGGTAAGACATGTTTAGAATTTATTCCTGCAGAAATTAAGTAAGTAAAACGATGTATGGCATGTACAACGGAAAACTAATTTCTCCATCATAAACTTAGATTATGGAGTAGTCTCTTTAGGTCCTGTAGATCCAGGAACAAGTTTACTTTTCTAGTTCTCACCTATAGGGAAGTAGCATTAATAGCATAAGTTAGATTTTCCTTTGGAAGTTCATAGTTGTGTAAAATAAAACAAACAAGTGTACTTTTCAGGGGTGACTAACTCGAACGGTGGTGTTTCTCTTTCACAGGCAGAGAATGAGCCTCCCCTGCATGTATGAACAATGTAAACACATGCTGTTTGTTTCCTCCGAGTTACAGAGGCTACAGGTCTCTTACGAAGAGTATCTCTGTATGAAGACCTTACTGCTTCTCTCTTCAGGTTGGTAGAACACCTCTTTGCTTCTAAGTATGTTGAAAGTATGAAATAGAAACGTGTAGACACAAAGGTGTGTTTGTATACATCACACCCAGTCTACCATTATTTCCTGCTAGTCAGATAACAGAGTTTTCATTAATGTCGAATTTTAAAGGCACAGCCAGTGATACCAAGATTAGTAAGACCTCTAGGCGCCGCGGCGAAACAGAAAGGTATGTCAGCTCCGCCAGAGCTACTGTTCATCCAGAGTGATTCGGTAACACCACTAGGTCGAAAATTAGTTACAGGAGGAATGGGACTGAGTCTAGGAAATAATGGGAGAAAAACAGGGCGTACAGAAGGTGTACTTAACGACTGTTACAGGACTGGCTGATGTAGTATTGCTGCCGCACTGGGGGCAGAGGTATTCATTCCATCTAGAAAACAGCAACAAGCGTTTATCGAACAATCTTCAAAGTTTAGATAAAGGGACTGGTATATAAACTTGAGTGAGGCTAGTTGTGGCTGGCAGAGGCATTACTTAGTAAACCTAGAAAGCTTTTGAAAAATACAAAGTCTCTTGTTAGTAAAACGAAGGAATTTTCAACAACCAGTAAAAGAAAATGTGTGAACAGTTGATGTTATACACTTACAGGCTATTCCAATAAAACTTAATGTATCAGGTTAGTGTTTATGATATACAGACTTGATGACTGAATACTCCTTTATGTACAAATAAATTTGCAAGGTTTCAAAAAGTCTTTCCATGAGTAACTCTGGTTTCAAAGCTGCCAAATAACTTGAAGGGATGGATATCTATTTCGGCTTTTCCAAGATAGATGCATCACCAGTGCTTTCATAGTACCTTTGTTCTCAGAAAACCTAAAGGGAAAGATCATTGCTAGAGAGAGACTTTAAGGTTACCTAATGCAGCACACTGGTTAAAGGGAGCTTGACGTTATTTGAGTCAAACAGTTAAAATTCTGAACATCATCTCCAAGTACAGATCAGTGCCAAATACGATTATTTGTTTAAAGAAAAAAAGGTGATTTATATTTTATAGATACCACACTCACAGAACTATATGTACTTTTATCATTGCAGAGGATAGGAAAAAGTAAACCAAACTATTATGTATCACTGCTTCCTTTAAAAAAAGGCATGGCATCGACAAGGAATAAAATACAAAAATACATACCACAAGATAGAATCAGACTTCTAGTCTGACAGAATACTAGAATAGGTATCCTAACCTCCCACTAAAAAATGCTAGACTAACAGCAGGCAAGAATCCCAGGAGGTTATTAGCTGTATTTGGAAGGTATATTTCATAAGTTTAAAGACAGAGGACAAAGAACGACTGAAAACTTCCCAGAATTGTTGAAAGACACCAACCCCCTGCCCTGTCCAGGCAGCTCAATGAATTTCACATAATATACAAGTAAAATCCAACTGACTGGAAAAAAAAAAAAAGATCTTCAAAGGAAAAGCAATTTAATAACCATATAGCAGCAAAGAAAATGGAATGATTTTTTTTTCATAACCCTAAGGAAAAAATATTAGAAAATGAAGGTGGACTTCCAGCTTCAGTCCTGAGAGGTAAACAGCCTGGACACAGCCATTCCCATCCTGAACAAGAAGAAGCTGAAGTGAAAATCAGTAACTTGGATCTGTTCAAGAATTGAGGTCACCAGGCAAATGATCACATCAAAATCTTGAGAATCAGGCAAACACGGAGAAACACAGCCATGATCAGTTTATTGGGGACTGAAGCATCTAGAGCTGGGAACTGGTGGGACGCTCATGGTTATTATGATGAATTAATTGCTGGAGAGGGAGGACGAGCTTGAGAAAAACAAGGGCATTGTTTTCCCACACTTTCTTGGGGTTTACCTGCAGAAGGCACATGAGGTTCTCACCATGAAGATCAGAGAAAGAGCCCCCTGTTTTTGCCCTCCGAGGGAAACTGCTATAAGAGAGCTTTATCTAATCTGAAGGAAAGGGCAGAAAGATCAATGCAGCCCCCTCTCCCTTCCTGTCTCCTGTAAGGGAAGCAGGAGTATAAGGTGGGAGAGGAGATTCAGAAACTCTCCTGAAGGTCATGCCAACACAGATGTCATCCTGAAAGGATAGGATACCCAACACCTAACCACACTGTCAGTAGGGCACCAGGATAGTAACTGGATTACAGCTGCAGAGCACAGCCCTTTGAGAAGGAGTGCTCAGGGAAACCCAAAAACAACAGGGGAAAAACAATAAAAACAGGAAAATAGGTTTCAGTTTCTGTTAAACACCTCTATGACTAACATGAAATATAGCCCAGCTCCTAGCCAGAGTAACATAAAAGCTCACACTAAAAGTGTTGTTATGTCCACTCTGACCTAACACTATCCAGGTTTGAGGGGGGAATAAAAAAGGTATGCAAGCTAAAAGGCAACAAAATACAGTCTGAAGAGACGCACAAGCATCAGACCCAGCTCAGCTATGACACAGATGTTGTAAATATCAGATAGGGAGTTTAACAAATCCATGATTACTATGTTAAGGGCTCTAATGGAAAAAGTGAACAACATGCAAGAACACATGGGTAATGTAAGCAGAGAGGTGGAAACAAAAGAAAATGCTAGAGACTAGAAATACTGTAATGGAAATGAAGAATGTTCATCAGTAGACCGGATGTGGCAGAATTGCAAACTCAAATGCAAAGAGAAGGGTAAAAACAACACGGAATGGAGAATTCAAGAGCTGGAGCGGGGGGGAGGGCCATTATACAACGTGTCACATACAAGTAATGGGGACGTAAGAAGTAAAAGAAAGGAATGGAAGAAATACATGAATAATGGCTGAGAATTTTCCAAAATTAATAACAGATGCCAAAACATAGACCCAGGAAGCTTTAACAACTCCAAGAAATGTACAAATTGCAGAAAACCAAAGACAAAGAAGAAATCTTGAAAAAAGCCAGAGTGGGAAAAAAACAGCTTACCCATAGTGGGACGAGGATAAAAATGACATTAGAATTCGCATCAGCAACTATGCACACAGGAGAGGAGCAGAGTGAAATATTTAGTGTTAAAAAAAAATCTATAATTATGTATACAGTAAAATTATCCTTCAAAAGTGAGAGTGAAATAATGAGTCTCAGAAACAGAGAATTAGGCACTAGAAGATCTGCCCTGCAAAAAATGTTTAAGGAATTTCTTCAGAAGAAATGAAAATGATGCAGTTCAGAAACATGGATCTACAGAAAGGAGAGCATGAGAGGAGGAAACGATGACGGTTTATTTTTCTTCTTACGTGATCTGATGCTCAGCTGTGGAAGTAATTATAGCAACAGTGCACAAGACGATTATAACACGTGGATGAAGGAAATGTCCAACAGGAGAGAGGACCCGTGCATACTGTTGGCAGGTACCTGCAGTACAGATCAGGTAGAGCGGTCTTATTTAAAGGAGCTGTAGATCAGTTGTCTTTGTATATGGGGAACTCTAGGGCAAGCCCTGAACACAGATTTAAAAATAAGTAATAATTGATAGACTGAGAGGAGAGAATCTAGAATCATACTAAATGCTCAGCAAAAACCAGAGAAGGTAAGAAAGAGGCAAGGATTACAAAAGAAAGAACCAGTGCAATGAGTAGAAAACAGTTTTAAAAGGTTAGCTCTTAACCCAAATAGATCAATAGTCTGACATGTGACTAGTCCTAATGAACCAGTCATCTTTTTTTTTTTTTAAATGAAGTTTAAAGGAAAGTTTGCCACCACAGATCCTCAATAAAATAAGATTAAAGGGTATGCATAGGCTAAGGGAAAGGAATCCCATCTCTGAGAAAGAAAAAAGAACAGAGTGTAGTAAATACATAGATATGTTTAATATTTATTGTATAAAACAACAGAAGTAGTGTCTTGGAGGATCTACAAAACAGAACTGAAATATGTAATACCTACACATAAGAAGGGTAGTTTGATAAGAATGCATGTTTAAATTTCTGGGGCACCTAGGTGGCTCAGCTGGTTAAGTGTCTACCTTGGGCTCACTGAGGTCATGATGGGATTGAGCCCAGCGTCAGACTCCCTGCTCAGCGGGAAGCCTGCTTCTCCTTCCACCTGCAGCTCCCCCTGCTTCTGCTCACGCACTCTCTAATAAAATCTTTTTTTAAAAAATTTTCATTAATGATGGCTAAAGATAGGAAAAGTACACAAAGTACCAAGCCACCAAGTTGGGGGGTGGCAGCTGAGACAAACAGGGTAAGGAAAAGCAACCCAAACAAATGAAATGAAGGGGAAGAACATAAACAAATACACAGTCAAGGAAAGTAACAAATGGTGTACAAAGAAATTTGTCAGCAATTACATTAAATAGAGAGGAGATAAAAGCCCCAAAGTAAAAAAGACCCACAAAAAAATCCAAGACTGTATTTCCAAAAAAAACCCCAACTTTATGCTATTGACATGAAAGTATCTAAATGAAGCTACTGAATGACTGAAGTAAAAGGCCATACAGTAACCCAGTGATGGCAGACTTGCACAATAGGGTGTCAGATGGTAAATGTTTTCAGTTTTATATATACTCTGTCATAGCTGCTCAGCTCTGCTGCTTGCAGAATGAGCATAGTTGTCAACAACACAAAAAGAATAGGCATAGTTATGTACCAACAGAACTTAGTTTACAAACACAGGCTGTTAGTGAGACTAGGTCACTGGTCATGGTTTGCCGACCACTGTTTTAAAGCTGTGGCAGCTACATTTATTATCAGCACAGACTTTAAATTGGAAAAAAAACAACCAGCTCTTTATGTAAAGATACTCTTTACATAAAGCATTCTACTTAGCAGGAAAGCAATTCTAAGTATATGGCTTAACCACATGAAGCAAAAATTCATGGAGCTACAAGGATAATTAGGGGCAATTTGGGATAGATGAAATTCTTTTACACATTAGCAATGAAAAGGGCTTCTCCTGTCACTATTTTTATTTTATTTTTTTTCCTGTCACTATTTTTAAAATTCAGGTAACAAGCAGGAAAAAAATTATCGATAAATAATTAGTGAAAACATCATTGCTACTGTCTTAAATATTAAAACTTAATTAGGTTATCTGTAATATATTAACCCATTTTTAACCTGGTAGGCCACTCTTGATTAAGTAGCCTTTGTTTTCACAGTAATACTGACATCTTCACTAGTGCCAAGTATTGCTTCATAGAATCAGAACGTTTTCATATGTGCTTCTTGGCCTAACCCTAGTCAAAATCCAGGGAGAGTGATATACCACATTAACAAAATGAAAAGAAAAACCATATAATCACCTCAACAGATGCAGAAAAAGCATCTAATAAAATTCAACATCTATTTATGATAAAAACTTTCCACAAAATGAGTATAGAGGGAACCTACCTCAGCATAATACAGGCCATATATGACAACCCATAGCTAACATCATACTCTGGTGAAAAGCTGAAAGCTTTCCCTGTAAGATCAGGAGTAAGACTAGGATATCTACTGTCATCACTTTTATTCAACACAGTATTAAGGTTCTAGCCAGAGCAATTACACAAAAAATACAAGGCATTCAAATCTAAAAGGACTAAATGAAACTGTCTCAGCAGATTCTTAAAGACTCCACAAAAAGAAAATTGGAATAAACAAATTTAGTAAAGATGCAGGATACAAAATCATGTGCAAAAATCTATTGCAGTTCTATACACTAATAATGAACTACCAGAAAGAGAAATTAAGAATATAACTCCATTTACATTTGCATCAAAAATGATAAAATATCTAGGAATAAACTGTATCCAAGGAGGTGAAACACCTATACACTGAAAACTCTAAGACACTGATGAGAGAAATTAAACATGACAGAAATAAATGGAAAGATATTCCACATTCATGGCTTGGAAGAATATGGTCAAAATGTCCGTATTTCCAAAAGCAATCTACAAATTCAACCGCAGTCCCTCTTAATATTCCAAGGACATTTTTCAAAGACTAACTCTAAATTCTGTATGGAACTATATAAATAAAACCCAGAATAGCCAAAGAAACCTAGAGAATGAAGAACAAAGCTAGAGGCATCACATGTCCTGGCTTCAAACTATATTACAAAGTTGGAGTCCTAAAAACAATACAGTGCCAGCATAAAAACACACATACAGTTCAATGGAAAGATCAGACACCACAGACAAAAACCCAGACATAGATGGTCAATTAATTTACAACAAAGTAGCTAAGAGTGTACAACGGGGAAAGAACAGTCTCTTCAGTAAATGGTGCCGGGAAAAATGGACAGCCATATGCAAAAGACTGAAAGTGGACCATTACCTTACACCATACACAAAAATTAACCCCAAATGAATCAAAGACTTGAACGTAAGACCTGAAATTATAAAACTCCTTGAAGAAAACAGAGGCAGTAAGCTCCCTAACATCAGTCTTGGCGATCACTTTCTTAATCCAGCACCAAAAGCAAAGGCCAGAAAAGTAAGGGGGAAAAAAAAGCCTTGTACCACAACTAACTATAAAGCTTCCTCATAGCAAAGAAAATGATCAGCAAAGTGAAAAGGCAGCCTACAATATGGGAGAAAATACTTGCAAATCCTGACTGGTCAACAGGCACATGAAAAGGTGCTCATCATTAATAGTGATTAACAGGGAAATGCAAATCAAAGCCACATCTCATCTCCCATCTATTAGAATGTCTGTTACCAAAAAGACAAGAAATAAGGGTTAACAGGGGTGTGGAGAAGACGGAACTCTGCACACTCCTGGTGGGAATGCAAACTGGTACAGCCACTGTGGAAAACAGTGTGGATGTTCCTCAAGAAGTTAAAAATAGGACTACTGCATGACCCCATAATTCCATGTCTGGGCATTTGCCCACAGAAAACAAAAACACTAACTCAAAAAATATATGTAGCCTCATATTCATGGCATAACTGTTTACAATAACCAAGACACGGAAACAGCCAAAGTGACCCTCTGTGGATGAATGGATAAAGATGGTATATATACGGTATATACGGTGTCTATACGTAGTCAATTGAGTATTACTCCACCACTGAAAGGAGTACCATCTTGCTACTCGTGACAACACGGATGGACCTTGAGGGCATTAGGCTAAGTGAAGTAAGCCGTTCAGAGGAAGACAAGTACAAGTAAGTGTAGAATCTCACTTACACATGGACTCTAAAAACAAACAGGCTTGTTTGCACAGAGAACAGACTGGTGGTCTCCAGGGGAGGGTGGATTGGAAGGTGGGAGAAAGGGGATTAAAAAGGGCAGACTTCCAGGCGTAAAATAAATAAGTCGTGTGGATGTCATATGTAGCATGGTGATTGTAGTTATTAGTACTATATATTATATGTGTGAAAGTTGCTGAGAGTGAATTTTAAACATTTTCATTGCAAGAAAAATTATGTTTAATATGGAGTGATGGGTGTTAACTATAGATGTATTGTGACCATTTTGCAATATATACAAATATAAAAAAAATTCAGTGAGAAAGAGTAGGAGACACAGCTCAGGCAGGTTATACTCAAATCCACAGGGAAGTAAAAATTAAAACTTCTTGCTCCTAAAGCCAGTGCTTTTCCTAAATTCCAGCATTTTCTAAGATGTCAGCAACAAGGAAGTAAAGTTTGGGAGACAACATGCTCCCCTCCCTAGAAAGTACCTGATTGGGGCTCTGACAAATCCTGAAAACCAGTAATCTGCCTAACTTTGTATTAGCCTTTAGCTTTGCTTACATTTTGACCAAATCCTTTTTTCCTTAACCATTAACACAGAACCAGAGTTCTAGGAGCACACTTTGAAAAATTTGGCCATGTACAAAAGTCAGTCTTTGCAGGATTCACAGACAACATCATTAATCTTCTGTTCATAGTCCTTCTCACTAGTACCAGTTTTTGAAGAGTAATGTAAAACAACGGACTTGATACTAGATTTACAATCTAGAATCCATAAGGTACTTTCTAAGTACATCAGGGAAGGCAGAATCATGCTCCCCGGCAAGGCATGACTCCAGGTAAAATCCTCCAGTTTTCTATTATCCCCTAATCTCTCTTGCCTATACTGTCCTGATCTTGTAAAATGCTTGTATTTTCATGGAATGCATTCAGAGTGTAAATACAATGTACATCAGAAAGTGTAGTATTATAATAAATGCCCTACGGGCACATAGGCAGAGTTACCATGAGAAAATACTTGACAGCATCTTAACCTTTTAGTTCCTAAGGAAGGCCTGAAGAGCCAAGAGCTATTTGATGAAATTCGAATGACCTACATCAAAGAGCTAGGAAAAGCCATTGTGAAGAGGGAAGGGAACTCCAGCCAGAACTGGCAGCGCTTTTACCAACTGACAAAACTCTTGGACTCCATGCATGATGTAAGTGTCAGACCTAAATACCAATGTCCGGAACATTGTCTAGAACGCTGGGTTAATTATAATTACACACAATCTGATTAATTGATTATATGTAATGATACATCAATAGTTTCAGTTTTGTTTTGATTTTTTTCCTGTTGGCAGATTTTGGTGATGGTTGGAGTTCACCTTGTCAGCCTCAGTTTGGCACATGTTTCTCCTAGGGGCAATTATGAAATATCATTTCATCTAGTCTTGTGCATAAAATATCATGATGCCATACAGAATTTAATAGCACTGTTTAACTAAAAAACGATGTCAAATTCCCTGCTTTTATAGGACTAATCAATTAAATTAGCATATGTCCTTCATTTATTGTTGTACCAGAGTTCACCGTGATGCACTGACGGCCGTGTAATTCTATATACAATTCTAAAGAATCCAAAATGTGCCTGGTACCTGAATGTCCATTTTATTTAACCAAACTTTTTTATCTGGTGGATTCCAGCAAAGATTGGTATATTCTAGATCAAATGTATTTTCTGAATTAGCAGCCAAAAAGCATAAGATGTTTCTACTAGTAAGTTTTTAAGAATAATCGTTTGTATATTTTTTTTTTCTCTTGCAGGTAGTTGAAAATCTTCTTAACTTTTGCTTCCAAACATTTTTGGATAAGAACATGAGTATTGAATTCCCAGAGATGTTGGCTGAAATCATCACCAATCAGATACCAAAATATTCAAGTGGAAATATCAAAAAACTTCTATTTCATCAAAAGTGACTGCCTTAACAAGAAAGGTTGCCTTAAAGAAAGTTGAATTTATAGCTTTTATTGTACAAACTATCAATTTGTCCTGTAGCAGTTTTGCTGTTTCATTTTTTCCCTTTCTGTTTTTGTCTGGTCTTTGTTTTTGTTTGTTTTAAGTACGCACTACATGTGGTTTATAGAGGGCCAAGGCTTGGCAACAGAAGCAGGTGAGCCATCGCTTGTAAGTAGTGGGAAGAGTAGAGAGTGATAGATAGTTGGTGGATCCCAGAAATTAGCTGCAGTCATGGGGGGTGATCTCCACTGTCAGGGAAGGATGGCACCTAAACCGCCAGTGCCCGAGTCTGTGTGACAAACTTTCTGCTCATACTTTTCACAGTTGGCTGGACAAAATTTTCTAGACTTTTTGTTGGTGTATTTTCCCCTGTATATTTAGGATAGCATTTTTTGATTTATGCATGGAAACCTGAAAAAAAGTTTACAAGTGTATATCAGAAAAGGGAAGTTGTGCCTTTTATAGCTATTACTGTCTGGTTTTAACAATTTCCTTTATATTCAGTGAACTACGCTTGCTCATTTTTTCTTACATAATTTTTGTATTCAAGTTATTGTACAGCTGTTTAAGATGGGCAGCTAGTTCATAGCTTTCCTAAACAAACTCTAAACATTAATCTTCTGTGTGAAAATGGGTTGGTGCTTCTAACCTGATGGCACTTAGCTATCAGAAGACCACAAAAATTGACTCATATCTCCAGTATTCTTGTCAAAAAAGCTCATATTTTGTATATATCTGCTTCAGTGGAGAATTCTCTAGGTTGTGCAAATTAACCATCCTAACTGGAGGAGAGCGCCTAGTCCAGTGACCTGCTCGGTAAAATGATGGTTGCAAATGACTAATTTAAAAACAAAAAACCAACCAAACACAAAACTACCAAGAGGCCCTGTTTGCACTTAATGCCCTATCTCTGCTATGGCTAGATGGCAAGAAAGTCAGCCAACGATCGTTCAGGACCTTTTGTTGTAGTTTGTATAAGTTCTTTAAAAAGTCAGGATTCCAGATAACCAGCTGAGACACAGCTGAGAGATTTTAATCAGACCAGGTATTTCCTCTCACTCAACTTGGCCCCCCTCAAATAAATCTCCAATTAGCAAGCATAGCCAGATACCCATTTTCACATTCCCATCCATCACCAATTGGTCTCTCTTTCCTGGCAGTGCAGGAAAGCTCAGCTACTGATTTTTGTGATTTCGAACTGTCAGACTTCCATGTTTGTATGACTACACATGCCTCTTACCCCTCCGTGTGCCATAGAGTTTAACAAAAGTCTTGTGAACTCCTCCTCACTGTTGAGAATGATCATTTTAAACAAAATAGAAGCTGTAGTAGCCCTTTCTGTGTGCACCTTACCAACTTTCTGTAAACTCAAAACTTATATTTACTAAGCCACAAGAAATCTGATTTCTATTCAAGGTGGCCAAATAATTTGTGTAATAGAAAACTGAAAATCTAATATTAAAATATGAAACTTCTAATATATTTTTATATTTAGTTATAGTTTCAGATATATATCATATTGGTATTCACTAATCTGGGAAGGGAAGGGCTACTGCAGCTTTACATGCAATTTATTAAAATGATTGTAAAATAGCTTGTATAGTGTAAAATAAGAATGATTTTTAGATGAGATTGTTTTATCACGACATGTTATATATTTTTTGTAGGGGTCAAAGAAATGTTGATGGATAACCAATATGATTTATAGTGCGTGCAAGCATTCATACAGGCAGCAGTGGTCTCAGAAACGCCACAGGTTTGCTCTAGGGGAAGAGGGACATGGAGACCGGCCCCTGTGTGCCACGAAGGCTGCCAAGGCTCCGTCCCATTCAGATCACAGAGCAAGTCATCCTCTGCCTCCCACGGTGGGCGATTGCCCTCCTCATTCCCACAGTGAGTCTGTCCAGTCTGTCCACCCAGATGTGTGGGTGGAGTCTCCCCTGGCTCAAGTGTGCAATTGGGGGTGGGGGGAACAGAGAGGTGGTGCCTGCTGGCCCGCCCCCTCCCAGAGCTCCCTGATAGTAGGGCTACTTTCCCGCAGAGCACAGAGCCCCTCCAGCAGTGAGGTCAACACAGGGGTTTCAGGACTTTGGCAATAAGACGCATAGAGGTACCAGCAGTCTGTAAATAGTGCAAAATCCCATAGGTTGCCAAATAATACACTAATTCCTTTCTATCCTACTAGAGTTGATTTCCAAACAAATGAGTACATGTTTGTTTTCTTTGGATGCTTTTTTGAATGTTATTTGTTATTTTTCAGTATTTGGAGAAATTATTTAATAAAAAATGTAATCATTTGCTTTTTGAATGCTCTCTAAAAGGGAATGTTCCTTTTGTAATGGTTTAAATTGATCTCAAAGTATTTTAAGATGGTTTGTAACCCAGAAGGATGTGAAATTTTTGGTGCCTAAGAAATACCGCTTGAATATTATTATCAATGACAGTGTTAAGTTCCAAAAAGAGTTTCTGGAAGGTAAATTATTCTTCATTTATGGAATGGTAAATGGTTAAAACCAGAAAGCATATCACATGTTACTCTTATTTTAGTCCCACCTTCAGTTCTCAAAAAAATAGAGCTCAGTGAAAAAAAGAGACGGGTACTTGGTCAAAAGAAAATCAACTGACATTTGTAAAACTAGGAGGCTGTATCCTACATGGAAAAGAAGTTGTGCCCTTGTGAAATAAGTGGGAAAGAAGAAGGTTATCTTAGCTATGTTTGAGTGGAATTTAAGTGAGAAAAGATCTGGTGCTACTGGAAAGCAGCTTCATTTTCTATGTAGGTGGTATCTTGCCATCCCAAACTAAGTTTGTAGCAACTTCAGGGAGACTTGGCAACATGCCAAGGTGACTTACAGCAAATCCTGAAAAGCATTTTTAATTACTGGTGGAAAAATGTGTCCTTCTCAGTGTTTTTAGGCCTTGCTGGGGGACACCATAGAAGTGCTCGTCTAAAACTCTGGCAGGGGAACCTGAAAGGGCATCTACCTTCTGGAGAAGGGGGGTAAAAAAGAACACCCTAAAAGGAATGCTAACATGACTCATGTGTGAAGAGCTTGAAAGTGTCAGGTGAGCTCTGGGTGTGCGTGCAAAGGAAAGCCGACCTTGCTTCAGAACTCCGGAGCCGGGGTTGGGGGGGGAATGTGCAGTTTTACCCACCTAAACCATCTCTTCTCCATTAGTCTTAGCTTAGTTTTGTGTTTAATACCATAAACGACATCACTGTGGAATGAACAGTAAGATTAGACTGTGGTCTGTCAAAACTCAAAAACCCCGGCAGCCCTCAGTGAGATTTCCAGTGTTGGCCGGTCACCCTCAAGACTGTAGCTGTAAATGAATGTGTTTTCACGTGCCTGGTTTGAGAGTTGGATGGGAGAAGAGGAGTGTAAGGAGGACACTTTAACCACTTTGAATGGAAGTTGCATCATTTTCCAGACTGTGATCAGTCAGCCTGGTCCACCAGGGATTAGTGACCAGGTTTTCAGGAAAGGATTAGCTTCTCTCTAGAAAACGCCTGAAAGAAGGATTTTATTTTCTGATGAAAGGCTGTATGAAAATACCCTCCTCAAATAACTTGCTTAACTACATATAGACTCAAGTGTGTCAATATTCTATTTTGTATATTAAACAAATGCTATATAATGGGGACAAATCTATATTATACTGTGTATGGCATTATTAAGAAGCTTTTTCATTATTTTTTATCACAGTAATTTTAAAAATGTGTAAAAATTAAAACCAGTGACTCCTGTTTAAAAATAAAAGTTGTAGTTTTTTATTCATGCTGAATAATAATCTGTAGTTTAAAAAAAATGTCTTTTTACCTACACAGTGAAATGTCAGACTGTAAAATCTTGTGTGGAAATGTTTAACTTTTATTTTTCATTTAAATTTGCTGTTCTGGTAATACCAAACCACACATTTGTATTGAATTGGCAGTAAATGTTAGTTAGCCATTTATAGCAATGCCAAATATGGAGAAACATCATAATAAAAAAAATCTGCTTTTTCATTATGTGACTCCAACATGCTTTTGTGGAACTCAATGCAGTTCCAGTTTTCCTACCTTTTTTTCTCCTTCTTCTACTGAAGGCAGAGTTATCACTTCAGGCAACTTCTAAGACACTGAAATGGACACTGACATGTCAATGGCTAAAGGGGCAGAAATCCCAAGTGAGCTTCACCCTGCCTCCAGAGACACCGACCATCCCGTCCACACCTCAGATAGTCCTGTGCCAATTCCTGCAAAGGGTTTGAAGGCAAGGAAGAACCCACTCCCGAGGTCCTCCTACTCCATCAGTCTTTATCATGAAAAGTGACATTTTATGTTAACAGATGTTATCTAGCCAAAATTCTTGCCTCAACTTAAATTCTTTCTCCCAGAGAAGAACATACTTAGTACGTGCAGCAGCACAGAGGCACAGTATAAACCCTAAAGACAGAAGGTGCTCACGTGGTAAACCAGCTCTTCTACACAACCTCTTGAGTATTTCCCCAAAGTACCTCTGTGTTCAGGTTAGATCCATGGACTGGATGATGTCACAGACAAACTTTCCTATGAATACTCTTTTCTCCACCACTGACTTCCTTTACCAAGAAAAAAGGCATTGTGATTTAAAAACCAGATTTGCCTTAGTCATCGTCAGTATACCAAGCGTTTGCTACATACCTGGTTCACTAGGTAATAAATACTGAAGAAAGAGTAGATAGAGTAAAATACTATCTCTACCCTCAGTTAGAACACGTGATTGGAAAAGTGTGTCTAGCAAACCATCCTAGCGCTTGGCGCTGCAGAGGCCCTCGCCCAGCAGCAGCGTGCATACACGGCACTGCCTCAGTGTCCCCGGCAAGTAGCAGAGCTAAAGAACATCCTCACGCACATCACACCAGCAAGTCCTCACCCAGAGCACGCATGAAATGAGAACAAATGTGGAGGAAGATACTAACTCCATTTATAAAAAAGAAAACGGGCTCAGAGTTTAAACAACTGGTTCAGAGCCACTAACACCCATTTTATTGAGGTTTGAAGGGAAAGTCTCTAAAATGAAGCCATGTATCCCACGTCTGAGAACATGCCTCTTGGCCACAGGCCTCCCAGGAAACTGATTTTGTTTTTCTGTTCTTAATGTTTTACATTTACTGAGCATTCACCCAAGTGCGGGGCATCATATTTCAATACATTATCTCATTTAACTTAGCAAAGCTACAAATCAGCAATGTGCAATTCTCCTCACAAGTGCTGTCAATTACCATGATTACCTTCATTGCATTTATATAAGGAAATGGGGGCTTACAGAACTGAGTTCCTTGCCTAGGGTCACAAAGCTTTGAAACAGTTAAACAGAACCTTTAAAAAAACACAAAACAAAACAAAAAACACTGGGCATCTGGCTCCAGAGTTCATGTTCTTAAGCACTACTGAGAAATTATTAATATGAATCTCCTAACTAGATTAGAAGGACCCATACGGAGCATTCTGTGTCAGGCCTTGTGACATGATCTCGTTTTAATCTAATCCTTTCTGCTACCATGTCAATTTTGAGTCAGACATTGAACAATGATATTTCCTTCTCCTGAACGCATGTGTCCTAGCCCCTGGGGATATTGCTGGTCAAAACCAGTAACTGCCCAGAGATGATAATATACTTGACTTTGTCAAATATCCAAAAAGGAACCTGTCTCATCAACAGTCACAGGAAAATCAACCAACATTTCTTCAAGGGATGGGGTGGGGGCATATGGGCTACATTCACACTGAAGAACAAAGTTGCTTACAAAGGAAAACTGATGCAGGTCAACAGAGGAATCATGTATACACACTGCAAATTAGCCGTAAGCTTTTCTAGGATCCTTCAAGTGTCACTGTCTCAAGTCCTGTCTCAGTACACATGCGGCTGTGCCAGAAATAAGAATCAGGGCCATCGAAGACTATTAGGATTGTTGGCTAGAATTATAAGGAACTGAGATGAGAATAAAACTCTCCAAAACAGAGAAACGGGGAGAGTGTGCATAAAAATCAAACAATGGTTCACACAAGATGAGGCTGTGCTGTAATTCTCTCCTGATGAGTTTCATGGCCCACTATGTGGTGGGCATGCTAGATGACTGAATTTAAAGACCACAAAGGCAATACTAAAATTTCAAGGTGAGGTTTCTGCCCCTAAGGAATCAAAGATGGCAGCCACATGGCTCCTCAATTCTAGTCCCTTGTATCTACTCAAAAGCAATGAAAATGTGCACACGTGACGTGCATGCAAATATTCACAGCAGCACTATTCATAATAGCCCAGAAGTGCAAACACCCCAGTGATGAAGACATAAACAAAATGTGACATATCCATACCAGAGAACACAGCAATAAGAAAGTGACATAATGCATGCTCTAACATGGGTGAACCTCAAAACCAGTATGCTGAGTAAAAAGTCAAACACAAAAGACCCCATGTGACTTGACTTCACTCATACAAGATACAGAAGCAGATACAGAAGCAGATCAAAGGTTGCATGGTGCTTGGGGATGGCGACAGGACATGGGTGACCGTAGGCATGAGGGAACTTTATGGGGAGATGGAAGTGTTCTAAAACTGAATTATACTGATGGTTGCACAACCCAGTAAACTTAATAAAAATTATGCGATTGTACACTTGCAGTGAGAAAACTCTGTGGCATATATGTTATCTCTATGTTTAAATAAATTTTTTTTAATATATAACAGGCCGACAAGCAAATGTATAGCTTCCATTTGCATCAGAAGCCAGTATGAAGTACTTTGAATACATAAAGACATATGCAGCTGTTTTTCTCAGAAGCCTACAGAAGAGGTTTTCATTGTGCTGGGTGTTCAAGGATCAATTAAAGTTCATAGCACAAACAAGGGCTTACTCAGTAGTAATAGATTTTCCCCTGATATTTTTTTCAGAATATATAATTTTATTTATGGTCAAGAATGTATCCCAATATTTCACTGATACTGTGTTGTACTAACCCTGAGTCAGCCACCATGTGCAAAGCAAACAAAAACATGACAAGTTAAAACTAGCACACGTGCTCATTTTAAATATAAAAGGATG
Source organism: Martes martes (assembly GCF_963455335.1). Lineage (NCBI taxonomy): Eukaryota > Metazoa > Chordata > Mammalia > Carnivora > Mustelidae > Martes > Martes martes. The sequence goes on from NC_137892.1 coordinate 86,248,259, forward strand.
TGTTGCTCAAATACTAGGTGTTAATAACTAAGACCTTAGTACTTACAACTTTATAATGAGAAAAATCTGGGATCAAGTCTTCTGTCTTTTAACTAAATCTGTGACCTTGGGTAAGTTCTATAACCACTCCAGTTCCACATGAAAAATGGAGTAACATCATCTTAAAGGAATGAGAGAAGTAAATGAGATACAGTATTTAATCTGTTAGCTCAATGTCTACCACACAAGAAGTGCTCAAGACATGTTAGCTGTTTTTTAACTCCTCAAGGAAATCTAAAAGGGGAATTGTTTTTCATGCTCTCCCCAAAAATACACAGAAAAAGTGAATGATGAAGAATGATGTGAACACCAGGACTATATATAAACTTTCAACTTCACATACCCTAATAAAGTTAAGGTCACACAGAGGATTAGGGGAGACTGTTAGGATACTGGCCTGCATTTTCATTATGTCATACATTTAGGTCATTATGTCATACATTTAGCAATTAAAGGAAAAGTGGCAAAGTTACAGAATTTTATACAGCATTTTTCCTGGTCAATAAGGAGACTGCCAAAAAAAAAAAAAAAAGCAACCACCCTGTTACTCTTTTATCCCACATGCAGAGTTCCTCCAGGCTCTCCCTCTAACTGAAGCATATAAATATGAACTAAATTGCCTCAACTGGCATTAATGAGAGGGAGAACAACCGAACTCAAAATCACTACTATAATCTTTTTTTAAATACACCCAACAGAACTGAAAACATGTCCAAATAAAAACTTATATGCAAATATTCAGATCAGCATTATTTATAAAAAACCAAAAAGTGGAAACAATCTAAATGTCCATCAACTAATAAATGGATATATGAAATGTGGTATATCCATACAGTTAAATACTATTTGGAAACAGAAAGGAATGAAATACGGGGGCATGCATATAACACAGATAGACTTTGGCAACAGTATGATAAGTAAGAGAAGCCAATCACAAAAGACCACATATGTTATAAATCCATTTATATTAAATTCCAAAGTAGATCTGTGGTTCCAGGGGCTGGGGGGAGAGGAGGGGATAGTGAGGAGTGACTGCTTAAAGGGTACTGGGCTTCTTTTGGGGGTTAGTGAAAATGCTCAAAAATTGTACTGATGGTTGCACAACTCAAAGAATATGAAAAGCCTTTGAACTATACACTTTAAGTGGGTAAATATTATGGTATTTGGATTATAACTAAAAAAAGATGTTCGAAAGTAGAAATATATAACCAAATCAGCCCTCTTTTAATTAAACTGAATTTGTACTTAAAAACCTTTCCATCAAGAAAATTCCAGGCCCAGGGGTGCCTGGGTGGCTCGGTGGGTTAAAGCCTCTGCCTTCAGCTCGGGTCATGATCCCAGGGTCCTGGGATCGGCCCGCATCAGGCTCTCTGCTTGGCGGGGAGCCTGCTTTCCCTTCCTTTCTCTCTGCCTGCCTCTCTGCCTACTTGTGATCTCTGTCAGTCAAATAAATAAAAATCTTTAAAAAAAAAAAAAAAAACAAAAACAAAATTCCAGGCCCAGATGGTTTCACTGGTCAATTCTATTCAACATTTAAGGAAGAAATAATACCAATTCTACAGAAACTTAAAAAAAAAAAAAAAAAAAAAGCCTGAAGAGGAGGAAATAATTCTCAATCCATTGTGTAAGGCCAGTATTATTTAACCTGATACCAAAATTAGCTGATAATTAGAAAACTACAGACTATCCTTCGTAAGCATAGACACTAAAATTCTAAACAACACTTTAGCATGTAGAATATAACCATATTAAAAGGATGACACACCATGACCAAGGGGTTACCCCAGGAATATAGAGTTGGTTTCAAGATCAACCAATATAACTGACAATAGTGAAAAAACTAAGAAAGAAAAATCCAGAAAATTATCCTAACAGATGTAGACAAAGCATGTGATAAAGCCCAACATACACTCCTAAGTAAAAGCTAATAAACACTCAGCAAACTAGGAATAAAGGGAACTTCCTCAACATAATAAAGGGCATCTACAAAATACCTTCTGTGAGCACTGTACTTAATGTGAAAAGACTGTTTTTTCCCCTTCTAATTTCAGTAACAGAGAAAAGATGTCCACTCTTATTATTTCCATTTAAAACTACACTGGAAGCTCTACTCAAAACAGGCACACAAGAAAGAAAGAAAAAAGCATTTAGATTTTAAAAAAAATCATCTTTATTCATAGACCAAAGGATTATCTATGCAAAAGTTTTGTGGAATCTATAGGAATACAAGTAGATTTTTAAAAAGTCAAATACAGAATTATCATAGAACCATGAAATTCCACTCCTAGATATAGACACAAAAGAACTGAAAACCGGTCCTCAAGCAATACACACATGTTCATAATAGAATGATCTACAGTAGAGAAAAGGTAGAAACAGCCCACATGTCCATCAATGGATGAATGAATGAATAAGCTGTAGTACATATCAACAATGAAATCTTATTCAGCCATAAAAAGGAATGAAGTACTAATTCATGGTATAACATGGATGAACATCCAAAACAGTATGCTAAATGAAAAAATGACACACAAAATTTCACATATTGTTAGATTCCATTTATATCAACCACCTCTAATAGATCTATAAATACAGAAAGTATATTTTGATGGTTTTCAGGGGCTAAGGAAAAGGGATAATAAGGAGAAACTACTTTATGGATAAGAGTTTTACTTTGGGGTGATGGAAACGTTTTGGACCTGATGGTTATACACTATGACTATACTAAATGCCACCGAATTATTTCCTTTTAAATTGTTAATTTTATATTATATTAATTTCACCTCAATAACTTAGTTTTAAAGAGCTGCTAGAGGAGAGTGCCCAAGGTGGTGAATAGGGAAACTCTGGACTCACCTCCTCCACAGACACACATTAATTTATAGAACAATTCTTCCTAAAGAACTGAGGGCTGATTGACCTTTTGTACAATAAAAGAGAGAGAGAGAGAAAGAGAGCACAGAGAGAATAGTAAGAGGGACAGAGAGATGGAGACTCAGTAATGAAGGGAACCCATACCACAGCCCTATGAACTGCAGTAGGAAGAAATAGTACAGAGGGACCTTGAGCAGATTCATATCCCTGGGGCACAGACAAAAAGCTAAGGCTTTAAAGAGCAACTAGAATATAAAAGATCCAGCCTTAGAACCCTGCAAAATGTCAGGGGAGCTACTCGAACACTTTCTGAGTGGGAAGGGCTGGTAAACACCATGGTTTACGCTCCCCCTGCACCTTAACAGTACAGATCAGAGCACAGACCCAGTGCCACAGCTGGCCATCCACCTCAGTAATCCGAGTTGAAGAACACTGTAACCAAAATGAAAAGTACTTCAGAGGGAATCAACAATAAATTAGAGAATGCAGGGATCAGCAGTCTGCAAGACAGGTTTAATGGAAAGCACCCAAGCCGAAAGGCAAAAAGAAAAAAAGAATTGAAAAAATGAGAATAGGTTAAGGGATCTCTTGGACAAAATCAAGCAAAGAAACATTCACATTATAGGGGCTCCAGAAGGAAAAGACAGAAATGAAGGGGAAGAAAACTTATTTGAAGAAATAATAGCCAAAAACTTCCCTAACTTGGGAAAGGAAACAGATAGCCAGCTTCAGGAAGCACAAAGAGTTCCAAACAAGTTAAACATGAGGAGACCCACACAACATGTAATAATTAAAATGCTAAGTATTAAAGATAAAGAATTTTAAAAGCAGCAAGAGAAGCAACTGATAACATACAAGAAAAACCCTGTAAGTCTATCTGCTGATTTTTCAGCAGAAACTGATTTTTCTGTAGGCCAGAAGGGAGTGCTCTAGTGGGCAAGGTCAGCATTCAGAATTAAAACAGAAATAAAGAATCCTGCCAACAAACATAGGTTAAAAGAGTTAATCACAACCACACACATGACTTCAAAACATGGTAAAGGACTTCTTTAAAAAATAAGTAAGTAAGTAAGTAAAATAGAAAATGGACTTCTTTAAGTGGAAAAGGCTGTAATTAAAAGAAAAGGATGAAAAGAAAAAATTTCATGAGTAAAGGCAAACTTATATAGAGGTAGTAGAGAAATCACTTATAAAGCTAGTATGAAGGTTAAAAGACAAAAGTAGCAAAATCAACTTGGATTGTTGTTTTTTTTTTTTCTACTTCCTTGTTGAAATTCTGAATTCATCCACTCTTCAGTCCATTGATCATCTTTCTGACCATTACTCTGAACCTTTTATCAGGGAGATTGATTATCAATGTTTCATTTAGTTCTTTTTCTGAGGTTTTGTCTTCTTCTTTTTTGGAGCCTATTTCTCTGTCTCCTTATTTTGCTTAACTCATTCTGTTTCAGTGAATTAAACTTGAAGGAATATTCTTGATATGGTTATAGACCGTGTAGACTGTGTGCTTTGTGTTGACTATGTGCCTGGTGACTTTGGCTGACTGGCTGGAGTTTGGCTGGCATAGGCTGGGGTTTCCAGGGTAGTCTGTATGGGGATGCATGGTTGGGATAGCTGGAGCCGAAATGAATGTGGGCTTCTGTGGTTCCAGGGTTCTCCATGCAGGAGGTACCCTGGCAGGACAGTTGTAGCTGAAGTGGTACAAGTAGGGATCCTGGAGTTCTTTATGTATGTGGCACCCTGGTGGTTGGAGCCCAGACAGTTTCAGGCTGGGATGCTCTATTAAAGGGTTGCTCAGTGCATGGTACGCTCCATGCAGGGGTGCTTCTGGTGAGTCATCCAGAGCTGAGGGCAGGTGGAGCTGTAATAAATGAATTTAGTAAAGTTTCAGAATACAACATTGGTACACAGAAATCTGTTGCATTTCTATGTATTAATAACAAAGTAGCATAAATAAATAAATCCATTTACAATTGTACCAAAAAAACATACCTAGGAATGAACTTAACCAAGGAGGTACAAGATCTGTACTCTGAAGACTATAGAACACTGATGAAAGAAATTTAAGATGACATCAATAAAAGATTTTCCATGCACATGGATTAGAAGAATATTTTTTTAATGTTCATACTATACAAAGCAATCTACAGATTCATTTCAATCCTTATCAAACTATTTTTCACAGAAATAGAACAACCAATCCTAAAATTTGTACAGAACAAATAATTTTGTATAGAACAAAAGACTCTGAATAGCCAAAGCACTTGAGAAAGACTCACAAAGCTCAATTTATCACATATTATCACAATCCCAGACTTCAAGATAGACTACAAAGGCAGAGTAATCAAAGCAGTATGGTACAGGCACAAAAAACAGACACATAAATAAATGGAACAGAATAGAGCCCATGTTTAGTAATGTAATCCCATATTTATGTAATCAATTAATTTATAACAATGGAGGCAATAGTATATAATAGGGAAAATACTGTCTCTTCAGTAAATGGTGCTGGGGAAATGGACAGCTACATGGAAGAGACACTTTCTTGCACCATACACAAAAATAAACTCAATACGGATTAAAGACCTAAGTGTGAGATTTGAAATCATAAAACTTGTAGAGGAAAACATAGATGATAATGTCTTTGATATTGGTCTTAACAACATTTTGCTGTGCATGCTTCTGCAAGCAAGGAAAATAAGCAAAATTAACTATTGGGACTGCATCAAAATAAAAAGTTTTGCACAGCAAAGGGAAACGATTAACCAAACAAAAAGCCAGCCCACTGAATGGGAGGAGATATTTGCAAACAATATATCCAAAAAGGGGTTCATATCCAAAGCATATAAAGAACTTATACAACTTAACACCAAAAAAACAAACAAACAAAAAAACTAATTAAAAATGAGCAGATCCTGGGGCATCTGGGTCGTTCAGTCTGTTGGGCATCTGCCTTCAGCTCAGGCCATGATCCCGGGGTCCTGGGATAGAGCCCCACATCGGGCTCCCTGCTTGGTGGAACCTGCCTCTCCCTCTCCTTCTGCCCCTCCCTGTGGGCCCCCACCTCTGCTCGTGCCCCCCCTCTCTCTCTTAAATAAACGATATCTTAAAAAAAAAAAAGAGCAGAGCTAAAATACCATTTTTTTCCAAAGAAGACATACAGATAGCCATACACATGAAAAGAAGCTCAACATCACTTATCATCAAGAAAATGCAAATCTAAACCACAATGGGGTATCACCTCATACCTGTGAGAATGGCTATCATCAAAAAGACAAGTAAGTGTTGGCAAGCATATGGAGAAAAAGAAACTGTCTTTCACTGTTGGTGAGAATGTAAACTGGTGCAACCAGTTTTTCTGGAGGTTCCTCAAGAACTTAACTAGAAATACTATATGATGCAGTAATTCCATTACTGGGTATTTACCCAAAGAAAAATAAATTCAAATTTATTCAATTTAATTAATTAATCCAATTGAATTATTCAAATCTAACTCAAAAATATATATACACTCTTATGATGATTATTGCAAAAATTTTATTTTTATTTTTGTTTTATTATTTTTTTTAAATACCTCCAACAGCCAAGATCTGGATGCAGCCCATATGTCCATCAAGAGATGAATGGATAAAGATGTGGTATACACATACAATGGAATATTATTCAGCCATAAAAAATGAAAAATTGCAATTTGCAACAACATGGATGAATCTAGAGGGTAAATGCTAAGTGAAATAAGCCAGAGAAAGACAAATAATATAGATTTCACTCATAGGTGGAATTTTTAAAAGAAAACAAAACAAACAGAAAAGCAGAAACAGACCCATAAATTCAGAGAACAAACTAGTGGCTGCCAGAGGGAAAGCCAGAGGGAGGACAGGCAAAATGGGTTAAGGGGAATGGGAGCTACATGCTTCCAAGCAGGGAACGTACACATCGTGGGATGAAAGGGACAGTGTGGGGAATATAGTCGATGGTGTTGAAATAGTATTGCATGGTGACAATGGGAGCTACACTTGTAGTGAAGATAACATAACATATAAAATTGGGGAATCACTATGTTGTACACCTCAAACTAATGTAACATAGTGTTTTAACTCTTAAAAAATAAAATAAAAATAAAATAAAGTAAAAATAAAATAAAATAATAAAATTAAAAATAAGTAAAAATCTATGAGAACTAATAAGTGAACTTAGCAATATTACAGAATACAACAGGGGTCAACAAATTGGCTAGGGCCAAACCTTGCCACTGCCTATTTTTGTAAATAAAATTGTTTTGAAATACATATGCTTATTTATTTTATATGTGATCTCATTGCTTTCATACTGCAATGGTAGAGTTGAATGCTCCTGACAGAGACATATGGACTGCAAAGCCTAAAATATTTACTACCTGGTAACAGAATGAGTTTTCTGACGTGTGTGATAACAGATCAATATACAAAAATTAATTTTATTTCTACATAGCAGCAATAAACAATTAGAAACTGATAGTTTAAAGTACTATTTCCAATAGATTCAAAAAATATGAAATACTTAGAGACAAACCTGACAAAGTATGTGAAAAACCTATACACTGAAATCTACAAACTACAGCTGAGAAAAGTTAAAGAATACTTAAAAACATGCAGAGAAACCTATCTGTTCCTGTGATAAAAGACTAAACATGATTAAGATGTCAATTCTCAATTGTCCTGTAGTTTCAATGTAACCACAATCAAAATCCCAGTAGGTTTCCATAGAAATTTACAAGCACATTTTAAGGTCATGTGTAAATGAAAAGGACCTTGAATAATAAAAACATCTATCAAATAGAAGAACAAAGAGGGCTAACTGTACCTGATTCCAAAAATTATTGTAAAACTATAGTCATCACAACAGCATGGTACCGGCATAAAAACAGATAGTTCGATAGAAAAGACTAGAGACTCCAATAAACCCACATTTATACAGAGACCAACTCTTCACACAGGTATAGAGACAATGCAATGGACAAGAGTCTATTTAACAAATGACTAGAACAATGAGCTATTCAAGTTCTAAAAATGAACTTGGATCCATACCTTGCACCACATACAAAAACCAACCCAAAATGAACCAGACATACATGTAAAACTTAAAGCTATAAAACAGACAGGATGAAACATAAGAGAAAAATCTCTGACCTTCGGTGATGAAGATTTCTTAGACATGCACAGGAAGCACAACCCATAACAAAATGAATTGAGAGATTAGATTTCAACAAAATTTAAAACATACACTCTTCAAAACACACTTAAGAAAAGAGAACTCACAAATTGGGAGAAAAGTCTTTTTAAGACATAAATCCCTAAAAAGAATGTGTGCCTAGAATATGTAAAGAGCTCTTCAAAGCTCAACAGTAAGCATTAAAAAAAAGGCAAAATAGTTGAAGAAATGCTTCACCAGAGAAGAAAAACAGAAGAAATAGGCATACAAAAAAAATGATCATCAATATATATTACTGAAATACAAAATAAACCACAGTAATATAACACTACACACTTCTTAGAGTATTAAAATTAAGAAGACTATACCCAACGTTGAATGTGGAGGAACTGGAACTCTGTTACACTGAGGATGGGAAGAGACAATGGTACATATGCTACAGAAAGTAGTACAATAGTTTCTTAAAAAGTTACATATATGCCTACCCTATGCTCTACACATTCAACTTCTAGCTATTTACCCCAAAGAAAAAGAAGTGTATGTCCACAGGTTTGTTCATTTGTACACTAACACTCATAGTAGCTTTACTTGTGAGACACAATAGAAAAAGTCCATCAATAAATGAAAAATAAATAAATCGTGGTTAAGTAATACAATGGAATATTACTCAGCACTAAAAATGAAAGAAAGATTGATACATTCACTAGCTTGGATGAATCTCAGAAGCACTGGGCTAAGTGAAAGAAGCCAAACACAAGAGACTTCAGACTGTATGCTTCCATTTAGATGACACTCTATAAAGGTCAACCCACAGCAACAGAAATCTGATCTGTGCTTGCCAGGAGCTGGGGATAAGAGGGAAGTTACCACAAAGCAGAGAACTTAACAGGCCGGTGCCTTGATTGCTGTGTTGATTGCATATGTTTCCATAATATGTGAGTCTGTCAAAACTCTCCGTTGTACATTAAATACAGTGAACTTTACTGTATGTAAATTATGCCTCAATAAACATGAAGTTTAAAACAAAAACAAACTTCAGCTTACAGAATCTGATATAACTGTCCTTAGAAATAAGCCACAGACCTAAATCATTTCTTAAAGAACATTAGGCACTACAAAAGAGTTCATATAAAGGTTCTCATATTAGAAATAGAAACCATCACTAACATGTGTAAATTCTATTTTCCAGCTAAAACACTGAAGTTCTTTCAAAAAGTCCTATTTTAAAGTCCCCCAGACCACCACCACACAAGCCCGTATGATGCCTCAGCCAAACAACAGCAAAAATCTGCTCACTGATTTGTCTCACCGCCTGCAAACATGCCTCCACATTGCTTCCCACACTTTCCTTCCCAGACAAATCTGGCCATGCAGGCCTTCCATTCAAAAGCTTCTGATGCTTCCCCACAGCATAAATGTTAAACCTGTTGTGATGAGCACTGGGTGTTGCATGGAAGCGATGAATCACTAAATTCTACAACTGAAACTAATATTACGCTGTATGTTAACTAAATGCAACTTAAATAAAAATGTAAAAAAAAAAAAACAAAAACAAAAACAAAAAATACTCCAAAGTCAGGCAAGGCCCTTCACAGATTAGTCTTAGTTTACCACTTTAGGCCCCTTTCTGTTCAGTCTCCCCTACACAAACTTTTAACCCAATACACACAAACAAACTTTAACATCACTTCATGCAGAACACTTCGAATTCCATCTTGCTATCCCCCAGTGCTTTTGTATCATCGGGCTCAGATACCTGCCCCTGCCTTAACTGTTGTCTCTCTTAAGGTTCTTCTATAAAATCTCATCTTGGGGAAGACTTTTCTTGGCCTTTTGCATCAGCACACACCTTCTTTACAGCATTCAGCACACGTTCTTACAATCTGTTCACTTGTTCACACTCCAGATCTTCTCAAGGACAGGTACTCTGTCTTGATTTAGGGCCTAGTTCCATTCTAAATGAATGGGTGCTTTAGTGAGAATTTATTCAATGAATTTTTTTTTCTTACCACTAAAGCAGTGGAAAAAGCAACTGTTGAAAACTTCATATCATTTTTGTTTGTTTGTTTATTAAAACATTCTACATTTTGAAGATGGTGTTGTGGGAGACAAAAATCAAGAAGTGAAATCATTAAGTCTATATGAGCTACTCATTAGCTGTATTACCTTGGGCAATTGCTAATCTTTTTGCATATATTTTCCAGATATATAAGTAAGAATATTAACAATATTGGTCTTCAAAGAGATAATGCAAATACCATAAGGTAATAACTCATTCTGAAAGGGTTTTTTTTAATCTATTAGGGAGCTACACAAATTTTTAGTAGTAATAGGGGAAAATAGGGCAGAATAGAAATCCCTGGACCCTACCCATCCCTACCTCCACAAACACACTAAGTCAACAGTTCATGGAAAAATTCCCTTGTGAGAAACCTAGAAACCTGGTTTTTTAAAAAATATAAACAAAATTGACAAACCTTCAGCTAGAATAAGGAAAAAAAGAAGACTCAAAATAAAATAGATAAAAGACATTACAAGTGATTTCACAGAAATTAAAAAATCTTAGACTACTAGGAACAATTAAATGCCAACAAGCTGGACAGCATAGAAAGATGGATACATTTCTGGAAACACATAACCTACCAAAAGCCAATCATAAAGATACAGAAAATCTGAAGAGACCTCTAAGTAGTACAGAGACTGAATATCAAAAACCTCCAGACAAAGAAAAACCTCAGGACCAGATTACCTCAAAGGTAAAGTCCATCAAACACTTAAGAAGATTTAAAAAGAATTAAAGTATTAAGAACAAAGTCAGTCCTTCTTAACTCTTTCCAAAAAAAAAAAAAAAAAAAAAAAGTAGAGGGAACGATTCCAAACTCATTTTTTAAGGCCAACATTATCCTGACACCAAAGCCAAAGACATCACAAGGAAAAGGAAACAAAGCAACACAAAAACGACAGGCCATTATCTTTGAGGACTATAGATGTAAAAATACTCAACAGAATACTAGCAGACCAAATTCAGTAGGTCACAAAAAGGATCATACATTATGACCAGGTAGATTTACCCCTGGGATGCAAGGATGGTTCAACCATATGAAAACCAATGTGATATATACCACGTTAACAGAATAAAACATAAAAATTACAGAATCATATCAACAGATACAGAAAAAGCATTTGACAAATTTCAACACTCTTTCATGATAAAAATAGCTAACAAACTAGGAACAGAATAAAGTTACTTCAACATAACAAAGGCCATAAATAAAAAGCTCACAACTAACATCACATTCAACTATGAAAAACTAAAAGCTTTTCCTCCAAAATCAAGAACAAGTCAAGAAGATTCACTTTAGCCACTTCTAGTCATTCTATTAGACTACAGCATTGCAAGTCATAGAGCAATTATGCAAGAAAAATAAGTAAAAGCCAGTCACACGGAAAAGGAACAAGTAAAATTACCATTATTTGCAGATGACATGATCTTCTGTATTGAAAAACCCTAAAGATTCCATCAAAAAACTGTCCTATTAAGAAAATTCAGTAAAGTTGCAAGATACAAAAGCAACATATAAAAATCAACTACATTTCTATACATTAACAACATACTATCTGAAAAGGCAATTAAGCTAACAATCCCATTTACAATAGTACCAAAAATAAAATACTTAGGAATCACCTATGGAGGTGAAAATTCTGTACACTGAGAACTACAAGACACTTATCAAAGAAATTGAAGGGGGAAAAAAAATGAAAAGATGTCCCCTGTGCATGGATTAAGACTAAGTATTGTTAAAATGCCTCTACTGCCCAAAGTGATCTATAGATCAATGCAGTCCCTATCAAACTTCCAATGGCATTTTTCTACAGAAATAGAGGAAAAAAATAATTCTAAGATTGATAGGGAAACATAAATGACCCCAAATAGCCAAAATAATCTTCACAAAGAACAAAGCAAGAGGCATAATGCTTCCTGATTTCAAAATATACAGGCATACCTTAAAGATATTGCGGATTAAAAAAAAAAAAAAGTGTGGATTCAGTTCCAGACCACCTCAATAAAGCAAATACTGAAATAAAGCAAGTGAAATTGATGTTTTGGTTTCTCAGTGTACATAGAAGTAGTGTTTATACTGTAGTCTGTTAAGTACACAGTAGCATAATGGCTTTAAAAAAAACCAATGTATACACCTTAATTTTAAAATACTTTATTGCTAAAAAATGCTCACCATTATCTGAGTTATCAGTGAATCATCATCTTTTTGTCAAGTGAGGGTCTTATTTCCACATTAATGGTTGCTGACCTGCCAGGGTGGCGGCTGCTGAAGATTGGAGTGGCTATGGAAGTACCTTCTAATAAGACAACAGTGAAGTCGGCCTCCTTAGCAGACTGTCCGTTCACAAGTGATTTCACTGTATCAAGCTAAACTGTTTAATAGCATTTTACCTGCTTTCAAAATTGGAGTCAATCCTCTCAAACCCTGCCACTGCTTTATCAACTAAGTTTATGGAATATTCTAAATCCTTTGTTGTCATTTCAACCATCTTTACACCATCTTCATTTTCACCATTTCAAGAAACCCTTTTCTTTGCTCATCCATAAGGTACAAGTTCTTATCTATTAAAGTTCTATCATGAGATTGCAGCAAATCAGTCACATTACCAGGCGCCACTACTACTTCTAGTTCCCTTGCTATTTCACATTTGCAGTTCCTTCCGCCAATGAAGTCTGGAACCCATCACAGTCATGTATGAGGACTGGAATCAACTCCTGTGAATGTTGATATTTTGACCCTGAATCACAAATGTTCTAAATGGCATCTACAGGGACGCCTGGGTGGCTCAGTTGGTTGAGCAGCTGCCTTCGGCTCAGGTCATGATCCCGGCGTCCTGGGATGGAGTCCCACATCAGGCTCCTTGCTCAGCGGGGAGCCTGCTTCTCCCTCTGCCTCTGCCTGCCTCTCTGTCTGCCTGTGCTCACTCTTTCTGACAAATAAATAAATAAAATCTTTTTTTAAAAAAAAAAATAAATAAATAAATGGCATCTACAATGTTGAATTTTTTCCAGAAGGTTTTCAGTTTACTTTGCCTAGATCCACCCAAGAAATCACTATCTCTGGCAGCTAGAGTCTTACAAAATATATTTCTTTGATAACATGACTTGAAAATCAAAATGATTCCTTGATCCATGGGCTGCAGAATGGATGTTGTGTTAGCAGACATAAGAAGAACATTAATGTCACTGTACATGTCTGTAAGAGTACTTGGGTAACCAGGTGCAGTGTCAATGAGCAATAATATTTTGAAAGCAATCTTTTCTTTTAAGCAGGTTTCAATACTGGGCTTAAAATATTCAGTAAACCACATTGTAACCAGATGCACTGTCATCCAGCTTTGTTGTTCCATTTACAGAGCACCAGAAGAGAAGATTTAGAATCACTCTTAAGATCCCTAGGATTTTCAGAAAGGTAAACGAACACTGGCTTCAACTTAAAGTCACCAGCTCCATTAGCTGCTACCAATAGTCTTCTTGTCTTATGACATTTTGAAGCTAGTTACTGACTTCTCTCTAGCTATCAAAGTCCAAGATGGCATCTTCTTTCAACAGAAGGCTGTTTCATCTACACTGAAAATCTGTTGCTTGGTGTAGCTACCTTAATGAATTACCTCAACTAAAACTTCTGGTAACTGCAAAGCCCAACAAAATGAGGTATTCTTGTATTACAAACATATAGTAATTAAGTAGTACAGCAGTGGCAGAAATAAAGACATACAAACCAATGGAACAGAATAAAGAGCCCAGAAATATGGTCAACTTATCCTCAACGAGGGTGCCAAGAACATACATCAGGTAAAGGACAGTTGTTCTTCAACAAATGGTACTGGGGAAACTGGATATCCCCATGCAAAAGAAATTGTATTTTGACTTCTATCTCATACTTCATACAAAAATCAACTCAAAAGTGATTAACTATAAACTATTTATATATAAACAGGCCTAAAACTGTAAAACTAGAAAAAAACCTTAGGCAAAATTTTCATGATAATGGTCTTGACAACTATTTCATGAATATAACACCATAAGTACAGGCAATAAAAGAAAAAAAATAACATCTAACTAAAATGTTTCTTTCTGCACCAAAGAAATAATCAAGAGTGAAAAGTGCAGCCAACAAAATGAGAGAAAATATTTGCAAACCAGTTATCTGATAAGGGGTTAATTTCTGACATATGTAAGAAACTCCTACAACTCAACAGCAAAAAAATACCCCCCTCAAAAAACAAAACAAGCTAAAGACCTGAATTTCTCCAAAAAAGATATATAAATGGCCAAAAAGGATATGGAAAGGGGGCACCTGGGCAGCTCAGCTGATTAAGCGTCAGACTCTTGATTTTGGCTCAGGTCATGATCTCAGGGTCCTGGGATTGAGCCCCACACAGGGCCCCACATTCAGCAGGGAATATAATTGAGGATTTTCTTCCTCTCCTACTGCGCTTCCTCTCCCTGCCTCTCGCCCATTCTCTCTCTCAAATAAATAAATAAATCTTTATTTTTTAAAGATTTTTGAAATTTATTTATTCATAAGAGACAGAGAAAGAGAGGCAGAGGGAGAGGGAGAATCAGGCTCCCCAAGGAGCAGGGAGCCCAATGCAGGACTTGATCCCAGGATCCTGGATCATGACCTGAACCAAAGGCAGATGCTTAACCATCTGAGCCACCCAGGCGCCCAATAAATCGATCTTTAAGAAAAAAATAGGAAAAGATTCTTAGCTTCATTAATCAGGGAAACACCAATCAAAACCATGATGAGATACTGTATTATACCTATTAGGATGGCTATCATCAAAAAGTCAAAAGACAGCAAATGTTGGGGAGGATGTGGAAAAACTGGAATCCTTGTATGCTATTGGCAGAAATGCAAAATGGTGCAGTTCTTATAGTGAACAGTATGGAGGTTCCTCAAAAAATTAAAAATAGAAATAGCATATGAACCAGAAACCTCACTTCTGGATATATATACAAAAGAATTGAAATCAGAATCAGGACATGAATGGGTCAAGAAAATGTGGCACATATGTACAATGGAATACTATTCAGGCTTTAAAAAGAAGGACATTCTACCATATACAAAAATGTAGTTGAACCTGGAGAACATCCTGCTAAGGGAAATAAGTCAGTCGTTGAAGGACAAATACAGCACGATTCCACTTATGTACCTAAAATAGTCATAGGGTCAGAGAGTGGAATGGTGGTTACCAGGGGCTGGGGAAGAGGGAAATGGAGAATTGCTAATCAACAGCCATAAGTTTTCAACTGTGCAAGATATTTTCTAGAGATCTGCTGAACAACATCGTGCCTAGTTAACAATATTATACGTACACTTAAAAAGTTAAGACGGTAGAAAAAAATCACTATTTTTCTGGATCACAGAGCCCTCTCTGAAAAAAGAGTTTAATGTATAATGTTAATAAATAATTTGAAATTACCTTCAAAGTCAGAAGCCAGGGTGACTTATACAGCATAGAAGAGAGTTTCAGTACTCCATGCATTTAGTGATACCTTTGAAAGTCTGTGTTTAGCTGGCATTTTCAGTAATATTATTTAACAATCTAAGGTATTAAAAATAATCTTGGGCAGGAGAATATAGTCAAGAAATTAATTTTTAAATTTTATCTAAATGATGAGCTTTTACAGATATAGCTGGAGCTCTCAATAAAATCCATCTGAGAGCTGGCAAAAGCTCAAGCTATAATTAAGAATGTTCAAAGATTAACCTATAAACAAACATAAAAGTAGAATTATTCTAATTGCAGCCTTCAGGAAGGTCAAAGACAAAACGAAGACTTAGATTAAAACACTCAATTTGTGTTGAATGGGCCTCTAATCCTGAAGGCGTGAAAATGTGGTGGCTGTACTTTTCCAACAGCAAAATGCAGTGTGTCAGCATCCACTAGGATTGTTATAATTAAAAAGACAGACAACAAAGAGTGTTGGCAAGGATGTAGAGAAACTGGTATGCCCAACCATTCCTGTTAATGTAAAATGGTGTAGTCACTGTATAAAATAGTTTGGCAGTTTCTCACAAAGTTAAACACAGAATTACCAGATGACCCAGCAATAGCACCCCTGGGTATATATCCAAGAGAAGAGAAACAAAAGGGCTACATAAAAACTTGTATATATGGATGTTCAGAGCAGCAGTAGTCACAATAGCCAAAGGTAGAAAAAAACCCAAACATCCATCAAATGATGACAGGATAATTAAGATGTGGTATATCCATATATGGAATACTGTTCACCTATAAAAAGGAATGGAGTACTATTCCATGCTACAACATGGGTGAACCTTGAAAATATTATGCTAAGTGAAAGAATCCCATCACAAAGAGCACATATTGTATGACTGCATTTGTAAGAGATGTCTAAAATAGGCAAATCCAAAGAGACAGAAAGTAGATTAGTGGCTGCCAAGGGCTGAGGACAGGTAGGATGGGGGAGTGATTATTAATGGGTACAAAGTCTCTTTTTCAGGTGATGAAAATGCTTTGGAATTAGTGGTAATGGTTGCACAACTTAATGAATACACTACAAACCAGTGAATTACATACTTTGAAAGGTTGAGTTATATCT